>NW_011495027.1:7204290-7257279 GCF_000754665.1 Bison bison bison
ACCAACTCCCGGAGTTCACTCAGACTCACGTCCATCAAGTCAGTGATGTCATCCAGCCATCTCATCCTCTGTCATCCCCTTCTCCTCCTGCCCCCAATCCCTCCCAGCATCAGAGTCTTTTCCAATGAGTCAGCTCTTCGCATGAGGTGGCCAAAGTATTGGAGTTTCAGCTTCAGCATCATTGCCTTCAAAGAAATCCCAGGGCTGATGTCCTTCAGAATGGACTGGTTGGATCTCCTTGCAGTCCAAGGGACTCTCAAGAGTCTTCTCCAACACCACAGTTCAAAAGCATCAATTCTTCAGGACTCAGCCTTCTTCTACTTCTGCTTTATTGACTATGCCAAATCCTTTGACTGCGTGGATCACAACAAACTGTGGAAAATTCTTAAAGAGATGGGAATACCAGACCACCTGACTTGCCTCCTGAGAAATCGGTATGCAGGTCAAGAAGCAGCAGTTAAAACTGGACATGGAATAACAGACTAGTTTCAAATGGGGAAAGGAGTATGTCAAGGTTATATATTGTTACCCTGCTTATTTAACATCTATGCAGAGTACATCATGTGAAATGCCTGGCTGGCTGAAGCACAAGCTGGAATCAAGATTGCTGGAAGACATATCAATAACCCCAGATATGCAGATGACACCACCCTTATGGCAGAAAACAAAGAACTAAAGAGCTTCTTGATGGAAGTGAAAGAGGACAGTGAAAAAGTTGGCTTACAACTCAACATACAGAAAACTAAGATCATGGCATCTGGTCCCATCACTTTCTGGCAAATAGATGGGGAAACAATGAGAGGCTTTATTTTGGGGGCTTCAAAATCACTGCAGATGGTGACTGCAGCTATGAAATTAAAAGATGCTTGCTCCTGGAAGAAAGAAAAGCTATGACAAACCTAGACAGCATATTAAAAAGCAGAGACATTATTTTGCTGAAAAATATTTGTCTAGTCAAAGCTATGGTTTTTCCAGTAGTTATGTATGGATGTGAGAATTGAACTATGAAGAAAGCTGAGCACTGAAGAATTAATGCTTTTGAACTGGGGTGTTGGAGAAGACTCTTGAGAGTCCCTTGGACTGCAAGGAGATCAAACCAGTCAATGCTAAAGGAAATGAGTCCTGAATATTCATTGGAAGGACTGATGCTAAAGCTGTAACTCCAATACTTTGGACACCTGATGAGAAGACTGACTCACTGGAAAAGACCCTGATGCTGGGAATGATTGAAGGCAGGATGTGAAGGGGATGACAGAGGATGAGATGGTTGGACATCATCACCAACTTAATGGGTGTGAGTTTGAGCAAGCTCCTGGAGTTGGTAATGGACAGGGAAGCCTGCTGTTTTGTAGTCCATGGGGTTGCAAAGAGTTGTACGTGATTGAGCTACTGAACTGAAATGAGGCCCTTCAGAGTTCTACTAGATGCTGCCCCACTGGTTCTTAAGTATTTGGTGAATGTATAGAAAAGCATTTTCTGAGTCTAAACTACTGCTAGTTTGAGTCTCATTTTTCTCCATTGGCTTTTGTCTTGCTTATGTTTCTTAGTTTGTATCTCCCTGGGTCCCCAGATTGAATCTTTATGACCACTATTTGTTCTATTACACTTTTTTCCTTGACCCAATATTAACCTGCTTTTCTCTAATTTAGGACTATGTCCAGCCAAAGTGCATTAAAGTAAATCCTGCCAGGTCCTTAAGTACCATTGTCTAGCAAATAGTAATTGTTTACTTTTTAAAGCTTCACTTTTAAAGAATTTTTATATAACTATTAATATGTATTATTCAATCAAAACTTCAATGAGTGACCATTTTATGAATGAGAAAGTGAGGGAAAATATTTTAACACTTAATCATTATAAGATTCAGATTATGGAATAAAATGTATAAAAACCTAAATATGTGTGAGATTCCTTGAATTCTATTATTCATAATTTTGATGCTGCTTGCTAAAATAAAGCCTTTTTTCCTATTCACTCAGGGCACTTTCTATAATTTGAAAAGTTATATTTGAATGTGTATATATATATATATGATTCAATTTTAGCAATTGAGAACTCTTGTAGCAGTGTTTTCTTTTTTGTTTAGTATGTCTGGACTTAATAGCTCTGCAGAATGGCCCATTGAAAATCATCAATTGGTATCCCTGACACCCCAACTGGTTCCCCAAACTGCCTTCACTGTAACAACTACTTTCTAATTTCTTAATGTTAATTCTTGTAACCTAAAGAATCCCCAATAAAACAGTTTTAAAGCTATCTGAAATGTAAACAAATGCTTGCTTTTCTGCCTTGCCATATTATAAAGAATGATTATCTTCCATTTTAAAAGCGATTATTTACAACAGAAGCTAAAATCTCACCATCTGCTTGCCTTTTTTTAAAGGGATATCCTACAATAAAAAGGTCTGGATTCCCTTGTTAGCTAATGTAAAAATTCCTTTTTTTGAAAAGTGTGAAGAGAGATTATCCAGGTGACAAATAAATAGAAACTGCTTGGGAGCAGATAAGAGATCCATTGCAAATGACATAGCCCCAGGACACGGGAGCCAGAAATGCCCAGTCCAAGCCAGATCCAAAAAGAGAGGATTCCACACAATTTTACATTACCAAAGGCCAGATCTCTTTTTACTTTAACCCATTTCCAAAGCAATATTGGCATCTTATGTTTGTTGAGTCCTATTGTCTGATTTGTTTATAGCAGGAATCACAATCATTTTTAAATTAGAAAGATATGGAGACCTGACTTACAACAATTATCTAGAAAAACAGAAGATAAACAATCAAAATTTATTTGTAGATTTTGAGAGCTTATCAGATCTCTTGCTATGGGATAATGTCACTAATGAGAAAGGAAATGAGAAAGGAAATGAATTTGTCTGAATTTTCAGGCCACTTAATAAATAACATCAGGGCCGTGTATTTATACTAGTGGAAGTATTTTATATGTGAAAATGTTATCTGGGTAGCATCTTTAATGTTAATCGAATAACCCAGCCTCCAAAACATCTTTGCAGATTCATTGTGTTTGAGCCTCATGTGTAACTGTCGCTCTGCTATCATAACTCAGTTTATGATGTGTGCTTTTGTTATTGTTGTTTGCCTTTACTTTGCTCTGTGTTGTTTTTGGCTTGAATTTGTAGAGGAAAAGCTCTTATAAAGGAGAAAAATGGAAATCAAACAAGAAGGAGATGTGCAAAGTATGTGCCATGATAATGAAGGAGGAAACAGACAGAACAGGCTCTATCTTGAAAGCAAGACTCCATCTTGGGCCAGACTGTGGACTTTGAGCTATATGCCCAGTATCTATGGAAACAACAAACCAACTGGAAAACCTGGCCCCCAGAAGGAAGAGCCCCAGGGCTTGTACCTAGACTCTCTGCTGCCTTAAAGAATACCCTAATTATCTGTGTAACCTAATAGAATCATACATTCTATTATGCTTATTAGGGTCTGACCACAGGCCTATTGATAATTGTCCATTGTTAACTACCTAGGCTTAAGGCATGTGAATCATGGGTTAACTTTGATTGTATCTTTCTTTTTCCTTTGTTCAGACTAGTTTCAGGGAATTGGGGAGGCGGGTTTGTGCACTTAGGGTATGTAAGGTTTTCACAAAAAACTAGTCAGGGTCCTTGGCTAAGAGGAGACTCTGCCTTGGGCCTGCCGGTGTAATAAACTGCACTCCACTATCTTCATTGCCCTTCTGAGTGAGTTTGTTTTCCGGAATGCGTGGCTACAACAATAATACATTCAAAGGAGGAGAGAGTTCCAAGGAGTGAACAAAATTGCCAGACGGTTTTAAGTGCTCAAGGAGGGCTACTGTTATATTAAGTGATTCTTAATAGTAAAATCAATAGAGTAGCAGAAACAATACAAAGCACAAAAGGCCTTAAGGAATGAGAAGGTGTCAAGAAATCAAAGCTAATTAATTTAGGATTCTTTCTGAACAAAGAAATCCATCTTCAAACAAAGTAGAACACTAGGAATAAAATGTATAGCCATTTTCATGAAGACTTGCTTCATTGTACATTCTGGGATTCAACATTTTTCCTTTTTTCTCTTTTGTTCTTAATGTAAGCAAGCCTTTACATTACATCTCATTCAATGTTGTTTCTCAAGAAAATAAATATAATAAAAATAAGAAATATACATAGTTCTTGAAAACTTCAGGCTGCAATTTGAAGGATCTTAATCAGGTTTTATCAAAGACAAAGATAATTTAAGTGGCAGTTACAATCCCCATGAGTCATAAGGTGGCAAAGAAAGAAAAACAGGATGAAGACATTTCACACTCTCTGTCCCCGAACATGCTCCTGTCTAATTCAACCATAAACAAAAGGAACTGACAATGAATTCTGCTGCCTGGCTGACATCACCACAATTTACCTTTAACGGGGCTCTGACAGTCCACATCGAGCTCAGCTGCATCGTACCATGAACAGACTATTATTAAATGGAGGAAAATTGCTTTACAATGTTGTGTTGGTTTCTGCTATACAATAATGCTAATCAGTCATAATTTTATATATATTTATATATAGCCCCTCCCAGTGGAGCCTCCCTCCCCTCCCTTCATCCCACTCCTCTAGGTTGTCACAGAGCACCAGGCCGGGCTCCCCGTGTTATACGGCAATTTCCCACTAGCTATCTATTTTACACATGATATTGTATATATGTTATGCTACTTTCTCAATTCGTCCCACCCTCTCTTTCTCCTACTGTTCCACAAAAAAGCATCCTGACCCTTGCAAACATTTTCCCACCCTTCCCCCGGTATTACCTTAACTGTAAATTCAGTAGCAGAAATCTTTTGGAGCTGTTAAGAAAGCTGCTTCATTGAAAACTTGAGTTCTTGCTCCTTCTCTTAGCTTATTTGTGTTGGTTTCTGGTATCTTTTTTCCTTACCAATCCTAGGGATTTCTTTTCTCTTCACCCCATTCTGCCAGAGGACAAAGGATTAGAATATGAAACGGAAACTCACCGTGAAAGGGGTTTTTGAAATGTCGCTGAAGGAAACTGAAACCAAAAGCCAAACTCAGTGACTAAATGACTCCAGACGTAGTTTCTTGGTTTGAATGTATTTGGACTGATTTCCCAGAAACTGCGTATTGTCCATGGAAGAGAACTTTGAAATCATTTGCATTTTTTCCTTCTCCAAACTGCCTTCAAGGCTGTGAGAAGCCACAGTAAGTCTACAATAACAGTGATTATAACCCCAAAGTAAGGAAGCAGCCATCCAAATGCAATTCAGGTCCTCTCTTGCTAAATATTTAGGAATTTTGATAGAATTTTTTTTCTGAGAAAACCTGAGTTTGACAGAATAAACTGCTATATAATTTCAGTGAAAAAAAAATCTTCCTAAATAGATAAACCCTGCTAAACAGTTTTAAAGAATTTTAAAAACAATCTGGCATTAAATGGTCAACAAATGGATTTTTGCAACTGCATCTTTCATCAGTCAGGCAAATATTCAAAGCAACCAGTTTGCTTCATGAATTTAATTGTCAAGTTCCTTGCTCAGGCTTAAGAAATTCTCAGCTATCATTTCTTTAAATAAATTGTTCCCTTCTTCTGCTCTTTTCCTTCTGGAAAACCCATTACCCTAATGCCTTTCCTAAAGGAGTCAGATACTTCTTACAGAATTTCCCCATTTTTTCATTCTCTTTCCACTTTTGCGTCTATTATTTCTAGATTTCTATCTTCAAACTGACTAATTCTCTCTGCCATGTGGTCTGCTCTATTTCTAATACTTTCTAATGCACTCTTTTTTCTGTTTATTGAGTCCTTCAGCGGCAGAATTTCTATTTGACTCTTTTTTAGTGTTTCAGTCTCTTTGGCAAAGTATTCCTTCTGTTCATTTATTTTATTCCCGAGTTCATTGAACTGCCTTTCTGAATTCCTGGAGCACTGTCATTTTCTTTGTTCTTCATGTAGTGAAGAGTCATTGGTTCTGTGCTGATGCATTTGAAGTGGTGAACATCTTTCTTCTTTACGTAAAGCCCGTGTGTGTGTCTCTGGTTCCACTTTTTTTTTTTTTTTTTAAAGAAAACTATTTATTTTCACAGATATTCATGCTTTTTCAGATTCTTTTCCCATGTAAGTTATTACAGAATATTGAGTAGAATTCCCTGTGCTATATATCCTTGTTGATTATCTATTGTATATATAGTAGGATGTATATGTTAATTGCAAACTCCTAATTTATCCCCCCTACTTGTCCCCTTTGGTAACCATAAATTTGTTTTTGAAGTCTGTGTGTCTGTTTTTGTTCTGTAAATAAGTTTATTTGTATCCTTTTTTTCAAATTCTACATATAAGTAATACCATAATATTTTTATTTGTGGGACTTACTTCACTTACTCTTGCCTGGAAAATCCCATGGACGGAGGAGCCTGGTAGGCTGCAGTCCATGGGGTCGTCGCTAAGTCGGACAAGACTGAGCGACTTCACTTTCACTTTTCACTTTCATGCACTGGAGAAGGAAATGGCAACCCACTCCAGTGTTCTTGCCTGGAGAATCCCAGGGACGGTGGAGCCTGATGGGTTGCCGTCTATGGGGTCACACAGAGTCAGACACGACTGAAGCGACTTGCTTGCTTACTTCACTTAGTGTGATAATCTCTAGGTTCATCATGTTGCTACAAATGGCATTATTTCATTCTTTCCTATGGCTGAGTAATATTCCATTTTATTTATGTACCACATCTCCTTTACCAGTTTCTCTGTCAGTGGACATTTAGATTCTTGAGAAATAGGAGCCCACCTTTTGTTTTCCCATAGGTTTTCCCATAGGCACTATGGAAAACAGCACTTACTAAAGTTTTATTTATCTGAGCTGCCTCTGGTTATACTTGAGGGTTAGCACTTTGCACCCTCCACTGCCTCTGGCAGAGTTGTCCCTCGGTGTCTACTTGTCCAGACTTGTGCCTCTGGGGTTGCTGGGGCCTTGCTGCTGGCTGGTATCCCTGATATCACCATCTGGGGCACCAAAGTGGCAGATCCTTCTCTAGAGACCCTAACATACATCCCTTAAAGGGAAAATCAACTAAGAGTGACTCTATTTTATTCCTACAATATCACATTTGGTTGGTTTTCCACGGCAAGCTGAGACCATACTGAAGTCATTGTCTGATCTCTTGTAGCATGAATTTTTAGTCACAGTGATGAACACTCTGAGGTGGAATTGGAAATATCAGCTCCTATAAACTCCACTCCCAAATGCAAGCTATATAAAAGTCATATGTGAGTATAGTAGATTCTATTAAAGATGTACTGTAGGAGGCATCTCTTTTCCCAAGACTTCTTTGCTCATCACAACTTTGATGGTTATACAAGCCTTACACTCCACCAAAACTCATCTCATTCTTGATGACTCCACACTCCGTTCTTACTCTGTCTGCTTTCCTCTACTCACTACTTTGAGTTTTAGAGCAAACATTTCTGCTAAGACTTACATCCTTCTATTTACCACCTCTGCTCTAACAGACATGTGAATAGATTTTTATAAACATACACATTTCCCCTCCTATCAAGAATTTTGGGGTGAAGTGTTCAAATACAAAATGTGTGTTTCATCTTTTTTATCATATGTTATCCCAGTAACATATGTTACACTGCTAGAAAGTAGAGGGCTGAATTTAAAATTTGAGGCATTATAAATTGTGCACAGACACCCTTGCTCTGAAAACCATGTGGAAAAATGTCTTACAGGAGTGTAGAGGCATGCAGCTTAAAATGAATTACATTTTGAGGGCTCCTGAGTCTTTGGTGATGTTTCCAGACAAGCAGCAGCTGCTTGTGAAATTTTTCTAGCCAGTGAAAAACCAGTGGGCACAGTGGAAGAAAGAGGTATTTAGAAACCATCTTCAAAGGCAACCTCAGGGACAGTGGCTTCATTGCCCTTTGAACAATTTTAATGCAATCTGGTATAAGTTAAAATATTTAAAAAATCACATTCTTGTTTTGCCAGAACAGAAAACCCACTGATTTCCTAGAATTGAGCCTTTTATACAAGTAGCTGCTTGTTAATTTCAGTTTCAATCTAAATTCTGTTCCAGCAAATGCTGTTTCATAGCCTTGAATTGATAGGGATTATTTTCCTGTCTGGAAAGCATTTACCCTAGGTAAATAAAAGCATAATATCTGGAAATGCCTATAATTTATGGTGATAAGAAGAGAGTTCCAGCACTTCCCTTTTTATTGTTGCTTCTCAGGACCAAGTGTGAGGCATTTAGATATTTTAATTCTCTCCAAAAACAGGCTGGTCAACATAGTGAGCTGCAGGTGGGACTATTGCCGGGACTGATGTCATGACTTATTACTTTTTATTGTTTTCAATTCATTCTCCACTCAGTAGGCAGTGAATTTTAAAAAAAAAATACACAACATCTCAAGGAATCATGTCATTTTTATGTCCAAAAGTTTTAAAAAGTTGAAAGCTTCCTGTTTCAGTGGGTGTAACATCCAGTCTCTTCTGTGGCCTGCAAGAATCTATAGAATATGGCTCCTGCCCGCCCATCTCTAAACCCAAACTATCTCTACCACATGGACCTGCATTCAGGACCAAACGTACCACACTGCTGCTCAATGAAGAGTTTTAAACAAAGTTTCCATATGCTTGGAAATCCATTCTTTCATTCCTTTCCTGACTCAATTTTCTCTTAGTAAAAATTCATCTTACATGGAAGCCATGTAAATAGCCATCCTCAGAGGAATGCATAAAGAAGTGGCATGCATATCTATGCCACATATATATGAACTTTCATATATATATGAACTTCCCTGGTGGCTCAGTGGTAAAAAAAATCCATATGCCTATGCAGGAGATGCAGAAACGTGAGTCCTATCCCTGAATCAGGAAGATCCCTTGGTAAAGAAAATGACAAGCCACTCCAGTACAGTTGCCAGGAAAATCCCATGGACAGAGGAGCCTGGAGGGCTGCAGTTCGTGAGAGTCAGACATGACTGAGCACACACACACACACACACACACACACATATACACACACAATGGAATATTACTCAGCTATAAAAAGAATGAAATAATGCCATTTGCAGCAACATGGATGGACCTAGAGATTATCATTCTAAGTGAAGTAAGTCAGAAAAAGGACAAATACGATGTGATATTACTTGTATGAGGAATCTAAAAAATGATACAATTTATTTACAAAAAAGAAAGAGACTCATAGACATAGAAAGCAAACTATGGTTACTGAAGGGGAAAGGCAGAGGAGGAGAGATAAATTAGGAGTTTGGGATTAGCAGATGTAAACTAATGTATATGAAACAAATAAACAATAATATCCTACTGTATAACACAGAGTACTATATTCAATATTTTGTAATAAACTATAATGGAAAGGAACCTGAAAAAGATTATATGTATTCTAAATCTAAGTAAGAATATATATATATATATATATATAAACTGAATTTCTCAGGGAAACATTTCCGACCAACTCATGTACTTTGGGTTATCCCTTTACCCTCATGCATCCTAGTCCTTTTCAGTGCTTATCAGAAATTGAAATATTACACTTGTTGGGATGCCAATTTGTTGATGTCTTACTTATGAACAAAAAAACTGTATGTACATGGGGACCATAGCTCTTTTACTGACCATAGTATTCCTGCTGCCTTCCCCAGTGCTTTCCACAGTGTCCAGAACATGGTCAGCAGTCAAGACCTGTTTACTGAATAACTAAATGCAATCATGTTTAAAAGAACATGCACTTTATCAGTCAGGTCTACATTTGAGTTTGGTTTACAGCATTTGAGTGTTTGACCTGGTAGAATAAAATGTGGGAAATCCATCCCATTCTGTTCAAACATGATTTCATGAATGTGAGCCCTTCTACTACTGTATTTGTTACTGTCATTGTCTTCATCATCACCATTATCATCTCATGTTAGATTTAGCTTCATGGTTCTACGACCCAAAAGAAACACTTGTCTCTGTGAAATAAGTATATCGTACAAGAGGCAGTAACCTTAGAAGTTAGATTTGTCTTATCATCATTTTAATGATGATGTTGGATTTTATTCTGATACCAGGTTTTTTTTAATATTTACTTTCTTACATATTTATTTATAAGACTGTGCCAGGTCTTTATTGCAGCTCTTGGGATCTTTGATCTTCATTTTGGCATGGGGGATCTGTAGTTGAAGAGTTGCTACTTGCAACCTTTTTAGTTGTAGCATGTGGGATTATGTTCCATGATCAGAGATAGAACCTAGGCCCACCCCCTGCATTGGGAGTGTGGAATCTTAGCCACTGGGCCATCAGAGAAGTCCTGCAGTTCTTTATTTAATATTATTCTGAGTAGAAATAAAAACAATTACAAGAGACTTTTGATACTGACAATATTTTCTTTTTAAAATTAATGTTTATTCTATATTGGGCTTCCCTGGTGGCTCAGACAATGCTCCTACACCTGCAATGTAGGAGACCTGGGTTCAATCCCTGGGTCAGGAAGATCCCCTGGGGAAGGGAATGGCAACCCAGTCCAGTATTCTTGCCTGAGAAATCCCATGGACAGAGAAGCCTGGCAGGCTACAGTCCATGGTGTTACAAAGAGTCAGACATGACTGAGTGAATAACACTTTCTTTTTTCTTTATTTTGGAGTATAGTTGATTGACAATATTGTATTAATTTCAGGTATACAGTAAAGAAATTCATTTATACATATATGCATATCTATTCTTCAGATTCTTTTCCCAAATAGGTCACTACAAAATGTTGAGTAAAATCCCCTATATTATACAATAGGTCCTTGTTGATCATCTATTTTGTATGTAGTATTGTGTATATGTTAAGTCCCAAACTCCTAATTTGTCCCTCCTCCACCTTTCCCTTTGGTAACTATAAGTTTGTTTTCTAAAAGTATGTTGAATAAAAGTGGTGAGAATGGACATCCTTGTCTTGTTTCTGATCTTAGAGGAAATGACTTCAGCTTTTCACCAGGAATATAATATTAGCTGTGAGTTTGTCATATATAGCCTTTATTATGATAAGGTATTTTCTCTCTATGCCCAATTTCTGGAGAGCTTTTATCATAAATGGATGTTGAATTCCATCAAAAGATTTTTTGCCTGTATTGAGATGATTGTATGATTTTTATTCTTCAATTTGTTAATGTGATGTATCACACACATTGATTTGTGGATATTAAAAAGCCTTGTATCCCTGGAATAAATCCCACTTGATCATGGTATATGATTCTTTCAATGTATTGTTGAATTTGTTTTGCTAGTATTTTCTTGAGGATTTTTGCATCTTTGTTCATCAGTGATATTGCTTATAATTTGTGTGTGTGTGTGTGTGGTATTTTTAATACCTCCTTTTTGAACTCAAAATCTAGTAGTCTGGAGAGGTCTGTTTCATTGGTTTTCTTTCAGGGGATTTCTCTTGCTCTTTTAATTGGGAATGGTCGCTCTCCTTCTTTATTTTACATATTTTTCTCTTACTTTGTGGATTTAGGAGTTATAGTTATCTAGTCTGGTTTTAAAGGGCTGTTTTTATGTGAGAGTGTTCCTGCGTAGCCTGCCTTAGTGTGTGTTTGCTGTTACCCCCTTGAGAGGAGGTGTGATTAGTGATGTGGTGTCCAGAGCCTGCACTGGATATTGAGTGGAAACTCCTCTTTGCTCTGTGGATGTCACAGCCCTGTAGGGGGCCAAGTCATTGGAGTTGTTGTTGAGTCCCTAAATTGTAACTGACTCTTTGTGACCTCATGGACTATAGCATGCCATAGGGGTTTTCAGGCAAAAGTACTGGAGTGGTTTGCCATTCCCTTCTCCAGTGGACCACATTTTGTTAGAACTCTAACAAATGACAATCTGTTATTTGTTAGAACAGGCCATCATTATTCATCTGTCTTGAGTGGCCCTGCCTGGCATGGCTCATAGTTTCATTGAGTTACACAAGGCTTTAATCCATGGAAGATTAGAGGTCTCCAGGTCCATTTCTGGGCTGCAGTGTTAGGTAGGCCAGACTGGAGTGCTTCTGTTGGGAGAGGAGTGGCTGAGAATTACTCCGCAGGATCTGTCCACCAGGAATTGCACTCTGTGGTGTCTCTGTGGTGTGGTTACCCACTGCGTGGGTAACAAATGGGTAACTGTTGCTGGCTCTGCCGTCGGTCCCACCTTAGCCATGGGGATACAGGCAGTCAGCCTGGATGTCCCTCAGATGCTTTCATAAAGCCACCAGCACAGATCCACTAAAGTCAGGCACCAGGATCCACCACGGGAACTATGGAATCAGCCCAGACCCTGGCCCCACCCTTGTGTGCCTACATTGCAAAGCCCATAGCAGCCAGACCAACCATGTACCAGTATTCTGCTTGGATGGCCCATGGGCACTGGCAATGTAAATCTGCGCATCCAAACCCAGTCCTCTCCCCAGGTCTGTCCTCTGAAACCTGAGTTTCAGCACCCAGCCACCGCCCCCACCCCGCCCCCTGACCCCTGCCCTCCACTCCCATACATTAGCAGACACATGTCTCAGGCTAAGCAATGCAGCCAGGTGACATGGACCCTCTGTGCTGGTCTCTCTCTATTTTGCCTGTTGCAATCTGGCTACTGCATTCTTCTTTTAGCCTGTGAAGCTGCCTGTCTGTCCCAGAGCTGATCTCCCAGCTGTTGAAGGGAGTTCCAGGGTCTAGGGTGAGGGACCTCTCCTCTTTCACAGCTCCCTCCCAGGAAAACAGGTCCTGTCCTGATTCTTTTTTATTTTGGTCTACCCAGTTACATGGTGATCTTTCTTGTAGTTCTGACTGTATGAGATCTTCTGAGTTCGGTAAGTGTTCCATGAGAATTGTCCCACCTGTGGATGTATTTTTGATGTATTTGTAGGAAATGTGCTCCACACCCTTCTATTCTCCCATCTTGATCTCTCTAAATAGACATTCCTATTGCTGCTAAGTCGCTTCAGTCATGTCCGACTCTGTGCGACCCCAGAGATGACAGCCCACCAGGCTCCCCTGTCCCTGGGATTCTCCAGGCAAGAACACTGGAGTGGGTTGCCATTTCCTTCTCCAATGCATGAAAGTGAAAAGTGAAAGTGAAGTCACTCAGTTGTGTCCGACCCTCAGCGACCCCATGGACTGCAGCCCACCAGGCTCCTCTGTCCATGGGATTTTCCAGGCAAGAGTACTGGAATGGGATGCCATTGCCTTCTCCAGACATTCCTATTAGTATTCTATAATTTTGCTCATTTATCCAAGTGTGAACTTACCATTTTTTTCTACTTAGATTCAGTATACTTCTTGCATTTACAAATAATTTCATCATTTCTAGAAAATCATATGACCTTTGCCCCATTTCCCTGTTTCCTCACTTATATCTACTGATTACATATAAATTGAACCTCTTGTTTTATCCTTTCTATCTTCTCCTTCACCCTGAAACCATTTCCCTTAATTTGTATTCCAGGTCATTACATCTCTTTTCAGTTAAGTCTAGTCTGCTTTGAATTGATCTTTTGACTTTTAAAATTCAACTATGCTAATGTTTGTTTTTAGATAGTCTATAGTTTTACTTTATAATGCATTACACCATTTTTGTAGATTATTAATTCCTGCAGATATTTTAAAGCTTATTTTTTATTACCATAAGCACAGAAAATGCATAAAATTGCTACCTCTTCCACAGCACAGTTGTATAACGTCTTTGGCACTTGTGGTTTATAAAGCAGCATTCTCCAGAGCAAGATTAATAGATAGATCGATCTAAAAACTACCTTAACAGTGACATCTAGACTAGTATTTTAGCATGCAGCTGGGCACCATAGAGGGCCTTTGCCAGTGGTGCTAGTGGTAAAGAACCTGCCTGTCAGTGTAGGAGATGTAAGAGATCTTGGGTCAGGAAGATCCCCTGGAGGAGGGCATGGCAACCCACTCCAGTATTTTTGCCAGGAGAATCCCATGGACAGAGGGCCCTGGTAGGCTATGGTCCATAGGATTGCACAGAGTCAGATGTGATTGAAACGACTTAGCATGCATGGCACCATAGCCTAGTCAAGTTTTCACATAAAATTAATGTCAAGAAAGGACACTGTGACACTTATTATCCCTTACACTGTTACCAGTGGGAGGAGTCCCACTGAGTAGAGGATAGCAAAAAGCCTAACCATGCCAACCACTGGGAGCAGCTCTTCCAGGATGTCAACCCAGGTGTTAGGGTCTTCATAAAAAGATAAAACTCAGAGAAGAGATTGAGCACAATCAACTACAATAGTATCAGTCTCCCTATGGCCAGCAGGTCCTGCTCTGCAGCTAATGCAGGAATGTGGTTTGCACACATCCCTCCTTCGCTGCAGGTAAAGGACCCCCTTCCCTTTTCTCCAGGAAAAGAGATGGCAGTGGGGATGGCCAGGTGACATATGACATCAACGCTTTCAGGAAAACAAAGATGCGCCTAGCAAGCCCCAAACAGAGAAGGATATTCCCACAAAGACAACAAGCAAGCACAGGCTTTCAACACCTTAAAACTTTAATTTGTGTTGGAAAGAAGATACACAAGCTGGTATTCCAGACACATAATACTTCATGCTTTATTTTCAGAGAATTTAAGGATGTATTAATAGAAGTCAACTACATTATACAAATAAGATTAGGATATAAATTTTATTTTATTTTTTTTCAGTATCTGGACCACTGTATTAGAACTCTTTTCAAGCTGGTTGATTATTTCCTGGGAATACAAAATTCCATATAACCATCATCATCATCATTACCATTATCACCATCATCACCATTATCATCATCATCATCATCATTTATTTCTTCTCTTATACTTCTAAACAAATATTATGTAGTCACTAAAAAGTTCAAAAGATATAAAAGGATACGTGGAATTAAGTACATATTCCTCTCATTGTTGATCTCAGCAACCTAGTTTTCTCAGGAGGCAAGTTCTAGTTGCCCATGTATTATTCCAGAAAACATCTAAATGTATTCATACATGTATATGTGATTGCATGTTTTTGCAGAAATAGAACACTATTCCTACTGATTTTTACCCTCACTTTTCCCGTATTACAATGTACCTAGTAAATTATTCTGTATTATTACAAAAAGAACAATGTCTCTCAACTTTCTGGATAAACAGTATTCCATTATATGAGTGTGCTAAAATTTATATTACCAATCTAATATAGATAGGCATGGAAAAGCAGTTGTCCATCTTTAAAATTATTAATATAAATAATATAATTTCTATGTGTGTGTATGTCTTAAAACTGAATGTGTGGCCAAGTTAACATGTTAACATTTAAGAAGTATTTAGACATGATTTTCAATAGATACTATACAATTTGTACTCCAAAAATAATGTACATATTTTCAAACACATTGGGAACAAAGTTTGACAACATGTGAACTGAAACATTGCATCTCATTGTTTTCATCTCATTTCTCTTATTCTGAATGATTTGACTATCTTACTTGTTATAAGCTCTCTACCCAAAGTTAGCACATTTTCAGTGATTTTGGAGCCAAAAAAATAAAGTCTGTCACTGTTTCCATTGTTTCCCCATCTAATTGCCACGAAGTGATGGGACTGGATACCATGATCTTAGTTTTCTGAATGTTGAGTTTTAAGCCAACTCTTTTGCTCTCCTCTTTCACTTTCATTAAGAGGCTCTTTAGTTCTCCACTTTCAGCCATAAGGGTGGTGTCATCTGTGTATCTGAGGTTGTTGATATTTCTCCCAGCAATCTTGATTCCAGCTTGTGCTTCATCCATCCTGGAATTTTGGATGATATAATCTGCCATCCAACCGTCCAACCATCTCATCCTCTGTTGTCCTCATCTCCTCCTGCCTTTGATCTTTCCCAGCATCAGGGTCTTTTCCACTGAGTCAGTTCTTCGCATCAAGTGGCCAAAGTATTGGAGTTTCAGCTTCAGCATTAGTTCTTCTCCAAAATCACTTGCTCCTTGGAAGAAAAGTTATGACCAACCTGGACAACATATTAAAAAGCAGAGACATTACTTTGCCAACAAAGGTCCATCTAATTAAGGCTATGGTTTTTCCAGCATTCATGTATGGATGTGAGAGTTGGACTATAAAGAAAGCTGAGTGCCAAAGAATTGATGCTTTTGAACTGTGGTGTTGGAGAAGACTCTTGAGAGTCCCTTGGACTGCAAAGAGATCCAACCAGTCCATCCTAAAGGAGATCACTCCTGGGTATTCATTGGAAGGACTGATGCTGAAGCTGAAACTCCAATACTTTGGCCACCTCATGTGAAGAACTGACTCACTGGAAAAGACCCTGATGATGGGAAAGTTGAAAGTGGGAGGAAAAGGGGATGACAGAGGATGAGATGACTGGATGGCATCACCAACTCAATGGACATGAGTTTGAGTAAACTCTGGGAGTTGGTGATGGACAGGGAGGCCTGGTGTGCTGCAGTCCATGGGGTCACAAAGAGTCAGACATGACTGAGTGACTGAATTGAACTGAACTCTGCATAAGCAGGGTAACAATATACAAACTTGACATACTCTTTCCCTATTTGCAAACAGTCTATTGTTCCATGTGCAGCCCTAACTATTGCTTCTTGACCTGCATACAGATTTCTCAAGATTCAGGTCAGGTGGTATGGCATTTCCATCTCTTTAAGAATTTCCCACAGTTTGTTGTGATCCACACAGTCAAAAGCTTTAGCGTAGTCAATGAAGCAGAAGTAGATGTTTTTCTGGAACTCTCTTTCTTTTTCGATGATTCAGTGGATGTTGGCAATTTGATCTCTGGTTCTTCTGCTTTTTCTAAATCCGTTTTGAACATCTGGAAGTTCTCAGTTCACTTACTGTTGAAGCCTGGCTTGGAGAATTTTGAGCGTTACTTTGCTAGTATGTAAGATGAGTGCAATTGTGAGGTAGTTTGAGCATTCTTTGGCATTGCCTTTCTTTGGGATTGGAATGAAAACTGACCTTTTCCAGTTCTGTGGCCACTGCTGAGTTTTCCAGATTTGCTGGCATATTGAGTGCAGCACTTTCACAGCATCATCTTTTAGGATTTGAAATCACTCACCTGGAATTCCATCACCTCCACTAGCTTTGTTCTTAGTGATGCTTCCTAAGGCCCGCTTGACTTTGCATTCCAGGATGTCTGGCTGTAGGTGAGTGATCACACCATCATGATTATCTGGGTTGTGAAGATCTTTTTTGTATAGTTCTTCTGTGTATTTTTGCCACCTCTTCTTAATATCTTCTGCTTCTGTTAGGTCCATACCGTTTCTGTCCTTTATTGTGCTCATCTTTGCATGAAATATTCCCTTGGTATCTCTAATTTTCTTGAAGAGGTCTCTAGTCTTTCCCATTTTATTATTTTCCTCTATTTGTTTGCATTGATCATTGAGGAAGGCTTTCTTATCTCTCCTTGCTATTCTTTGGAACTCTGCATTCAAATGGATATATCTTTCCTTTTCTCCTTTGCCTTTAGCTTTTCTTCTTTTCTCAGCTATTTTTAAGCCCTCCTCAGACAACCATTTTGCCTTTTGGCATTTCTTTTTCTTGGGGATAATCTTGATCACTGCCTCCTGTACAATGTCACGAGCCTCCATTCATAGTTCTTCAGGCACTCTGTCTATCATATCTAATCTCTTGAATCTATTTGTCACTTCCACTGTGTAATTGTAAAGGATTTGATTTAGGTCATACCAGAATAGTCTAGTGGTTTTCCCTACTTTCTTCAATTTAAGTCTGAATTTTGCAGTAAGGAGTTCATGATCTGAGCCACAGTTAGCCTCAAGTTTTGCTTTTGTTGACTGTATAGAGCTTTTCCATCTTTGGCTGCAAAGAATATAATCAGTCTGATTTCAGTATTGACCATCTGGTGATGTCCATGTGTAGAGTTGTCTCTTGTGTTGTTTGAAGAGAGTGTTTGCCATGACCTGTGTGTTCTCTTGGCAAAACTCTGTTAGCCTTTGCCCTGCTTCATTCTATACTCCAAGGCCAAATTTGCCTGTTACTCCAGGTATCTCTTGACTTCCTACTTTTATATTCCAGTCTTATATAATGAAATGGAAATCTTTTTTTGGTGTTAGTTCTAGAAGGCCTTCTGCTGCTGCTCCTGCTAAGTCGCTTCAGTTGTGTCCAACTCTGTGCGACCCCGTAGATGGCAGCCCACCAGGCTCCTGCGTCCATGGGATTCTCCAGGCAAGAGTACTGGAGTGGGTTGCCATCGCCTTCTCCAATGCATTAAAGTGAAAAGTGAAAGTGAAGTCGCTCATTCGTGTCCAACTCTTAGCGACCCCACGGACTACACCCTAACAGGTTCCTGCGTCCATGGGATTCTCCAGGCAAGAGTACTGTAGTGGGTTGCCATTGACTTCTCCAAGAAGGCCTTCTAGGTCTTCATAGAACCATTCAACTTCAGCCTCTTCGGCAATAGTGGTTGGGCTATAGACTTGGATTACTGTGCTATTGAATGGTTTGCCTTGGAAATGAACAGAGATCATTCTGTTTTTTTCGAGATTGCACCTAAGTACTGCATTTCAAACTCTTTGTTGACTATGAGGGCTACTCCATTTCTTCTAAGGGATTCTTGCTCACAGTAGTAGATATAATGGTCAATTGAATTAAATTCACCCATTTCAGTGCATTTTAGTTTACTGATTCCTAAAATGTCAGTGTTCACTCTTGCCATCTCCAGTTTGACCACTTCCAATTCACCTTATTCATGGACCTAACATTCCAGGTTCCTATGCAGTATTATTCTTTAAAGCATTGGACTTTACTTCCATCACCAGTCACATCCACAACTGGGCATTGTTTTTGCTTTAGCTCCATCTCTTCATTCTTTCTGATGTTGTTTCTCCACTCTTGTCCAGTAGCATATTGGGCACCTACTGACCTGGGGAGTTCATCTTTCAGTGTCATATCTTTTTGCCTTTTTATACTATTCATGGGGTTCTCAAGGCACTAAAACTGAAGTGGTTTGACAGTCCCTCTCCAGTGGACCATATTTTGTCAGAACTCTCCACTATGACCCATCCATCTTGAGTGGCCCTACATGGTGTTGCTCATAATCTCATTGTCAGAACTCTCCACCATGACCCATCTGTGGCCCTACAATCCTTGTATCTCCTCATATATAGAAAGTTGCTAAATCCATTCATGATGACATCAGCTCCTCATGACTAGCAGAAAACTTTTTGTAAAGTAAGCACTTGATTGCATTGAACTCCCTCTTAACCAAAATCTTATATCTTGACCTTTTCCCACTGCCTCTTTGGAGCAGTCTCTCAGAGCTAGCTGAGGTACTATCCTCCCAGGCTGCAGTCCTCGTTTCCCCCCAATAAGACACATATACCTGCTGAAGTCTCTTCTATATCTCTTATCTCCTCTCTCATTTGTGCTATGTATTCCTTGAAGGCTCTTTCTTGTTCCTTCAACTTTTGCCACAGCTCTTTAACCTTTTGTTCAAGAAGCTTATCTTCCCTCCCAGTGCCTCTTTTCTTGACTGTCTTCTGCTCCAGGCAGAATTGAGAAAGGAAAAAAAAGAGCTGTCAGCCCTGAAAGCTACAACTCCTCACTTCCAATCCTCCAGCATCTCAGTGATCAAACAAACTGTTTTGAAAAATCAGATGAACAGGTCTGAATTCACTAGTAATCACAGAAAAAAGATAGGTTTGAGAGTGTGTTAAGAAAGATCTTGACTGGCTGCCTGGACATACAACCACAGCTCTCCTTGCTATTTTCAGAGGTAGCAGAGTGTGTGCACAAGAGGAGAAGCCCCTTACTTCAGGAATTCCCTCCCTCATAGTTCTCAGAGGGCATTGCAGGAACCTACCCACTCCACTGTAAAACAAGTCCTCCCCTGCACATGCTGAGGTCTTTTCTGTGTCACAAAGGAGCTCATTTTTCCTGTAGGATTTCTGTGGCTCCTATTATGTTCAGTAAGTTCTAGAGACAAGAAAGGGCCAAAGACACGTCAGGTAGGATAATCCCGAATTTCCACTGAAACATTCTGAGAAAAGAACTGTTCTAAATAAGATTCCTTGATTTCTTCCAACAGCCTACAAGCGTTTTCCAAGATCCTGCCTTCCTTAGTATCCCTCCAGCCTCCTCTGCCAAAGAAACCCTTCCCAGAAACATGATAACTTCCACCTGTCGGAAGAACGTGCAGTTTTACAAATATGTATCATGGGTGCTTCCACATTTTTCACAATCTGTTTTTCTGCTTGCAGCCCTTTTGGTAACATTTCACTCTTTATAATATGCACAAATTGTTTTCAAAATTTACATCACACATCTCCTCCAGGAAGATTTCCTAAACCACCTTAACCACCTTCTCCATGAGAAAACATTGTACATTTACACTAGTACATTTCTATCAATTTCACATTTTAAATGTATTAAATTTATGGTGATTGTTTTATATCTCAATAAAACTATTTAAAGAAATTTGAATTACTTCCATCTCAGGAAAACCCCAAATACTGTCTTTGAAACTACTGGTAATTTCCTTAACTCCCTGAGTCTTTGTTGTGAAATGTTTGGTTTGTGTTATATAATCCCTAAGGTTCCTTGAAGCTGTGCAGCATGGTTTGATACTATCCACAAGGTGTGATTAACAGTAATCCAACTAAGAGCAAAACAAAGATAAAAAAAGATCTGGTAAGAGAATCTTCCCAGAGAAACTTAGGTTGCTTTGAATGGAGGAGCAAGGGCAGAAAAAGCAACAAGCTCAAAATAACTTGATTGTGTTCCAAGTACACAAGGAGACTTTACAAGTTTTCAGTCAAGGAGAACATCTTAGTGCCTGTATGGACTTGGTTTCAGAGTTCAGACAGGTTTCCAAAGAAAATGCCTGGCTTCTGAATAAAAATAATAAATTAGAGTAATATAATCTAACTCTCTTAGAAGAATCATGATCCTTTTATTATTAATGGTAGTTAATCTGGGGTCAGTAAACTGGCCTCTTTGTAGAATATGTAGTATGAAGAATCAATTATTAAGACAAATTATCATGTATCATGTACTGCTCCAGTAACTTTAATTTGTCATGTTTGATGGAGTACTTCATTAAGTCTTATTTGTTTGACTGTTTGGGGATCATTTTTGTGTAAGTTTTAATCTGCTTAGCCTCTAAGTTGTCACAGTAGAAAGACAGAAGTTCTTCAAATACAGATCCACCCATAGTTGAAGGCATCCATGAATATCACCACCAGAATCCTGAGCCTTGAATGAGACAGGAAATGGGGGATCAATGTTTAATCCCATTCATAATTAAAAACTACCATTCTAAGATGATATTTTGGTTCTATACAACATGAAACTCTTTGTAACCAGCATCTCCTCCTATTAAATTAGTATTTTCCTTCCTATTAACTATTTATTCTTTGGTTTTTCAGGTGTCTGAATTTAAAAATATTGTGTCTTCCTTTGGCTAATATACTCCCATGTATTCTGGAAAAAGAATTTCCTAGCAAAGCATATTAAAAATAAAACAGACTATTATAAAACTGGATAGCAAAAGTAGGTAAATAAATAAATAATACAATTAAAAATGAACATAGAACAAAATTTTCATGTTATTAAAGAAGATATAAATGATAACAGGTACATCAAAAAATGCTCAACATCACTAATCACTAGGGAAATGGAAATCAAAACCGCAATGACATATCACCTATACCTGTTAGAATGGTTATAATGAAGAAGATGCCAGATAACAAGTATCGGTGAGGATGTGGTGATAAAGGAACCCTGTGCACTACTGAGAGGATAAGAAATTGGTTCAGCCACTATGGAAAACAGTATCGAGATTCTTTAAAAAATTAAAAGTAAAATGACTATATGATCCAATAATTCCCCTTCTGGGTATATATGAAAAGGAAGTGGAAAAGATGTATGCAATCCCTTGTTTACTGTAGCATTATTTACAATAGTCACTGCTTTGTAAGGTTTCATGTTTGTGTGTAATCTAAAATAGCTGAACTCATAAAAAACAGAGCAGAATAGTAGTTACCAGAGGATGGGGTGGATGGAGGAGCTGAGGATTTATGGTGTTAGAGAACAAAGTTTTAACTAGAAGATAAGTTCTGGAGAGCTAAGGAACAGCATACAGTTTATAGAAAGAAGTACTCATAATATTCAAAGTTGCTAACAGACTAGATCCTATTTGTTTGCATCATACAAAAAAACCCACATGATAATTTGATGATATGACAGAGATTTTGGCTGTGGCTACGGTGATGTTTACATTTCAATATATGAATTATGAAAGCAACAGCTTGTATACCTTAACTTTGCACAATGTTTCACATCAATTGTAACAATAAATATACATTTTAAATAAATAAAGAGATGAAAGGTAAATAAGAGAGGCACATAATGAGATTATATTTGTTCCTATTGCCATTTTACCTAGCTTTAAGGAAGCTATGTTTGAAATTTAGATTTCTTTGGATAAAAACTGCATATGTTGTTTATGTTCTCTCTGAGATTAGCACTTATTTTTATAGGATGGCTCCTTGAAGGCTATGGTAACTTGAAAAGCCAGCAGAGTCTCACAGTACAATAAGATCACAAAGTCATTCTCCTGCCTCAGAGTTATCCAGAGCATGTGTATGTTAGCTCTTCTGTATTTTCTATGACACAAAATGTAGGCTAGTACTAGACATCTGCAGAGTGCTGCCTCATTATTTCAAGTCTCTGATGAAGTTAGTGATGAAATACAAGGTGTTGTCTCCTATGTTTTACTTCTGTAAAATAATAAGATTTAAGCATGCACTGACAGTCTAATATTTGCTAACTTTTCCCATACACGCCTTACTTACAACCCTGTATTATTCAGTAGCTCAGTCAAGTCTGACTCTTTGCAACCGCACATACTGCAACATGCCACGCTTCTCTGTCCTTCACTATCTCCCGGAGTCTGCTCAAACTCCATTGAGTTGAAGATGCCATCCAACCATCTCATCCTCTGTTGCCCTTTTCTCCTCCTGTCTTCAATCTTTCCCAGTATCAGGGTCTTTTCTCATGAGTCAGCTCTTTGCATCAGGTGGCCAAAGTATTGGTGCTTCAGCTTTAGTATCAGTCTTTCCAGTGAATATTCAGGACTGGTTTCCTTGAGGATTGAATGGGTTGATCTCCTTGTTGTTCAAGGGACTCTCTCCCCAACCCAGGTTTCCTGACCCAGGAATTGAATCCAGGTCTTCTGTATTGCAGGCAGATTCTTTACTGTCTGAGCCACCTAGGAAGCCCTACAACCCTGTGCGTGTGTGCATGCTAATTGCTTCAGTAGTGCCCAACTCTGCAAACCTATGGACTGCAGTACACCAGGCTTCTCTGTCCATGGGATTCTTCAAGCAAGACTACTGAAGTGGGTTGCATGCGCTCCTCCAGAGGATCTTTCCAACCCAGGAATTGAACTGTCTCTTGCATTGCAGGTGGATTCTTTACCTGCTGAGCTACCTGGGAAGCCCAGGGCTTAGTATATTCATATGCAAATAAGATGAGTAGGGCTCAGAAAATCTAAGGTATTTTCCCAAAGCTTATAGTGGGTAAGTAGTAGAAGCAAGATTCAAAACATGGAATGTTTGGTTGCATATTCTATGTAGGTATATGAGAGAAATTTGGGGATTAGTCCTTCTAGCTAGAGTTTCTTAAACTTGGATACATATTAGAATGGCCCACAAGAAAAAAGAAATGTCTCCAGAAACCTTCCAAATAGGAGATGAGATGGGAAAAAGAGAGGTAGCTATCAGTACTTCCTAAAATCTCAGGATTTTATAATCTCTGCATCTCAGAATGCAAATAGAGTTGAGAATTATTGATAAGACTATACTCATACATATGGCAATAAGGAAAGTTTTACTCTCAAGTCTTTTTCTGAGTTATTATTTTGATCTCAGAAATACTCAAAGTGCTTTATGCCCAGACCTCAAGTACATGTATTATAAAAGAAAGTTTATAAATGAACATACCTGCTTCACAACACTGCTAGTATGTTCAAGAACAGGTGTCCGGTTACCTGTAAACTTTACCTTGCTTTGTTTCCTTCTCTCACTGTTCTGTTGCTTATTTATAGAAGCTCAAAACAAGCTGAGGATGTTATTGATTCTCAGAAAATGGAATGAAGCATAAAACTGAACCTGAAAGCAAAAGCAGTTCATAGCAGGTAGGTAGTTAAAGAAGCATGCCAGGATCAGGCAGCTGAATTCAGTTCAGTCACTCAATCGTGTCCAACCCTTTGTGACCCAATAGGCTGCAGCACACCAGGCTTCCTGGTCCATCACCAACTCTAGGAGCTTGCTTAAACTCAAGTCCATCGAGTCAGTGATGCCATCCAACCATCTCATCCTCTGTCATCCCCTTCTCCTCTTGCCTTCAATCTTTCCCAGCATCAGGATCTTTTCCAATGAGTAAGTTCTTCACATCAGGTGGCCAAAGTATTGAAGTTTCAGCATCAGCATCAGCATCAGTCCTTCCCATGAATATTCAGGACTCATTTCCTTTAGGACTGACTAGTTTTATCTCCTTGCTGTCCAAGGGACTCTCAGGAGTCTTCTCCAACACCATAGTTCAAAACCATCAATTCTTTGGTGCTCAGCTTTGTTTATGGTCCAACTCTCACATCCATACATGACTACTGGAAAAATCATAGGTTCAACTATACAGACCTTTGTCAGTAAAGGAATGTCTCTGCTTTTTAATATGCTGTCTAGATTTGTCATAGTTTTTCTTCCAAAGAGCAAATTTTAATTTTATGGCTGCAGTCACCATCTGCAATGATTTTGGAGCCCAAGCAAACAAAGTCTGCAACGGTTTCCATTGTTTGCCCATCTATTTGCCATGAAGTGATGGGACTGGATGCCATAATTTTAGTTTTCTGAAGTTGAGCTTTAAGCCAGCCTTTTCACTCTCCTCTTTCACTTTCATCAAGAGGCTCTTTAATTCCTCTTTGCTTTCTGCCATAAGAGTGGTGTCATCTGCATATCTGAGTTTATTGATATTTCTACCTGCAGTCTTGATTCCAGCTTGTTTTTCAGCCAGCCCAGCATTTCACATAACTACATAGAAGTTAAATAAGCAAAGTGACAATAGCCAGTCTTGATGTATTCCTTTCCCAAAGTTGAACCACTCTGTTGTTCCATGTCCGATTCTAACTGTTGCTTCTTGACCTGCATACAGATTTCTCAGGAGGCAGGTAAGGTAGTCTGGTATTCCCATCCCTTTAAGAATTTTCCACGGTTTATTGTGATCCACACAGTCAAAGGCTTTAGTGTAGTCAATGAAGCAGAAGTAGATGTTTCTCTGGAATTCTCTTGCTTTTTCTATGATCCAATACATGTTGGCAATTTGATCTCTGGCTCCTCTGGCTTTTCTAAATCCAGCTTGAACATCTGGAAGTTCTCAGTTCATGTACTGTTGAAGCCTATCTTGGAAAATTTTGAGCATTACTTTGCTAGCGTTTGAAATGAGTGCAACTGTGCAGTAGTTTGAGCATTCTTTGGCATTGCCTTTCTTAAGGACTGGAATGAAAACTGACCTTTTCTAGTCCTGTGGCCACTGCTGAGTTTTCCAGATTTACTGGGGTATTGAGTGCAGCACTTTCACAGTATCATCTTTTAGGACTTGAAATATCTCAACAATTTAGGTGAGGAATTCCATCACCTCCACTAGCTTTGTTCCCAGTGATAATTCCTAAGGTCCACTTGACTTTGCACTCCAGGATGTCTGGCACTGAGTGAGTGATCACACCATTGTGGTTATCTGGGTCATGAAAATCTTTTTTGCATAGTTCTGTGTATTCTTGCCACCTCTTCTTAGTATCTTCTGCTTCTGTTAGGTCCATACCATTTCTGTCCCTTATTGTGCCCATCTTTGCATGAAATGTTCCCTTGGTATCTCTAATTTTCTTAAAGAGATCTCTAGTTTTTCCCATTGTATTGTTTTCCTTTATTTCTTTGAATTGATCACTGAGGAACACTTTCTTATCTCTTCTTGCTATTCGTCGGAACTCTGAAGAAAAATATATCTTCAGATGTATTTTCCCTTTTCTCCTTTGCCTTTGAGAAACAAGCTTCTCTTGTTTTCTCAGCTATTTGTAAGGCCTCTTCAGGCAACCATCTTGCCATTTTTGCATTTCTTTTTTTTTTATTGAAATCTTTTTTTTGTTTAAGATTTTCTTTTTAGCAAATTGAGAAAAACTTTTTATTATTTAACTTTACAATATTGTATTGGTTTTGCTGTATATCAACATGAATCCACCACAGGTATATACGTGTTCCCCATCCTGAACCCTCCGCCCTCCTCCCTCCCCATACCATCCCTCTGGGTAGTCCCAGTGCACCAGCCCCAAGCATCCTCTATCTTGCATTGAATCTGGACTGGCAATTCATTTCATATATGATATTATACATATTTCAATGCCATTCTCCCAAATCATCCCACCCTCTCCCTCTCCCATTCTTTCTGAGGATGGTTTTGATCACCACCTCCTGTACAATGTTATGAACCTCTGTCTATAGTTCTTCAGGCACTCTATCAGATATAATCTCTTGAATCTATTTGTCACTTCCACTGTATAATCATAAGTGATTTGATTTAGGTCATACCTGAATTGTCTAGTGGTTTCCCCTACTTTCTTTAATTTATGTCTGAATTTGGCAATAAGGAGTTCATGATCTGAGCCACAGTCAGCTCCTGATCTTGGTTTTGCTGACTGTATAGAGCTTCTCTATCTCTAGCTGCAAGAAATGTAATCAATCTGACTTTGGTATTGACCATTTGGTGATGTCCATGTGTAAAGTCATCTCTTGTGTTGTTGGAAGAGGGTGTTTGCCATGACCAGTGCATCCCTTGGCAAAATTCTGTTAGCCTCTGACCTGCTTCATTTTGTACTCCAAGGCCAAATTTGCCTGTTATTCCAGGTATCTCTTGACTTCCTACTTTTGCATTCCAGTCCCCTATGAGGAAAAGGAGATCTCTTTTTGGTGTTAGTTCTAGACAGTCTTGCAGGTCTTCATAGAACCATTCAACTTCAGCTTCTTCAGCAATAGTGATTGGGCTAAAGACTTGGATTACTGTGATACTGAATGGTTTGCCTTGGAAATGAACAGAGATCATTCTGTCGTTTTTGAGATTGTACTGCATTTCAGACTCTTTTGTTGACTATGAGGGCTACTCCATTTCCTCTAAGGGATTCTTGCCCACAGTGGTAGATATGATGGTCATCTGAATTAAATTCTCCCATCCCAGTCCATTTTAGTTCACTGATTCCTAAAATGTCAATGTTTGCTCTTGCCATCTCCTTTTTGTCCACTTCCAATTTACCTTGATTCATGGACCTAACATTCCAGGTTCCTATGCAATATTGTTTTTTAAAGCATCAAACTTTACTTCCATCACCAGTCACATCCACAACTATGCATTGTTTTCGCTTTCACTCAGCCTTTTCATTCTTTCTGTAGCTATTTCTCCATTCTTCTCCAGTAGCATGTTGGGCACCTGCTGACCTGGGGAGTTCTTCTTTCCGTATCATATCTTTTTGCCTTTACATACTCGTCATGGGGTTTTTAAGGCAAAAATACTGAAGTGGTTTACCATTCTCTTCTCCAGTGGGCTACATATTGTCAGAACTCTTCACCATGACCCATTAATCTTGGCTGGCCCTACAAGACATGGCTCATAGTTTCATCAAGTTAGACAACGCTGTGATCCAAGTGATCCGTTTGGTTAGTTTTCTGTAACTGTGGTTTCTATTCTGTCTGCCCTCTGATGGATAAGGATAAGAGGCTTGTGGTAGTTTCCTGATGAGAGGGATTTATTATGGGGGAATCTGGGTCTTACTCTGATGGGGGTTGGCCGTGGTCAGTAAATCTTTAATCCAATTTTCTGTTGGTTGGGTGGGGCTGTGTTCCTTCTCTGTAGTTTGGCCTGAGGCCAAACTAGGGGTAATGGTGACTTCCTTCAAAAGGACTTAAGCCAGAACTGTTTAGTGCCCCTGACCCCACAGCAGGCCACTGTTGACCCACATCTTTGCCGGAGACTCCTGGACACTCACAGGCAAGTCTGACTCAGTCTCTAGTGGGTCACTTCACCTTTCTCCTGGGTCCTGGTAAGCACAAGCTTTTGTTCATGCCCTCCAAGAGTCTGTTTCCCCAGTCCTGTGGAAATTCTATAATCAAATCCCATTGGCCTTGAATGTCAAATTCCCTGAGAGTTCTCAGTCCCTTTGCCGGATCCCCAGGTTGGGAAATCTGTTGTGGGCCCTAGAACTTTTGCAACAGTACAAGAACTTCTTTGGTATAATTGTCCTCCAGTTTGTGGGTTGTCTGCTCAGTGGCTCTGTGGTGGGGCTCACATGCCATGCCTCCCAGGTATGCTGCAGCCAGAGCCCCTGTCCCTGTGGCAGGCCACTGCTGACCCATGCCTTTGCAGGAGACACTCAAACACTCAAAGGCAGGTCTGACTCAGTCTCTTGTGGGGTCCCTGGGTCCTGATGCACACAAGGTCTTCTTTGAGCCCTCCAAGCATCTCTGGTAGATATGAGGTTTGATTCTAAATTTTGTCCCTCCTGTTTTGTCCCTCATACTGATTTTGTCCCTCCTACTGTCTTGTTGGGGCTTTTCCTCTGCCTTTGGAAGTGAGGTATATTTTTTGGTGAAATTCAACCTTCTCCTGTTGATGGTTGTTTAGTGGTTAAATTCTCACAGGAAAAGATGAGCGCATGTCCTTCTACTCCACCATCTTGGCTACTCTTTCAAGCCTGAGAAAGTATCGAGTGAGAAGACTAGAGGATTTCAGTCATTCTGTAGGTAACTTCTAGTAAATATCCTTGTAACTTTATTTTTATCCTTCTTTATTTGTCAACAAATAGATTATGATATGTATAAATGTGCATTTTGTTGTATTTATACTTTTTGCAATTCATGGAGCTTCTGGAATGGGTACATTAATGTCTTCCATCTGATTATTTAAGGTTTGGTTATTATTTTTCATATTTTTTTTACCACTTTTTGTCTATTGATGTGATTTCCTTTATGTCTACATTGGCACACATGATTCTGCCTCACAGCTCTCTGAGGATACGTATATCATTCTTCATTTCTTTTTTTCCCCTCACACTGGATTATCTTTGCTGATTTATCTTTAAGTTAGATCTTTTCCTTTGCTAGGTCACAGCTGGCAAAGGAAATATATTCTTGGTACCAGTACTTGTGCTATTCCATTTGGAATATCTAATTTGTCCCTTGTAATGACTTCTGATCTTGTATTATTTTCTATATAACAAATAATTTCCATTATACTTTAATCCTTTGAACCTAGATACCCTTAATTCTTTAAACATACTCATAATAGCTGCCTTAAAGTTGTCTGCTAAGTTCAACACATGGGCCCCACAAGAGAGAGTTTCTATGAACAGAATTCCTTTCCTATGCTTAGGTCTATTTTTTCTGTTTCTTGGTATGCCTGATAATTTTTTTTTTAATTAATTTTATTTTATTTTTAAACTTTACATAATTGTATTAGTTTTGCCAAATATCAAAATGAATCCACCACAGGTATACATGTGTTCCCCATCCTGAACCCTCCTCCCTCCTCCCTCCCCATACCATCCCTCTGGGTCGTCCCAGTGCACCAGCCCCAAGCATCCAGTATCGTGCATTGAACCTGGACTGGCATCTCATTTCATACATGATATTTTACATGTTTCAATGCCTGATAATTTTTTATGAAAAAACGGACACATAAATATGTCCAGTTTTTTTAGCATAAAACAACCCATATTTATTTTCTCATAGTTTCTGTGAGTCAGGAATTTGGCCACAGAATCTGCAAAGCCACAGTCAAAGTGGTGGCTTGGACTGGGTTCTCAGTGGGAAGCTCAACATGGAATTAATTTGCTTCCAGGTTTCAGTAATGTTGTCTGTTCTCAGGTGGCACTAGTGGTAGAACCCACCTGCCAATGCAGGAGATGTAAGAGACAGAGGTTTGATCCCTGGGTGGGAAAGATCCCCTGGAGTAAGAAATGGCAACCCAATCCAGTACTCTTGCTTGAAGAACCCCATGGACAGAGAAGCTTGGTAGGCTACAGTTCACTGAGTTGCAAAGAGTCAGACACAACTGAAGCAACTTAGCATGCAATGTCTGTGGATTCTGATACACCACTCTAGGGATTACTTTTGGTTCTGTACTTTGTTCTTTGGTAACTTACCTGGACTATTTCTGTGTAGTCTGATAACCTTCCCACGTGCAGCTGTTGGTGTCTCTTCTCAGTTATACCTTAAAATTTGTATTCTTTTAGTTTTTGAGATTGACTTCCCAGAGTTCACTCTTGAGTCATAATAGGTTATTGATAAGCCAGAGGTAGGTCAGAGCTTATGCTTAAACACCTTATGCCAGTAAATACCCTTTGTCAATGGATCTGAGTGGGATTTCATAAGACATTCAAATTTCATGTGTTTTAAAACTTTTCAGGGATTTATTTCTGCTTATAGCAGGTGGGGATTTCCCCAATGGCTCAGAGGGTGAAGAATTCACCTGCAATTCAGGACACACAGGAAACATGAGTCCAATCCCTGGATCAGGAAGATCCTCTGGAAAAGGGAATGGCAACCCACTCCAGTATTCTTTCTTGGGAAATCCCCTGGACAGAGGAACCTGGTGGGCTACAGGCCACGGGGTCTCAAAAGAGTCAGACACAACTGAGTGACTAAACAACAATAATACAAGGTGAAAATTCAGTCAGGAGAATATTTAGTTAAGAGTGAAACAAGAAAAGAGGTAAACAAATCCAAGAACATGTTATTGGGCCACTCTGAGTATTTGAACTCAGTCTTTCTTGGGGTTCTGTGAGTGCAATTCAACTAGTCTCGGAGAATGTCTCATTAGTTGTAGGTTTAATTAAGGGAGAGTCCTTCAGTGTAACAGAGGTTGGTGATATGGTGGCTGGGTCCCCTACTCATGTAACTTTCTTCTGTCCTATAGACCACCTATTCCCGCTGAACCCAAGGAAACATGAGATTTGGAAGATTTGGCAGTTCAAAGCTCATGATAAATCCTGTTCCCACAGTGACATAATATCCAGGAGTGAGGAGCTCAGTATCTATTAAAGCCTAACAGCAGCCTAGGAGCAGCTTTTCAAATAGCCAATTAACCTTCTCATGTATAAGAACTGACGTTGTCCTGAAACACTAAGAGCTCTGTGAAAATCACATTAGCTATGTCAGGTGCATGTCTCCTCAGGCTCCCTTTCATCACTACTATCCTCCCCTGCCCATACAAGGTAAGCACTATGCAGCTTTGACATGTGATATAAGTAGATTCATAAAATGTTTTAGCTGAACATCTGGTATCTGTTACTCAATATTATGGTTGTGAAAGCAGCCTACATTTTCATGTATAGCTATAGATTATTTGGCTGCTATCCTGTATTGTAGATACAGTAAGAATATTTTATAATTTATTTGTTCACTCATATATTGACAAACATTTGAGTAGTGCCTAATTTTGTGATTATTATAGAAAGGGTTTTTATAAACATACTTGCACATATCTTCATATTATTCATGTATATTCCTGTATATGTATCCAGGAATATATTGCATGTGATCAGCTCAGTCTATTTTACAGATACTGTCAGACAGTTTCATAAGTGGATTATAGGAAAAAAACAAAGCTGTCTTTACTGGACCAATCAACTGGCCCAAGAGCAGCACCGTATTCATGCAACATGGGACTAGTGGTCACAAAAACAGTGGTCAGGGAATAGGATCATATTGAAATTGGTCCCAATGTGATGAGGCCACTGGGTATACCCAAGCCAATGGCTTTTGTGGGGAGAGGAATTCCCCCACCGAGTCAGGAAGACAGCAGAGACCACCTGAGGGTTGTAGAAAGGAAAGACAGTTTATTGAAAAGAAACAGAGAAGACTTCTGACATAGGTATCAGAAGGGGGTAAAAGAGAATACCCGAGTGGTTAACTTGAGCCAAACAGTATATACCTTTAGATTAGTTACTAACAATGGAGCGGAAGAATAGCTCAAGTTTGTAGACGTTCTACTAGACCCTCTCCCACAACGTACATCTTGAGATAGCATCAGTACAAGATTAGCCAGAAGGAACAGGTTCCTCTTAAGGAGAAACATGTCCTTGAACAAGGTACTTGTTGTTATATAATCATCAGCAGAGGGCCTAAGGAAAAACATGTCCTCCAGCAAGATGTATTGTTGCTATATACTCATTAACACAGAGCCTAAGGAAAAACATGTCCTTGAGCAAGATGTATTGTTGCTTACAGGCCTCCTCATAAACTATCATTATTAGGTTTCATGAATGCCTCTTTATTCTCCCCATGAAAAATGCCCTATACACATGGTTGGACATCTCATTTTTTCACCTTAAAATAGGTCTAGAAGACTGTGCTATAGTGGTATATATAAGTCCATTGTCAAATTATTTAACCACTACATAGAATTCCACTACATGTGTGTACTAACTTTGTATTTATATTACCACTTCTCTAAAAAAAAAATTAATTTTGTTGGAGTATAGTTGTTTTACATGTTGTATTAGCTTCTATTGTATAGCAAAATGAATCAGCCATATAAAAACATATATAGCCTCTCTTTTGGACTACCTTCCCATTCAGGTCATCAGAGTGCATTAAGTAGAGTTCCCTGAGCTAATACTGTATGTTCTTGTTAATTGTCTATTTTATACATAGTATCAATATGTAGGTATCAGTCTCAATATCCTAATTCCTCCCACCTATCCTTCTTTCCCTTTTGATATCTGTATATTTGTTTTCTATGTCTGTGTCTCTATTTCTGCTTTGCAAATAAAATCATCTATACCATTTTCCCAGATTCCACATATATGTGTTAATATACGATATTTGTTTTTCTCTTTCTGGCTTACCTCACTCTGTATGACACTAACAGAAATATAGATCAAGGGAACAGGATAGAAAGCCCAGAGATAAACTCACATACCTATGGTCACCTAATCTATGACAAAGGAGGCAAGAATATACAATGGAGAAAATATAGCCTCCTCAGTAAGTGGTGCTGGGAAAACTGGACAGCTCCATATAAAAGAATGAAACTAGAACACTTGGAGAAGGCAATGGCACTCCACTCCAGCACTTTTGCCTGGAAAATCCCATGGATGGAGGAGCCTGGTGGGCTGCAGTCCATGGGGTCGCTAAGAGTCAGACACAACTGAGCAACTTCACTTTCACTTTTCACTTTCATGCACTGGAGAAGGAAATGGCAACCCACTCCAGTGTTCTTGCCTGGAGAATCCCAGGGACAGGGGAGCCTGGTGGGCTGCCGTCTATGGGGTCGCACAGAGTTGGACACGACTGAAGCAGCTTAGCAGCAGCAGCAGAACACTTCTTAACACCAAACATCAAAATAGACTCAAAATGGATTAAAGACTTAAATGTTAGGCCATAAACTATACAGCTCTTATAGGAAAATATAAGCAGTACACTCTGACATAAATGAACTTCCCTCCTAGCTCAGATGGTAAAGCGTCTGCTTACAGTGCAGGAGACCCGGGTTCAATCCCTGGGTCAGGAAGATCTCCTGGAGAAGGAAATGGCAACCCACTCCAGTATCCTTGCCTGGAAAGTCCCATGGATGGAGAAGCCTGGTAGGCTACAGTCCACGGGGTCTCAAAGAGTCAGACACGACTGAGCGACTTCACTTTCTTTCTTCACTTCTGACATAAATGACAACAAGATCCTCTTTGACCCACCTCCTAAAGTAATGGAAGTATAAACAAAAATAAACAAATGACACCTAATTAAACTTAAAACTTTTAGTCAGCAAAGGAAACAATAAACAAGATTAAAAGACACCCCTCAGAATGGGCAAAAATAATTGCAAATTAAACAATTGACAAAGGATTAATCTCCAAAGTGTATAAGCAGCACATACAGCTTAACATCAGGAAAACAAACAGCCCAATTAAAAAATGGGCAGAAGACCTAAACAGACATTTCTCCAAAGACATACAAATTGACAATAAACACGTGAAAAGATGCTGAACATCACTAATTATTATATAAATGCAAATCAAAACTATAATGAGGTATCATCTCACACCAGTCAGAATGGCCATCATCAAAAAATCTACAAACAATAAATGCTGGAGAGGATGTGGAGGGAAGGCAACCCTTCTACACTGTTGGTGGGAATGTAAATTGATGCACCTACTATGGAGAACAGTATGGAGATTCCTTTAAAAACTAGGAATAAAACTACCATATGACCCGGCAATCCCACTATTGGACATATACCCTAAGCAAACCATAATTGAAAAAGACACATGCACTCCAATGTTCATAGAAGCACTATATACAATAGCTAGGACATGGAAGCTACTAGATGTCCACTGACAGATGAATGGATAAAGAAGATGTGGTACATACATACGATGGAATATTATTCAGCCATAAAAATGAATTTGAGTCAGTTCTAGTAAGGTGGATAAACCTAGGAGCCTGTTATACAGAATGAAATAATTCAGAAAGAAAAAATAAATATAGTATATTAACACATATATATGGAATCTAGAAAAATCGTATCGATGAGCATGTTTGCAGGGAAGGAGTAGAGACACAGATGGAAAGAATAGACTTGTGGACACAATGGGGGAAGGAAAGAGTGGGGCAAACGGAGAAAGTAGCACAGACATAAATGCACCACCATGTGTAAGATAGATAGCTGGTGAAAAGTTTCTATATAACATGGGCCCAGCCTGGCACTCTGTGATGACCAAGAGGGTGGGATGAGGATTGGGGGAGGGGAGAGAGGCTTAAGAGGGAAGTGATATATGTATAATTATGGCTGATTTGCATTTTTGTATGGCAGAAATCAACACATTACAAATAAATTTTCCTCCAAATAAAAAATAAATTTTTACAAAAGTACACTCTCTAACCCCATACACAAAAATAAACTCAAAATGGATTAAAGACCTGAATGTAAGGCCAGAAACTTTAAAACTCTTAGAGGAAAACATATGAAGAACACTCTTTAACATAAATTTATGCAAGACCTTTTTTGACCCACCTTTTAGAGTAATAAAAATAAAAGCAAAAGTAAATACATGGAAACTAATTACCACTTTTTATTAAAAGTTATACTACAATGGATCTCATTTGTGTGTGTTGTGTGTATGTGTAATTGTGCACGTCTTTTCCTAAAAGTGAATATGCTCTATTAAGACATAAATACATTAAAATGTAAGAAATATTAAGACAAATACTCAACAGAAATTATACATTATACTCCCATATGAGACAGCCCTTCCTTCCACTGCTTTCTAACAACACTTGCTATCAAATTTTTTGACCTTTGTCAGTCTGAAAGTGAAAGATTATATCTGGTAGTTTTAGTTTCATTTCACTGATCTTAAGTTTAATTATGTTTTATTTCTTTCCTGTGAACTTCTACTCATATATTTCTTTCATGTTGCTTAAATACACTAGCTTTTTCTATAATAAAAAAGTGGAAAATATATTTTCAGAGATCTTTGTTTTCTTGACAAAAAGGATTTACTTCAGTTTTCTGCACTTTTGTATATATCTTAGATCTTGTGGACTTTTGTCTTGCTTAGAAAGAACTACCACATTCTAAGATTTTAAAAAATTATTTGTGATTTATAAATTTTATAATTTCAATCTTCATGTTTAAATGTAGGAAATCTGGAATTTACTTTGCCATTATATGTGTATGTATATGGGAATCCCAGCTGGCTCAGTGGTGAAGAATCTGCCTGCCAATGCAGGACATGTAAGAGATTCAGGTTCAATCCCTAGGTCAGGCTGATGCCCTGGAGGAGGGCATGGCAATGCACTCCAGCATTCTTGCCTAGAAAATCCCATGTACAGAGGAGCTTGTACAGTCCATGTACAGTCCATGGGGTCACAAGGAGTCAGACATGACTTAGCAACTAAACCACCACCACTACCACATATATGAATATGATATCTAATCTGCTTTTTTCTAGGTGGCTGTCAAGTTGTCTGAGACAATTTATTCAACAGTTTATTTCCAGCTGATATGAAATAAAACCTTTAAGTTAGTTTCTAAAAGTATTTATCTCTAGATGATGTAAACTGTTCTGTAGCTTTGTCTGTATGACTAGGACCCAGAGTGCACTGGTCTGATGAACGCAGCCCTAGAAAGGTTTTCATATGGAGCAGACACGGCTCCTCTTCTTTGTTTTTCTTCTATATTATCCTGACAATTTTTAAAAGTATGTTAAGCATTTTCATTTAAATATGTAGAAAGGTAGTAGCCTACCTCTCTTTACAAAAATATATTTTTACTACACAGCACATTAAATTTACAAATAAATTAGAGGAGAATTGATTTTAATATATTTAAATTATATGATTTTTCTTTTGTGATTTTCAGTGGCATTCTTGACACATTTTTTCCTTAATTTTTACCTCTATTGCAAATTTAGTCTCTACCTTCTAAAACAGCAGGTGAAAAACTTTTCTGTAAAGGACACAAAAGGAAATATTTTGATTCTGTGGGTAAAGCAGTGTTTCTGGGAAACAATTCAGCTCTGTGGTTGTGGCATGAAAATAGCCAGAGATGATATGCAAATGAATGAGTGTGGTAGTGTACCAATAAAACTTTATTTAGAAAAACAGGTAACAGTGCACATTTGGTCTAGAAGCCAAAGTTTGCCAACTCCTGGTATAAAGTTATTTTTTTCCCCTTTTAAACTAACTGATAAAACCAACATAACTCAGATAACCACAATGCTGTGATCACTCACCTAGAGCCAGACATCCTGGAGCAGGAGGTTAAGTAGACCATAAGAAGCATTATTATTAACAAAACTAGTGGAGATGATGGAATTTCTAGCTGAGCTATTTCAATTCTTAAAAGATGATGCTGTTAAAGTGCTGCACTTAATGCCCACAAATTTGGAAAACTCAGGAGTGGCCACAGGACTGGAAAAGGTTAGTTTTCATTACAATTGAAAAGAAAGGAAATGCCAAAGAGTGTTCAAACTACCACATAATTGCACTCATTTACACACTAGCAAGGTCATGCTCAACATCCTTCAAGCTAGGCTTCAACAGTACTTGAACTGAGAGTTTTCAGATGTACATGCTGGACTTAAAAAGGCAGAGGAACCAGAGATCAAATTGCTAACATGTATTGGATCACAGAATAATCAAGAGAATTCCAGAAAAACATCTACTTCTGCTTGATTGACTACACTAAAGCCTTTGACTGGTGTGGGTCACAACAAACTGTTGAAAATTCTTAAAGAGATGGGAATACCAGATACCTTACCTGCCTCCTGTGAAAACTGTATGCAGGTCAAGAAGCAACAGTTAGAACCAGACATGGAACCACAAACTGGTTAAGAATTGGGAAAGGAGTACGTCAAAGCTGTATATTATTACCGTGCTTATTTAACTTCTATGCAGAGTACATCATGCAAAATGCCAGGCTGGATGAAGCACAAGCTGGAATCAAGATTGCAGGGAGAAATATCAATAACCTCAGATATGTAGATGACACTACCTTGATGGCAGAAAGCAAAGAGGAACTAAAGAGCCTCTTGATGAAAGTGAAAAAAGAAAGTAAAAAAACTGGCTTAAAACTCAACATTCAAAAAATTGAGATCATGGCATCCAGTCCTATCACTTCATGCCAAATAGATGGGGAAACAATGGAAACAGTGACAGACTTTATTTTATTGGTCTCCAAAATCGTTGCAGATCATGACTGCTGCCATGAAATTAAGACGCTTCTTGGTAGAAAAGGTTGACAGACATAGACATCATATTAAAAAGCAGAGATATCACTTTGCTGATAAAGGTCTATATAGTCAAAGCTATGGTTTTTCCAGTAGTCATGTATTGTGAGAATCGTACCATAGAGAAGGCTCAGCACTGAAGATTAACGTTTTTGAACTATGGTGCTGGAGAAGACTCTTGAGAGTCCCTTGGACAGCAAGATCAAATGAGTCAATCCTAAAGGAAATAAACTCTAAATATTCATTGGAAGGACTGATGCTGAAGCTGAAGCTCCAAAAGGAGGAGAATGGGGCACCAGATGGTGAGACGGTTGGATGGCATCATTGACTCAATAGACATGAGTTTGAGCAAACTCTGGAAGATAGTGAAGGACAGGGAAGTCTGATGTGCTGCAATCCATGAGGTTGCAAAGAGTCAAACATGAGTGAGCAACTGAACAACAACAAAACCAACATTTAGTCTATCTTAAGTATGTTAGATATGCTGCGATTCATGGGGTCACAAAGAGTCAGACACGACTGAGCGACTGATCTGATCTGATCTGATCTGATCTGAAGTATGTCAGGCAGTAATTTCATCTAGTAGGCACTTTTTATGCTTAAAAGCTTTCAGAATAAAACTAAAAAACATGCATACCAAAATTAGGGCAGAGCATATATCCACATTCTGTGATATACTTAAGTAAAAGCTAATGCTATTTAAACAGTGAGCTCAAGCCCTTCAGACCCCAACCAATTACTTTAGCGGGAAGAGACAGAATTGCAGTTGCTTCAGTGGCAAGTCCATCCAGAGTCTTTGAAATCCAAGAAGCTTTATCCTTTTTACTCTTCTCAATTATGTTTCTTAGGTGTTTTATCTCTGCTTTCATTTCCTCAGCTTTTCTACTAAATCCTTCAGTAAGCAGATCATTTTGAGCCTGAAATAAAGGAAGGTGGGGAGAGGAAACTGCAAACTTTTGAAAAACACATTTTTTCAAGAGTCAGACTTTGTATTTAAGAACTTTGTTTAATTGTCTCTATCTGACACATATGATTATTCTCTCTTATTAGATTATCAAAGGATAATGTTTGTGGCAGAGAGTATCTTCTGAGTTAGACCTGGACAGTGAGAGGAAGAACAGTTCCCAACCTTACTAATGTTTACACACCATTAGGGTTGTGCTTGGCTGCTAAAGTCAAGCATGAGGACAAATGCATTTATATGTTCCAGCCAAAACTCTGGGTTGGAAGAGAACTATTAGTCCACTTGCACAAATTATCAGTTTCATTTGGGATGGCATGGTCACTTATATTGTGGAAATACGGGAACTTATAAGCCGATCAAGAAATTGCACATAAACATGTCTAGATGGGAAAGGAACACACCTCCCACACAAGCTATGTAGTGATTCAGGCAAGCTGTTCACACCTGGAGACAACTACAGCAAGTTTAGAAGACATAACCTCCCCACATTTTTATGTCTGAACATATCAGATAGTTTTAGGTCAACATAGATCCAAATTAGAGTCTTTGTGCTTGTAAGGTTCCTGATCATTGACAGTAATCTTAGCAAAGTACCAAGTTGCTGCTAATATTAAAAACATCTGGATGGAATTGTTGTTTGATAATCCATGAAATCCCCATGAGATCATCCTAGAATCACAACTACATAGCACCTAAAGCCTTGGAGATGATATTTATATTCTTTAAGTACTTAGGGGGACCAAAGTCATCATAGCCTCTCCAGGGTCTCAGTGTGGAGCAAAATTCAAAGGTCTTTTGAAAAGCCAGGATTCAAAACTTTGATTAAAGCAAATGTGGTAATGCCAGTAGTGCTTTTTCTTTTTTTTTTTAATTTTGCTTTAACTTTTACCCATTCCCTCTTGATGTGTCAGCTCAGTGTCTGTCAGGAACTGGTGAGACCATGCCAGACTTACCTTCAGCCTGTGTTCCAGTAGCCTTTCCTTCTCTTTCTCAAAGTTTTCTCTTTCTCTCTCCAGCTTCTCTCTCAGCTGGGCTATGTTTTCCCTGAGACTTCTGTCTTGAGCTTCCATCTGCTGTTGCTGCTCGTATTGTTTCTGTATTAGCAATTCGCGTTCCCTCTCAGTTGCCTCCTTCCTGGCTTGCTCCTCTGCCCAACAAAGGTTTCAGAAAGAGAAGCAAGTAACAGATTAGACTCAAACTCTACTTTCTTGAGATTAGAAACCAAATCAACTTTGAAAAGAGAGTGGGAAATCTCAGAATTCACCTGGTGCCACACATCAGGAGCAGATTTGAGAATATGATGGGAAAGGTCTTGACCATCTGGCTGATATCCAACCACAACTCTGTTATTTTCAGATTTAGCAGTGTGTATTCCACAGAAGAAGTGGAAGCTCATTATTTTGGAAAGATCTTTATTTGATCTGTTAAAGGGCATTGAATGAACATCCCCACCCTGCTAAGATATGAGCCCCATACCTGCTATGGCCTTTGCTGCATCAGTGAGGGCTTTATCTGACTGCAGGATGGATATCTCGATTGCCACCTGAGACTGCAGGAAGTTCTGGAGGACCTCATTTGTCTAAGGAATTAAGAAGAACCAAAGCACTTTAGATTCCTACCAAGGAGACTTGTTCTGTATAAATGAGTCCTTCTGTGTCATTTTCACTTTCTGCTTAAAATGTTCCAGGAGCTTCTTACAAAGCATTCAAGCTTCTGAGTGTCACCAGAGACTCTGCATGTCTCCTTTCAGTCCCCCGCCCAGTGCTATTTTCTTTTATCTGCCCCAGGTATCAAGCAGTCAGAATTAATTGCAGTTGTACAAACTCACAATCTCATATATTTGCATGTTTACCTGGGGCTCTTCCCTTTGGATAACATCTCAACCTAAACAACATACACAAATATTTCAACTGATATTCCCCTTCTTTTCCAGGAACTTTTCCTAAACTATATGTCCAATGTGATTGTCAGATTGTAATTCATGCTGCTGTTGTCTCCTGCTACTTGCTAGTGTGTAATCTTAGGCAAATTTATTTAAGCAGTTTGTGCTTCCTAATTCACATATAGAAAATGTGGATAATAAGACTAGATGCTTCAGAACAACTTTAGGAGGATTAAGTTTAAATTTCCAGAGAAAAAGCTTAACATTATGCCTATAGGCAATAACATTTTTATATATATTATTTGTATTATTATTATGTTTATTATCACTACCAGTGAAGCCCAAGATCACAGGTTCATAAATGTTATTTTTCCATATTTGAGGGTCTGTTTATTTGACATCTGTCCACTTTGATCAGCCTTGAGTATAAGGATTCTGACTTTGCATCATAAATACTCAGCATGTGGCACATTAAATGTCATGTTATAGGATAAAGAAAATGAATGACTTCCATTCTCTCTCTGATGGATATCAGAAATTGATACTCATTTTGGGGGAATGGCCATTTCTCCTCGAGAATAAATAACATGTAATAATGGAGTAGCTTTCATAGTAAACAAAAGAGTCCAAAATGCAGTACTTAGGTGTAATCTCAAAAATGACAGAATGATATGAGTTTGTTTCCAAGGCAAACTATTCAATACCACAATAATACAAATCTGTGCCCCAAACAATAATGCCAAAGAAGCTGAAATTGAGCAGTTCTATGAAGATCTACAAGACCGTCTAGAACTAACACCAAAAGAAGATATCCTTTTCATCATAGGGGACTGGAATGCAAAAGTGAGAAGTCAAGAGATATCTAAAGTAACAGGCAAATTTGGCCTTGGAATAGAAAATGAAACAGGACAAAGGCTAATAGAATTTTGTCAAGAGAATTCAAGGTTCATAGCAAACACCCTTTTTCAACAACACAAAAGAAGACTCTACACATGGAACAATACTACCAGATGGTCAATACTGAAATCAGATTGATTATATTCTTTGCAGCCAAAGATGGAAAAGCTCTGTACAGTCAGTAAAAACAAGACTGGGAGCTGACTGTGGCTCAGATCATGAACTCCTTATTGCAAAATTTAAACTTCAATTGAAGAACGTAGGGAAAACCAATAGACCATTCAGGTATGACCTAAATCAAATCCCTCATGATTATAGTGGAAGTTATGAATAGATTCAAATGATTATATCTGATAAAGTGCCTGAAGAACTATGGACGGAGGATCGTGACACTGTACAGGAGGTGGTGATCCAAACCGTCCCCAAGAAGAAGAAGTGCAAAGAGGCAAAATGGTTGTCTGAGGAAGCCTTACAAATAGCTGAGAAAAAAAGAGGAATTAAGTCAAAGGCAAAGGAGAAAAGGAAAGATATATCCATCTAAATGCAGAGTTTCAGAGAACAGCAAGGAGAAATAAGAAAGCCTTTTTAAGTGAACAATGTAAAGAAATAGAGGAAAACAATAGAATGGGAAAGACTAAAGATTTCTTCAAGAAAATGAGAGATACCAAGGGAACATTTCATGCAAAGATAGGCACAAATAAGGACAGAAATGTTAAGGACCTAATAGAAGAAGATATTAAGAAGAGGTGACAAGAATACACAGAAGAACTATACAAAAAAGATCTTAATGAACCAGATAAACATGATGGTATGATCACTCACCTAGAGCCAGACATCCCTGGAGTGTGAGGTTAAGTGGATCTCAGGAAGCATCTCTACAAACAAAGCTAGTGGAAGTATTGGAATTCCAGCTGAGCTATTTCAAATCTGAAAAGGAGATGCTGTAAAAGTGCTGCACTCAATATCCCAGCTAATTTGGAAAACTCACCATGGCCACAGGACTGGAAAAGGTCAGTTTTCATTACAATTCCAAAGAAGAGAAATGCCAAAGAATGTTCAAAGTACCACACAATTGCACTCATTTCACATGCTAGCAAGGTCATGCTCAAAATCCTTCAAGTTAAGTTTCAACAGTATGCAAACCAAGAACTTTGAGGTTTTCAAGCTAGATTTAGAAAAGGCAGAGGAACCAGAGATCAAATTGCCGACATATGTTGGATTACAGAATAATCAAGAGAATTCTAGAAAAACATCTACTTCTCTTCATTGACTACACTAAAGCTTTTGACTATGTGGGTCACAACAAACTGTGGAAAATTCTTAAAGAGATGGGAATACCAGATACCTTACCTGCCTCCTGTGAAACCTGTATGCAGGTCAAGAAGCAACAGTTAGAACTGGACATGGAACAACAGACTGGTTCAAAATTGGGAAAGGAGTACATCAAGACTGTATATTATCACCATGCTTATTTAACTTCTATGCATAGTACATCATGCAAAATACCTGGCTGGCTGAAAAACAAGCTGGAATCAAGATTTCAGGGAGAAATATCAATAACCTCAGATATGTAGATGGCATCATCCTTTTATGGCAGAATGTGAAGAAGAATTTTAAAAACCTCTTGATAAAGGTGAAAGAGGAAAGTGAAAAAGTTGGCTTAAAACTCAACCTTCAAAACACTAAGATCAGGGCATCCAGTCCCATCACTTCATGGCAAATAAGTGGGGAAACAATGGAAACAGTGACAGACTTTATTTTCTTGGTCTCCAAAATCACTGCAGATGGTGACTTCAGCCATGATTTAAAAGACACTTGCTCCTTGGAAGAAAAGCAATGACAAACCTACATAGCATATTAAAAAACAGAGACACTGCTGACGAAGGTCTGTATCACCAAAGCTATGGTTTTTCTAGTAGTCATATATGGATGTGAGAGTTGGACAATAAAAATATCTGAGCACCAAAGAATTGATGCCTTCAAACTACAGTTCTGGAGAAGACTTTTGAGAGTCCCTTGGACAGCAATCAAATCAAATCAGTCAATCCTACGGGAAATCAACCCTAAATATGCACTGGAAGGACTTATGCTGAAGCCAAAGCTCCAATAATTTGGCTCCCTGATGTGAAGAGCCTACTCAGTAGAAAAGACCCTGATGCTGAGAACAATTGAAGGCAGGAGGAGAAGGGAATGACAGAGGATGAAATGGTTGGATGGCATCACCAACTCAATGGACAGGAATTTGAACAAACTCCCAGAGTTGATGAAAGACAGGGAAGCCTGATGTGCTACAGTCTACAGTGTCACAGATTCAGACATGACTGAGAGACTGCACAACAACAAGGCCCTGAGCTGTCATGATATCCCCATGCTCTCTCTCACATGGTGTTTTGCTCTCAGATTTTCAGGAGACCCCCTGGACTCTATTCTGTAGGCTCCCCATGCTCCCCTTGTTCCTCACCTTCACTCCTTTCCTGGGCACATGGCAATAGTCCTGTTGTAATCTTTCCATTGCTTTCCTGTAGAGTTTGTGCCCTCCAGGAACAGAGAAACTCCCTGCTGAAATACTTTCCTTTAGGGTCTTCGAAATTTGATCAAGTTTAGTCTGGCAGTATTTAGCAGATGCCTCTTCATTCTGTTGCAAAAAACCTTCCTTCTTATTCTTTATGATTTCCTACAGGGTAAATGTAGAGATGTCACCAGAAGCATGGAACAGAGGAGATAAATTTTCAAGAAATCTAATAGAAAGATTGGTCTAAGGTGATCCTCATGAGAAAACCATTCTAGTGGAGCAACACAAGCAATGTAGCCAAAATACAGAGATTTTCTCCCAACTCTGAAACCTCTGTAAGACTATACAGAAGTTTCTTAATCTCCCTGAAATTCAGTTTCTTCTTTTGTGAAATCCCGCTTTTGAATTAACTCTTCCCTAGTGGTTCAAGTTGGTAAAGAATCTGCCTGCATGCAGAAGACCTGGGTTTGATCCCTGTGTCGGGAAGATCCCCTAGAGAAGGAAATGGCAACCCACTCCAGTACTCTTGCCTGGAGAAAACCATGGACAGAGGAGCAGGGCAGGTTAGAGTCCATGGGATTGCAAAGAGTTGGAGACAACTGTGCGACTTTCACTTTCTTTTTTATTACTAGTAACTCTAACATCCTGTGGTTCTATCTTCAACAAAAGCAATAAGACAAATAAAAAAGAAACTAAATATAAAGAACAATCTTTGTTGAGAGAGTCTGCCCAGGGAAATCAAGAGCAATCATCTCAGGACTGAGTTAGGAGAGTTTTGAAATAATGTCACAATTCACTAAAGGAGAAATGAATGCTTGACAGATCTGTTGGATCTTGAACAAATTCCCCAAGGTTCAAAGAAAAAGGATATATGGTCCTTTAGGATTCTCTGTCTCATGAGAATCTGGGCGACTTTATCCTGAATAGGAGATAAACTATAGGATGAATATATACAATTCCAGACGTCATTCCAGAAGGGCATGAATTTGAAAGGACAAATGCTAAACACAGTACCAGGAGCTTCTTCTGGAAGTCCTGATTTTCATCCTTGAAAGACTGATTCATGAATACTACAATGGCTTCCCTCTCACAGGCTGTGTGCACCTCCAGCAGCTCCTGGAGCGTGTCTGTGGGGAGGTTCAGTCGCTGGGTCATCTGCTCACTGTAGTACTCAGCTGCCTTCTGCATGGCTGCTGAATTCTCCAGGTGGGCCAGAGTTGTCACTGCATTCTCCAAACAAGGAATTCCTCCACTGTTGATGGCATCTACATAGGTCACAACCAGAGTCCCCAGACCTGAATAAAATAAGAAACATGAAGACATATCAATTTTTCACTCAGTGAGATCCAAGGTTTTGAAATTACCGTTCTAAAACCACACACACACACAAACTCACACATCTCAACTTCTACTCTCATCACTTTCATTTTTACATTTACTGTTTCATTTATTTGAGCCATAACTTTAAGGAAATGTCAAATACCTACCTTCATCCAACATAATTGGAGGTGTCTCAGAAAAATTGTTTCATAATAGCACAAATTAAGAGAACAATACTGACTACACAGGTAAACAGATTAGTAGATAAATTTAAATAATATTTGTTCCTAACTCCTAACTTTTTGATGGATTTTTCAGGGAGTCAGAAACTAATATTTATTTTGGACTGGTTTAAACTCACTTCTAAGTAGTCTCCTTAAGAAGAACACTTGCAGTATAAGACTTCCTCTGAGAAGTATTTGATCATTTATTGACTTTTGTCATCAATGGTGGGGATCTTTTTAAATGTAGGAACCCCAGGTATCAGTTACAAGTGATTTTAGAAAGAAATTTACTAATCCCATGATGACAGATAATTTCTGAAACACATACATACTTATCTCTGGAGTATGAAAATGTAGAATTACATACTTCTTTATAAAATGAAACTACTGAAGAACATATAAATGAATGTTTAATTTATATCAGGCTATAAAGAAATACGATTTTGGAAAAGTAGACTCACGCTTCCCAGTGACCTTCACCCCTTCCCTGAGGATCTTGGTTCTTGCATGGGTAAAGATATATGAACAGAAAGTATCCGATTGTTCCTTGAATTTAGGATCCAGTTGACTTTCTAAAACTTCATCAAGATGGGCTAGGAGTTCCCTATCATTTACTGGCCGGTCAAAGACAAAACACTTCCGTTTTGGGAAAAAATGCCTGATACACTCCCTGGGTAGGTTGGCCTTTTTAACATTGGGATGTGAACCTGAGGAAGAGATAAAACAGAAATACAATAAGCACAGTATTCAAATAAGTCAGCTAGAAATTTTAATGACTGGGGATTTTTAATTTTTGGAGTCTTCTCTGCTCATAGAACTTCTTTAATGCACTCACCCAAATTTAACTTATATGAATGACATCTCTGGAGAGAAATTTTAGGAAATATTTGTCTCAGGTAAATGTATTTTGCATCCACAGAACCAAATATACTGCCCACTTTACATGTGTGCTCAGTCACTCAGTCATGTCTGACTCTGCGACTCCATGTACTCCTCTAATCATGGAACCCTCCAGGTAAGAATACTAGAGTGGGTTGCCAGTATTCTATCCAGAGGATCTTCCTGACCCAGGGATTGAACCCATGTCTCCTGCACCTCTCCTGCATTGCAGGTGGATTCTTTACCCCTAAGCCACAGAGGAAGCCTGCCTGCTTTATTGGATATTTATCAAATTTAATGAATTTAATGAATGATCAAATGTCCAGTTCAGGTAGAGTCCAACCAATGTTGGAAGTAAACTGTAGGAACATAATGAAGAGGAGCTACAAAGATAGTGGAGTAACAGTTAAAATAGGACATAAAAACTTCATTGACAGATGCAGTCAAAATTCACACACTACAAATAAGATTAGCTATTTTTCAGTAGAAACTCTGAATACTAAACGTGACTTAAATGTAATTTGAAGAATTCATGACTACTCCATAAACACATTGGTTTTCCCCAATAGTCACCAACCTAAATGTAATTCATTAAAATAATTTATTAACCCAAAATAATTATAATGAATAAATCTGTTAGAATAAAAATAATGATATGATGAGGAAAGTAAAATGAAGGATCTGTTATAAGAAATCATAAAAAAGTATGTACGCAGGTCAGGAAGCAACAGTTGATTCAACTGTTCAACCAGTAACACACTGATTCAAAATTGGGAAAGGAGTACATCAAGGCTGCATATTGTCACCCTGCTTATTTAACGTCTATGCAGAGTACATCATGTGAAATGCCAGGCTAGATGAAGCACAAGGTGGAATCAGGATTGCTGGGAGAAATATCAATAACCTCAGATACAGATGACACCACCCTTATGGCAGAATGCGAAGAGGAACTAAAGAGCCTCTTGATGAAGGTGAAAGAGGAGAGTGAAAAAGCTAGCTTAAAATTCAACATTCAGAAAACTAAGATCATGGCATCCAGTCCTATCACTTCATGGCAAATAGATGGGGAAACAATGGAAACAGTGACAGACTATTTTCTTGGGCTCCAAACTACTGCAAATGGTGACTGCAGCCATGAAATTAAAAGATGCTCGCTCCTTAGAAGAAAAGCTATGCCAAACCTAGACTGCATATTAAAAAGCAGAGACATTACTTTACCAACAAAGGTCCATATAGTCAAAGCTATGGTCTTTCCAGTAGTCATGTACAGATATGAGAGCTGGATGATAAATAAGGCTGAGCACCAAAGAATTGATGGCTTCGAACTGTGGTGCTGGAGAAGACTCTTGAGAGTCACTTGGACAGCAATCAAATCAAATCAGTCAATCCTAAAGGAAATCAACTCTAAATAGTCACTGGAAGGACTGATGCTGAAGCTGAACTCCAATACTTTGGCCACATGATGCAAAGAGCCAACTCACTGGAAAAGACCCTGATGCTGGGAAAGACTGAAGTCAGGAGGAGAAGGGGGTAACAGAGGATGAGATGGTTAGATTGAATCACCAACTCAATGGACATGAGTTTGAGCAAACTCCCAGAGATGGTGAAGGACAGAGAAGTCTGGCTTGCTGCAGTCTATATGGTCACAAAGAGTTGGATATGACTGAGGGACTGAACAACAAATAGACTGAAATTGAATCCTGGGTGTATTCAGGGTGTAAAGTCACTTTTTGTAGATTATACAACTATCCAATCTCTAGAAAGTTACATCTGTCTTTGAGTAGAGTAAGGGGAATCTGTTCTTCATTGTGATATTATGCCTTACATATGTGATACTATGCCTTACATTAACATTAACAGTTCATTGTTTTCATTGTCACAAAAAATGATAAGCATAATAAGGAACACAAGTGTCTTGTTTTTGAAGAGTTTTAACACATTGTATTTGGATGTTAAGGTACAGTTTACTTTAAGTGTAACTTAATTTTGAGTAATTTTTACTCTAATTCCTAGATAAGTATACTTAGATAATTCACTTAAGCCTCATTATTTTTTTAATAATTTTATGTGAAGCTCTAGCTTATCTATACTTTAAGAGAAGTACATTTATATCTGACTTTCACAACCATCTAGAATAGTTGAAAACATATAGTTCAAAATATTTTATACTTGCATCAAATTTTTCTTTTTTTTTAATCCAAGTATAGTTGATTTACAATATTATATTAAATTCAAGTGTAAAGCATACAGGTTCAGTATTTTTGAAGGTTATACTCTTTTAAAAGTTATCACAACATACTAGGTATAACCTGTGCTATACAATATAAACTTATTGCTTACCTATTTTATATGTAGTAGCTTGTATATCTGAAAATCGTACTTCCATCCTTCCCCTTTCTCTTTACCTCCCCCAGTAATTTTTTTTCTATATCTGTGAGTCTTATTCTGTTTTCCTATATACATGAAGGAATTTTAAGATAACAGAAATAAATGAAAAGATATATTGTGCTCTTGGATTGAAAAACATAATATTGTGAAAATAGCCATACTAGCCAAAACAATCTACAGATTTACTGCAATTCCTATTAAAATACCCAGAACATTTTTTCACAGGACTGAAACAAATAACCCTAAAATTCAAATGGAATCACAAGTGATCTTAAATTGCTAAAGCAACTTTGAGAAAGAAGAGCAAGTCTGAGGTATGACCCTCCCAGACTTCAGACTATATACAAAGATACAGTCATCAAAACAGCATGGTAGCAGCACAAAACAGACACACAGATCAAGGGAATAGAAGGAATAAACTCATGCACCTACAGTTAACTAATGTACAAAGGAGGTGAGACTATGCACTGGAAAAAGAGTCTTTTCAATAAGCCGTTGTGGGAAACTGGACAGCTACATATAAAACAAGGACATTAGTCCATTTCCTCACACCATATATAAAAAGAAACTCAAAATGAATTAAAGATGTAAAAGTAATAACTAAAGCATAAAACTCCTAGAAAAAAGCATAGGCAAAACACTCTTTGATGTAAATAGTAGCTATATTATTTTTGAATCACTCTTCTATCCTATCAAAAATGGGCAGAGGACCTACATAGACATTTTTCCAAACTAGATATACAGAGCCAACAGGTGCAGGGAAAGATGCTCAACAATGATAACTATTAGAGAGCTACAAATCAAAAACAGTCTACATATATTAATAATAAATACTGATGAGGATGTAAAGAAAAAGGAATACTCAAACACTCTTGTTTTTGTTCTGTCCCGAAATCATGTCTGACTCTTTATGATCCTATGGACTGCAGCATGCCAGGCTTCCCTGTCCTTCACTATCTCCCAGAGTTTACTCAAACTCATGACCATTGAGTCGGTGATCCCATCCAACCATCTTATCTTCTGTCACATCCTTCTCCTCCTGCCCTTAATCTTTCCCAGCATCAGGATCTTTTCCAGTGAGTCAGCTTTTCACATCAGTGGCCAAAGTATTGGAGCTTCAGCTTCAGCTTTCAGTCTTTCCAGTGAATATTTAGGCTTAGTTTCCTTTAAGATTGACTCATTTGGTTACCTTGCAAGAGTCTTCTCCAACACCACAGTTCAAAAGCCATCAATTCTTTGGTGCACAGCCTTCTTTATGGTTCAACTTTCACATCCATACATGACTACTGGAAAAACCGTAGCTTTGACAATATGGACTTTTGCTGGCAAAGTGATATCTCTGCTTTTTAGTACACTGTCTAGACTTGACATAGCTTTCCTTCTGAGGAGCAAGCATCTTTTAATTTCATGGCTCCAGTCACCATCTGCAGTGATTTTCGAGCCCAAGAAAATAAAATCTGTCAGTACTTCCACTTTTTCCCCTTCCATTTGCCATTAAGCGATGGCACCAGATGCCATGATCTTAGTTTGAATGTCTAGTTTTAAGTAGGTTTTCACTCTCCTCTATTCTCAGGCTCTATAGTTCCTCTTCAGTTTCTGCCTTAGGGTGGTATCACCTGCATATCTAAGGTTTTTGATATTTCTTCCAGCAATCTTGATTCCAGCTTGTGAGCCATCCAGTCCACCATTTTGCATGATGTACTCCACATATAAGTTAAATAATCAGGGTGACAATATACAGCCTTGACATACCTCTTTCCCAATTTGAAACCAGGGCATTGTTCCATGTTTGGTTGTAACTGATGTTTCTTGTCCTACATACAGGTTTCTCAGGAGGCATGTAAGGTGTTTAATATTCACATCTGTTTGAGAATTTTCCACAATTTTTTGTGATGTACACAGTCAAAGGCTTTAGCATAGTCATTGAAGCAGAAATTGATGTATCTTTGGAATTCCCTTGTTTTTTCTATGATCCAGCTGGTGTTGGCAATTTGATCTCTGGTTCCTGTGTCTTTTCTAAATGTCAGCTTGTACATCTGAAAGTTGTTGTTTCATGTACTGTTGAAGTCTACCTTGAAGGATTTTGAGCACTATCTTGCTAGCATGTGAAATGAGCGCAACTATACAGTAGTTTGAACATTCTTTGGCACTGCCTTTCTTTGGGATTGGAATGAAAAATGACCTTTCCCAGTCCTGTGGTCACTGCTGAGTTTTCCAAATTTGCTGACATATTGAGTGTAGAATTTTAACAGCATCATCTTTTAGAATTTGGAACACCTTAGCTGGAATTCCATCACCTCCACTAGCTTTGTTTGTAGTGATGTTTCCTAAGGCCCACTTGACTTCAATTTCCAGAATGTCTGGCTCTAGGTTAGGGACCACACTATCATAGTTACCTGGGTCATTAAGACCTTTTTTTGCATAGTTCTTCAGTGTATTCTTACTACCTCTTCTTAATATCTTCAGCTTTTCTTAGGTCCTTGCCATTCCTGTCCTTTATTGTGCCCATTTTGCATAAAGTTTTCCCTTGGTATCTCTGATTTTCCTGAAGAGCTCTCTAGTCTTTCCCATTCTATTGTTTTCCTTTTTTTTTTTTTTTTTTTGCATAGTTAACTTAAGAAGACTTTCTTATCTCTCCTTGCTACCCTCTGGAACTTTGCATTAAGTTGGGTATATGTTTCCCTCTCCTTTGCCTTTTAATTTTCTTCTTTCCTCAGATATTTTTAATGCCTTCTCAGACAATGTTAGCCTTTTTGCATTTCTTTTTCTTGGGGAGAACTTTGGTTACCACTTCCTGTACAACGTTGGGAACCTCTGTCCATAGTTCTTCAGGCACTCCATCTACCAGATCTAATCCCTTGAACCTATTCTTCACTTCCACTGTATAATTGTAAGAAATTTAGGTTATACCTTAAAGGCCTACTGGTTTTTCCCCATTTTCTCCCATTTAAGCCTGAATTTTGCAATAAGGATCCAATGATCTGAGCCACAGCCAGCTCCTGATCTTGATTTTGCTGACTGTATAGAGCTTCTCCATCTTCAGCTGCAAAGAATACAATCAGTTGATTTCAGTATTGACCATCTGGTGAGTCCATGTGTAGAGTCAAATCTTGCGTTGTTGGAAGAGTGTTTGCTATGACCAGTGCATTTCTTGGCATTTCTCTGTTAGCCTTTGCACTGGTTCATTTTATACTCCAGAGCCAAATTTGCCTGTTCCTCTAGGTATCTCTTGACTTCCTACTTTTGCATTCTAATCCTCTATGATGAAAATGAGACCTGTTTTTGGTGTTAATTCTAGAAGGTCTTATAGGTCTTCATAGAATCATTCAAAGCAAGAGCTTAGAGCTACACTGACATAAGAGAAATCATTTTTTATCTGTCATTTTGTGAGATAAACCTGGCCATGATGCTTCCTCTTGAATAGATTTCAGTAATTAATGATCTTAAGGTAAGAGAAAGAATGCAGGAAAAAAGCAAAAACTGTTGCAAAAACAATAGTTCAGCAATAAAACATAGTCCTAGATCCTACTCAAGAAATATACATATCAATCTGATACATATTTTTGATTCCAACAGCAACTAGCACCTCCACCCAAGTGGAGGATGGTAGCTACATGATGAGACCCTAGAATGGTCAGAACTTAAGGAAAGGTGATTTTCACCTTTTCTGACCCTTGTGACTTCCATCAACTAAGCTTGAACTCTGTCAACCTTGCCCTAATTTGGTGTTGAATTCTCTCTACTCAAGCCCCTTCATGAATATGCATATACCCTTAGCTTAAAACTTCTCCAATTTTGCTGTTCAAGGAGACACTGCTTTGGGAAATATCCTCAGTGTTCTCCTTTATTGTTGCATGTAATAAATCCTTCTCCCAATCTTTGTCTTCATTGTCTTTTGGCTAGAGACCCACCAAGAGGCAAACCAAGGATTTGTGTAATATAACCTGTCTAAACTTCCTGATGTTCAAGCTGGTTTTAGAAAAGGCAGAGGAACCAGAGATCAAACTGCCAACATCCGCTGGATCATAGAAAAAGCAAGAGAGTTCCAGAAAAACATCTATTTCTGCTTTATTGACTATGCCAAAGCCTTTGACTGTGTGGGTCACAATAAACTGTGGAAAATTCTGAAAGAGATGGGAATACCAGATCACCTGACCTGCCTC
>NW_011495027.1:7257379-7267113 GCF_000754665.1 Bison bison bison
TGAGAAACACTGGACTGGAAGAAACACAAGCTGGAATTGAGATTGCCGGGAGAAATATCAATAACCTCAGATATGCAGATGACACCACCCTTATGGCAGAAAGTGAAGAGGAACTCAAAAGCCTCTTGATGAAAGTGAAAGAGGAGAGTGAAAAAGTTGGCTTAAAGCTCAACATTCACGAAACTAAGATCATGGCATCCGGTCCCACCACTTCATGGGAAATAGATGGGGAAACAGTGGAAACAGTGTCAGACTTTATTTTTCTGGGCTCCAAAATCACTACAGGTGGTGACTGCAGCCATGAAATTAAAAGACGCTTACTCCTTGGAAGGAAAGTTATGACCAACCTAGATAGCATATTAAAAAGCAGAGACATTACTTTGCCAACAAAGGTTCGTCTAGCCAAGGCTATGGTTTTTCCTGTGGTCATGTATGGATGTTGAGAGTTGGACTGTGAAGAAGGCTGAGCACCAAAGAATTGATGCTTTTGAACTGTGGTGTTGGAGAAGACTCTTGAGAGTCCCTTGGACTGCAAGGAGATCCAACCAGTCCATTCTGAAGGAGATCAGCCCCGGGATTTCTTTGGAAGGAATGATGCTAAAGCTGAAACTCCAGTACTTTGGCCACCTCATGCGAAGAGTTGACTCTTTGGAAAAGACCCTGATGCTGGGAGGGATTGGGGGCAGGAGGAGAAGGGGACTACAGAGGATGAGATGGCTGGATGGCATCACTGACTCAATGGACATGAGTCTGAGTGAACTCCAGGAGTTAGTGATGAACAGGGAGGCCTGGCGTGCTGCGATTCATGGGGTTGCAAAGAGTCGGACATGATTGAGCGACTGATCTGATCTGATCTGATCTGAAAGGCTACATTTTCATATCTTTGTCTACCTCACATGGATCCCAGGCAGGGATAGAGGAAGAGTAGGTAACAACATAACTTGGATATCAGTTGAAAAGAAGCAATGAAAATTGCTTAAGAAAAACACAAAGAAACAGATTCACAAAGATTGGGGCAAGAGATAACTGTTAGGACACAAAAAAGACCATCTAAGGCAGCATTCTAGTTTCCACTTCCCTTCTTCAAACCAAATAGAACTGAGAAACAGTATTTACAATGTTTTAACCTGTCATGGGCAACCTGAGGAACTGGTCTCAGTTTCATCTACTATTCTAGGAAATTATTGTGCCTGAGGAAAAGATGATGGGAAAATTCAATTTATAGCCAGTTAGTCAGAAACACCAGAGAAGGTGATGGCACCCTACTCCAGTACTCTTGCCTGGAAAATCCCATGGATGGAGGAACCTGGTGGGCTGCAGTCCATGGGGTCGCTGGGAGTCGGATACGACTGAGAGACTTTACATTCACTTTTCACTTTCATGCATTGGAGAAGGAAATGGCAACCTACTCCAGTGTTCTTGCCTGGAGAATCTCAGGGGTGGGGGAGTCTGGTGGGCTGCCATCTATGGGGTTGCACAGAGTCGGACACGACTGAAGTGACTTAGCAGCAGCAGCAGCAGTCAGAAGCACAAGAAAAACCAGAACTTGTAATAGGCGTCTGAACTCAGTGATAGTCTTGTGGGACTGAACTCTTAACCAGAAGCTTATGGAATAACTTTAGTAATTAGTGTTAGAATTGCTTGGTTTGACCGAGAAAACCAGAATTGAAGGAGACCACAATGTTCATTGCAACACTATTTACAATAGCTAGGACAGGGAAGCAACCTAGATGTTCACTGGCGTATGAGTGGATAAGAAAGTTGTGGTACATATACACATGGAATATTACTCAGCTATTTAAAAAAATGCATTTGAGTCAGTTCTAATGAGGTGGATGAAACTGGAGCCTATTCTACAGAGTAAAGTAAGTCAGAAAGAAAAACACCAATACAGTACATTAATGCATATATATGGAATTTAGAAAGATAGTAAGGATGACCCTATATGCAAGGCAGCAAAAGAGACACAGATATAAAGAACAGAATTTTGGACTCTGTGGGAGAGGGCAAGGGTGGGATGATTTGAGAGAATAATATTGAAATATATATATTACCATATGTGAAATAGGTGACCAGTCCAAGTTCGATGCATGAAACAGGACACTCAAAGCCGGTGCACTGGGACAACTCAGAGAGATGGAATGGGGAGGGAAGTGGGAAGGGGGTTTGGGACAGAGGGACACATATACACCCATGGCTGATTCATGTCAGTGTATGGCAAAAACCACCATAATATCGTAAAATAATTAGCCTCTAATTAAAATAAATTAATTAACTAAAAAAATTTTAAAAAGAATTGCTTGGTGTGAAACAAATACCTATATATCTAGTGACCAGAAGTGAACAATAGTTTTGAGAGGAGAAATGGAATTTTACCTTTTCATGGTGGAGACAAAAAAACAAGTGATCAAAAGTGCCAAGGAGATACACTTCAGGATATTAAGATATTTAAATGCAAAACATATATGGAAAAATTGAAAAAAGCCACATTGAGACCCATGAAAGATACATATTCAGAAAAGCCTGAGGCCTTCAGAAAAGGCCATAAGGCATCTCTTTAGGTTATTCTCAATACTCAAAATCAAGTACTAGCTTAGAAAAAGACTTCTTGGCAGAAAGTCAGTATGCAAAGAACAGGGAAGGTGGATGCTTTTGTAAATTCTTAATTTTCAGCATCAACAATAAAATCATAAGGCATATAAATAAACAGGAAAATATGACCAAATGAAAAAAATAAGCTGGTAGAAAACATCTCCAAAGAAACACATGCATTGGATGTCCCAGGCAAAGACTTTAACAAGTGTGCTTACAAACTAAAGGGAAACAGACAAAGAACTAAAGAAAGGAGGAAAACAACATGTGAACAAAATCAGAAAATCAACAGAGACAAACCACACAGAAATTCTGAAGCTGGAAAATAATTGAATTTAGATATATTCCAGAGGCAATCAGATTTGATCAAACAAAGGAAATAATCAGCAAAGCTAGAAAACAGGACATTTGAAATTATCAATTCTCAGGAACAGAAGAAAGGAAGAATTTTTTTTTTTTAAGTGAATATAGCCTAAGAGATTTATGGGATATAGTCAAGTAGACTGATATATGCATTATGTAAGTCCCTGAAGGAGAAGGTAGGATGTGGGGCAGAGAGATTATTTGCTAAATAATGGCCAGAGAAATTCCCAATCTGGTGAAAGATAAAAAATCTACAAATACAAGAAGCCTAAGAACCCAATAGAATAAATCCATAGAGACTCATGCTGAGACCAATTATAAAGAAAATGTTAAATAACAAAAAGAGGATCTAGAAAGCAACTAAAGAGAAACAACCTATTTCTTCCAATTCAATCAGCCAATTTCTCAGCAAAAGTCTTGGAGGTTAAAAGGCAATAGAATTACATATTTAAAGTGCTAAAAAGGGGGTAAAATTCAGTTAATCAAGAATTCTATTTCCACCACAATCATCTTTCAGAAATGAGGAGGAATTAAGAGATTTCCAAATTAACAAAAGTGGTGATATTCATTATTATGATATTCATTTCATATGGGTGTGCCCTATAAGAAGTGCAAACATGGGTCCTTCAGTTTGAAATAAAAGAATATTAGACAATGTCTGGAAACCATATGAATATTTAATGTTTTCTGGGAAAGGGAATATGTGAGTAAATATAAAACCAAGTGTATTGTAATTTTCTGTTGTAGCTCCACTTTGTATTTTCTATAGCATTTAAGAAATAAATACATAAAAATTACAAATCTTTGTTAATGAATAGAAAATGCATAAAAATGTAATTTTTGTCAACAAAAACTTAAAGCAGAGAGAAGGCAGAACAATTAAAGAGTAGAGTTTTTGCATGCATTTGAAGTTAAGTCTGTGTCTATTCAAAATAAATTTTATAGCATAAGAGTGTTACATGTAATCCTTATGGCCGTTGCAAAAAGAAAAAATCTATAGAATATATGCAAAAGGAAAGGTGAAGAGAGTAAAAACTATCATTACAAAAAATCAACTAATCATAAAAGAAGGCAGAAATAAAGAAAATGAGGAATAAAAAGCAGTGACACATGGAAAATAAATAGCAAAATATATTAAAAAAAATTTTCCTTATCAGTAATTACATTAAATGTAAATGTGTGAAACTCCTGCAATCAAATGTAAGTGGGTTAATTCTCCAATATAAAAGCATGGATTTGCAGAAGCATATCAAAAAACAAAGGTTATCCAAATAGACAGTCTATAAGCAATCCACTTTAGAGCCAAAGATACACATAGATTGAAACTGAAAGTTTGAAAAAAAAAGATATTTTATGCAAAAAGTAATGGAAAAAGAGTTTCAGTAGCTATAACAATATGAACTTTAAAAAGGGTGTATAAAAACCCTGTTTCAAGAGACAAAAAGACCAAGTCACCACATCATTAAGATAAGACAATTTTAAGGTGATATGCCCCAAACATCTGGGCTTCAAAATATACAAAGCAAACGGTGAGAGAATTGAGCAACAGACCACTCAACAATAATAGCAGGAGACTTTAATGTCCTACCTTCAGTAATGGGTAGAAAAACCAGACAGAAGATCAGTAACAAAACAGAGGCCATGAACAACTCTATAAATCAATTGGAAGAGGGCAACAGAGGATGAGATGGTTGGTTGGCATCGCAGATTCATTGGGCATGAACTTGGGCTAACTCTAGGAGATGGTGAGGGAAGGGAAGCCTGTGTGTTGCACTCCATGGGGCTGCAAAGAGTTAGACAAAACTTGGCAACTGAACAACAACCACAAGTACCCAACTGAACAAGAGAATACACATTTCCCAACTGCAGATGAAATATTTTGAAGGATAGAATACATGTTATCAAACAAATGCATTTTAATAAATGTTTAAAAGACAAATTACACAAAATACCTTTAATGACTACAGTGAAATAAAACTAGAAATAAACAGGAGGAGTAAAACTGGAATAAGTATGTGGAAACTAAACAAACCACTTTTAACTAATAGGTCAAAGATGAAATCTTAAGTATTATATAATAGAGACAAATGAAATAAAAGCACTACATAACAAACCTTACAATGTATAGCAAAATGGTGTTAATATGGAAAGTTATAACTTTAAATGATTACGACAAGAGGAAAAGAATCCATTAATCAACAACCTAAATTTACCACTTAAATAGAAAAAGAAAAATTCTGGGGCTAGCAGAACAAATGAAATAAGAAAGGTTAGAGCATAAATTAAAAAAATAAACAATAGAAAACAAAAGAAAAAATATTTTTTAAAAACTACTTCCTCAAAAAGATAAAAAAATTTTACAAATACTGAGCTAGTCTGACTAGGGAAAAAAGAGATGACTGGATGACAAAAAGAAAAACAAATATCAAAGTGGTTACACAGTTACAGATTCTATAGAAATAAAAAGAATTATACTATGAATGAATGATGTATGCCAATAAACTTGGATAACTTAGATGAAATTGACCAACTCCTAGAACATAAAACCTACCAAGGCTGAATAATAAAGAAATAAGAAATCTGCATAGACTTATAATGAGAAAGGAGATTGAATCAAAAAGAACTTCCAACAAAGAAAAGCCACAAGCAGATGGTTTCACCGGTGACTTCCAACATTTAAAGAACTAACAATGCCAGTTCTTAAGTCTTTCAAAAAATAGTGAAGAGGAGAAAATATTCCCTTACTCATTCTATGATAAAAGTATTACCATGATACCAAAGCCATGTGAAGATACTACAGGACAAGGGAAAGCTACAGTAATATATTTTATAGTGATTTATGCAAAAATTCTCAAGAAAATACTGCTGCTGCTGCTAAGTCGCTTCAGTCGTGTCCGACTCTGTGTGACCCAATGGATGGCAGCCCACCAGGCTCCCCCATCCCTGGGATTCTCCAGGCAAGAACACTGGAGTGGGTTGCCTTTTCCTTCTCCAATGCATGAAAGTGAAAAGTGAAAATGAAGTCGCTCAGTCATGTCCGACTCTTCGCGACCCCATGGACTGTAGCCTACCAGGCTCCTCTATCCATGGATTTTCCAGGTAAGAGTACTGGAGTGGGGTGCCATAGTAAACCAAAATTGGCCACATATTAAAAACATTATACACTATGACAAAGCAATGTTTATTCCTGAAATGCAAGGATGTTTCCCCATACAAAATCAATAAATATGTAACACCATATTAGAAGAATAAAGAGAAAAAGATTACAGGTTCATCAATGCAGAAAAAGCGTTGGACAAAATTCAACACTTTATTATGATCAAAAACACTCATCATTTAGGAATAGAAAGAGACTACCTCAACATAATAAAGGCTATATATGAAAAACTCACCGGTAACTTCATACTCTATGATAAAATACTAAAAACTTTTCCTCTAAGATCAGGAACAAGACAAGAAATCCTGTTATTGCCATTTTTATTCAACATAGTATTAGAGGTTCTAGCCAGACCAATTAGAAAAGATAAAGAAATGAAAAACACACAAATTAGAGAGGAAGAGATAAATTATGTCTACTGCAGATGACATGATTTTACATGTAAGAACTCTAAAGATTTCACAAAACACTATTAAAACAAACAGATGAATCCAGCAATGTTGTAAAATATCATGTAAACACATAAAAATCAGTTGTTTTTCTATACATTGACAAATGAAAAGCAGAAAGGAATTTAAGAAAACTTCATTTTAAATATTATAAAAAAGAATAAAACACTCAAGAATTAAGTTAACCAAGGAGGTGAAAGACTCACACAATGAAAACTATCAAAGTTTGCAGAAAGACATCATAAGTAAATAGAAAGTCATTTTGTGTTCATGGATTAGAAGACTTAAAATTTTTAAGATGCAAATACCAGCAAAATGATCTACAGATCCATGAAACTCCTGTCAAAACTGAACAATATTTTTTCACAAAAATAAGGGTCTTTGAATTTTTAAATGAATATAGAATCTCAGGGAATCCTAGATAGACAAAAGAATCTTGAAAAAAATAAGTAAATTTGGAAGTATCACACTTCCTGATTAAAAAATTTACCATAGAGCTACACAAACAAAAAAAGTGATTTTCAACAAGGGCGCCAGGACCATTCAATCTGGAAAGCAGTCCTTTCAACAAATGTGACTGAGAAAAGAATGAAAATAGACCATGAAAAGAATGAAGATAGACAATCACCTTAACATCATGTATAAAAACTAACTCAAAATGTATCAAAGACCTAAATATAAGAGCTAAAACTATTAAAAATCTTAGAAGAAGCACAGAGAAAACCTTCATGTCATTAGATTTGGCTTTCTTGGATATGACACCAGAGCATAGGCAAAAATTGTCAAAAATAATAAAATGGGCTTCATCAAAACTAAAACTTTACTGCATTAAGAATAACAAGGGCAAACCACAGAATAAGAGGGAATATTTCCATACCATACATCTGATAAAGAGTTAATACCCAGAATATAGAACACTTAAAACTCAACAACCATAATGAGATTTAAAAGTGGGCAAAAGACTCAAATCGAAATTTTTCCAAAGAAAATACACAAATGGCCAGAAAGCACATGCAAACATATTCAGCATTACTTATCCTTAGGTGGATGTAATCAAAACCACAATGAGCTATCACCTCATACACATTAGGTTACTATGAAGAAACTAACCAACCAACCAGCCAGCAAACAAGTGCTAGCCAACATGTAGGGATATTGGAATACATGTGCTTCACTGGTGGGAATATAAAATGGTGCAGTCACTGCAGAAAACATTATAATGGATCATCCAAAAAATAGAACATAGAGTTACTATTTGATCCAGCAATTTCACTTCAAGGTACACAAACAAAAGTATTAAAAGAAGGAACTTAAACAGATAATTATATACTTATGTCCATAGCAACTGTGTCCACAATATCCAAAAGGGGAAAACAAATCTAATGTCAATCAAGGGATGAATAGATAAACATAATGCAACATATCATACTATGGAATGTTATTCACCTGTAAAAACAAGGAAATTCAGATACATGTTACACTGATAAATCTTGGAGACATGATGCTAATTGAAAAAAGTCAGACACAAAAAGACTAATATTTTATGGTTCCACTTATATGTGGTGGCTAAAACAGTCTAATACAGACAGAAAATAGGATAGTATTCACCATGGGCTGGGGCAGGGTCTGCGGGAGAGGGACATTTTTGTTTAAGTGTATTGAGTTTTCATTTGTTGTTGCTGCTGTTTAGATACTAAGTTGTGAATGACCCAGTGGACTGTAGCCCACCAGACTCCTCTGTCCATGGGATTTCCCAGGTAAGAATACTGGAGGGGGTTACCATTTCCTTCTCCAGGTCATCTTCCCTATCCAGGGAAGGAACCCATGTCTCTTGCATTAGCAGGCAGATTCTTTACCACCGAGTCATCTGGGAAGCCCAAGTTTCTATTTGGAATAATGTAAATTTCTGGAAATGGACAATGGTGATAAAACCGAAAGTGTCAACCACTTAGTCAACTGTAGCCTTCCAGGCTCCTCTGTTCATGGAATTCTCCAGACAAGAATACTGGAGTGGGTTGCCATTCCCTTCTCCAGAGGATCTTCCTGACCCAGGGATCAAATCTGCATCTCCCACATTGCAGGCAGATTCTTTACTGTATAAACCACCAGGGAAATTCTATTTGGAATGATGTAAATATCTGGAGATGGACAGTAGTAATCGTGTCTGACTCTTTGCGACCCCATGGACTATACAGTCCATGGAATTCTCCAGGCCAGAATACTGAAGTGGGTAGCCTTTCCCTTCTCCAAGGGCTCTTCCCAACCCAGGGATCAAACCCAAGTCTCCTGCATTGCAGGCAGATTCTTTACCAGCTGAGCCACAAGGGAAGCCCAAGAATACTGGAGTGGGGAGCCTACCCCTTCTCCAGTGGATCTTCCTGACCCAGGAATCAAACCAGGGTCTCCTGCATTTCAGGTTGATTCTTTACCAACTAAGCTATGAGAGAAACCCAAATATCTGGAGATAGATAGTAGTGGTAGTTGTACAAAAATGTGAATGCAGTTAGTGCTACTGAATTGTACTTTTAAATATGATAAAATGATAAATTTTATGTTAAGTGTATCCAGTCTAGAGCAACAAATTACTTGGCAGAATAATCTTCCTCAAACACATTGGTTGTCTTAGAATTCCTTTATCAATAATGTGCAGTAGCTTTCTAGTGACTATCATACACCAAATGTGCACTCTACTGCTTACTGGTTCCCAAGTGCTCATTTTTCATCTGCAGGTGTAGAAGAATGATAAGTACAAAAGGCAGTAGCTGTGTGGTAATTAGGCCAATTTAAAGCTTGAGAAAACTATATGCAGGTCAGGAAGCAACAGTTAGAACTGGACATGGAACAACAGACTGGTTCCAAATAGGAAAAGGAGTACGTCAAGGCTGTATATTGTCACCCTGCTTATTTAACTTCTATGCAGAGTACATCATGAGAAAGGCTGGGCTGGAAGAAGCACAAGCTGGAATCAAGATTGCCAGGAGAAATATCAATAACCTCAGATATGCAGATGACACCACTCTTAGGGCAGAAAGTGAAGAAGAACTAAAGAGCCTCGTGATGAAAGTGAACAAGGAGAGTGAAAAAGCTGGTTTAAAGCTCAACATTCAGAAAACTAAGATCATGGCATCCGGTCCCATCACTTCATGGGAAATAGATAGGGAAACAGTGGAAAC
>NW_011495027.1:7267339-7276244 GCF_000754665.1 Bison bison bison
TGTGGTGTTGGAGAAGATTCTTGAGAGTCCCTTGGACTGCAAGGAGATCCAACCAGTCCATTCTAAAGGAGATCAGTCCTGGGTGTTCATTGGAAGGACTGATACTAAAGCTGAAACTCCAGTACTTTGGCCACCTCATGCAAAGAGTTGACTCATTTGAAAAGACCCTGATGCTGGGAGGGATTAGGGGCAGGAGGAGAAGGGGATGAAAGAGGATGAGATGGCTGGATGGCATCACCAACTTGATGGACGTGAGTTTGAGTGAACTCCGGGAGTTGGTGATGAACAGGGAGCCCTGGCATGCTGCAATTCATGGGATTGCAAAGAGTCAGACACAACTGAGCCAATGAACTGAACTGAACTGAAAGCTTGCAACCTCCCTTTCAAAAAGGGAAGGCAGGAGAATGTCCTGTATAGTCCTTAGCTGAGAAGGGTCAGGTTTTTTGCAACTCCCACAAATGAGGATAAGAATAAGAAAAAAATAATGCAAATATCATTTTATATTATCCTGAAAGACATATGCACATATTTAGAGAGAAAACAAATTTGGCAAAATGTTACCAAAAGATAAATTGAGTTGAAAGAGATATGTGATTTCCTCATAATGTTTTTTTTTTTTTTTTTTTAGTTTTTGGCCATGCCCCTCAGCATGTGGGATCTTAGTTACCTAAGCAGAGGTCGAACCTGCAGAGGAAGTGCAGAGTCTTAATCACTAGACCTCCACAGAAGTCTCTCCTTACAATTGCTTTTTTTTTTTTTAAACTTTACATAATTGTATCAGTTTTGCCAAATATCAAAATGAATCCGCCACAGGTATACATGTGCTCCCCATCCTGAACCCTCCTCCCTCCTCCCTCCCCATACCTTCCCTCTAGGTCATCCCAGTGCACTAGCCCCAAGCATCCAGTATCGTGCATCGAACCTGGACTGGCATCTCGTCTCATACATGATATTTTACATGTTTCAATGCCATTCTCCCAAATCATCCCACCCTCGCCCTCTCCCATAGAGTCCGTAAGACTGTTCTATACATCAGTGTCTCTTTTGCTGTCTCGTACACAGGGTTATTGTTACCATCTTTCTAAATTCCATATATATGTGTTATTATACTGTATTGGTGTTTTTCCTTCTGGCTTACTTCACTGTGTATAATAGGCTCCAGTTTCATCCAGCTCATTAGAACTGATTCAAATGTTTTCTTTTTAATGGCTGAGTAATACTCCATTGTGTATATGTACCATAGCTTTCTTATCCATTCATCTGATGATGGACATCTAGGTTGCTTCCATGTCCTGGCTATTATAAACAGTGCTGCAATGAACATTGGGGTACACGTGTCTCTTTCCCTTCTGGTTTCCTCAGTGTGTATGCCCCTTTTTAAGGCAAAGTTTACTTTTAAAAACTAAGTACCAAAGATGCAATTAAACCATAAATCTCCTGGCATATTTGTGTTTGTAATTTATATTAATTTGATTTTCTACAATATCTAAGCCTGTCTCATAATTGGAATATGTAAACATATTACATTAAAATGTCTCAAATATTCAGTCTTCTATTTATAGGTCAAATATTGAATATGCATTTAATACCATCAAAAATATCAGTTTCCTCAGTTATTACTTGTGTGTCCTTACACAGGGATCCTTATCTAGTTAAACCCAAGTTTTTAAAGAGAAGTATAGGAGTGATGTGAATAAAATTATAGGTCCAGCCCGGAGGATATTTTGAGGATAAAATTGATACTATAATCCTATTTCTTAGTATAGCGTGTGCAATATATGTTTGTTGTGTTAGGTGGAGATTTATTCAAAATAATTGCACTGAACAATTTCGTTCATTCGGTCCATTTCAACACAATCTGAAAATGCTAGGCTACCAAGAAGAAAAAGTCTACAAATAAAATTTGCTATCAGATCAAAAAAGCAACCGAGTTCAAACACTGTTCTTGCATCATCTCCTTTTGTCTGATTCCTCAGTTGAGGAAGCAAAGAATAGGAAAGTAAAACATGAGCCTCTAACAGTTATTATAACTCATTGTTTTAAGTCATTCTTTCCAGTGAAGACTAAAGGAATCTGTAGGAAGATGTGAGAGGAACAACTGCAAACAACTTTATAGAATCCAGGTGTGTGGCTTCTTAGTTTGAATGAGTCAGAGGACTTTTAACTTCAAATTAACAAAGCTTTTCAATCCTGTTTAGGATTGATCTTCAAAATTGGATCTACAGAAGAATCACTGGACAGGATTGATTTTCCATGTTGAATAAATGTCACAAATGACTCCAATGTAATTATAAAAAACAGACCAACAGACAGAGAGTGATCACAAGTGCCAGTGAGAGCAAATGAGCAAGAGGGAGAGAGAGCAAGAGGGTTTTGAACAATAGTAATTTTTAACAAATAAAGATCAGGGATCTGGGGACAATGCTTACCTCCATATAGAGATTTACAGAGCTCTCACTCTGAAGCTTCCTTAAGTATGACTAATCTAAATATTTAAAAGAAACTATCCCTTTAGCTTATAATTGCTTGTAACCTCCTTAAAGGAGACTGTCTTGTTTTGTGAAGTCTATAGAGAAGATTCTTGAGAGTCCTATGAACAGCAAGGAGATCCAACCAGTCAATCCTAAAGGAAATCTGTCCTGAATATTCATTGGAAGCACTGATGCTGAAGCTGAAGCTTCAATACTTTGCCCACCTGATGCAAAGAACTGACTCATTGGAAAAGACTCTGATGCTGGGAAAGATTGAAGGCAGGAGGAGAAGGGGATGACAGAGGATGAGACAGTTAGATGGCATCACCAACTCTATGGACATGAATTTGAGCAAGCTCCAGGAGTTGGTGATGGACAGGGAAGCCTGGCATGCTGCAGTCCATGGGATCACAAAGAGTTGGACACAAGTGAGTGACTGAATTGATGCCACCTACAGAACTTGACAAGCAAGATAGGCAGATAGGTTCCTATGAGTTTTTCCACCCCACTTGCTGCCCTGAGTTGACTTTCTCAGATAGGACATAGTGTTTCTGGTTGTCCACCCCACTTTGCAGCCTCTACTGTTCTAAATGGAGAGGTCGAGCTTACCGTAAACTAAAGCCAACCACAGACTCCTGGAAGCCAGACAGTAGGCAATGTGCCTTCCTTCCCTATCCAACTGTTACTCTTAACCTGAAATCAACTTGGAGTTCAAGCTGAAGTTGCACTAAAAGATATAGACGTACCTGCTCCACACACCACAGGTCCAAGAATTTTCTCAGTTGCCTCTCACCCGTTGCTCACTCAGTCCTTTCACCTCTTTGTCCTTCATTTATCAAAGGTAAAAAAGACTAAATTACTCATTTCTTCCAGCAAAATGGTGTGGTTTCACTGAAATTGAAAGTATAAATAATTCCTGGTATTTTTAGAGTTATCAGAGTCTTACCAAATCCACTGGTCATACCAGAAATACAGGTGTGTGGTGAAGATTAGAAAAAGTCACTCACTCAATGGCCACATCCTAATAAGATATTTCTACAGCTTCTTTTAGGCCTTCCCATGTTGGAAGGCCTTTATAGCTTCTCTTCTCTATACCTCTCTCTCAGTTGGCTTCAGTTTTCTTGGCAACAAGAAAAATAGAAAATCCATAGCACAAATGTAAGCAAAACTGTATAAAGCAAGTATATTTCAAGCATTTTTCTCTTAGCTGGGATTCCTGGGTAATTTGGTTAAGGAAGCACTTTTAATATATTTCTTAATCTATATACTTAGTTTACAAGTATCAAAAAGGAAAGACATCACTTTGCTGACAAAGGTTTATATATCAAAGCTATGGTTTTTCCAGTAGTCAAGTACAGAAATGAGAGTTGGATCATAAAGAAAACTGCATGCTGAAGAATTGATGCACATTTTATGCATATAACTTGAAAGGATGAACAGAAAAATGGTCTCTGCCCTTAGATGAGCTTTAAGGTGTTAAAATACTGAAAATATTTATTGAAAAAATACTGAAATATTTGCCACCTTAAAATAATTACTAGACACCAGTTAATTACACCTGGATAAGGACTCTAGTAATTACTTGTTATTACCTAAATCAATATGCCCCTACTTTAACAGGGTAGTGTGTGCATCTTTCTGGTACCTGGGTAACAATGCCAAGTTGGATCCTGAGTCAAGTCCTTAAATGTCTCATTTCCTGACTGCATATCTACTTGAATAAATAGTCCTCCAGAGGGAGACAGAAAAAGTCATTTTTATTTTTCTTGTCCTGGAGTTTCAGGATCCTTCTTCCTGAGGATCCAGATCCTCCAGGTAATGAGTTCCTGATCTGAAACTGGCTCAGATCAAGACTAGGGATTGAAAAACTTCTTTGGGGCTATAAATCCATTGCCTCCTCATAAGTGGAGAAGGCAATGGCACCCTACTCCAGTACTCTTGCCTGGAAAATCCCATGGACAGAGGTGCCTGGTAGGCTGCAGTCCATGGGGTCATTAAGAGTCGGACATGACTGAGCGACTTCACTTTCACTTTTCACTTTCATGCATTGGAGAAGGGAATGGCAACCCACTCCAGTGTTCTTGCTTGGAGAATCCCAGGGACGGGGAGCCTCGTGGGCTGCAGTCCATGGGGTCGCACAAAGTCAGACATGACTGAATCAACTTAGCAGCAGCAGCAGCCTCATAAGCTATCCTTGACTCCATCCATTAGTTGTTTCCTCCCTATTTCACTTGACCATGTTTTATTCATCCTCTTCTGAGTTCTCTGTGGTCAGGCTCCACTGTCACTTCAATATGTGTAAAAGTGAACACCTCACCTCCATGTGACAGGGTCTCTCATCTCTCCTGGTTAACACCACCAGAAGTCCAGTTCTGAGGTGGCACGTCATCCCACCTGCCCTGACACATAGCAGGAAGGTCAGCATGGAATGTTTTAAGACAGGATGACAGGATCCCTCTCAATAGTGCACATTCTTTTTTTTGGCTAGTTTTCCTTCTAAAACCTTAAAGTTCCCTTCAGAGATAAACAATGAAGGCTACTGCACTATTTCAAAGGATCACCAGAAAATTTTTGCCTTAGTTTAGAAGTGAATATAAGAATTAAAGAATCAAGGCCAAAATGAAACAAAAAGATTAGGATGCAAATTTTGTGTTTTCCAGTCCTCAATTCTTAGTCTTAAATGCTTCATTGAACTGGCTGATGTCATTTCTTGGAGCAGGGAACAATTCATCATTTAGTGATCAGTTTCACATCCCATTAGTATTGATTATTAGTATTTTATTATAATTTATGCTTTATTTTTGAATATTTTTTACAAATTTTTTTGATTCTTTTATTTTTATTATTTTTTAATATAAATTTATTTATTACAAAATTTCAAAGGTAGAATATATAATGTAAACTATGTGTCCTCCCTCCACCTGATCCCACCCAGTTTTCCCCAGAAAGAACAAATGTTACCAGTTTTCATGAATTCCAATTTTTTATCCACAAAAACTACACTAGACTCAAGCTTTGACAACTCATTTTTTTCACCTTAAAATATATCTTGAAGATTTTTCTATAATAGTATATATAAACTCCATTGTCAAATTATTTCAGTGGCTACTTAGACATCTACTACATATGTGTACTAACTTTATGTTTATATTATAACTTTTATTATTTATTTTTATTAACACCACAATTTCTCTCATTTATGTGTGTGTGTATAATTGTGTGCATATATTTTCTTAAAAGTGAACATGTTATATCAAGTCATACACACATTAAACATAAGAAATATTAAGATCAATTCTCAACAGAAATTTTATAATTTATACTAATGGCAACCCACTCCAGTACTCTTTGCCTAGAAAATTCCATGGATGGAGGAGCCTGGTGGGCTACAGTCCATGGGGTCACAAAGAGTTGGACACGATTGAGCAACTTCACTCACTCACTCACACTCCTATATGAGACAGCCTTTCTTTCCACACTTTCTCACATAACTTGTTATCAAATATTTTTACTTTTGTCAACCTGAGAAGTGAATGATTGTATTATTTACTAATTATGAATAAGTTTGTATATGTTTTAGTTGTTTTCTGTTAACTTCTACTCACATAATCTCTTTCATGTTGTTTAAATGTGAAACTTTAAGCTTTTCCTATGATAAAAGTTGAAGATGCATTTTCAGAGAGCCTTTTGTCTTTTGGTTTTTTGAACATAAAGGATTTATTTCAGTTTTATGCAGTTGGAAGGACTGATGTTGAAGCTGAAGCTCCAATATTTTGGCCACCTGATGCGAAGAGCTGACTCATTTGAAAAGACGCTGATGTTGAGAAAGATCGAAGGCAAGAGGAAAAGGGGATGACAGAGGATGAGATGGTTAGATGGCATCACCGACTCAATGGATATGAGTTTGAGTAAACTCCCAGAGTTGGTGATGGACAGGGAGGCCTGGCGTGCTGCGGTTCATGGGGTCACAAAGAGTTGGACACGACTAAGTGACTAAACTGAACTGAATTGATGTAGTCTGGGTTTTGTGTCTTGCTTAGAAAAGACTACCACATTCTGACATTTTCAAAAATTGTTTGTGTTAACCAACTTGTATAATTTTAATTTTCATGTTTAAATGTAGGAAATCTGGAATTTACTTTGCCATTATATATATATATGTATGTATATGTATAAATAATATATAATCTTTTTTTTCTAAGTGGCTGTCAAGTTGTCTTAACACGATTTATTCAACAGTTCATTATTTCCCACTAATATGAAATAAAATCATCAAGATAGCTTCTAGAAGTGTTTCTCTCTATCTCTAGACTATGTAAACTCTTCTGTACCTTTGTCTGTATGGTTAGGACCCAGAGTGCACTGATCTGATGAATGCAGCTCTACAACAGGCTTTTATATGGAGTAGACATGGCTCCTCCTCTTTACTTTTCTTCTGTATTATCCTGATAATTTTTAAAAGTATGTTAAGCAATCCCATTTAAATATGTAGAAAGTTAGTAGTCTACCTCTCTTTACAAAAACATATTTTTACTACAGAACACATTAAATTTACAAACAAATTAGAGGAGAATTGGTTTTAATATATTTAAACTATATGATTCTTCTTTTGTGATTTTCAGTGGCATTCTTGACACTTTTTTTCCAAGGTAATTTTTACCTCTATTGCAAATTTAGTATCTTTCAACCTTTTAAAACAGCAGGTGGCAAACTTTTTCTGTAAAGGAAACAAAAGGAAATATCTGGATTTTGTGAGTCAAACTATGTTTGTGGAAACTATTCAATTCTGCTGTTGTGGCATGAAAGCAGCCAGAGACAATATGCAATGAATGAGTATGGTAGTGTGCCAATAAAGTTTTTTTAGACAAAGAGGCAGCAGGGCAGATTTGGTCTAGAAGCCAAAGTTTTCCAACTCCTGGTATAAAGTTATCTGTTTTTCCCTTTAAACTAACTGGTAAAACCAACATTTAGTCTATGTAAAGTGTGTCAGGCAGTGATATCATCTAGTAGGCACTTTTTATGCTTAAAAGCTTTCAGAATGAAACTAAAAAACATACATGCCAAAATTAGGGTGGAGCATATACCCACATTCTGTGATATACTTAAAAGCTAATCCTATTTAACCAGTGAGCTCCGGTCCTTCAGATCCTGGCCAATTAGTTTATCAGGAGCAGACAGAATTGCAGGTGCTTCAGTGGCAATTGTGTCCAAGGTCTGTGAAATCCAAGGAGCTTTATCCTTTTTCCTCTTCTCAGTTGTTTCTGAGATGATTCATCTCTGCTTTCATCCCCTCAGCTTTCCCACTAAATCCTTCAATAAGCGGATTGATTTGAACCTAAAACAAAGGAAGGTAAGAGAGGAAAATGCAAAGTTTGAAAATTCTTATTTTTTCAAGAATCAGATTTTATATTTAAGAACTTTGTTAAATTATCTGTTTGACACATATAATTAGTCTCTCTTATTAGATCATCACGGAGAAGGAAATGGGAACCCACTCCAGTGTTCTTGCCTGGAGAATCCCAGGGACGGGGGAGCCTGGTGGGCTGCCGTTATGGGGTCGCACAGAGTCTGACACAACTGAAGCAACTTAGCAGCAGCAGAAGCATTAGATCATTAAAGGATAATATTTACAGCAGAGAATATCTTCTGAGTTAGATCTGGACAGTGAGAGGAACGATAGTTCCCAATCTTACTAACATTCACACACCATTAGGGTGTGAATTTTGCTCGGCTGCTAGGGAAGCCCCCCTGGAGTAGGAAATGGCAACCCTCCAGTCCCCTGCCCAGTGATATTTCCTTTCATCTGCTCCAGGTATCAAGGAGTCAGAAATACATGCAGTTGTACAAACTCACAATGTCGTATGTTTGCACATTTACCTGAGGCTCTTCCCTTTGAATAACATCTCAACTTGAAAAATATTTCAACTTATATCCCCCTCCTTTTCCAGGGAATTTTCCTAAACTATGTGCCCAATGTGAAAATCAGACTCTAATATATGCTGCTGTTCTCTACTGCCTCTTGTCAGGTGTGTAACTTTAGGCAAGTTATTTAGCCACCCTGTGCCTCCTAGATCTGTAACATCTATAAAAGTAGATTTTTATAAGTGTTATGAAACATTTTTACCAGGATTAAATTAAAATGTTTAGAGAAACAGCTTAGCAGTATGCCTATAGGCAATAATGGTTCAATATACTCTGGTGTGTTATTATCATTAGGTTTATTATCACCATCAGTGAAGCCCAGGATCACAGTTACATAAAGTGCTATCCCTTTATATGCATTTGTCTATTTATTTGACTTCCTCTTGCATTTTGATCCAGCCTTGAATACAAAGATTCTGACTGCATCATAAATCCTCAACATGTGGCACATAAAATGTTACTTTGTTATATGAAGAAATGAATAATTTCTGTTCTGTCTCTTGTGATTTTAG
>NW_011495027.1:7276344-7279836 GCF_000754665.1 Bison bison bison
GGTGGGGGTGAGGGGTGGGGAGGATGGACCTTTCTCCTCAGGGATAAATGCCATGTAGTGGGCCTTAAAAACTAAACCTGTCATGATATCCCCATGCTTTCTCATTATCCACACATGGTGTTTTGCTCTCAGATTTTCAGGAGACCCCCTGAACTCTATTCTGTAGGCTCACCATGATCCCCTTTTTCCTCACCTTCACTCCTTTCCTGGGCACATGGAAATAGTCCCATTGTAACCTTTCCATTGCTTTCCTGTAGAGTTTGTTCCCTCCAGGAACAGAGAAACTGCCTTCTGAAATACTTTTCATTAGGGCCTTTGAAAGCAGATCAAGTTTAGCCTGGCAGTATTTAGAAGATGCCTCTTCATTCTGCAGCAAGAAACCTTCCTTATTCTTTATAAGTGCCTACAGGGTAAATGTAGAGGAATGTCACCAGAAGCAAGGAACAGAGAAGATAAATTTCCAAGGCATATGGTAGAAGAATTGGTCTAAGGTGGTCCTCATGAAAAAAAAAAAAAACCATTGCAGTGGAGCCACACAAGCAATGTAGCCAAAATACAGATGTTTATTCCCAACTCTGAAACCCTGCAGTCTTCCCAGGTGGCACAAGTGGTAAAGAACCTGCCTGCCAATGCAGGAAACATAAGAGATGTGGGTTCAGTCCCTGGGTTGGGAAGATCCCCTGGAGAAGGGCATGGCAACCCACTCCAGTATTCTTTCCTGGAGAATCCCATGGACAGGAGAACCTGGTGGGCTATAGTCCATAGGACCACAAAGAGTCGGACATGACTGAAGAGACTAAGTATGCATGCACACACTGAAACCTCTGCAAGAGTATGGAAAAGTTTCTTAACTTCCCTGAGCCTCAGGTTCCCGATCTGTAAAATACTGCAGTTATCTATTCTCTATCATTCCTAGTAGCTATAACATCCCATGGCTCTGTCTTCAATAAAACAATGACAACTAATAAAGTAAATATAACAAACTTGCTTTTGTTAAGAAAGTTTGCCCATGGAAATCAAGTATCAAGGAATGTTGTTCAGTCGTGTCCAACTCTTTGTGACTCCATGGACTGCAGCACACCAGGCTTGCCTGTCCTTCACTATTTCCTGAAGTTTGCTCAGACTCATGTCCATGGAGTCAGTGATGCCATCCAACCATCTCAACCTCTGTCTCCTATCTAGGAATAGGAATGATTATACGCAGGGAACAACCATCTCAGGAATGACTTAGTGGAGTTCTGGAACCATGCCACAATCACTAAAGGAGAAATCAATGCTCAATGCTACTTTTGCTTGAGAAATCAGAGAGATCCTGAAAACTTTCCCAAGCTTTAAGGAAAAAGAAGGAAATATAGTCCTCTAGCATTCTCTCTCTCTCATGAGAATCCAGACTACTTTGCCCTGAATAGCAGATAAACCCAGGCATCACTCTAGAAGGGCAAGAATCGAAAAGGACAAATGCTAAGACAAAGTACCATGAGCTTCTTCTGGAATTTCTATTGGTCATCCTTGAAGGAGCACCCCCATGAAGATGACAATGGCTTCCCTTTCACAGGTTATGTGCACCTCCAGCAGCTCCTGGAGCGTGTCTACAGGGAGGCTCATTCAGTGGGCCGTCTGCTCACAGCTGCTGAGTTCTCCAGCTGGGCCAGAGTTGTCACTGCATTCTCCAAACAAGGAATTGTTCCAGTATTAGCAGCATCCACCTAAGTTACCACCAGAGTACCCAGCCCTGAATAAAGTAGAAATATGAATAAATATCAAGTTCTCACTCAGTGAGATTCAAGGTTGTGAAATTGCAATTCTTAAACCAGACACACACATTCACACACACACACACACACACACACATACACACACACCCCTACTTATTTCCACTGTCATCACCTTCATTTTCACACTCTTTATTATTCTCCAGTTCATAACATTAAAAAATATTAAATATCTATCTTCATCTAACATAATTAGAGGTGTCTGAGAAAAAATATTTCAGGTTAACACAAATAAAAAGAAGAATATAAACTGCACAAATAAATTCTACAGGATAATAAAAATAATGTTCATTCCTAATTCCTAAACTGTTTATGGATTTTCAGGGACTCAGAAACTAATAGTTATTTTGGACTGATTTAAACTCTTAAGAAATCTCCTTGAGAAAAAGACATAGTATAGAACTTTCCCTGAGAAGACAAATACTCTATTTTCATACCCAGTTAGTGATTTTATTACCAATGGTGGGGTTTTTCTTTTTTTTCAGTTTTCAACTTTTATTTAATTTTTTTTAATTTTATTTTATTTAACTTTACAATATTGTATTGGTTTTGCCATATATCAAAATGTATCTGCCACAGGTATACATGTGTTCCCCATCCTGAACCCTCCTCCCTCCTCCCTCCAGCAACCCCAGATAGCAGTGACAAGGGTTTTGGAAAGGAATTTGTTAATCCCATAATGACAAAGAATTTCTAAAACATTTACATATTTATCTCTGAGGCAGGACACTTTTAAAAATAACTACACACTTCTGGGGGAGGAGCTAAGATGGCGGAGGAGTAGGACGGGGAGAACACTTTCTCCCCCACAAATTCATCAAAAGAACATTTAAACGCCGAGTAAATTCCACAAAACAACTTCTGAATGCCGGCAGAGGACATCAGGCACCCAGAAAAGCAACCCAAGTCTTCGAAAGGAGAGAGAAGAAATACAGCTCCACTCACCAGAACACCGACACAAACTTCCCTAACCAAGAAACCTTGACAAGCCACCTGTACAAACCCACACAGAGCGAGGAAACGCCACAATAAATAGAACTCCACAAACTGACAGAATACAGAAAGAACACCCCAAACTCAGCAATTTAAACAAGATGAAGAGACAGAGGAATACCCAGCAGATAAAGGAACAGGTAAATGCCCACCAAACCAAACAAAAGAGGAAGAGATAGGGAATCTACCTGATAAAGAATTCCGAATAATGATAGTGAAATTGATCCAAAATCTTGAAATCAAAATGGAATCACAGAAAAATAGCTTGGAGACAAAGATTGAGAAGATGCAAGAAAGGTTTAACAAGGACCTAGAAGAAATAAAAGAGAGTCAATATAAAATGAATAATGCAATAAATGAAATTAAAAACACTCCGGAGGCAACAAATAGTAGAATAACAGAGGCAGAAGATAGGATTAGTGAATTAGAAGATAGAACAGTAGAAATAAATGAATCAGAGAGAATAAAAGAAAAACAAATTAAAAGAAATGAGGACAATCTCAGAGACCTCCAGGACAATATTAAACGCTACAACATTCGAATCATAGGGGTCCCAGAAGAAGAAGACAAAAAGAAAGACCATGAGAAAATACTTGAGGAGATAATAGTGGAAAACTTCCCTAAAATGGGGAAGGAAATAATCACCCAAGTCCAAGAAACCCAGAGAGTCCCAAACAGGATAAACCCAAGGCAAAACACCCCAAGACATATATTAATCAAATTAACA
>NW_011495027.1:7279936-7281396 GCF_000754665.1 Bison bison bison
AGCAAAAGCTGAGAGAATTCAGCACCACCAAACCAGCTCTCCAACAAATACTAAAGGATTTTCTCTAGACAGAAAACACAAAAACAGTGTATAAACTTGAACCCAAAACAATAAAGTAAATGGCAATGGGATCATACTTATCAGTAATTACCTTAAATGTATATGGGTTGAATGCCCCAACCAAAAGACAAAGACTGGCTGAATGGATACAAAAATAAGACCCCTACATATGTTGTCTACAAGAGACCCACCTCAAAACAGGGGACACATACAGACTGAAAGTGAAGGGCTGGAAAAAGATTTTCCATGCAAATAGGGACCAAAAGAAAGCAGGAGTAGCAATACTCATATCAGATAAAATAGACTTTAAAACAAAGGCTGTGAAAAGAGACAAAGATGGTCACTACATAATGATCAAAGGATCAATCCAAGAAGAAGATATAACAATTATAAATATATATGCACCCAACACAGGAGCACCGCAATATGTAAGACAAATGCTAACAAGTATGAAAGGAGAAATTAACAATAACACAATAATAGTGGGAGACTTTAATACCCCACTCACACCTATGGATAGATCAACTAAACAGAAAATTAACAAGGAAACACAAACGTTAAACGATACAATAGACCAGTTAGACCTAATTGATATCTATAGGACATTTCATCCCAAAACAGTGAATTTCACCTTTTTCTCAAGTGCACATGGAACCTTCTCCAGGATAGATTACATACTGGGCCATAAATCTAGCCTTGGTAAATTCAAAAAAAAATAGAAATCATTCCAAGCATCTTTTCTGACCACAATGCAGTAAGATTAGATCTCAATTACAGGAGAAAAACTATTAAAAATTCCAACATATGGAGGATGAACAACACCCTGCAGAATAACCAACAAATCACAGAAGAAATCAAAAAAGAAATCAAAATTTACATAGAAACTAATGAAAATGAAAACACAACAACCCAAAACCTGTGAGACACTTTAAAAGCAGTCCTAAGGGGAAAGTTCATAGCAATACAGGCATACCTCAAGAAACAAGAAAAAACTCAAATAAATAACCTAACCCTACACCAAAAGCAACTAGAAAAGGAAGAAATGAAGAACCCCAGGGTTAGTAGAAGGAAAGAAATCTTAAAAATTAGAGCAGAAATAAATGCAAAAGAAACAAAAGAGACCATAGCAAAACTCAACAAAGCCAAAAGCTGGTTCTTTGAAAGGATAAATAAAATTGACAAACCATTAGCCAGACTCATCAAGAAACAAAGGGAGAAAAATCAAATCAATAAAATTAGAAACGAAAATGGAGAGATCACAACAGACAACACAGAAATACAAAGGATACATAAGAGACTACTATCAACAATTATATGCCAATAAAATGGACAACATGGAAGAAATGGACAAATTCTTAGAAAAGTACAACTTTCCAAAACTGAACCAGGAAGAAATAGAA
>NW_011495027.1:7282988-7283661 GCF_000754665.1 Bison bison bison
ATAAACAAATGGGACCTAATTAAACTTAAAAGCTTCTGCACAACAAAGGAAACTATTAGCAAGGTGAAAAGGCAGCCTTCAGAATGGGAGAAAATAATAGCAAATGAAGCAACTGACAAATAACTAATCTCAAAAATATACAAGCAACTCCTGCAGCTCAACTCCAGAAAAATAAATGACCCAATCAAAAAACAGGCCAAAGAACTAAATAGACATTTCTCCAAAGAAAACATACAGATGGCTAACAAACACATGAAAAGATGCTCAACATCACTCATTATGAGAGAAATGCAAATCAAAACCACTATGAGGTACCATTTCACGCTAGTCAGAATGGCTGCAATCCATAAGTCTACAAGCCATAAATGCTGGAGAGGGTGTGGAGAGAAGGGAACTCTCTTGCACTGTTGGTGGGAATGCAAACTAGTACAGCCACTATAGAGAACAGTGTGAAGATTCCTTAAAAAACTGAAAATAGAACTGCCTTATGATCCAGCAATCCCTCTGCTGGGCATACACACTGAGGAAACCAGAAGGGAAAGAGACACGTGTACCCCAATGTTCATCGCAGCACTGTTTATAATAGCCAGGACATGGAAGCAACCTAGATGCCCATCAGCAGATGAATGGATAAGAAAGCCATGGTACATATACACAATGGAGTATTACTCAA
>NW_011495027.1:7283767-7313952 GCF_000754665.1 Bison bison bison
AAAAAGATTACATTTGAATCAGTTCTAATGAGATGGATGAAACTGGAACCTATTATACAGAGTGAAGTAAGCCAGAAAGAAAAACACCAATACAGTATACTAACATATATATATGGAATTTAGAAAGATGGAAACAATAACCCTGTGTAAGAGACAGCAAAAGAGACACCAATGTATAGATCAGTCTTATGGACTCTGGGAGAGGGAGAGGGTGGGGAGATTTGGGAAAATAGCATTGAAACATGTATAATATCATGTATGAAACGAGTCGCCAGTCCAGGTTCGATGCACGGTACTGGATGCTTGGGGCTGGTGCACTGGGACGACCCAGAGGGAGGGGAGGGGAGGGAGGAGGGTGGAGGGTTCAGGATGGGGAACACGGGTATACCTGTGGTGGATTCATTTCGATATTTGGCAAAACTAATACAATATTGTAAAGTTTAAAAATAAAATAAAATTTAAAAAAAATTAAAATAACTACACACTTCTACATACAATGAAGCAAAACTACTAAAGAAAATATATTATAAATAGTCAACACATAACAGGCCACACAGAAATATAATTTTGAAGAATGAAACTCGCCATTTCTAGTGACCTTCACCCCTTCCCTGAGGGTCCTGGTCCTTGCATAGATAAAGATACATGAACAGAAATTATTTGATTGTTCCTTGAATGTAGGATCCACTTGGCTTTCCAAAATTTCCTCAATATGGGCTAGGAATTCCTTTTCATGTACTGGCTGGTTAAAGATGAAACACTTCCATTTTGGAAAAAAGATGCCCGATACACTCCCTGGATATGTTGGAATTTTTAACTTTGGAATTCTGACCTAAAGAAGAAAGAAAACAACAGAGTCTTGGCATAAGGCAACTAAAATTTTTATGAGAGGGGATTTTTTTTTATCTTTGGAGTCTTCTATTCTCATAGAACTCCTCTAACATATACATAAAAATTAAAAATCAAACTCACATGAATGGCATATCCCTGGAGAGCAATTTTAGGAAACAGCAGCTCCAAGTAAAGAAACTTACATCTTCAATGCACAGAAATACACATGGTACTCAGTTCATTAGATGTTTATCAAATAAAAGATTTAATGAATGATAATCAAATATCAATTTCCGGTTTACTCCAACTCATCTAGGAAGTAAATCATAGGAAAAAAATGAAGAAGAACTACAAACAAAAGTAATGGAGTAATGATTAACATGGGACATAGACACCATGTTCAGTTAAGGAAAACTTCATTGATTGAATTCACATAATACAAATAAGACTAGCCATTTTGGGTAGAAACTCTGAAGACTAAAAGGAACCTAAATGTAATTTGAAGAACTTACCACTACTCCATAAACACAGCACTTTTTTCAAGTACTCACCCACCTTTAAATATAATTCATCACAATGACTTACTAATTTAAAATAGTGACCAAGGAACTAAATATGACTAAATAGTGACTGAATATGTTAAAATAAAAAGAATGATATGATGAGGAAAATAAAATGAAAGATCTGGTTGTTATCAGAAATAATGAAAAAGTATAGATTGAAAGAAGATCATCAGGTTTTTTAAGGTTTAAAGTCACTTTTTGTAGAAGATACAACTATCCACACTTTAGAAAGTTACAGCCTTCCTATCCACACTCTAGAAAGTTATGTCCTTCCTATCTACACTCTAGAAAGTTATACCCTTCCTTGAGACGAATAAAAACTGATGGAAATATCTTTCATTATTATTTTATGCCTAACAATTATGTCATTGTTTTTCTCAACTCAAATCAGTTCAGTTCAGTTGCTCAGTCATGTCCGACTCTTTGCAACCCTGTGAATTACAGCACACCAGGCCTCCCTGTCCATCACCAACTCCCGAAGTTCACTCAGACTCACGTCCATCGAGTCGGTGATGCCATCCAGCCATCTCATCCTCTGTCATCCCTTTCTCCTCCTGCCCCTAATCCCTCCCAGCATCAGAGTCTTTTCCAATGAGTCAACTCTTCACATGAGGTGGCCAAAGTACTGGAGTTTCAGCTTTAGCATCATTCCTTCCAAAGAACACCCAGGGCTGATCTCCTTTAGAATGGACTGGTTGGATCTCCTTGCAGTCCAAGGGACTCTCAAGAGTCTTCTCCAACACCACAGTTCAAAAGTATCAATTTTTTGGTGCTCAGCTTTCTTCACAGTCCAACTTTCACATCCATGCATGACCACTAGAAAAACCATAGCCTTGACTAGACAGATCTTTGTTGGCAAAGCAATGTCTCTGGGAGAAGCATAATAAGGGAAGCAAGCATCTGGTTCTTGAAAAGTCTTAGTTCCTACTGTATCTGAATGTTAAGGTACAAATTATCTTCAGTACAAACTAGTTTTGAATAATTTCACTTTGTTAAGCCCTATTCTTCTTGGGTGAGCATAACTGTAGTCACTAGAACTTATCAAGGAATAACAGCCTAGATCGCAGTCATCTAGTTTCAAATATAAATGCAACTCCAGAGATGATGGACAGTATTTAGTAGATCCTACCCTCTACTTGACTACTCACTGCCTAGGCCATGCTCTGATACCTCTAATCAGCTTCAAGGCATTGTCCAGGTACTCATCTTCTGTGATAGGGTAAACATGTACCTTCAACTTCAGGGTGAAATCCCGTACAGCCCAGGTAAAGTCTGGAAAGAAATTCATAAACTCTGTGGAATTTTCTACTTCATCCAATTTGGAGAGGACTTGGCCCTGGTGATTTCTGTGAGCTCTGACACATACCTAGGACTTGGTTAAGGAAAAAGAAATTTCTACCCATAATTCCCACATTTTCCTCATAAAAATGATTATAAACATTTTCTTTTGCCCTTGGTCCCCACTGTTCCACCAAAGGCAACTCAGCCACAGGGATGGGAAATCCAATTTGGTCTCCATTCTCATCAATTTCTCAATAAAACTGGGAAGGATACTGTACTTTCTCCAGTGCATCATTGTTGATGGTGCTCATGCTGTTGTTTACTAGAGTACTGCTCAGAAGCACAGCTAGGGCAAAGATCACCCTGGAAAATATATTAGAGCAAGCACTAGCAGTCTTCTCTTCAGAAATTCATTATTTCTTTAATCAGTTTTCCATTTGTTATTTCAGATAGTAAAGTATTGATACAAAGGAAAAACCTTGAAAACAGAATTAAAAGTAAAATCTGAGTTTTGTCAATTACATTGACATTTCCTGTGACCTCAGTTTCCTCATCTAAAAAGGAATTCTGATAATACATTCCACAAAGAGCTCTTTTTTTTTTTCCTGAATGGGATAAAATGAGATAGTATGAGTGAAAAACAACTTAGAGTGCCTTTGAGCAATTCATTGTTCAATAATAAGCAACATCACATATTCATTTAACAAAAAGTAAGTCACAAGGTATACTATGCTAGTCACAACTGAAAACTCAGAATAGATCTAATTAAATTAAATGTCTATGTGCTGCTACTAAACATTACTTATCTTTATTAGTTATAAAAAGCAGATAAATATGATAGTGAATACACTCAAAAAGACTGTCTCATAGTATTTACAAACATTTTAAAACACTTGAAAAACAAATACAATGAAGATGACAATATATTCAAAGGGTTTACATATTAGCAGTGAACCTAAGCAATGAAATTGATAATCATTATATCAAATAAAAACAATGAATATGTCGAGGGAGACCAAGTAATGGAATAGAAGGATGTGGAGCTCACCTCCTCCTATAGATACTTCAAAAATACATCTACGTGTGGAATAGTTCTGGCAGACTGCCTACTGAACTCTGAAAGAACATCTCATACAATGAACACTGTAAGAAAGATCACCACATAACCAAGTAGGAAGAAAGAAAAAAAGGAATTAGGATAGGAACTGCAGCCCTGGGAGGAAGCTGTGAAAGAGGAAATGTTCCCTCACCCTGGGAATACCCTTAACCAGCCAGGAGATCAACTGGGACAGATAGGGAGGTTTAGAGGCTCAGAGGAGAGAGCACCAGCAAGCTTGCAGCAGGCAGAAGACAGGGAGACCAGCACAGAGGGTCCGTGCCCATCACTGCACTCCCCCTCCCAAGATATGCCTTGGCTGGTGCACACAGAGGCTGGGTAAGGATACTCGGGTTTCGGTGGACAGACTTGAGGAGAAGACTGGGACTGGCTCATAGATACAGCCTGAAGGGGCAGGAATGTGGTACGAGCTGCAAACAAGAGTGTTTGCAGGGTGGAGCCCAGATCCGCCATTAGAAGCCCTATTGTTACAGCTTGGATATAGAGGCATAGGGCCTGTCACTGCAGCCACAATCTCTGCCTGCTCACAGTGGGTGGCCCCCACCTCTAATTGCTCTGGGAACCCATCAGTACCTGTGAGTTGACCACAGGAAGAGGCAGGGCTGAAATCTGACCCTTGTCCCAGTCAGCCCTGTGACCTGTGTAAACTCAGCACCTGTGGGACATCCAAGTAGATTACTGGTGCTCCCATGGCTAGGGTGGGTCTGATGCCAGCAGCTGTGAGTGTTGTGGGTACTTGCACACTGAGGTGGGACCTGGGATCTGGGCTGATTCCACCGCCTCCATAGCAGGTCCAGGTATGTGATGACAGCAGTCCTGGTGCCTGACCTCAGAATATCTATGGTGACAGATCTGCACTGCTGATTTTGTCAGCACAGCACCTGAGGGGCACCCGGGCTGATAGCCTGCATCTCCACAATTGAGGCAGGGCCAAGAGCAGTGCCAAGAACAGTGTACCCTGTAAGCCAGTACAGTGGGTAGCAGGTAGCACCACAGAGTGTACTCCCTGATGGATAGGTCCAGCAGAGGAATACTCAGTGGCTTTTCTCCCAGCCCCTCCTAACACAGGCCACATCTCAGAAACAGATGGCTTCAACTCCAACAACTGGGGAGCAGAGTTTTCCCCCACCAGGGCCATGAAAACCACAGAGCAAAGAGAAGGCCACACTCAACATCCAGTGCAGGCTGTATTCACCACGACACTAATCACATGCCCTTTAATGGGCAGCACACACCGAGGAAAGATGTGGCAGGCACCAGGGCTAAGAACAGCACTCACGCCAAAAACATTAGACTCTTGCAGGCCACACAGGAACTCTCCCACATAAAAACAGCCCTTCTAGACCACAGCAGATAACTGAATTCTTCTCAATTCATTGAAGTTCTCATTCGTTCAGAGAAAAGTAAAATGAAGAAGCAGAGGAACCACTCCCAATTAAAAAATCAAGAGAATTCCCCTGAAAGAACAAACAGTGAAATTCTTTGTTTCACTGTCTACCAGACTCCGAGTTCAAAAAGGAGGCAATAAAAATGCTAAAGGAATCAAGAAAGGCTACCAGTAAAAATGCAGACCCCTATAACAAAAAACTAAAAACTACAGAGACCAGCTGAAATTAGAAAATGCATTTGCCAGGATAAAAGCTACTCTAAAAGCAAAAAATAGCAAACTAAATAATACAAAAAAGAAAAGTAAGTGATATGAAAGATAGAATAATGAAAATCACCCAGTCAGAATAGCAGACAGAAAAATGGGGGGAGGCAGGAAGCAATATATGGGATTATAAGATAATATAAAGCATGCCAATCTACCCATAGTAGGGATCTAAGAAGAAAGAGAAAGGAGGATTTAAAAAGCATTTGAAGAACTTATGGCTGAAATTTTTCCAAACCTAAAGAAGGAAACAGATATTCAGATACAGGAAAGAAAGAGGATTCCAAACAGATGAACCCAAAGAGACTTATACCAAGATACATTGTAATTAAAATGGCAAAATCCACGTGATCACCTCAATAGATGCAGAAAAAAGTATTTGATAAAATTCAACATCCAGTCATGATGTTAAAAAAAAAACAAAACCTCTCACTAATGTGGATATCAGATCAGTCGCTCAGTCGTGTCCGACTCTTTGCGACCCCATGAATCACAGCACGCCAGGCCTCCCTGTCCATCACCAACTCCCAGAGTTCACTCAGACTCACGTCCATTGAGTCAGTGATGCCATCCAGCCATCTCCTCCTCTGTCGTCCCCTTCTCCTCCTGCCCCCAATCCCTCCCAGCATCAGAGTCTTTTCCAATGAGTCAACTCTTCTCATGAGGTGGCCAAAGTATTGGAGTTTCAGCTTTAGCAACAGTCCTTCCAAAGAACACCCAGGACTCATCTCCTTTAGAATGGACTGGTTGGATCTCTGATGTATAGAGGCTTTCTGTTGACTCTGCTATACCAACAACACATTCGCTAATGAACTAATGTGATGAGATCAATTCTTCCTACTTCTGCAGAATCAGGCTCTCCCTCCACAAACCACTCAGTGGTTTGATACCAGGCTCTTATCTTTTCTTGCCTGACCAGTGTTCCATCAAGGTTCTGGGTGACTTAGTATTTTCTGAATGGTGTGCTTTCATGTTTTCCTTCTCTTAATACTGTCTTTTATTTATTTAAATGAATTGGATGAACATCTGCTATGCTCCTGAAACTATGTTTGTTTCCTGGGATAAAATTATTTACAAGCTATGGCTCCTGCTTTCAAAGCAATACTAGATTAACTGTATCAGTTAGGATTAGGTTTAGTTGTGACAAATAGGACAAAAGATGCACAGACAACTTAATTAAATTAATCTCTTATATAAATTCTAGGATTAGTAGTCCACAACTAATGAGTAGAAATTTGTTTCATAAAGAACTATAGCCCAATATATTGTACAGGACAGGGATATATGGCCATTATATTTTATAATAACTTTAAATGGAATATAACCTATAAAGATATATAATCACTGTGCTGTACACCTGAAACTAATAAAGTATTGTAAATAGATATATCTCAAAAATAAATAAAATAATATAATATTCCCTTAAAAAAGACCTGTAACCCAGAACCTTTCTATCATAAGCTCAACCAAATATAAGAGTGAGTGAAGTCGCTCAGTCATGTCCGACTCTGCGACCCCATGGACTGTAGCCTACCAGGCTCCTCCCTCCATGGGATTCTCCAGGCAAGAGTACTGGAGTGGGTTTCCATTTCCTTCTCCAGGGGATCTTCCTGACCCAGGGAAGGAGCAGCCCAAATATAAGGAGTAGCCCAAGGTCCAAGATGGTGTACCATCATCATTTGTAATCAAAGTGAATTAGAGAATAGCTAGAAGAATAGATCCTTCCTTTAAGAACTAACCACTTCTACTTTTTAAAAAATAGCTCTTAAATTATTAAATTACCATATACTGCCTTAAGAGAAGCTGAAATTGCCGTGAGTATTCTGGGAAAACATGTACATAGCAGACAAGCAAAGGTTCTATGAGTATGGGGGAAGGGGAAAATGGACATGAGAGGACAGCTACAAGAATTTTCCAGTAACCACTTCAAACTAGGAAAACCACAGATGATACGATACTGATCACAATTCACTGCTTATCACACTTACAATTATTTCCACTAAAGTCCAAGCTTGGGGGGACAGATACCATGTTTCTCTTATTCTTGGCTCAGTCCCTCTGCTGGGCACATAGAATACACTCAGTCAACACCTGTTAAATTGAAATTATTCTGAGGCAAAGGGGTCTGGGTGAGTTTTATGTATCTGAGAGAAAGTTGTGTATACATAGTAACAGTGTCATGTGTTGAGGTGACCTAATTAACCTAGACAGCATATTAAAAAGCAGAGACATTACTTTGTCAATGAAGGTCCAGCTAGTCAAGGCTATGGTTTTTCCAGTGGTCATGTATGGATGTGAGAGTTGGACTGTGAAGAAAGCTGAGCACCGAAGAATCGATGCTTTTGAACTGTGGTGTTGGAGAAGACTCTTGAGGGTCCCTTGGACTACAAGGAGATCCAACCAGTCCATCCTAAAGGAAATCAGTCCTGGGTGTTCATTGGAAGGACTGATATTGAAGCTGAAAATCCAATACTTTGGCCACCTCATGTGAAGAGTTGACTCATTTGAAAAGTCAGTGTATGGCAAAACCACTACAATATTGTACAGTAATTAGCCCCCAATTAAAATAAATAAATTTATATTAAAAAAATAAATTTATTGGGCTAGTGCACTGGGACGACCCAGAGGGATGGTATGGGGAGGGAGGAGGGAGGAGGGTTCAGGATGGGGAACACATGTATACCTGTGGCGGATTCATTTTGATATTTGGCAAAACTAATACAATTATGTAAAGTTTAAAAATAAAATAAAATTTAAAAAAAAAGAATCAAATTAAATAAATAAATAAATAAAATTAAAAATTGATAAAAAAAAAAAAAAGACCCTGATACTGGGAAAGATTGAGGGCAGGTGGAGAAGGGGACAACAGAGGATGAGATGGTTGGATGGCATCACCAACTCAATGGACATGGGTTTAGGTAGACTCCAGGAGTTGGTGATGGACAAGGAGGCCTGGAGTGCTGCGGTTCATGTGGTCACAAAGAGTCGGACACGACTGACTGAGTGACTGAACTGAACTGAACTGAATTTAGCTTAACAGTACAAAGAAGAAAAACCTTGAGGAACTCTATGGGGTGACAGTACAGGGGAAGCATGGGTTTTCAGAGGCAAGGAGACACAGTGAACAATGAAGAGATGGGAGAAGCCATTGATGGTAAACACAGAGAGATCTCACTGTAGTTGTAAGCAAGGAGGCCAAGAATGATCTTCCTGAACACACATTCACTACAGTGATGGACCAGGAGCCAGAGTTGAAGGAAGGAACAGCCATGGGAATGAGGGAGAGCCAGGAATGCAACTCTCTTCCAAGAAGGAAGGTTGGAAGGTATCTGGATTTCAAGAGCTATGTGCTGACATGTTTGGTGCTGAAGGTCATGGCCTCTGCTACTGATACTCCCAAATAATAATCAGAATTAGAAAATAGAAAACTTATACATCTATTTATAAGAAGAGAATGCAAATGTCCCAAAGTACCACCAAGAATAAGTATAAATGAAATGTATATGATATTTCATTGTAATCAAACTTTTTCTGTAATTCAGATTATTTTTTCAAAATAGTTTAATTTGAAATAATTAAATATTAAATGTATCATTATTGTATGAGTCTCCAGCAAATACTTATTCTTTGAAATATTTCTCTATGATATCTCTAAATTTTTTTATTGTAAGAACATGTAAAAGCATTTAGTCAGTGTGAAATATTTTTATGTTTTATATATTAAATATTTAAAGCACATCTTTACTTTCAATTTTCTGACTCTATAGTTTGCTACCCATGTGACCTCTGCAAGGGGCTTAACCTGGTTAACTCACATTTTAAGTAATTATAAGAGTGTTATAGGTAAAATAATAAATCCTACCTCAAGGCTTGTTTTGAGGTTTTATTGAGATGCTATAAGCTTTTGTCTTAGCAGAACGTCTAGCACAAAATATGCTTTCAGTAGTAGATGAATGACATAATGACAATTTAGTCAATTAATGTATAATATTTCAATGCATTGTATGAACTGTAAATTACAAAGACATGAAGTACAGAAATAAATTTTTCACCAGAACAAAACAGTAATCTGCTGAAAACTTACCATTTCTGCTCACCATTCTTCTATTGGATTTTTTAGACCCTGAAAAATGTCATTTGGTTGTATAAAGCATAACCTCTAATAACTACATTATAATCACTGGATTTGCATTCCCCCTTTTCAGCAACAAGATTAAGGGAAACTATAAAAAGATACGAATTTTATTGCAAACTTTTTTTTAACTAGTCTGTGTTGTATCAGCTCTGAAAGAAGCACAAATTTTAGATTCATATAAACAAAGCAGTGTTAAAAACTCCTGTTCAGAAGAGATTTTCAAAATTTGACATACACAAGGATCATCTGGCATGATTGTAAAACCTAGAGTCCCAAGCCCCAGTCTCTGAGTATAACAAAAGCCACCAGTGATTCTAATGTTTCTATGGGAAACATGTCTACAAAAAACTCAGTTTTGACTATAGTAATTTTTTGTGATAAAAATTTGTGATATGATGAATTAAATTCATTCTTACCTGATGATTTTTAAAGCCCTTACTGCAGTATTCTATAAATATGAAATGATCTCTTCCAAAGATAATTTTTTTTCTATCTTTGTTCTCTGGATCCATAAAACACCATTTCTGTAAGGGGATGGTATTTGATCAAGGAGGTCTACAGAGAGAATTGAACCCCCATTCTGAAAATGGGTACAGAAGCACTTTTTAAAAGTTTTTCTATAATTGTAGTAAAATACATATAACATAGTATTTACCATCCTAACCATTTTTAAGTAGAAAGTCCGGTGGTATTAAGTACATTCATATTGTGTATAATCATCTCCACCATCCATGGACAGACAGTTTTCATCTTATAAAATTGAAACTCTATAGTCATTACACAATAACTCTCCAAGCCCCCATTTTCCTAGCCCCTGGTAACCACCATTCTATTTTCTCTATATATAATTTTTACTACTCAAAATACTTCATATAAGTGGAATAACACAGTATCTCTCTTCTGTGACTGGATTATTTCACTAAGCATAATGTCCTCAAGATTCACTCTTGTTGTACTATATGTCAGAATTTCCTTTGTTTTTAAGGCTAAATAATATTCCATCATATGTGTGTACCACATTTTGCTTTTCCATTCATCCACTGATGGACATTATGGTGACTTCTACATTTTACCTATTGTGTGCAATGGTGCTATAAAAATGTATATACAAATATTTCTTTGAGACCCACTTTTAGTTTGGGTGGATATGTATTCTAAACCAGAATTACTAGATTGTATAGAAACTATATTTTGAATTTTTGTGGGAAACATCATTCTGTTTTCCAGTGACTGTATCTTTTTACATTCCTATCAATAGCACACAATAGTTCCAATTTCACTACATCCTTCCCAACACTTGCTATTTTCTGTTTTTTAATGGTAGTCATTCTAATGGGCCGGAGAAGGCAATGGCACCCCACTCCAGTACTCTTGCCTGGACAATCCCAGGGATGGGGGAGCCCGGTAGGCTGCCGTCTGTGGGATCGCACAGAGTCAGACATGACTGAAGGGACTCGGCAGCAGCAGCATTCTAATGGGCATGAAGTAGTTTCTCTTTTTAGTTTGTATTTGTATTCCCCTTCTGATTAGTATTGTTAAGCATCTTTTCATGTGCTTATTGGTTATCTGTGTATCCTCTTTATGATAGCTGTATATCTTCTTGAAATGTCTATTCAAGTCCTTTGTCCATTTTTAATTGTATTATTTGTTTCTGTGTTCTTGAGTTTTAGGAGTTCTCTATATATTGTGGATTTAAGCCCTAACTGTATATACAACTTGTAAATATTTTTTCCCACTATCTGAGCTGAAATTTTACTCTATTGATACTTCTGGTGCACATTTTTAAAAATGTCTATGAAGTCCAGTTTGTCTGGGAGAATTACCAGTGAAGCTATCAGGTTCAGGGGTTTTTTGATAGGAATTTTTGATTACTGATTTAAATGGCAACCCACTCTAGTATTCTTGCCTGGAAAATCCCATGGACAGAGGAGCCTGGTAGGCTACAATCCATGGGGTCGCATAAAGTCGGACATGACTAAGCAACTTCACTTTTCACTTTAATTTCTTTACTAATTATGGATCCATAAAGATTTCTGTCATGATTTAGTCTTGGTAGGTTCCATGTCTAGAAATTTGTCCATTTCATCTAGGTTATCTAAGTGTTATTGTTATCACTCATTTCTAAGAGTTTTCCAGTTTCTCTTGTAATCTCTTGCTTGATCTACTGATTGTTTAAGAGTCTGTTAATTTCCACACACTAGTTAACTTTCCAGTTTTACTTCTGTTATTGATTTTAAGCTTCATCCACTGTGGTCATAGAAGACATGATACCTAGACTTTAAAATCTACTGAGACTTAATTTGTGCCCTAATATATCATCTCGGAGAAGGCAATGGCACCCCACTCCAGTACTCTTGCCTGGAAAATCCCATGGATGGAGGAGCCTGGTAGGCTGCAGTCCATGGGGTCGCTAAGAGTTGGACACGACTAAGCGACTTCACTTTCACTTTTTCACTTTCATGCATTGGAGAAGAAAATGGCAACCCACTCCAGTGTTCTTGCCTGGAGAATCCCAGGGACAGAGGAGCCTGGTGGGCTGCCGTCTATGGGGTCACACAGAGTCGGACACGACTGAAGTGACTTAGCAGCAGCAGCAATATATCATCTATCCTGGAAAATGGCCCATATGCACTTGAGGAGAAAGTGTGTTCTGATTTTGTTTGCAGAGTATTCTCTATATGTCTGTTGGATTTAGCTGGATTACTTTAATTCTCAAGTCCTCTATTTCTTTGATTATCTTCTGTCTGGTTATTGAATCCATAATAAAGAGTTAGATATTGAAATCACCAGCTACTGTTCTAGAACTCTTAATTTTCTTTTCAATTTGTTCAATTTTTGTTGTGTGTTTTGATAATCTGCTATTATTAGGTACATAAATTCTTCTAATTCTTATACTTTCTATCCATACTGAAATCTTATTAATACATAATGTCCTTCCTTGTGTCTTGTAACTTTTTATTTTAATTTTAAGGTCTATTTTGTCTGATATTAGTATAGCCACCCATGCTCTCCTTTGGTTACAATTTCATGAAATATGATTTTCCATCCTTTCACTTTCAACCTATTTGTATCTTTGGCTCTAAAGTAAGTCTCCTATAGCCAGTATATAGTTTGCTCAATTTTAAGTCAATTTTGCCAGTCTCTGTCTTTTACATTTAGAGTAATTACTGATAAAGTGGTTATTTATATCATTTTGCTGTTTGTTTCCTATTCACATGATAGCTTTTTTGTTCCTCATTTCCTGCATTACTATCTTCTTTTATGTTTAGTTGGCTCTTTGTATTAAAATATTTTAATTCCTCAATGATTTCCTTTTGTCTCTATCCTCCAGCTACTTTTTCCTGTGGTTACAATGGGGGTTCAATTTAATATCCTAAATCTGTGATACACTCATTTCAATTTATACCAGTTTAACTGAATAATATAAACAAACTCTGCTCCTTTACAGTTCTGTTCCCATTCTTTTCCATTGTTGATGTCACAAAATAACACCTTTATACTTTTATGTCCAAAACATAAACTAATTATTGTTTTCTTTTAAAGTATTAGTCTCTTAAATCATACAGGAGAAAATCTGGATTATATATCAAAACTAAAATAATACTAGCTTTTTGGCTATTTTTTTTAATGAATTCGTCTCAAAAATAGTTGAAAGCAAAAAGTAGAGTTATAAAATGCTGTTATTGTAATACTAGCTTTTATATTTGGCCATATGAGATCTTTATTTATTCCACTGGTGCTTCTGCCATGAAGAAAATGTACATAGAAGGCCCCTGAGAATATGTGAGTTATTCCAAGCTCTTAATGCTGACATTATCCCTGACCATCACAGGACCAGAGACATGCCTGATGTCCAAACAAAAGACCGATAAAATAAGAAAATCTTCACTAAAACAAACCTTGGTAACCATAAATACTTGACCCTTTCCCTTTAAACATCCATCAAGACCTTGATAGTTTTTGAGGCCAACCCACTCAACAGCCTACATTCTGGTCCTGGTGGAAACTCTATTCCTTAATTATATTTCAGGGAAACTGGGAGAAAAGAAACAAACAAAGAAAAAAAAATGAGTAACCAAAAGGAAACACAACAGTTCTTTCTGGGGCGTCCCTAACCATCAATCCAATACTAATAGAGATAATCATCACCTGATGACTCTGTGCAAATAGTCTTCAGATCTAGGCTGCTCTTTAGCAGTCTCTGAGTTTAGTCATTCTTCTTGCTATGTTCTTGACACAGTGCGCATAGGTTAAGGCCTAGAATTAAAAATTCATCTATTTTTGGTTCCTAACTTAAAATGAATATCTAAGATGGCTAAAGTACCCCCAATGCTGTGAGGATCTCAGATTGAATGTTTTCGTTGGCATAGGGCAACCAATCCTGTGATGCAATACAGCAACTCTACTAAAGCTGAGGAGGTGGGAGGAAGAGGGAGGAAGAGTGGTCATCATTTCTGAGAAGCAAATTCATCACCTCATTGACCATCTTCTCCCCAGACCTAAGGCACATGCTAAGAGAAAATTAATCAGTGAAACCAAGGCTGAGGGACTAGGTCATCCTAACGGAAAATGTTAAGACAGAGATTTCATATATCTTTTGTCTCTTGGTCTTAGTTGTTGATTACAGTTTTAGAACTAGTGATGAGGATAGCAAGCATTCATCAAAATCTGAGTTTTAAAACTGACAATTCTGGTTTGACATATGATAGTTCAATGAAATGCAATATCTATAGAACCATTTATGCTATTTAAGGGACTGAAACAGTCTAAGATTCCAAAAAGGAAACAGAATTTGGTTCTTCTTTCTATGTATCTGTTTAACAATATCCATGAGAAAGAATTCAGAATCAAACCCTACCCTCAGTTGGGTCTGCATAACTTAGACATGTCTACCACAAGACTTCATTAAGAAAGAAGAAAGAACTACTTATTTTCCAGGAATGCTGAGTTGGTCCTTCACAATTTTCAAACTTTACCGAGAAAGAAGCTTCTCCCTGGGGTGTCAGAGGCAAGCTTGGGCCAGATCAATGACTTACAGCAAAGGCCAGGAGACAACATGCTTTTTTCCCAACTTTTAAGGTGTGACTTGGGGTAAAAGTGTGGCTGCCATGTTTAGTTTGCCCATTTGTTTTGAGGTCTCGTTTTTTCCTTTAGTTCAGTACAGTTCAGTTCAGTTGTTCAATTGTGTCTGACTCTTTGCAACCCCATGAACCACAGCATGCCAGGCCTCTCTGTCCATCACCAGCTCCCGGAGTTCACCCAAACCCATGTCCATCGAGTTGCTGATGCATTCCAACCATCTCATCCTCTGTCATCTCCCTCTACTCCTGCCCTCATTCTTTCCCAGTATCAGGGTCTTTTCAAATGAGTCAGCTCTTCTCATCAGGTGGCCAAAGTATTGGAGTTTCAACTTCAACATTAGTCCTTCCAATGAACACCCAGGACTGATCTTTAGGATGGACTGATTGGACCTCCCTGCAGTCCAAGGGACTCTCAAGAGTCTTCTCCAACACCACAGTTCAAAAGCATCCATTCTTTGGCGCTCAGCTTTCTTTATAGTCCAACTCTCACATTCATACATGACCACTGGAAAAACCATAGCCTTGATTAGACAGACCTTTGTTAGCAAAGTAATGTCTCTGCTTTTGAATATACTCTCCAAGTTGGTCATAACTTTCCTTCCAAGGAGTATGTGTCTTTTAATTTCATGGTTGCAATCACCATCTGCAGTGATTTTGGAGCCCAGGAAAAAAAAGTCAGCCACTGTTTCCACTTTTCCCCATCTATTTGCCATGAAGTGATAGGACTGGATGCCATGATCTTCGTTTTCTGAATGTTGAGCTTTAAGCCAACTTTTTCACTCTCCACTTTCACTTTCATCAAGAGGCTCTTCAGTTCTTCTTCACTTTCTGCCATAAGGGTGGTGTCATCTGGATATCTGAGGTTATTGATATTTCTCCCGGCAATCTTGATTACAGCTTGTGCTTCCTCCAGCCCAGTGTTTCTCATGATGTACTCTGCATGTAAGTTAAATAAGCAGGGTGATAATATAAAGCCTTGACATACTCCTTTTCCTATTTGGAACCAGTCTGTTGTTCCATGTCCAGTTCTAACTGTTGCTTCCTGACCTGCATACAGGTTTCTTCCTTATTCAATAAATAAAGGCAACCAGAACTGCCTGAGCCAAGTATGATTTTCACTCAAAAAAAAAAAAAAAATGTAGACAGTGAGTCTAGTGTGGAGCCCTGGTTGAGAACCAGTAATGAGTCTCTCTTAATGCATATGCAGGAGAAGGCAATGGCACCCCACTCCAGTACTCTTGCCTGGAAAACCCCATGGATGGAGGAGCCTGGTAGGCTGCAGTCCATGGGGTCAGTAAGTCGGACACAACTGAGCAACTTCACTTTCACTTTTCACTTCCATGCATTGGAGAAGGAAATGGCAACCCACTCCAGTGTTCTTGCCTGGAGAATCCCAGGGACGGGGGAGCCTGGTGGGCTGCCGTCTATGGGGTCACACAGAGTCAGACACAACGGAAGTGACTTAGCAGCAGCAGCAGCAATGCATATGCAAGTGAGGAAACTTGAGGTCATGGATGGAGAAAATGCCTCCTGCTCCTACCTTCCCCACAAATATATAAGAAAAGATCTTAATTTCTCATCTCTTCAGGCAGGGTTCTCTCCACTCCATCTGCTGCTGTCTTGGTTATATGACAGGATGTGGGGCTGTCACCTTCTAGCTACCATTGGTTCAAATGGAAAAGCTAAGCTTTCCCAGAACTAAAGCCAGTATCTGAACATTGCAGTCCAAATCATCAGGCTACCTTCTTCCTCTCCTCATTCCTCACATACTTTTTGAATCAGAAATTGAGAGATCTCATTTCAAGACTAATGTGCATGCAAAAAAGAGTTGACAAATTAGTATTTCTGCTCCACAGTTCTTCAGATCAGTGAGTTCTATAAAAAAGCTCCCAGTTGTTTCTCACTCATCTTTGTACTCTTTCCTCTGCCCATTTTTCTGTTGCTATTTTATGGAAATTGAAAGCAAACTAAGGAATTTTCTTTTTCACTCTCACAAGGAAAACAGAGCAGAAAAATCAAACCTAAAAATAACAGTAAGTTATGTATTTTTAATAGGGACCACACATTTGCAAACAATGCAGGATAAAAAACAGACTTAGACCTTATAGATAGATGATTACAGAGAGTGAGAATGAATTATTTCCAATAAACACAGCTTTGTAGAGTCTTTAGAATATTAGATATGGTTAACATAAGACAGAATTTTTAAAATATTTAAATTGTATGTCAAGGACCATATTTTCTGGCCATATGCCAAGAGAGGTGAGTCAGAACATGTTGGAGGAGGGGAGAAGGGGACAGTAGGAAGCAGTCCCTACCACAGCCTCTACAATGGGGTGGAGGTTTATTCCCTCAGTCCTATAAAGGAAGTCAGCTCCCTTTCTGCAGATGAGGTAGGCTATGCTTCCCTTTTTTTCATGCAGCGGTTTTTGCTATAGCCTGCAGAGGTGCTCGAGGAACAGCAGCCCACCCCAGGGACACAAGCTGCCCCACAGAGCTCCTCACCCACTGTACACCCTTGTACCTTGCATTACAACCCACAGACTTCCCGCTTGCTGTGTGGGGTCAGTGCCAGGGGGTTTATTGTTAAGTTATTAGAAATGTGCTCGGAAGGCAAAGTTTAGGAGTAAACTCATCTGGTGTGTGCAGACACTGCAGCCTGGGGACAATTCTCAGCTCCCCTGCCTCACCTCTCAAACTCCTCTGGTGTTTGGCTCCCCCTGAAGAAGTACTCATCTTTAGAAACTGAAGTCCCGCCTGTTTTTTGTTTTGTTTTTTTGTTTGTTTGTTTTTGTTTTTAATAGTCATCCTGTAAAGGAGAAGTGAAATTGAAAGGATTCAGGCAAAACCCAGTACTCCTGTCCAACACAGTTGGCTTAGGTCAAGTTTTCTTTCTTTTTTTTAAATTTTATTTTATTTAAATTTACAATATTGTATTGGTTTTGCCATATATCAAAATGAATCCGCCACAGGTATACATGTGTTCCCCATCCTGAACCCTCCTCCCTCCTCCCTCCCCATACCATCCCTCTGGGTCATCCCAGTGCACCAGCCCCAAGCATCCTGTATGGTGTATCGAACCCAGACTGGCGACTCGTTTCATATATGATATTATACATATTTCAATGCCATTCTCCCAAATCATCCCACCTTCTCCCTCTCCCACAGAGTCCAAAAGACTGTTCTATACATCAGTGTCTCTTTTGCTGTCTCGTATACAGGGCTATTGTTACCATCTTTCTAAATTCCATATATATGCATTAGTATACTGTATTGGTGTTTTTCTTTCTGGCTTACTTCACTCTGTATAATAGGCTCCAGTTTCATCCACTTCATTAGAACTGACAGCCTTCAGAATGGGAGAAAATAATAGCAAATGAAGCAACAGACAAACAACTAATCTCAAAAATATACAAGCAACTCCTCCAGCTCAATTCCAGAAAAATAAATGACCCAATCAAAAAATGGGCCAAAGAACTAAATAGACATTTCTCCAAAGAAGACATACAGATGGCTAACAAACACATGAAAAGATGCTCAACACCACTCATTATCAGAGAAATGCAAATCAAAACCACTATGAGGTACCATTTCACGCCAGTCAGAATGGCTGCGATCCAAAAGTCTACAAGCAATAAATTCTAGACAGGGTGTGGAGAAAAGGGAACCCTCTTACACTGTTGATGGGAATGCAAACTAGTACAGCCACTATGGAGAACAGTGTGGAGATTTCTTAAAAAACTGGAAATAGAACTGCCTTATGATCTAGCAATCCCTCTGCTGGGCATACACACTGAGGAAACCAGAATTGAAAGAGGCACGTGTACCCCAATGTTCATTACAGCACTGTTTATAATAGCCAGGACATGGAAGCAACCTAGATGTCCATCAGCAGATGAATGGATAAGAAAGCTGTGGTACATATACACAATGGAGTATTACTCAGCCATTAAAAAGGTCAAGTTTTCATGATCCCACAGTGAAGGTAGAACTGCAGGGATAAATGTGAGCAAAGCAACAGTATGCTGAAATAGTTCAACAACTTGTCTCCCAGGGTACTTTGGGGAGAGGCAGTAGATTTGGGGATTTTAATTTAATTCTTTGAATCTCTTTTCATTTCTCTCTTTTAAATGTGCTCTAGTTATTATTAACATAAGTACTTTTTCATTAACAGTAAGTGTATGTTTGAAACTACTGTTTTTACAGTCCAGAAATAATTGCTATTATTTTGTAGCCTGTTCTTCCATTTTTCTTTTTTGGGGGGATGGATATGTAGAGGATTATAGAGGTCTGGAGTTTATATATTTTGAGTGTTTGCCTAAAGTAAAATAATAGAAAGGTACAAGTTAAAAGTGAAAAATTATTCAAATGAGCAAAGAAATCATAAATTTATTTGATGATCATAAATTTCTTTCATAAAATATCCATAAACAAAATTTTTAAAGCTGACAAATGCCACAAATATTTTCTCTCGGATTTCTGGTTTGATCTTCTGTTAAGTTTCTTCCCCCCATATATGATTTTTACTATCAAAAATTTTTATAAATTGCCTTTCTTTGGATTTTTTTAATTGGACAATGTTATCTTTTCCTGCAACACTTGGTAGTGCATTTTACTGGTCCATGTAATACAAATGTGAAGCTATTGCTATTGCATATTAAAATATGAAGAGAGAAAGTTTCTCATATCCAATCTAAAATTTTATAAAATAAAACAAATGATAGGGTGTTAAAAATGATGTTACAAATAAAGCACTTATTTTCTACAAAAGTAACAGCTAATTATATCTGGAAGTTTATATATGGCTTCACTGAGGAAGTATCATTTCCTTTGGATCTTAAAGGATGATTCATATTTCAAAAAAGGTAGCTGGAGGAAATATGTTTTAAAGCAAATAAAGGCAGTGAGCAAATATACAAATGGGGAAATGCTAGGAATCAGCCAGGTCCACGTAGCCAGTGAAATAGGCTCACTGAGAATGAAGTTGAAAGACCTGGCTCATGGACTGTATTCCACAAGCAGGTAGAGACTTTAAAGACTATTAGGCATGCTCAGAGTCATGTTTGAGCTTCCTCATTCTGGTAGCAGGAAGAGAGAATAAAGTGAGGACACAGGAAATAGAGATAGTTTAGGGGGATGGTGTTACAGCTTAAAAGACATATTATGATCTCACCATTCTAGGTTTCAAAAAGTCATTCAGAGATTCAGATTCCTCCAATTGTGTTGTTAAGTACCCACTAAGATGTTGTATACATCAGCAAGGTCAAAGATTGACTACTGTCACATTATCTGATATCCCGACAATAAGATGAATAGGAGTGACTGACTGAGTTCTCTGGAGCAGACCCATAAGTAAGGTATATATACTTCTATTCATCCTTCTACTCATCCTCAGTGCACATGTCCACACCTGGATGCAGAAGCAGCTAGAAAAATATAATCTCTACCTGGGTTTCCGTGAGTCCATCTCATGAAAGAGAATCATACAATGCTTATAGCTGAAAATTCTGTCATATGCACCAATATCACAGACAGATTTTTTTTTTAACTTCCATAATTAAACTTAGCAGTTTCTTGAGTTAGGTGAGTACTGTGACTCTGTACTTACTGAGACACAGAAACCGACAAAGAGTGTTGGGCATCCACCCAAGTCCAAAAAAAGAGTCCTTCCTTACAAACTACATTAAAGAAGACTGTCTTCTCTTTCTTTCTCTCTCTCACTCGCTCACTGGCTTATTGTCTCTGGTTTTTGGTTCTTATTCTGTTCCACGAGCCTATAAAATAAAAGTAAGACCTTAGAGTCATCATGCAAAATGCTGGTTTGGACGGATCACAAGCTGGAATCAAGATTGCTGGGAGAAATATCAACAACCTCAGTTATGCAGATGATACCACTATAATGGCAGAAAGCAAAGAGCACCTAAAGAGCCTTTTGATGAGGGTTAAAGAGGAGAGTGAAAAAGCTGGCTTAAAACTCAATATTGAAAAAACTAAGATCATGGTATATGGTCCCATCACTTCATGGCAAATGGATAGGGAAAAAGTGGAAACAGTAGCAGATTTTATTTTCTTGGGCTCCAAAATCACTGTGGATGGTAACTGCAGCCACTAAATTAAAAGACACTTTCTCCTTGGAAGAAAAGCTATGATCAAGTGACATATGTCACTTGATAAAAGTTATGTCTAAGTGATAGCATATTAAAAAGCAGAGACATCACTTTGCTGACAAAGGTCTGTATAATCCAAGTTATCATTTTTCTAGTAGTCAAGAACGGATGTGAGAGTTGGACCATAAAGAAGACTGAGAGCCAAAGAATTGATGCTTTCAAACTGTGGAGCTGGAGAAGACTCTTGAGAGTCTCATGACAGCAAAGAGATCAAACCAGTCAAACCTAAAGGAAATCAATCCTGACTATTCATTGGAAGGACTGAAGCTGAAGCTCTGATACTTTGGACACCTGATGCAAAGAGCCAACTCACTAGAAAAGACCATGATGCTGGGAAGAATTGAGGGTAGGAGGAGAAGCAGGTGACAGAAGATGAGACAGCTGGATGGCTTCACCAACTCAATGGACATGAGTTTGAGCAAACTCCAGGAGACAGTGAAGGACAGGCAAGTATGATGTACTGCAGTCCACGGGGTCACAAAGAGTTGGACACAACTTAGCAACTGAACAACAGTGAGCTCAGAGATGAATAATATAAGACTAGTTAGCTCTTTAATCTAAATCAGTACTTTATTATTGCTATTTTGTTATTGTTTTCATGTTTTAATGTTTATTAACTTATTTCTAATATTATTTTACTGTTTATAACTTACTATTATTATCATTATCAAAAGAAAATACATTTGGAGTCTTTCTCCCATCTTCTATGGTAGAAAATTATTACCAGAAAAAGTATCTCTTAAAAATATATTCTGTGAGTCTCATTCACAAAAGTATAATATTGGCAAAAGAAGAATTATTAAAATAATCTCCTAAACTGAAGAAAGTTAATGAGATGTGATTTAACCAAAATGAAGTTTTTTTCATGTTCTACTTAATTCTAGGAAAAAATATGTAGCATCTTGTTTTAGAAAGTCTTTATTTGACACCAGCTGTATTCACCTTTGGGGTCTAGTGGAAATTCTTAGGTAGGAGAGTCTCATTTTAACATCCTGTATGCAAAACTTTGTGGAAGACAAATCTACTGTGTAACAACCCTTCCAGAGCAGCACAAACTTGAAGCAGTTTCAGTTCAGAAATCTATTTACTTGCTTGGGGCCACCATCAGTGATGTAGCACTGGCCTAAGTCTCACTTCAGAAAAGAGTGAAAAAGGGGAAAGAGGCCCTATGTCTTGAACATGAGTGGAAAAGAAGTAAAATAGACCTGCCAGGGCCTCTCAGAATGGAATAATGTAGGCATGAGGAATAGTGGCCCTTAAGGGACAAGACGCATGGGCTTGGAGAATTCTAGAATTGGAGAGAGTAGCCCAAAATGTCAAAACAGTAAAAACAAAGCAAAATGAAAACCACCTTGAATATTGCTTGGCATATAAATAGACAAAATAAAAGACTAATAAAAAACTTTCAGAATTACACAAAATGTAAGCAATGAAAATGGTTTGGTGGGTTGGCTGATTAAATATCACTGTGTTCACAAGCTAGAATAAGATTATATCACTAGAGGAAGAGTACTCACTCTGTTTTTGCAATATCAGAAACAGAGAACTTGAAATCTGGAATATTAGGGATTTTTAGTTTGTAGGATGAATACTTAGGGGGTGGCAGAGCTACTGGTAAGACCTCCTGGACACAGGCATATTAGAACTACATATAGATTCATGAAAATCCGATTTTGCTCATGTGCCTTTCTGAGAGGCCCTGCGCGTCTATTTTACCTCTTCTCCCCTCATGTTCAAGACAAAGGGCCTCTTTTCCATCTTTCACCCTTTTCTGAAGTGAGGCTTATGTTGGTGCTATATCACTGATGGTGACTAAAAAGACTCTCTGGGGTACAGCCTCAGAATCATGGCCATTCCTCCCACAGAGGACAGTTCATTGACACTGCTCTCACTCTCTGGAGAACAGTTCCTGAGTCTGTACTCAGTAGCTCAGCTCTTTGCAACCCCATGGACTGAAGCCCACCATGGAATTTTCCAGGCAAGAATACTGGAGTGGGTTGCCATTTCCCACTCTAGGAGATCTCTCCGACTCAGGAATTAAATCTGTGTCTCTTGCATCTCCTGCATTAGCAGGTGGATTCTTTAGCACTGCACCACCTGGGAAGCCCCATCCTCCAGTGCTTGTCTCAAAATCAGTCTTATACAAGGAAGTCAGTCTCTAGGACGCTCTCTCTTGACACATGGGATCTAATAGTGAGTTATAGAACTCTCCAAGATTACATGGCATGGACTTCTATTCCCTGCCCAAGGAATCCATTCTCAGAGCTCTTTTTTGTTATCTTTTACATGACAGCCTTCTTCACTTTGCTAAGATGACTTGTGGGAATAAAAACTCATTTATCTAATTCAAGCAGACTGTGAAATTACACAGCCTCCCAAGAGGGAAAGCAAATTAAAGAATACTTTTCATTATTTCAAATGACATTTGAGTGATATCTATGGCTGGTTGACATCATGCTATCTCATTGACTGATTCCTTCCAGCATGACTTTGTAGTCCTGGGGAGGGTGACATCTCACCTTTTGGACCATCATTCAATCAGAGATAGAAATGCATATAGCACCTCCTATAAGCCCATTGAAAAATATCAGTACAAGACCTTCCAGACAGCTCATGTGAATATAATAGATTTTACTGAAGATAGGGGAGAATATCTTTATTCCTAAGATTTATTTTACCATCACAGACTTAGTGTACATCATGAGAAACGCTGGGCTGGAAGAAGCACAAGCTGGAATCAAGATTGCCGGGAGAAATATCAATAACCTCAGATATGCAGATGACACCACCCTTATGGCAGAAAGTGAAGAGGAACTCAAAAGCCTCTGATGAAAGTGAAAGAGGAGAGTGAAAAAGTTGGCTTAAAACTCAACATTTAGAAAATGAAGAGCATGGCATCTGGTCCCATCACTTCATGGGAAATAGATGGGGAAACAGTGGAAACAGTGTCAGACTTTATTTTTCTGGGCTCCAAAATCACTGCAGATGGTGACTGCAGCCATGAAATTAAAAGATGCTTACTCCTTGGAAGAAAAGTTATGACCAACCTAGATAGCATATTGAAAAGCAGAGACATTACTTTGCCAACAAAGGTCCATCTAGTCAAGGCTATGGTTTTTCCAGTGGTCATGTACGGATGTGTGAGTTGTACTGTGAAGAAAGCTGAGTGCAGAAGCATTGATGCTTTTGAACTGTGGTGTTGGAGAAGACTCTTGAGAGTCTCTTGGACTGCAAGGAGATCCAACCAGTCCATTCTGAAGGAGATCAGCCCTGGGATTTCTTTGGAAGGAATGATGCTAAAGCTGAAACTCCAATACTTTGGCCACCTCACGCGAAGAGTTGACTCATTGGAAAAGACTCTGATGCTGGGAGGGATTGGGGGCAGGAGGAGAAGGGGAAGACAGAGGATGAGATGGCTGGATGGCATCACTGACTCGATGGACATGAGTCTGAGTGGACTTCGGGAATTAGTGATGGACGGGAAGCCTGGCGTTCTGTGATTCATGGGATTGCAAAGAGTCGGACACGACTGAGCGACTGAACTGAACTGAACTGATGAGCTCTTCAGTGCACCAAAGCCCAGCCCTTTCCACCTTACTAGCTTTTGTCTCCTATTCTCATTTTGTTTTTCCCTCTACTTACTACTTTGTGTGAGGGAGTAATTAAAATTTCTCTGACAAAGCAATTTTAAAACATTTTGCTTAGTTTTCTGGTAATAAAACCTAGCAGGACCCTCGCAGATACAAAAACCCCTCTACGTCCCATGTAGGGAAAAAAGGCTTTAGTCTTCTAGGGCTTCCGTGAGTTCCAAGGAGTAGGCTCAAACAGTTAATAACACAATAGAGTCACAGGACTCCTAGTTCATCCTGAAGGGCTAGAAATAACATCATATACATATCTCTGAGTTATTCTACAGAAACTAAGACTCCAACACCACCCAGTTGTGGATGTGACTGGTAATAGAAGGAAAGTTTGATGCTGTAAGGCAATATTGCATAAGAACCTGGACTGTTAAGACCATGAATCAAGGCAAATTGGAAGTGGTCAAACAGAAGATGGCAAGAGTGAACGTCAACATTTTAGGAATCAGAAAACTAAAATGGACTGGAATGGGTGATTTAACTCAGATGACCATTATATCTACTACCGTGGGCAGGAATCCCTTAGAAGAAACAAAGTAGCCATCATGGTCAACAAAAGAGTCTGAAATAAAGTACTTGGATGCAATCTCAAAAATGACAGAATGATCTCTGTTCGTTTCCAAGGCAAACCATTCAATATCATGGTAATCCAAGTCTATGCCCCAACCAGTAATGCTGAAGAAGCTGAAGTTGAATGTTTCTACGAAAACCTACAAGACCTTTTAGAACTAACACTTAAAATAGATGTCCTTTTCATTAGAGGGGACTGGAATGCAAAAGTAGGAAGTTAAGAAACACTTGGGGTAACAGGCAAATTTGGCCTTGTAATACAGAATTAAGCAGGGCAAAGGCTAACAGAGTTTTGCCAAGAGAACACACTGGTCATAACAAACACTCTCTTCCAACAATACAAGAGAAAACTCTACACATGGACATCACTAGATGGTCAACACCAAAATCAGATTAATTATGTTCATTGCAGCCAAAGATGGAGAAGCTCTATACAGTCAGCAAAAACAAGACCGGGAGCTGACTGTGGCTCAGATCATGAACTCCTTATTGCCAAATTTAGACTTAAATTGAAGAAAGTAGGGAAACTACTAGACCATTCAGGTATGACCTAAATCAAATCCCTTACGATTATACCTTGGAAGTGAGACATAGATTCAGGAGATTAGATCTGATAGACAGAGTGCCTGAAGAATTATGGACAGAGGTTTGTAACATTGTAGAGGAGACAGGGATAAAGACCATCCCCAAGAAAAAGAAAAAAAAAAATGGCTGTCTGAAGAGGCCTTACAAATAGCTGTGAAAAGAAGAGAAGCAAAAAGCAAGGGAGAAAAGGAAAGATATAAGCATCTGAATGCAGAGTTCCAAAGAATAGCAAGGAGAGACAAGACAGCCTTCCTCAGTGATCAGTGCAAAGAAATAGAGGAAAACAATAGAATGGGAAAGACTAGAGATTTCTTCAAGAAAATTAGAGATACCAAAGGAATATTTCATGCAAAGATGGGCTCAATAAAGGACAGAAATGGTATGGATCTAACAGAAGCAGAAGATAGTAAGAAGAGGTGGCAAGAATACACAGAAGAACAATGCAAAAATGATCTTTATGATCCAGATAAGCATGATGGTATAATCTCTCACCTAGACCCAGATGTCCTGGAATGTGAAGTCAAGTGGGCCTTAGGAAGCATCACTATGAACAAAGCTAGTGGAAGTGATGGAATTCCAGTTGAGCTATTTCAAATCCTAAAAGAGGATGCTGTGAACATGCTGCACTCAATACGCCAGCAAATTTGGAAAATTCAGCAGTTGCCGCAGGACTGGAAAAGGTCAGTTTTCATTCCAATCCCAAAGACAGGCAATGCCAAAGAATGCTCAAACTACTGCACAATTGCACTCATCTCACATGCTAGTAAAGTAATGCTTAAAATTCTCCAAGCCAGGCTTCAACAATACATGAACTGTGAACTTCCAGATATTCAAGATGGTTTTAGAAAAGGCAGGAGAACCAGAGATCAAATTGCCAACATCCGCTGGATCATCAAAAAAGCAAGAGACTTCCAGAAAAACATCTGTTTCTGCTTTATTGACTATGCCAAAGCCTTTGACTGTGTGGATCACAAAAAACTGTGGAAAATTCTTGAAGAGATGGGAATACCAGACCACCTGACCTGTCTCTTGAGAAATCTGTATGCAGGTCAAGAAGCAACAGTTAGAACTGGACATGGAACAACAGACTGGTTCCAAATAGGAAAAGGAGTTCATCAAGGCTGTATATTATCACCTTGCTTATTTAACTTCTATGCAGAGTACATCATATGAAATGCTGGGCTGGATGAAGCACAAGCTGGAATCAAGATTGCTGGGAGAAATATCAATAATCTCAGATATGCAGATGGCAGAAAGTGAAGAACTAAAGAGTCTCTTGATGAAAGTGAGAGAGGAGAGTGAAAAATTTAGCTTAAAGCTCAACATTCAGAAAAATAAGATCATAGCATCTGGTCCTATCACTTCATGGCAGAAACCATGGAAACAGTGGCAGACTTTATGTTTTGGGGCTCAAAATCACTGCAGATGTTGATTGCAGCCATGAAATTAAAAGACACCTACTGCTTGGAAGAAAAGCTATGACCAACCTAGACAGCATATTAAAAAGCAGAGACATTACTTTGCCAAAAAAGGTCTGTCTAGTCAAGGCAATGGTTTTTCCAGTGGTCATGTATGGGTGTGAGAGGTGGACTCTAAAAAAGCTAAGCGCTGAAGAATTGATGCTTTGAACTGTGGTGTTGGAAAAGACTCTTGAGAGTCCCTTGGACTACAAGGAGATCCAACCAGTCCATCCTAAAGGAAATCAGTCCTGAATATTCATTGGGAATACTGATGCTGAAACTGAAACTCCAATACTTTGGCCACCTGATGAGAAGAACTGACTCATTGGAAAAGACCCTGATGCTGGGAAAGATTGAAGGCAGAAGGAGAAGGGGACGACAGAGGATGAGATGGTTGGATGGCATCACTGACTCAATGGACATGAGTTTGAGTAAACTCCAGGAGTTGGTGATGGACAGGGAGCCCTGGCGTGTTGCAGTCTATGGGGTCGCAGTGTCGGACATGACTGAGTGACTGGACTGAACTGAAGGCTTCCACCCACGTGGAGGATGATGACTATGTGCTGACCACAACCTCACAGACCCCAGACTGGTTGAAATCGGAAGGTTACAATATCACCTTCTTACCTCACTATCAATATATCAGAAGTAATCACATACCCAGCAAATTTCACATTTAAAAACTCTTCCAGGAAAACCATCACAGAGTTCAGGCATTTTGAGCAGGAGACACCCAAACTCTTTGCGTGGCTCTTGCAACAAATTTTCTCTGCTCTAAACTCCAGTGTTTGGTTTGTTTGGCCTGGCTGTGTGTCAGGCACAGTAACTTGAACAATGTTGACACTTATATTATTGTTTTCTCCCCCTCTGCTCCAGAAGGCAGTCAATGAATTTTTACAAGCATGCACATTTCCCTCTCTCTCTCAAGAACTGGGGGTTGGATGTTAAAATAATGAATCTTTGTTTTATCTTTTGATAATTTTATCTCTGATGACTCAACTGGTAAAGAATTCACCTTCAGTTCAGGAGACCCAGGTTTGTCGCCTGGATCAAGAAGACCCCCTGGAGAAGGGAATGGCCACCCCTTCCAGTAGTCTTGCCTGGAGAATCCCATGGACAAAGGAGTCTGGTGGGCTATATAGTCTTTGGGGTGGCAGAGTCAGATGCAACTCAGTGAATAGCACTGTCACTTTCATAAGAAGAATGAGGCATGTGGAAAATTCTAAGAGTTCAAATATTGGCCAGATACCTTTGTTTTGGAAACCTTGTGGGCAAATGTACACAAGACAACAGACATGCGTTAAATTGAATTGCACACTTCAAATCACACCACTCTGGGGTTGGGGAAGTTCCCAGCTAAGCAGCAGCTGCACAACCCATGGAATTTTTCTGGTCAGTGAAATACAATGTACCTCAGAGGAAGGGTGTGGTGCCTAAAGAAAATAAGAGGGTGTATTTGGGGAAAGTGATTAATTACTGTCTGAATGGTTTTCAGATTTAGATTCTATTTATTTAGGTTCAAAATTAGGAATTGTTTTCATCATACAGAAAGGCTGCTGATTTCCTAGAAATAAGCCTATTATAAAAAGAACTCTTCTTTCAGTTTCAGTCTGAATTATGTTTACAAAGAATGGCCTTGAATGATACAAGATTTATTACTTCGGGCTGAAAACCTTGTTAAGCTAGAACAGTTTAAAACTTAATTACTGTTTAAAACTTAATTATTTAAACTTACACAATATTATATGTCAACTATATCTCACTAAAGCTGGGGAAAAGCCATGACTGGAAGTGTGTGCAATTTGGAGGCAGCAAGGGAAGAACATTACATTTCAGAGTTCCAGCCCCTCTCATTGTCATTTTTCAAGAGCAAGTATCTGGCACTTAGCATTCTAATTCTCTTACAAACAGGATGGTAATTTTAGGAAGCCCCAGATTGGTTTATTTTTTTAATATAAATTTATTTATTTTAATTGGAGGCTAAATACTTTACAATATTGTATTGGTTTTGCCATACATCAACATGTATCCGCCACGGGTGTACACGTGTTCCCCATTCTGAACCCCCCTCACACTTCCCTCCCTGTGTTGGCATGCCCTGGTATCATTTTTAGCAGTCTCCAATTCGTTTCTCAGCACCGGCTGAGATGGACCGCGCAGAAGCACGCCGGCTGAGACAGACCTTGCAGAAGCGTGGCCGAGAGGAGCCACCCCTCGCCCAAGGTCAAGGGCTGCGACCGAGAGTGCCAGGCTATGTTGGCACAGGAGCGGCCGAGAGGAGCTATCCCACGTTGAAGGTCAGGGGCAGCTTCCAAAACAAGCTACCACACACTCGAGTCCAGGGCGGGGGCCTGGAGGAGGTACCACACGCCCGAGGTCAGGGGAGGCAGCCGAGGCAGCTGCACAGGCAAGGAGGGCCGAGAGGAGCTACTCCACGTTCAAGGTCAGGAGGGGCAGCTGTGAGGAGATACCCCTACTCCAAGATAAGGAGCAGTGGCTGCGCTTTGCTGGAGCAACCGTGAAGAGATACCCCACGTCCAAGGTAAGAGAAACCCAAGTAAGATGGTAGGTGTCCTGAGGCATCAGAGGGCAGACACACAAACCATAATCACAGAAAACTAATCAGTCTAAAAACACGGACCACAGCCTTGTCTAACTCAATGAAACTAAGCCATACCGTGTGTGGCCACCCAAGACGGGTGGGTCATGGTGGAGAGGTCTGACAGAATGTGGTCCACTGGAGAAGGGAATGGCAAACCACTTCAGTATTCTTGCCTTGACAACCCCATGAACAGTATGAAAAGGCAAAATTATAGAATACTGAAAGAGAAACTCCCCAGGTCGGTAGGTGTGCAATATGCTACTGAAGATCAGCGGAGAAATAACTCCAGAAAGAATGAAGGGATGGAGCCAAAGCAAGAACAATACCCAGTTGTGGATATGACTGGTGATAGAAGCAAGGTCCGATGCTGTAAAGAGCAATATTGCATAGGAACCCAGAATGTTAGGTCCATGAATCAAGGCAAATTGGAAGTGGTCAAACAGGAGATGGCAAGAGTAAACATCGACATTCTAGGAATCAGCAAACTAAAATGGACTGGAA
>NW_011495027.1:7314128-7315715 GCF_000754665.1 Bison bison bison
CTACAAGACCTTTTAGAACTAACACTTAAAATAGATGTCCTTTTCATTAGAGGGTACTGGAATGCAAAAGTAGGAAGTCAAGAAACACCTGGGGTAACAGGCAAATTTGGCCTTGGAATACGGAATGAAGCAGGGCAAAGGCTAATAGAGTTTTGCCAAGAGAATGCACTGGTCATAGCAAACACCCTCTTCCAACAACACAAGAGAAGACTCTATACATGGACATCACCAGATGGTCAACATCAAAATCAGATTAATTATATTCCTTGCAGCCAAAGATGGAGAAGCTCTATACAGTCAGCAAAAACAAGACTGGGAGCTCACTGTGGCTCAGATCATGAACTCCTTATTGACAAATTCAGACTTAAATTGAAGAAAGTAGGGAAAACCATTAGACCATTCAGGTATGACCTAAATCAAATTCCTTATTTGATTTAGTGGAACTGAGAAATAGATTTAAGGAACTAGATCTGATAGATAGAGTGCCTGATGAACTATGGACGAAGGTTCATGACATTGTACAGGAGACAGGGATCAAGACCATCCCCATGGAAAAGAAATGCAAAAAAGCAAAATGGCTGTCTGGGGAGGCCTTACAAATAGCTGTGAAAAGAAGAGAAGCGAAAAGCAAAGGAGAAAAGGAAAGATATAAAGATCTGAATGCAGAGTTCCAAAGAATAGCAAGGAGAGATAAGACAGCCTTCCTCAGAGATCAATGCAAAGAAACAGAGGAAAACAACAGAATGGGAAAGACTAGAGATCTCTTCATGAAAATTAGAGATACCAAGGGAATGTTTCATGCAAAGATGGGCTCAATAAAGGACAGAAATGATATGGACCTAAAAGAAACAGAAGACATTAAGAAGAGGTGGCAAGAATACACAGAAGAACTATACAAAAAAGATCTTCATGATCAAGATAATCACAGTGGTATGATCACTCACCTAGAGCTAGGTGAGTGGAATGTGGAGTCAAGTGGGCCTTAGAAGCATCACTATGAACAAAGCTAGTGGAAGTGATGGATTTCCAGTTGAGCTATTTCAAATCCTAAAAGATGATGCTGTGAAAGTGCTGCACACACATTTGGAAAATTCAGCAGTGGCCACGGGACTGGAAAAGGGCAGTTTTCATTCCAATCCCAAAGAAAGGCAATGCCAAAGAATGCTCAAACTACTGCACAATTGCACTCACCTCACACGCTAGTAAAGTAATGCTCAAAATTCTCCAAGCCAGGCTTCAGCAATATGTGAACCACCAACTTCCAGATGTTCAAGCTGGTTTTAGAAAAGGCAGAGGAACCAGAGATCAAATTGCCAACATCCGCTGGATCATGGAAAAAGCAAGAGACTTCCAGAAAAACATCTATTTCTGCTTTATTGACTATGCCAAAGCCTTTGACTGTGTGGACCACAATAAACTGTGGAAAATTCTGAAAGAGCTGGGAATACCAGAGCACCTGACCTGCCTCTTGAGAAACCTATATGCAGGTCAGGAAGCAATAGTTAGAACTGGACATGGAACAACAGGCTGGTTCCAAATTGGGAAAGGAGTACATCAAGGCTGTATATTGTCACCCTGCTTATTTAA
>NW_011495027.1:7315984-7336526 GCF_000754665.1 Bison bison bison
AAATAGATGGGGAAACAGTAGAAACAGTGTCAGACTTTATTTTGGGGGGCTCCAAAATCACTGCAGATGTTGATTGAAGCCATGAAATTAAAAGACACTTACTCCTTGGAAGGAAAGGTATGACCAACCTAGATAGCATATTCAAAAGCAGCGACATTACTTTGCCAACAAAGGTCCGTCTAGTCAAGGCTATGGTTTTTCTAGTGGTCATGTATGAATGTGAAAGTTGGACTGTGAAGAAAGCTGAGCACTGAAAAATTGATGCTTTTGAACTGTGGTGTTGGAGAAGACTCTTGAGAGTCCCTTGGACTGCAAGGAGATCCAGCCAGTCCAGTCTGAAGGACATCAGTCCTGGGTGTTCTTTGGAAGGACTGATGCTAAAGTGGAAACTCCAATACTTTGGCCACCTCATGCGAAGAGTTGACTCATTGGAAAAGACTCTGATGCTGGGAGGGATTGGGGGCAGGAGGAGAAGGGGACAACAGAGGATGAGATGGCTGGATGGCATCACCGACTTGATGGACATGAGTTTGTGTAAACTCCGGGAGCTGGTGATGGACAGGGAGGCCTGGCGTGCTGCAGTTCATGGGGTCGCAAAGAGTTGGACACGACTGAGCAACTGAACTGAACTGAACTGAACTGCATGGATAGAGGCGAGAAAGTTTTGAACAAATACAAGTGAAAACCAGTATTGCCATGAAGACTACTAGAAAGGTGATTCTGGTGAAAACTCAGACAGAAATGGCCAGCATGGTATTCAAATCTGGAGGAAAGATAATCCTTTTTATAAAGTGACAAAAATTAACTCCCTCAATTTGTTCATATTCTAGTATGTGGTAGAAGGTAGATGAAACTGGATAGTTAATGAGATTTCTAAGAAAATTATTGAGAGAGAGGCTTGGTTCCTTCTAACTGTTCATAGTGAAATGTGAGAAAAAAGATAGTCATGGAGATGGAATCGTTAAGGAAAGAGGAACCAGAATGCAAAGATTTCAAAAATTCTCAAGCTGACCACACTACAAAATATAAGAAAGTGTCCAGTAGAGAACAGTAAGGATGTGGTGGCAAATATACCATCCAACAAGGAAATCAGTGTGGTGTGAATCATAAATTTAATTAACCATCTCAAAAAAGGCAAAAATAGAGATGAGACTATATCCACAGAAGAACTGCCAGCTGGAACTACAGGAAATAGAGAAATGGGATGAAATGAAGAAAGACGGTTGGACTACTTAGACTCAAGAGAACTGTATCTATTATTCTGCTAATATGCACTATCCTTTAAGACAAGGGAAGAACCCCAAATGCAATTCAGAGGTCATCAGGGCTGCCACTTCCACCACAGAGTGTGTGGACATGTGAAATAGGGGTGCAGAGCTGCCTTTATTTTTATTTCAAGGGGTGGGGAAAATGCCCAGGAGAGAATGTGTGGCAGAATGAGCTCCACCCTACAGAGCTGCAGGCTCATGATCTCTGCCAGGCAGAGTAATTTTCACCAGGAAGAACCACATAATTTTCACCAGGCAGAACGGTGGAGGCAGGGATGATGACTGAGTCTGGGGGCAGGATCTTGCCTGAATAAACGTAGAAGGCAGTGCATTGAGAAAAAGAGAATTATTCTCGTGCCTCCAGATATAGAATCCTTGCCTTGCTAGGATTTATGCTTGCTTGAGACATTCACACCTTCCTTCTTTCTTTCTATTTTTTTCCTTTGGATTGGAATGTGTGTCCTTATGTTATTTGTCCATGCCCCGCCATTGTATTTCGAAGGCAAATAACTTGTCTGGTTTAAAGGGTTCACAGCTGGAGAATTTTGCCTCAGGACTATTTTTACCCTAATTTCCACCCATATCTGATTTAGATGATATTTCAGTAAAACTCCAGACTTTAGATTTTAAAGTTGATTCTGGAATGTGTTAAGGCCTTTGAGACTGTTGGGATAGAATGAATATATTTTGCTTGTGAAAAGGACAATATTGGAGGGGTCAGGGATAGAATGCTCTGGATTTTGTTTGTATCTCCCCAAAATTCATTTGTTAAAGCCTAAATTCCCAATGTGATAGTAATTGGAGGGTTTTTTGGGGAAGTGATTCGATCATAGAGTGGAACCTTCATGAATGGACTTATGCCCTAATAAAAACAGAACAAAACATAGGATCTTGTTGCTTTCTGTCACATGAGGATACAATGAAAAAATAGACATCTACAAACTACAAATCACAATGTCACCAGACATAGCACTTTGAGTCTGTACTTTCCAGCCTTCAGAGTTGTGAGAAAGCAATTTTTGTTATTTAAACCTCCAGTCTATGGTTTTTCCAGTAGTCATGAATGGATGTGAGAGTTGGACTCTAAAGAAAGCTGAGTGCAGAAGAATTGATGCTTTTGAACTGTGGTATTGGGGGAGACTCTTGAGAGTCCCTTGGACTGCAAGGAGATCCAACCAGTCCATCCTAAAACAGATCAGTCCTGGGTGTTCACTGGAAGGACTGATGTTGAAGCTGAAACTCCAATACTTTGGCCACCTGATGCAATGAGCTGACTCCTTTGAAAACACCCTGATACTGGGAAAGATTGAGGGCAGGAGGAGAAGGGGACAACAGAGGATGAGATGGCTGGATGGCATCACCGACTCAATGGACATGAGTTTGTGTAAACTCCGGGAGTTGGTGATGGACAGGGAGGGCTGGCATGCTGCAGTTCATGGGGTCGCAAAGAGTCAGACACGACTGAGCAACTGAACTGAACTGAACTGAAGCCATCTAGTCCGTAGTATTTTTGTTATATCATCCCAAATTGACCAAGACTGTTAGTGTCTAAGTCCTTGTCCTGTCCTAACAAGAATACTATTAAGCCAATTTAGCAAGAATTTCCCTACCTTTGTCTTTTAGCAATTTCTTATCCTCTGACCGTCTAACTCTGCTTTTCACCTATATATTCCCAGCTGGCTTTGCTATATCTGGAACTGAGCTCAGTCTTTTTTCTCTATTGCAATAGCCTTGACCCTTATTGCAATAATCTTGAATAAGTCTTCCTTAGCATTTTCACATGTGTTAGTATAATGTTTCTATTACAGTCTGGTGCTGCAGCTCATATAAGATCAGATTCATCACTGCACACCCAGAACTATAACCTTGTGCTCCAGTTATAAACCTTTTAATACTGTTTTCATTTCTGACCAATTGAGCGGAGATGTGTTAGTGAGTTCAACTCCTAATCCTGTGTTCTAGATGATAGCACAGTAAGGACAGACTTTGATTCTTAACTATATGTGTATAATCTTGAAACTATTAGAATTACAGATTTCTGTGATCTAGAAAATGAGAATTTCTCAGTTGACTGAACACCCCATTCTTGAATCCCTGCAGACTACTTTTATCTTAGAGAAATGCTGAAACAAAAGGGTTCCAAGATCATGCCTTCAGATACCAAGCCTTTCTTGGCCTTCCCAAAAAACACCCCTTACACCCCGAGCTCCAGTCACTCCATACTCCTCTCTCTACTCTCCCTTTTCCTTCCCCTCTCAGAATGCTATCTTGAAACTTCCCTGCTGGCTTAGATGGTAAAGAATCTGCCTGCAATGCTGTAGACCTGGGTTCAATCCCTGGGTTGGGAAGATCCTCTGAAGAAGGGAATGGTTATCCACTCCAATATTCTATCCTGAAGAATTTCATGGACACAGGAGCCTGGGGGGCTACAGTCCATGAGGTCACAAAGAGTTGGATACAACTGAGAGACTAAATGTTCAAAGATAAATGTATTGCATCTATACCTTCTGTGTGTATGTGTGTGTTAGTCTCTCAGTCATCTCCAACTCTTTCTAACCACTATAGCCCTCCAGGCTCCTCTGTCCATAGGATTCTCCAGGGTAAGAATACTGGAGTGAATAGCCATTCCTTTCTCTGGGGATCTTAGTAGATAATGCTAAATCCAGTTCCAAACAGAACCAAACTGAGAAAGTAACATTTAAAATTTAATCTTCAATCAAATTCCATGACTAAAGACTTCCCTAAGTCCCAAAGAAAAAGAGAGAAATTCGTTGAACAATTCAAGAAATATTGGATGCTTACTCTCTGAGATTCCCTTAACATATCAATTTATCCATTTATTTGTAGAGGAGACTTTCTATGGTTTAAGAAAGCTAAATGGACAATTATTTTGGAAGACCTTAAGAGATCTCAAACCATTGCAGAGCCCAGTCAGAGAGTAAGGAAGTTTTAAAGAATTATTATAAAACATTCTGAGTTTGATGCTGTTAAAATTGATTGGTCATGAATTCAAAATTGTAAACAATTAAAGGATGAAATTGTGGCAAATTATCATCAACAATGAGAAACTACTTTGAAAGAGTAGTGAAAGCTTGACTTTACCATATAGCTTGTGCTCTAGCCATGGTTTTCTACATGGTCTAAGACTTAAGCTTTATGGCACAACCAAAAAAGTCTATGTTTAAAATGCTGACTGGATGGAGGGGATATGAATGATTCATGTTGCTGTATGGCAGAAACCAACAGAACATTGTAAAGCAATTATTCTCCAATTTAAAAAAAATAAAATGTTGACATGTCTGAACTTCACACAGTACCTCAACAGTGTGATAGTAATATCTCTAAAAGAAAAATTAGAAGATACACCACTAAATTATTTTAAACTTAAAGAATCCCCAAAACTGGCCTCCACTGACCAAGATACCTACAAGTACTGTAAAGAAAAAGCCCTTTGGGTTTGAGAATGTCCATTCCTCAGAAAGAAAGAAAAGACCCAAAAAGTCTCTTCACAGGAGGAATACTAACTCAGGTCTGAGGGAGCAGACTTTCCTTATCCTGAATTCCCAATAAATTCATGGTGATGTTACCCATGTGAGTTGAAGGGCATCCTACTATATTTCTTATCAATATTGCAGTGACATATTTCACCCTTAACATTGCTTCATTCCCCAGCTTCTTTCTCAAAGTCACCAAATTTTGTCCATGGTGGGCTTTGATAATTTGCCCCCAGTCCCTCATTATCTTTAAAGGATCCCTTCAGGGCCAATACAATTTCCTTCTTAGAACAGCTACCTTCATAACTTCATGAAATGGGGTTAAACTTCCTTGTGATCCTGAAGGACTTCTTTCACAAGTCTCCTATTTGTTCCCTTCACACCTGTTTCCTCTAATGGCTTCCTAAGTTTTCTGACTTCCCTAAGTTTCTCTGTCATCTTTGGCCTAGTACCTATCTTATAGAGAACTTAAGGCAATGAGTTCTGAACTGAAGGCAGTCCATCCTAAAGGAGATCAGTCCTGGGTGTTCATTGGAAGGGCTGATGTTGAAGCTGAAACTCCAATACTTTGGCCACCTCATGCGAAGAGCTGACTCATTGGAAAAGACCCTGATGATGGGAAAGATTGAGGGCAGGAGGAGAAGGGGACAACAGAGGATGAGATGGCTGGATGGCATCACCGACTCGATGGACATGGATTTGGGTGGACTCTGGGAGTTGGTGATGGACATGCAGTCCTGCCGTGCTGCGGTTCATGGGGTTGCAAGGAGTCGGACATGACTGAGCGACTGAATTGAACTGAACTGAACTGAAGGTAATTAGTAGAAAGAACTTCTCCTCTTTGTAGACAAGGAATTCCACTATTATCTGGCATTTATGTGGTGCAGAACCCCATAATAGAGTGCTATAGTAGGTAAACGTAGATCTATCCATGTCCCTCCCTAAGATTCCCCAAGATTATTTAACACCAGAGTAACTTGAAGGACTCTGCCCAATAAGTCAGGGATTGCTAGATAAGGGACTCCTGGTTCCTACTTCTAGCACATGCAACACTTCCTCTCTGGTTACTAAAAGGCCAAATGGAAAGGGGTACTGGCTATTCCAAGACCTGTTAATATGTTTCCGTTCAAATTTAATAGACCTCTATTAGATATACTATCAAGAGGATAACAGCCAGCACACACTGAGGAACGATATAGCAGGTACCCATACAAAAAAAACAAAAAACAAAAAACACAGTCCTCACACCAAAATTACTAGACTCATGCGGGTCACACAGGGACACCCTCCATGTAAAAACAGTTCTTCAAGAGCACAGTATGTGTGTGTGTGTGCACGCGTGCCTGCTTGCGCTCAGTCGTGTCTGACTCTGCAATCCCATGCACTGTAGCCATCCAGGCTCCTCTGTCCATGGGATTTTCCGGGCAAGAATACTGGAGTGGGTTGCCATTTCCTTCTCCAAGGGATCTTCCCAACCCAGGGATTGAACCAGCGTCTCTCGCATCTCTTGCATTGGCAGGTAGATGCTTTGCCACTAGTGCCATCTGGGAAGCCCACAAGAGCACAATAGATAATTGTTCTCTGAAGAGAATTCTCTTGATTTTTTGATCAAAATAAAAAAAAATTTGATTTTTTTAATTCTCTTGACTGCTTCTTCATTTTACTTTTTTTCTGACTCTTTACATATTTTTCTGACTCTTTGAATTTAGGAGTAAGAGCACTGTTACTTCTAGGGAAGTAACTTTTTGAAGGGAAGAGAATTTCCTTCAAAGAACAAACAATGAAACAAACTTCTCTGGTATATCAGATTATGAATTCAAAAAGGAGCAGTGAAAATACTGAAGGAATTAAGAAAGGCTATAGATAGAATTGCAAATTACTGTAAAGAGAAACAAGCAACTATAAAGAGGAGTCAACTGAAATTAGAAAACTCATTTGCAGAAATAAAATGGGAGTTAAAGCCAACAAATAGCAAACTGGATAATGCAGAAGAATGGATAAATGCTCTGGAAGACAAAACAACAGAAATCACCCAATCAGAACAGCAAACAGAAAGATAAATTAAGAAAAATGAAAGCAAGCATGAGATACTATAAACTATCCCAATCTACACATAATAGGGATCTCAGAGGAGAAGAGAAAAGGGGATCAAAAATGTATTTGAAGAAATTATGGCTGAAAACTTCCCAAGCCTAAAAAGGAAACAGATATTCAGGTACAGGAACCATTCTTCCCTTCAAAGAGTTACTTCCGTAGGAGTAACAGTGCTCTTACTCCTAAATTCAAAGAGTCAGAAAAATATAAGTAAAATGAAGAAGCAGAGGGGCCATTACTCAAATAAGATGAACCCAAACATATCTAGACATATTACAATTAAAGTGGCAAAAAGTTAAAGAGAGGATTCTAAAGGAAGCAAGAAAAAGAAGAGTTAATTGCAAAGGAACTCCAGTAAGTCTATCAGCTGATTTCTCTACAGAAATTTGCTGGCCAGAAGGGAGTTGAAAGATATATTCAAAGCCCTGAAAGGGAAAAACTTGCAACCTAGGATATTCTACCCAGCAAAATTACCATTTAGAACAGGAGGAGAGATAATTTCTCAGATAAACAAAAGCTACAGAAATACTAAACCTATCCTAAAAGAAATATCGAAAGGTCTTCTCTAAATAGAAAAGAAACAATAATCTATAGGAAACGGAAAATCACAACAGGAAAGTAAATCACTTAAGCCAATATACAGATTTTTAAAAATCAAAGAAGTTTCTGTGAAAGTGGTGAGAACAAAAATGAACAAAAAATGATAAACATGAAAATGTAAAAGAGGACATCAAAATCATAAAATGTGTATCTTTGAGTTTTATGTCACTTAAAAATAAATTCAAGTTTCCACATTTATTTTATAATTATCTGACATTTACTGTTTTTATCAAGATTATTTTTAATGTTTAAATCTAAAGTCAAGCTGGAATATTATTTTTGCAAGATTTATAAGTGATCTAGGCACTCTCATTCTATATGGCTGTCCAGTAGACTGACAGCACTTCATGTACTGTTTATATTGTCTCACTGATCTGAAATAACACTATTCACACAACCTTAATCAGGTATGTTGTTGGTTCTATTTTTAGACTATGCAGCATGCTGTTATTCTTTGTCTTCAGATTTATGCCTTGATGGCACATTGTTCTAATGACTGCAGTTCTATAAACTTCATTTATAGAATAAATTATGGCTGAAAACTTCCCAAACCCTGTACCCCTTCTGAATTTTCATGGCTTTTTAATGTGTTTGATCAGCTCAATTTAAAATTTACAATCAGCTTTTGTGAAATTTTAACTCAAAACACATAAAATTTACAAGTGAAGTAACACAGTTGTTTTGTATAAGAAATTAGTCCTTTCCTCTCAAGAAACCAGTATACATATTCATTTGTATAATTATTCATATGTGACTTTCAGAAGCATTACTTAATAAAATTTTTCTTTTTTTCAAGATATTACAAATTTGACCTCTTTGTCTTCTACTCAGTTGCTTCCATTTCCACTTAAATTAATTATCCAGCCACACTAATTCTTTCCTTTGTGGGCCAGGAATTGATGTTCTATAGTAGATGATTTTTCTACTTTTTACATTAAAACTTTAATGATAAAAGAAAAAGTACATACATAGATAGAAATAATCCAGATCAAAAAAGCACTTGTGAAAACTTTTAATATTACCAGAATTTAAAAGAAACAAACAAAAAATCTGAGTAATTAGTGACCACACATGTTTTATATTCTCCCAAACTGAGATTAAAACAAAAGGCTGTGAAGTATTTTTTTTGTCATTATCTTCCTGTGTCTATGAAGTTCAGTACTTTTCAGTGTTTTCCTCATTATCCTTGTCATTATCATTGTTCACTGCAGCCTAAAAATGTATGATGTGTTAGTAAACAGAAAACTTTTCAAAATCTCAATATTTCAAAAACAAGGTTTTCCATTAACAGTTTATTTTCTTTTAAAGAGTTCTTTCTTAAAGGATCATGAGAAGTTATTATGCTCATCAGAAATATCTCCTGGTTTCGGTTTGGATGGTGAGAGGATGCATAGCACAAACTTACTCACACCCATCACTAGGGTTTCCCTACACTCCTAACCAGGCAAGAGGACAATTGTTATAAGACATTTCAGCCATGTTTATGCTATTTGGGTAAGGGCCTTCCTCGTGAATGGCACAAATTCTCTCCACATCTTAGAAATACTGAGAATTCCTAAATTGATCAAGAAAACTGATATAAATAATTCCAGATGGGAGAAGACAGAACTTCTGTACTGAAGGCTGACTCTGGCAGTTTAAACTCACCTGGGGACAACTGCAGCCAAATTAGGAGCTGGCAGTTGCCCATATTTCTAAGTCTGTGCATATTTGAATGCTTTAGGTTAGCAAGGATCTATATTAGGGTCTTTGATGTAGTAGCAGCCTGAAAACTAGCAGGAAGCTTAGTAACGTGAACCAATATCTGCTTCTGAGAACATCCACCTGAAAACCCTAGGAATCCCTCTTAATACTGGCTCCAGGAAAAGTCCAAAAATCAACCAGGAATCCCTCAAAACAGCAGCACAAGCCCTGGGAAAGTTGTCTATAAAATTCTTGAAAGTATCAAGTGTCCAGACATAAACCATTTAAATCCCAGGGTTTCTAGTGAATCTAACGCAGTAAAGAATCATGGTGCTTCTCTCTACAACTTTGCTTTAATTTTCACCCATCCCTTCCTGAGGTTCCAGGGCTCTGTTCCACAGTCACTGCCCAGACCCAGACCAGACTCACCTCCAGCATCTCAATCCTCTCATTCATCTTTCTCAGAAAATTGTCTCTTTCTCTCACCTCTTCTGTCATTTGGACTCTAAATACCTTGAAGGCTCTTTCTTGGTCCTCAAACTTTTGTTGCAATTCTTTAAGCTTTTGCTCTAAAAGCTTTTCCCTCTCAGCAGCCTCTCTTTTGGCCTGCTCTTCTGTTCCAGGAAAATTATACACAGGGAAGAAAAAACAGTCAGAGGTACAATCCCCAACCCCCAACCCACCACTTTCTCAGTGACCATACTTTCTTGAAAAAAGCAGATGGGCATGTCTGAATTCACCTGTGCCCACACATCAAGGGCAGGTGTGAGAGTGTGCTAGGACAGGTGCTGACCAGCTGGCTGGACCCACAACCATAACTGGCCTGTTGTGTTCATAGGTAGTACAGTGTGTTCAGAGAAGGAAAAGAAGGGCCCTGCTTCTGGAAGTTCCTCCAGTCAGAGTTCTCAGAGAAACACTGCAGGAACCTCCCCAACCCACTGTGAAATGAGCTCTGCCCTCAGTACCTGCTGAGGCCTTTTCATTTTCTCTCATCTCCTCTGTCATTTCAGTTCTAAATTTCTGGAAGACTCTTCCTTGGTCCTCCAAATTTTGCTGCAATTCTTTAACCTGTTTTTCAAGAGACTCCTTTTCCCTCTCAGTGGCCTCTCCTCTGATCTGCTCTTCTGCTCCAGGAGGGGTTTAGAGAAGGAAGGAAACCACAGTCAGACCTGAGAGCTACAACCCCCCAAATCCCAACCCTCCATATCCTCAGTAACCAAACTGTTCTGAAGAAGCAGGTGGACATTTCCACCTGTGCCTGTGACCACACATCAAGGGCAGATTTGGGAACATGCTAGGGAAGGCCCTAATTGGCTGGATGCACCCACACCCACAACTCTCCTTGGTATTTTCAGATGAAGCAGAGTGTGTTCACAGAAGGAAAAGAGCCTCCTCATTTCAGTAAGTTCTTTCCATCAGAGTCTCAGAGGGCACTGCAGGAACCTCCCCACCCCACTGTGAAATGAGTTCTCCCCTGTACCTGCTGAGACGTTTTCACTTTCTCTCATCTCCTCTGTCATTTCAGTTCTTAATCTCTGGAAGACTCTTCCTTGGTCCTCCAAATTTTGCTGCAATTCTTTAACCTGTTTTTCAAGAGACTCCTTTTCCCTCTCAGCAGCCTCTCTTCTGATCTGCTCTTCTGCTCCAGGAAGGGTTTAGAGAAGGAAGGAAACAACAGTCAGACCTGAGAGCTACAACCCCCCAAATCCCAACCTTCCATATCCTCAGGGACCAAACTGTCCCAAAGAAGTAGGTAGACATGTCCACATACACCTGCTGCTGCTGCTAAGTCGCTTCAGTCGTGTCCGACTCTGTGTGACCCCATAGACGGCAGCCCACCGGGCTCCTCTGTCCCTGGGGTTCTCCAGGCAAGAATACTGGAGTGGGTTGCTATTTCCTTCTCCAATGCCAGCATGCATGCATGCTAAGTTGCTGCAGTCGTGTCCGACTCTGTGCGACCCTATGGGACAGCAGCCCACCAGGCTCCTCTGTCCACGGGATTCTCTAGGCAAGAATACTGGAATGGGTTGCCATTTCCTCCGCCACACCACATACACCTAGGAACATGCTAAGAAAGGCCCTGACTGGAGGGCTGGACCTACAACCACAACTCTGGTTATTTTCAGATGAAGCAGTGTGTGTTCACAGGAGGTAAGGAAGCTCCCTGTTTCAGGAAGTTCTTTCTGTCAGTCTCAGAGGGCACTGCAGGAACTTCCCCACCCCGCTGTGAAATGAGCCCTCCCCTGTACCTGCTGAGGCTTTCTCTCTTTCATTCAACTCCTCTGTCATTTTGTCTCTTAATACTTCGAAGACTTTTTCTTGGTTCTCCGATTTTTGCTGCAGTTCTTTAACCTTTTGTTCAAGAGGCTCGTTTTCCCTTTCAGCTGCCTCTCTTTTGGCCTGCTCTTCTGCTCCAGGAAGATTTTAGAAAGGGAAGAGAACAACAGTCAACCCCGAGAGGTACAGCCCTCCACTCTGTTAGTGACCAAACTGTCATGAAAAATGAGATACTACTACTACTACTAAGTCACTTCAGTCGTGTCCGACTCTGTGCGACCCCATAGACGGCAGCCCACCAGGCTCCCCTGTCCCAAGGATTCTCCAGGCAAGAACACTGGAGTGGATTGCCATTTCCTTCTCCAATGAAAAAGGAGATGGACATGTCTAAATACACCTGTGACCACACACAAGGGCAGGTTTGGGAATCTTCTAGGAAAGGCCCTGACTGAGTGACTGGACCAGCAACCACAATTAGCCTTGTTTTTTCAGATGAAGCAGAGTGCATTCCCAGAATGAGAGCTCCCAGCTTCTAGAATTCCCTCCTGTCAGAGTTTGAGAGGGCACTGCAGGAGCCTCCCCACCCCACTGTGAGCTGAGCTCTCCTCTCTACCTGCTAGGTTTCTTTCCTGCATCACAAAGGAGCTCACCTTTCTTCATGTCCTGTTCCTCTAGTGTTTCTAGTAACTTCAGTAAGCGCTGGAGATCAGAAAGAGGCAAAGACATGTCAGGCAGGTCTCACCTGTGCTGAACTTCCACTGAAATATTCTGAGAAATGAACTCCTCTGAGTAACATTCCTGTGTTGCTTCATATTTTTCATAGGCTGGATTTTACTGCTTGCAACCCTTCTGGTAACATTTGATCTTGGATAATATGTACAAATTTTCAAATTTTACACCACACTCTTCTTCCAGGAACATTCCATAAAGCACATTCCCCAAGTGAAATCACTATACATACTTTGGTAAATTTGTATCAATGATATCATACACTTTCAATATTTGAAATTTATGGTTTGTGAAATATAACTCAATAAAACTGTAAGAACTTGAAACTTGAAGTTTAACTTAAATTGTTAAAGAATCTTGTTTAAAACTCAGGGCCTCCAATGAATTAGAAGCAGTGAAGAACAATAGTGCTTCTCTCTATGACTTTGTTTTATTTTTCACCCACCCCTTCCTGAGGGCTCAGGCTTTGTTCCAAAGTCACTGCCCAGACCCAGACCAGACATACTTCCAGCATCTGAATCCTCTCATTCATCTTTCTCAGAAGGTCGTCTCTTTCTCTCATTTCCTTTGTGAGTTTGTCTCTAAATCTCTCGAAGGTTTTTTCTCGGTCCTCCAACTTTTGCTGCAATTCTTTAACCATTTGCTCAAGAAGCTTCTTTTCCCACATAGCATCCTCCCATTGGGCCAGCATTTCTGCTCCCGGAAGATTTTAGAGAGAGAAGAGAAGAAAACAACAGTCAGCACTGAGAGCTACAAGCCCACAACCAACAACCCTTGCTTTCTGAGTAACCAAACTGTCTGGGCAAAGCAGATGGACATGTCTAAATTCACCTGTGACCACACATAAGGGCAGGTGCGAGAATGTGCTAGAAAAGGGGATGATTGGTTGGACCTCTAACCACAATTCACCTTGTTATTTTCAGATGTAGCAGAGTGTGTTCACAGAAGGAGAGGAAGCTCTATTTCTGGAAGTTCCTCCTGTTGGAGTCATAGAGGGCACTGCAGGAACCCACCCTACCATGAGCTGAGTCTACCCTATACCTGCTGAGGTCTTTTCTCTTTCTCTTTGCTTCTCTGTCTTTTTGACTCCTAATTCCTCAGAGACCCTTTCTTGGTCTTCCAGCTGTTCTTGCAGCTCTTTAACCTTTTGCTCAAGAAGTTCCTTTTCCCTCTCAGCTGCCACTCTCTTGGCATACTCTTCTGTTCCAGGAAGATGTTAGAGAGATGAGGAAACAACAGGTAGATCTGAGAGTTATAACCCTTCACACACCACACCCCTCCCTCCACAACCGTCTAATTTCTCAGTGATCAAACTGTCATTAAAAAGCAGATGGAAATGTCTGGATTTACCAGTGTTACACACCAAGGGCAGGGTGGGATATCTCCTAGGAAAATCCCTGACTGGCAGGCTGGACCTACAGCCGCAACCAGCATTATTATTTTCTGATATAACAGAGTATGTTCACACAGGGCAGGAAGCTCCCTGCTTCTGGAAGTCCCTCCCATCAGACTCCTAAAGGGCACTGAAGGAACCTCCCCACCCCACTGTGTGCTGAGCCCATTCGTGTACCTGCTGAAATCTTTTGTCTTTCTCTTGTTTTCTCTATCATTTTGCCTACACATTCTTCGAAGTCTTTTTTTTGGTCCTCCACCTTTTGACTTATCTCCTTATACTTTTGCTCAAGAAGCTCCTTTTCCCTCTCAGATGGCTCTCCTTTAGTGCATTCTGCTCATCCAAGAAGTTTTTAGAGAGGAAAGAAAACAACAGTCAGCCCTGAGAGGTACAACCTCTACCCACTAAACCTTCACTTTCCCAGTGACCAAACTGTTGTGAAAAAGGAGATGGTCATGGCTGTAGTCACCTGTAACTACATATCAAGGGCAAGTTTAGGGAATGACTGGTTGACTGGGCCTAAAACCACAAGCCACCTTATTTTCAGATGAAACAGAGCATATTCACAGAAGTTCCAGAAGTTCATCCTGTCAGAGTTCTCAGAGGGGACTGCAGGAACCTCCCCACCCACAGTGAGCAGAGCCCTCCCCCATACCTGCCAAGGTCTTGGCTGCATTACAAAGCTCATCTGTCTTCTTGCAGCATTCCCCTAGCTCATCCTTTATCATCCCCAAGATCTGGAGACACAGAGTGGCAGACACGTCAGGCCGGTCAAACATGAACTCCCCATTGATATATTCTGAGAAAAGAACCATTCTCAATAATATTACCTGGTTGTGTTCAACTGCCTACAAGTTTCTAAAATCCTGCCTACCTCACTAACTCTCCAGCCTCCTCTGCTAGTGTTGCTTCCACCATCCATGAAGGTTCCACTAGTCAGAAAAATGGGCAGTTTTACAAATATTTAACCTTGGTCCCCTTCATATTTTCTGTATGCTGTTTTTCCTGCTTCTGGCTCTTCAGATAACATTCTACCATAGAGAATATGCACAAATTTTTCAAAATTTACATCACACACCTTTTCTGGGAACATTCACTAAACCACCTTCCCTATATGAAATCACTGTACTTTTATGTGCATAAATTTGTATCAATCATACATGTACATTTAATTAAATATAGTTGTACATTCAAATCCCTGAAATCTATGGCTTGTGAATTACATCTCTATGAAACTGTTTAAATAAACCTGAATCTCTGCATCTCAGAAAAAAAGTGCTGAAATACTATAAGACATACTGGTAAGTATCTTTATTCCTTGAGTTTCTAGGTGAAATGTAGGGATTTTAATATAATGTCTATAGTTCCTCACAGCTGTAGCTTCCTCAGATTCTATCTATAGTGCATGAATAACAGCAATACAACTAAAAGCATAATAAAGATAAAGAAAGCTTTGGTAGGAGAAGCTCTGCAGAGGAGCTTGATTTGCTCTGAATGGGAGTAAGTACACAGTAAAAGTAACAATCTCAAAATAACTTGTCTTTTCTAAGCATATAAGGAAATTATGCAAGTGTTTAGTCAAGGAAGACATCTGTACTGACATTGCTTCAGAGGTCAGACAGATGTCCAGAGAAAGTGCTTCAGTTTGGAATAGATATTATAGTCTATTAGAACTCTTTCAGAGAAATCAGGATCCCCCTACAATGAATAGCACTAAATCTGTGTCAACTGTTAAGAAAAATGATGAGGTACTGTTTCAGTAACTTATCCTACTTGCCTTAAACATACTCAGAATGTCTACTTGTTAAACCTGGGAGCCCCATTTAATACTGATTCCATGAGATCAACCAGGAATCTCTCAAAACAGCAGCACAAGGCTTGGAAAAGTTATTTATATTCTATAAATGTTTGGAGATACCAAGGTCCTCAGGGACTCTTCAAAAACTGTGAACTGAACCCAAATGACTGGATATAAGCCATTACAATCCCAGAGCTTCTAGTGAATTGAAAGCAAAAGAGAATAGTTCTTCTCTCTGTGATTATGCTTTAATTTCCACCCACCCCTTCCTGAGGTCCCAATACTTTTTCCACAGGCACTGACTGCCCAGACCCATACTAGGTTACCTCCAACATCTCAAACCTCTCGTTCATCCTTCTTAGAAGGTTTTCTCTTTCTCTCATCTTTGTCGTTTTGAGTCTAACTTCCTTCAAGATGGCACTTCTGTCGCCCTCCATCTTTGACTGTAATTCTTTAGCCTTTTGTTTAAGAGGTTCCTTTTCCCTCTCAGTTGCCTCTCCTCTGGCCCACTCTTCTGCTCCAGGAAGGATTTAGAGGAGGAAGAAAACAACAGTCAGATTTGAGATCTATACTCTCCAGCACCCAACCCTCCTTTCTTGACCAAAATGTAGAAGCAGGTGGACATGTAAAACATTTCAAGTCACTTGTGACCACACATCAAGGGCAGTTTGGGGAGTGTTCTAGGAAAGGCCCTGGCAGCCTGGTTGGACCTACATCAACTTACCTTGTTGTTTTCAGATATAGCTTAGAGTGTGTTCAGAGAAGGAGAAGAGGGTCCTTGTTTTTGGAAATTACTCCTGTAGCAGTCTCACAGAGCACTGCAAGAACCTCCCCACCCCACTGTGAGCAGAACTCTCCCCTGTACCTGCTGAGGTCTTCTCTCTTTCTCTTATCTCCTTTCTCACTCTGGCTGTTAATCTCTCCAAAACTCTCTTTTGGTTCTCCAACTGTCTCTGCAGCTCTTTAACCTTTCGCTCAGAAGGGTCTTTTTCCCTCTCACTTGCCTCTCTTTTGATCTGCTCCTCTGTTCCAGGAAGATTTTTAGAGAGGAAAGGAAACAACAGTCAACTCCGAGAGCTTCAACCTCTCATCCCCCAAACCTCCACATTCAGTGACCAAACTGTCTGAAAAAAGATAGACATGTTTGAATTCACCTGAGACCACACATAAGGGCAAGTGTGAAAACATGCTAGGAAAGGCCATGACTGGCTGGCTAGATCTACAACCACAACTGTCCTTGTTATTTCAGATGTAGCAAAGTGAGTTCACAAGAGGTGAGAAAGTTCGTCCTTCTGGAAGTTCTCCTGTCAGAGTCTCAGAGAGCACTGCAGGAACCTCCCCTCTCTACTGTGAGGAGAGCCCGCCTTGTACTTCCCCTCTCTACTGTGAGGACAGCCCACCTGTACCTGCTGAGGTCTTTTCTGAATCATGAAGAATCTTTCTTTTTTTCAAATTTTAATCAACATTTTATTTTTTTTAATTGGAAGAAAATTGCTTTAGAATGTTGTGTTGGTTTCTGTCATACAACATGAATATACAACATGAATATACAACATAATTATATATATACACATATACATATACATATATCCACTCTTTCTTGAGGCTCTCTCCACTCCTCACCTTTCTTCATGTAGTATTTCTTTTGTTCTTCCCTTATCTTTCTTAAGATCTGGAGACACAAAGGAGCAAAGACATGTCAGGCCCGTCAAACTTAAACTTCCACTGAAACATTCTGAGAAATGAACTGTTTGAAGCAACACTTCCTGGTTGCTTCTCACTGCCTACAGGTAAATTTTCCAGATCCCACCTACCTGGCTACCCCTGCAGCCTCCTCACCATGGTGCTTCCCCTCAACATGCTAGCTTCCACCCATCAGAAGAATGTGCAGTTTTATAAGTATGCAAACTTGGAGACTTTTATATTTTTCATATGCTGTTTTTTCTGCTTTTAACTCTTCTGATAACATCCCACCTTGAATAAGATGCACCAGTTTTTCAAAATTTACATCATATGCCTCTTTCAGGAAGATTTCAGAGAACACCTTCTCCATGTGAAAATTAGTGTACATTCACATGAGTAATTCTTATCAATCATGTATTTTTAAGAAATGAAATTTTATTGGTAGTTTTTTTTAATTATCTCTCAATAAAACTGTTTAAAGAAAACCTGAATTACTCCATCTGGGAAAATAGTCTCTTTGTGGCTACTAATAAGTGTCAACTCCTTGAGCCATGTTTGCAAGATGTTTAATTTACATTATATAATCTCTATGGTTCCTTGCAGTTGTGGCATCCTGAGATTCTATCTACAGGATATGGTTAACAGTAATATAACTAAAAGCAAAGTAAAGATGAAGACTCATCTGGTAAGAGAATCTTCCCAGAGAAACTTGGTTTCCTGTGAATATAGAGAATGTACACAAAAAGCAACAAGCTAAAAATAAGCTAGGTGTGTTCCAAGTAGATACGGAAACTTTGGGCATGTTCTGTCAAGGACATCTGAGTGTCTTTGCTCTTCTTCAGAGGTCAGACAGTTTTCCAGAAAAGGTGCCTGAGTTTGGAACAGGAGAAGATCACTTGGAGTAATATAGTGATTTAGACTCTCTTAAAGGAATCAAGATCCTGCTACTATAATGGTGGTTTAGTCACTAAGTTGTATCCAACTCTTGCAAACCCATGGATTGTATAGCCCACCAGGCTCCCCTGTCCATGGGGTTTCTCAGGCAAGAATACTGTACCGGGTTGGTCTTCCCAATCCAGGGATTGAATCCAAGTCTCCTGCATTGCAAGTGGATTCTTTACCACTGAGCCATCAGGGTTTGAATAGTAGTAAATCTGTAGCCAATAAGATGGCATTGAGGTAAAGTGGGTGACATGAAGAATCAACTATTAAGACAAATTACATGTACTACTCCAGTAACATCTCCGGCATCTAGTAGATACACTCAGAATAACCACCTGATAACTCTGCGAATCCTATTTAATACTGACTCCATGAGATTATCCAGGAATCCCTCAAAACAGCAACACAAGCTCTGGGAGAAGTTTTTATTTTTAAATTAATTAATTTATTTTAATTGGAGGCCAATTACTTTACAGTATTGTGGTGGTTTTTGCCACACACTGACATGAGTCAGCCATGGATGTACGTGTATCCCCCATCCTGAACTCTCCTCGCATCTCCCTCCCCATCCCATCCCTCAGGGTTGTCCCAGTGCACCGGCTTTGAGCGCCCTGTTTCATGCATCGAACTTGGACTGGTGATCTATTTCATATATGGTAATATACACATTTCAATGCTATTCTCTTAAATCATGGGAAAGTTATTTATAAATGCTTGGAGGTTCCAAGGTCCTCCTGGAATCTTCAGAAACTCACAGTGATCAGAACCCAAATGCTTGGATTTAAGCCATTAAAAGGGCTTCCTTGGTGGCTCAATGGTAAAGAATCCAACTGCCAATGCAGGAGACACAGGTTTGATCCATGAGTTGGGAAGATCCCCTGGAGAAGGAAATGGCAACCCACTCCAGTATTCTTTCCTGGATAATTCCATGCACAGAGGAGCCTGGCAGGGTACAGTCCAGAGGGTTGCAAGGAGTCAGACACACTTTAGCAACTAAATAACAAACCATTAAAAACTCAGAGCTTCTAATGAGTCAAAAGCAGTCAAGGACCATGGTGCTTCTCTCTATGACTTTGCTTTAATTTCCACCCATCCCTTCCTGGGGTTTGAGGACTTTTTCCACCATCACTGCCCAGACCCACACCAAGTTACCTCCAGCCTCTCAATCCTCTTGTTCATCCTTCTCAGAAGCTTGTCTCTTTCTCTCATCTTGCTGGTGATTTTGACTCTAAATATCTTGAAGGCTCTTTCTTGGTTCTCTAACATTTGTAGCAGCTCTTTAATCTTTTGCTCAAGAGAATCCTTTTCCCTCTTAGCTGCTTCTCTTTCGTACTGCTCTGCTGGTCCAGGAAGATGTTAGAGAGAGGAGAAAACAAAAGTCAGTCCTAAGAGCTACAACCTCTCATCCCTCAAACCTCCACCTTCTCAGTGACCAGACTGTCTTGAAAAAGCAAATGGACATGACATGTCTGACTTCACCTGTGACTGTACATCAAGGGCAGGTTTGGGAATGTGCTAGGAAAGACTCTGACTGGCTGCCTGGACCTACAACCACAACTCTCTTTATTATTATGAGATGAAACAGAGTGTGTTCATAGAAGGAGAAGGTCCTTGCTTCTGGAAATTCTTCCTGTCAGAGTCTCAGGGGCCACTGCAGCAGAACTGTGAGCAGAACTCCACCCTACTGTGAGCAGAACCCTCCCCTGTACCTGCTGAGGTCTTTTCTGTATCATGAAGGATCCCATCTTTATTCATGCAGCTTTCTTCTAATTCTTCTTTTAGCTCTGGAGACAGAAAGGGGCAAAGACATGTCAAGCAGGTCATATCTAGAATTCCATTAAAGTGTTCTGACAAGTGAACTGTTCTGAATAACATTCACTGGTTGCTTCCAACTGCCTACAAATGCAATTTCCAAGATTCTGCCCACCTCCCTACCCCTGCACCTCCTTGCCAGTGTTGCCTCCCCTCAACTCCACCAAACCACATGCTAGCTTCCACTAGTCAGAAGAATGTGCAGGTTTACAAATAGGTAACTATAAGCCCTTTCATATTTTTCACAATCTTTTTTCTGTTTGTGGTTCTTCTGGAGACATCCCACCCTGGATAGTATGTAAAAATATTTCACAGTTTACATCCCACACATCTTCCAGGAAGATTTCTGAAAACACCTTCTCCATGTGAAATCACTGTACATTTACCCTGGTACATATGTTCAGTTCAGTTCGGTCACTCAGTTGTGTCCGACTCTTTGCAGCCCCATGGATAACAGCATGTCAGGCCTCCTTGTCCATCACCAACTCCCAGGGCTTACTCAAACTCACGTCCCATCGAGTCATCATGTGACATCCTTTGTCGTCCCCTTCTCCTCCCACCTTCAATCTTTCCCAGCATCAGGGTCTTTTCCAATGAGTCAGTTCCTCACATTAGGTGACCAAAGTATTGCAGTTTCAGCTTCAGGATCAGTCCTTCCAATGAATATTCAGGACTAATTTCCTTTAGGATGGATTGGTTTGATCTCCTTGCAGTCCAAGGGACTCTCAAGAGTCTTCTCCAACACCACAGTTCAAAAGCATCAATTCTT
>NW_011495027.1:7336626-7364419 GCF_000754665.1 Bison bison bison
AGGAGCAAGCATCTTTTAATTTCATGGCTGTAGTCACCATCTGCAGTGATTTTGGAGCCCAAGAAAATAAAGTCTCACTGTTTCCACTGTTTCCCCATCTATTTGCCTCAAAGTAATGGGACTGGATGCCATGATCTTAGTTTTCTGAATGTTGAGCTTTAAGCCAATTTTTTCACTCTCCTTTTTCACTTTCATCAAGAGGCTTTTTAGTTTTTCTTTGCTTTCTACCATAAGGGTGGTGTCATCTGCATATCTGAGGTTATTGATATTTCTCCCAGCAATCTTGATTCCCACTTGGGCTTCATCCAGCCTGGCATTTCACATGATGTACTCTACAAATAAGTTAAATAAGCAGGGTGACAATATGTAGCCTTGATGTACTCCTTTCTCAATTTGGTACATTTGTATCAACTGTAAATTTTAAATGCATTAAATTTATGGTGTTTGTTTTACACCTCAATAAAACTGTTTAAGGAAACTTGAATTACTCCCACCTCAGAAAAAGAAACTGAAATACTCTAAGACTACTAGCAACTTTCTAAGCCCCCTGAGTCTTCTGTATGAAATGTTGGTTTGTATTATGGTTGCTCACAGTTGTAGCATCCTAAGATTTTTCATATTATGGTTCCTCACATTTGCAGCATCCTGAGATTCAATATATAGGACATGATTTACAGTAATACCACTAAAAGCAAAGTAAAGAAATATCTAGTAAGAGAATCTTCCCAGAGAAACTTGGGTTACAATGAATGGGAGAGAGTACACAGTAAAAGCAACAAGCTCAAAATAACTTAAGTGTGTTTATAAGTTTCAGTCAAGGAGGACATCTGAATTCTGTACTGACTTTGCTTCAGTGGTCAGACAGATTTCCAGAAAAATTGCCTGACTTTGGGAAAGTGTGAGTGTTAGTTGCTAAGTTGTTTCCAACTCTTTGCAATCCCATGGACTGTATACCTCCAGGCTCCTCTGTCCATGTCTTGTCAGTATTCCAGGCAAGAATACTGGAGTGGGTTGCCATTCCCTTGTCCAGGAGATCCTCCCAACCCAGGGATCGAACCCATTGCAGGTCTCCTGCATTGCAGGTGGATTCTTTACCATCTGAGCCACCAAGGAAGCACTGAGCTTGGGAGAGAAGGCCACAAATTGTAGTAATATAATCTATTAGAACACTCTACTCAAAAGAATCAGAATCTTTCTACTATGAATGGTAGTAAACCTGTGGATAACAGTGTGGCTTCAAGGTATCAGAGGTAACATGAAGCATCAACCATTAAGACAAATTATCATGTACTTCTTCAATGACTGGTTTGTCATATTTGATGGAGTAGTCCATTGTTGTTGTTGTTTAGGTGCTAAGTCGTGTCCGACTCTCTTGTGACCCCCTGGACTGTAGCCTACCAGGCTCCTCTGTCCATGGGATTCCAGGCAAGAATACTGGAGTGGGTTGCTATGCCCTCCTCCAGGGGATCTTCCTGACCCAGGGCTTTGAACTTGTGTCTCCTACACCGGCAGACGGGTTCTTTACCACTGAGCAGCCAGGGAAGCCTGGAGTACTCCATTACATCTTCTCTGTAAGCCATCTTTGACAGGACCATTTTTGTGGAAACCTCCTTCTGCATAGCTGCTCAGTTTCCACACGAGGATAGATGTTCTCCAAACAAGGAACCACCATCATTGAAGGCATCCAGGAAGGTCGCCACAAGCATTCACAGTACTGGATAAGTCAGCCATGATGAATGATCAATAACTCTGAAACTACAAATCTGTACAAAACTACACATCTAAATGATTTTTTAATCATTTACCATATCCATGTAGTATCAACGTGAATGTGAGCAAACTCCACGAGATAGGAGAGGACAGAGGAGCCTGGTGTGCTGCAGTCCACCAGGGGTCTGCAGGTGGACTGCAGGTGTGCTGCAGTTTGTGCAGGGGTCACAAACAGTCAGACGCAACTTAGCAACCAAATAACGACCAAATATTTGGTAGGAAATTTGGTATTTCCTACGCAACTTAGTGACCAAATATTTGGTAGGAAATTTGGTATTTCCTACCTATTTCCTAGGCAACTTAGCGACCAAATATTTGGTAGGAAATTTGGCATTTCCTACCAAACAATAAGTAGGAAAATCTTCATAAACCACATCTCCTGCTACTAAATTAGTGATTTCCTTTCTATTAATCTTTATGGATCTCCAAGTCACTGCATTTTAAAAATGAAAGTATCTTTTTTCAGGTAACATACTCTGGTGTATTCTGAAAGAAGACTTTCCCAGGAAAACATATTAAAAATAAAACAGAGCAGTGAAGCTAATGCTGAGGGAGGACCTGGGACTAAGATGACCTTGGGAACACAAACCATGAAATGTTAAGACACAGATTTCATGCATCTCTTCTGTTCCCTGGTCTTAGTTGTTGAGAACAGCTTAGAATTAGTGATAGGGATAGCAAGTATTCATCAAAATCTGTGATGATTGACAACTCCAGTTTGACATATGACAAATCAATGAAATACAGTATCTTTAGAACCATTTATACTATTCAAGAGATTGGAGGAGTTTGGGATCCAAAAGGGAAACAGTTTTTGTTTCTTTTCTTTTTTAGAAGTCATCAAAATCCTTTTGGCCACACAGTTTAACAATCACCCTCTGTGTAGGGAAATTGGGTCATCAGAAAATTGGTTTTGTTTTTCCAAATAGAAATGTGGGTCAACATCAAGAAAAAGATGTATGTTAAAAAAAAAAGAAAGAAAAACATGTGTGTAATAAACCAATAAAAAGTATATCTTAATTAAAAAGTCAATGAAGAATATCTGTTCTTCGGTGAAGTATAACTGTTCAAAAATATCCATGTAAAAAGACTCAGAACTGAACTCTTCCCTCAGGAGGGTCTGCACAACTCTTGGACATGTCTACCACAGGACTACATTAAGGAAGAAGAAAGAAAGAAAGAAAGTAGCTCAGTCATGTCCAACTCTTTGTGACCCCATGGACTGTAGCCTACCAGGCTCTTCCGTCCATGGGATTTTCCAGGCAAGAATACTGGCGTGGGTTGCCATTTCCTTCTCCAGGAGAGCTTCCCGACCCAGGGATTGAACCCAGGTCTCCCTCATTGTAGGCAGATGCTTTACCATCTGAGCCACCAGGGAAGTTTGAGATAACTTCCCTGGAAGAAGGAAGCACTGCTTGTCTCCCAGAAGTGCTGAGTTGGTCCTTCCCAATTTTCAGAAAGTATCCAGAAACAAGCAGCCCCACGGGGTGTCAGAGGCAACTTGGACCTGAGCAATGGCTTACAACCAAGGCCAGGAGGCAACATGCTTGTTTCCCAACTTTTAAGGGTGTGACTGGGCATAAAATGAGGCTGCCATGTTTAGGCTGCCTATTTGTTTTGGGGTATCATTTTTTTTCCTTATTCAATAAATAAAACCAGCCAGAACTGTCTGAGTCAAGTATGGTCTTGGTCTTCACTCAAAAAAAAAAGGTGTAGGTAGTGAATCTAGTGTGGAGCCCTGTTGAGAACCGTGATGAGTCTCTCAATGCATATACAAGTGAGAAAACTTGAGGTCATGGATGGAGAAAATGTGTCTTTCCCCTACCCCCTCTCCAAAGAACCAGGAGAAGATCCTAATCTCTCATCTCTCCAGGCAGGGTTCTTTCCACACCATGGGCTGCTGTCCTGGCTATGTGACAGGATGTGAGGCTGTCAGCTCCAGCTACCACTGGTACAAATGGAAAAGCTGAGTTTTCCCAGAACTAAAGCCAGCATCTGAATCCTTCAGTCCAGACCATCAGGCTATATTCTCTCTCACCTCTCCATTCCTCACATACCATTTTGAAGGAGAAATTAAGAGTTCTGATCTCAAGACTAATTTACATGCAAAAGAAAGTTGACGGATTAACATATCTATTCCAGAGCTCTTCAGATCAGTGAGTTCCAGAAAAAGCTCCCAGTTATTTACCACTCATCCTTGCTCTCTTTTTTCCTCCCACTTTTCTGCTGCTATTTTATGGAAAGTGTTAGTTGATCAGTCTTGTCTGACCTGCAACCCCATGGACTGTAGCCCACCAGGCTCCTCTATCCCTGGAATTCTCCAAGCAAGAATACTGGAGAGGGTAGCCATTCTTTTCTGCATGGGGATCTTTCCGACTCAGGGAACAAACTCGTCTCTTGCATTGCAGGCAGATTCTTTACCTTCTGAGCCATTTTACAGAAGTTGAAAAGAAACTGAGACATGTTTTTCATTCTCACAAAGGGAATAGAACAAGAAACTGAAACTGAAAATAATGTTTGTGTTTTTGTCTTGCTTTGTTTTTGGTAAGGACTACACATTTGGAAACAATGAAGGAGAAAAAATAGGCTTAGACCTTATGGTTTATTTTAAGGGAAAGTGTGAGAATGAATTATTTCACATACATGCAACTCTGCAGAATTTTTGGAATATTATACATGGTTAATATGTAATAAGAATTTTTAAAAATAAACTTGTATGTTGCTGCTGCTACTAAGTCGCATCAGTCGTGTCCGTGTCCAACTCTGTGCGACCCCATAGATGGCAACCTACCAGGCTCCTCCATCCCTGGGATTCTCCAGGCAAGAACACTGGAGTGGGTTGCCATTTCCTTCTCCAATGCATGAAGTGAAAAGTGAAAGTGAAGTCGCGCAGTCGTGTCCAACTCTTAGCGAGCCCATGGACTGCAGTCCACCAGGCTCCTCCGTATGTTGAGGACCTTCCTTTCTGTTTTGCCACTACCCAGCAGAGTAATCAGGAGGTGTCTTAGGTGGGAGGAGGAGGGAAGAGGGAAGAGAGAGGAGGGGGCAACCCCACTCAGCTCCTCTTTTAGGAGGCGGGATTTAGTCCCTCAGTCCTAAAAAGGACTTCAGCCCGCTTTTCCGAAGGTGAGGCGGGGTGGATTCCTCCTCCCAAGGGAGGCTCTTTGCAGCAGCCCGGGACTGAGTCCCTGGGAGGAGCAGCGTATGCAGGGACATGATTTCGCAGCCGCATCAGATCCAAAGGAAGACGCAAAACGGCCCTCACACCCTCCCGCCCAGGCAGCCGGCAGCCTCCCCTCCCGCAGTGTGGGGTCTACGCCAGGGGATCCACTGTTGTTAGCTAACAAAAATGTGCTTGGAAGGGGAAGTGTAGGAGGAAACTTACTTGGAGCACCGGGGTATCAAATTCCCAGCTGCTTTGGCTCTTCCCTGGGGTTCCCCTTGAGTCTGGTTCCTCCGGAAACCTGCTCTGCTCCTTAAAAGTTGAAAGGCGAGCAGGTTTTTACAGCCATGTGTTATGGGTGAGGTTTCTGAGTAATGAAACCGAAAGGACACATGCAGTATCCTACGGTTAATTGCTACAGGTTTTTTTCTTTCTTAACTGAGGCTAGAGACTCAGAATGTGGGCAAAATCCAGGCAGCTCCGTCCTCCACAGTTGTCTTCGGGGCCCTTACTCCACAGTAGGAATATAGCAGCCGATGTAATTGTTTCTCAGGGATAATTTTGGTAAGGCAATAGAGGGGTTTTGGGTTTTAATTTTTTGCTTTGAATCTTTTTTTTTTTTTTTTCCTGTCTGTCTCTCTTTTAAAAGTGCCCTTATTAATTGGGCTTCCCTGTGGCTCAGCTGGTAAAGAATCCGCCTGCAATGCAGCAGACCTGGGTTGGATCCCTGGGTGGGGAAGATCCCCTGGATAAGGGAAAGGCTACCCATTCCAGTATTCTTGCCTGAAGAATTCCATGGACAGAGGAGCCTGGCAGGGTATAGTCCATGGGGTCACAGAATTAAACCCAACTGAGTCACTAGCACTTTCACTTTTCATGCATAGCTTCACTGAGGAGGTATCATTTCTGTTGGATCTTAAAAAGTGAGTCAGTCTTTTTAAAAAAGTAACTGGAGGAAATAGATTTTAAAGCAAATGAAGGCAGTGAGCAGATGTATTAAAGTAGGGGCTACTCAGCCCCTAAGTAATCAGGTCCATGTAACCAGTGTAACAGACTCACTGAGAATAAAGTTGAAAGACTTGGTTCATAGACTGTATTCCGCAGGCAGAGACTTTGAAGGTTACTAGGAATGCTGAGTCATGTTTGAGCTCCCTCTCTCTGATGACAGAAAGAGAGAATAAAGTGAGGACACTGGAGATAGAGATGGTTTGGGACGGTGATTCTATAACTTAGAAGACATATTACAGTCCCACCACTCTAGGTTCCAGAGAGTCATTCAGAATTTCAGGTTCCTTCCATTCTGCTGTTTGGTACCCACTAAGACATCACAAATATGTGGAAATTCAAAGGTTGACTGCTGCCACATCAGCTGATATCCAGATCAGTTCAGTTCAGTCTGTCTGTCATGTCCAACTCTTTGTGACCCCGTGGACTACAGCACGCCAGGCTTCCCTGTCCATCACAAACTACCGGAGCCTGCTCAAACACGTCCACCGAGTTGGTGATACCATCCAACCATCTCATCCTCTATCGTCCCCTTGTTCTCCTGCCTTCAATCTTTCCCAGATAGTAAGATGGATAAGAGTGACTGGTGGAGAACAGGCTCAAGGTTCTCTGGCATAGACCCACAAGTAAGGTACATATACTTCTAATCACCTGGATGCAAGAGCAGGTAGAAAAGTAGGATCTCTACCTGGATTGCCATGAGCTCATCTCATAAAATAGAATCAATCATAGTGTTTACAGTTGAAAATTCTGTCAAACCACTAAAAGTATACCCAACAATATCAGAGACAGATTTTTAAAGTGTCTTAAACTTGTAACTTCTAGAGTTGAAATTTAACTGGGTTAAGGATAGTGACCCTGAACTTACTGAGACACAGATACTGACAATGAGGGTTGGGCACTGACCCAAGTCCAGAGAAAAAAATTTTTTTTCCCTCATCAACTGGATCACAGCATCCTGCCTGCCCTCTCTTTTTGCCTCACTCTTTTGTTTTGGTTTTTATTTTGTTCCATGAGGCTATAAAATAAAAATATGATTTTAAAGATGTAGAATATAAAGCTAGCTAACTCTTTTAGTCTTTAAATCAACATTTTTATTGTTATTTTATTATTTATCATATTTTAATGTTTATAATAACTTATTTTAATATTATTTAATTATGCTAATTTATTATTATTACTGAAGAAAAATACCCTTGGAGTTATCTCCCAGCTTCCATGGGAGAACTCCAGAAAGAGTTCCATGGAAAATTATTGCAAGATAAAATATCTTTTAAGAAATGTATTCTATAAATCTTGTTCACAAAATATAGTATTGGTTAAGGAAGAATTATTAAAATAATTTCCTAAACTGATGGAGGATAAAGAGATGTTATTTAACTGAAATGAAATTTTACTCATCTTCTATTTAACTCCAGAAAAGATGGCCAACCCAGCATCTTGTTTTAGAAATAATATGTTAATACAGTCCAGCTGTCCCCTGGAGGAAGAGTGTGGTCTCTAAGGAGAATCTGCAGAAGCACTTTGGGAACACAGATTTAATTGACCAGTTTTCACATTCTGCTACAGATTTAGATTTTCAAAATCAGGCTCTTCCTTTCCTCATACAGAAGAGCTGCTGATTTCCTAGAACGGAGTCTGTTACAAAAGGAGCTCTTCATTGCTTTCAGTTTCAGTCTGGATCCTGTTTAAAAGAAATGCCATTTCAAGTGGCCTCAAGTGATATAAGACACTGGCTGGCTGGAAAAACATTATGCTGGATCATTTTAAAACCTAACTACTGTTCACCTTAAACTATGTGTCTGTGTGCTGTCACTTAAGTCATGTCTAAGTCTTTGCAACACCATAGACTATAGCCCACCAGGCTCCTCTGTCCATGGGATTCTCCAGGCAAGAACATTGGAATGGGTTGTCATGCCCTCCTCCAGGGTATCATCTCTACCCAGGGCTCGAACCCACGTCTCTCATGTCTCCTGCACTGGCAGGCTGATTCTTTACCACTAGCACTGCCTGGGGAGCCCTCATCTTAAACTATGTTTTATGTCAATTATATCTCATTAAAGCTAGAAGAAGAAAAAAGTCATGACTGCAACCATGTGTCATTTGGTGGGAGTAAGGGGAGAAACATCATGTGAAATAAAGTTCATATTTTATGGCAAGAGAAGAAAAATTTAATCATATAAATTTTCTGTGCCCTTTGCCCTCCTGTCTCCCTCCTATGGTGCACTGTGTATCTGCATTATGTATCAGCAAAACTTCCACCATGGGCAGAAATACCTGCTCAGCCATAAACAGCAACATTCCCCTGTTCACCAAGACAACGCCTTAAAAATAACATTCCTTCCTGATCTCATAAAGGGCCATGATGACTCTTCATTCTAGGTTATGTGAACAACCAAAACATGCCATTTAATGTACAGCTGCTGCTGCTGCTAAGTCACTTCAGTCGTGTCTGACTCTCTGTGACCCTGTAGACGGCAGCCCACCAAGCTCCCCTGTCCCTGGGATTCTCCAGGCAAGAACACTGGAGTGGTTTGCCATTCCCTTCTCCAATGCATGAAAGTGAAAAGTGAAAGTGAAGCCACTCAGTCATGTCTGACTCTTCGAAACCATGGACTACAGCCTACCAGGCTCCTCCATCCATGGGATTTTCCAGGCAAGAGTACTGGAGTGGGTTGCCATTGCCTTCTCCATAATGTACAGCATCTGTCCTCAAAATCTTTTGTCACTGACTTGACTTCTAACAGGTGGAACAGTTCTTTGAGCTTTCTGAGATTCTCTTCTCGTTATAATCCTCAAATCTGACTCAAATAAAATTTCTGATTTCTTCCATAGATCAACAGATTAATTTTTCATCAGCAACTGCATCAAAGAGTTACAGCACCTTTCATTGTTATTTTTTCAAGAGCAAGTATATGGCACTTAGCATTTTAAGTCTTGCTTTTAATTCTAGGAAGCCCCAGACTGGTCTATTTGTAAGGTTGGTGGCATGACGTGGTATCAGTTTTGCCTATCTGTGTGCCCAGTCGCTTCAGTCATGTCTGACTCTTTGCGACCCCATGAACTGTAACCTGCCAGGCTCCTCTGTCCACAGGATTCTCCAGGCAAGAATACTGAAGTGTGTTACCATGCCCTCCTCCAGGGGATCTTCCAGACTCATTAATAAGCAACAAAAAGCAGAAATTAACATTAATTAAGCAGAAATTAGCATTAATTAAGCATTAATTAAGCATTAATAGCATAAAATGCTTAATAAATAATTAATAATGTTTAATAAATATATATATAATAAATACATAATACTTAATAATAATTAAGCATTAATAAGCAACAAAAAAGCAACAAAAAGCAGAAATCTGAGGAAGTACAGCCTGAATTTGCTAACTGAATCCTATTACTTTTATTTTCTACACCAAATCAGGCAATTTAAACATCTTAGGGCAAAGAAGACATCTTCTGTAGACATTGTTAAGTGGCTCCTTCCTCCATACTTTTCTTCAACCCTGAAGACTGGTCAAGCCCAGGAGCACCAGTTATGAGACTGGGATGTGTTTGCATAGAGATGGTTTCAGTTATTCCAGCTTGGTAACTCCTGATGGTGCTGATTTGGCCCCCAGGTGACATTTGACAATGTCTAAGGACATGTTTGCTTGTAACTGGCTTGGTTAATCATCTACTCTGGAAAGTTTCCCTGGAATAAATGGGAGCTTCTCTGCCCAAAATGAATGGCCCACAGCCAATGCCTGCTGTGGGATATTGATATCCAACCCTTTGCTGCAAGGAGGAACCAACTCTGGTGCTGGTTGTGCTAAAGTGGTCACATGGGACCAGCTTGAAGCCACTTTCCACCTGAGACTGTAACCTTTTTTATTTTTATATTCTTTTCCTCTCCCCCTTCTCTCAGTCCCCTTCTGAAAGCACTCACTCAGTGAGTCATTTGTATGAAACTATAGCTCTCAGTCTCTGCTTCTGAGGAAACTGACCTAAGACGTTACAAAGCTTCCTTTGTGGTTTAGTATATGTAAGCTTCATGTGAAGGCTCCAAATCTGTTTTAAAAGAATGAGTATTATGTTTCAGGGTGAAGGTTCTACAATTAAACATTAAGCCAAGTTTGTTCATTAAGTTTTTAAGACATTTTCTAATTTCTCCGATTTTTCAGTCTTTTATTTTCTGAATTACTGAGATGTGTAAGTCACTTTTATGTTTCACAGTACAGAAATTAAAAGCCTTCTCTGTTCTTTATCTGATTGTGACATAAGTGAAAAACATTCATGCTTAAATCATCACACTCAAAATTATTCACCTTTACTCTCCTCCAGAATAATTCAAAGACTTTAGAACACTTGATCTGTGGCCCCAATCTTCCTGAACTATTTAATGTTAATTCTATCTTCTCATTTTTTAGTCCGAGCATATATTATTATGATTGTTTCATGCAGTCAGTCATTTATTGATTGTTTCACATTCTACTGCTGTCTTAGATTTTCATTTGCTTTTGCACTCCAGACTTCCTGTCTCTTCGATCTTTTTACTCCTGCATTTCAATTAGAGTTGATGTGCTCATGGTAAACTCTCCACCAGATATGAATTTTGTACCCATTTTTGAATGTTTTTTTTTTCCTGCATATATCTAGGTTAACAACTATCTTTTTCTTTACCTTGCACTTTCTTTTCACTTCCACTGATGCTGCTGAGAAGTCAGCTTTCACTCTGTCTTGCTGTGAACTAAATATGTTCTTCTTCTGTAAATATTCTTCAGATAGTCTCATTTGCATGCCATAATTTCATTCTGATTTCTCAGGTGTATATTTACCATTTTTTCCACTTGGATTTAATCTTGCATTTGCACATGGATGATTTTTAAAGTTCTGGGAAATTCTCTGACATTGTATCTTCAAATATGGCCTCTGTCCCATTTCTCTTTCCCCGGCTACTACTTTTGATTCCATATCAGTTAGACATCTTGTTCTATTCCCTCCATTACCAACCTATTCTTCACCCTGAATTGCTTTTTATGATGCTTCCCTACCTCAATCAATTTCTCTTCCTTTGGGTCTGATCTGCTTCTTAGCCATATAGCTCCTCCCAAAGACAAAGATACCCTCTTGAGGCTTTCTCGGAGTTCACTTTTCCCATCAAGTAGAACTTGACTTTAATCCTTGTCCTTTCCTAGCCCAACTTCAGTAAGAATCCTGCTAAGTTAGTTTATTGAGATTCCCCCATCCTTGATTTATGATTAAATTCCTTATCACTCACTCTTGATGTTATGGACTAAATGTCTGTATCCTTCCAAGATAGAATTTGATATCAACAACTGAGGTGCTAAAGTTCAACAAACACCTTAAAATGTGGAAGCAGATTTGGAACTAGGTAATGGGTAGAGGCTTAAAGAGTTTTGAAGTAGATGCAAGAAAAACCCAATACTGCCATGAAGAGAATCATGTAAGGGTGATTCTGGTGAGAACTCAGATGGAAATGAGGAACGTGTTTTTTTAAACTGAAGGAAAGATAATTCTTTTTGTAAAGTGACAAAGAACCTGCCCCAATTTCTTCATGTTCTACTATTTGGTAGAAAATAGATGAAACTAGAAATTTAGTTGAGATTTCTAAGTGTTGAGAGAGAAGCTTCATTCCTTCTAACTGCTTTATACTAAAATGTGAGAAGACAGAAAATAATGAAGTTGTAAATGCTAAGGAAAGAGGAACCAAAATGTAAAGATTTTGAAAGCTCTCACTCAGGCTGACCACATTATAAAAAATAAGGAAGTACACTCAGAAGAGCACAATAAAGTTGTGGTGGCAGAACCATTTGATAAGAAAATCAGTGTGGCGTGAGGCATGAATTTAATCAGCCGTCTCAACACAAGGCAAGTATAGAGATGGGACTATACCCACAGAAACACTGCCAGCTGGAACTACAGGAAACAGACAAAGTGGGATGAAATGAAGAAAGTCTGTTGGACTTCTTAGATTCAAGAGAACGGGACCATAGAGCTCTTCGTCAGTTAATAAGTACTCTTCTTCAAGACAAGAGAAGAAGAACCCCAAATACAATTCAGAGATCGTCAGGGCTGCCACTTCCACCTCAGGCACAGAGTTCATGGACATGTGGTTTAGGAGTACAGGGGTGCCTTTATGTTGATTTCAAGGGGTGAGGAAAATGCCCAGCAGAGAATCTGTGGCATATGACCTTCACCCCACAGAGCCACAGGCACATGACCCCTGCCATGGAGAGCCTCACCCACACAACCCCCACCAGGCAGAACTGTGGGGCTAATGACTCAGTGAGCCCAGGGGCAGAATTCTGCCCCAATAAATATAGAAGGCAGTGCATTGGAAAAAAAAAAAGAGTATTATTGTCCTTCCTTAAGATCTAGTAGAGCTTGCCTTGCTAGGAATTTAGACTTGCTTAGGACCCTCACACCTTCCACCTTTCTCTCCTATTTTTCCCTGTGGGGATGGATTGTATATCCATCCTTATACTATTTGTCCATGCTCCACCATTGTGTCTTGGAAGCATGCAGCTTGTCTGGGTTCATGGGTTCACAGCTGGAGAATTTTGCCTCAGGATGATTCCTACTGCAAGCCTCATCCATATCTGATACAGAATATACTTATGTGAGACTTTGGTCATTATATTTTAGAGCTGTTACTGGAATGTACCAAGAATTTTAATTTTGAGCCTGTTGGGATAAAGTGAATGTATTCTGCACATGTAAAGGACATGCATTTGGTGGGGCCAGTGATGGAATGCTATGGACATCATGTTTGTGTTCCCCCAAAATTCATATGTTAAAGCCAAAATTCCCAATGTTATAGTATTTGGAAATGGGCTTTTTGAAAGTAATTAGATCATAAAGAAGAACCTTCGTGAATGGATTTCAGTCCTAATAAAAAGATAATGAAACATAGGATCTCTCTCTGCTCTCTGCCACATGAAAATACAATAAGAAAACAGTTATCTACAAACCACCAGACACAAGATCCACTAGCACATTGATCCTGTACTTCCCAGGATCCTGTACTTTCTCTAGAACTATTACAAAGTAATTTCTGTTGTTTAAGCCACCTGGTCTATAGTGTTTTTATTACAGCACCTGAACTTACTAAGACTCAATATCTAAGCTGTTGGTCTGTCTTTAGCAGTCCTATTAAGCCAGTTTAACAAGAATTTCCTTATCCTTACCTACCTGTCTTCGTGCTGAGTCGTGTCTAACTCTTTGTGACCCCATGGACTGTAGCCCACCAGGCTTCTTGTTCATGGAATTTCCCAGGCAAGAACACTGAAGTGGGTTTGCCATTTCCTACTCCAGGGACCAAACCCACATCCCCTTCGTCTCCTCTATTGGCAGGCAGAGTCTTTACCGCTGTGCCACCTTCAGTAATTTTTTATGCCCTGACCCTCTAACTCTGCTTGTCAGCTATATATTCCCAACTGACTTTACTATATTTGTATCAGAGCTCAATATTTCTTCTCTATTGCAACAGCTTTGACCCCTTTTGCAAAAATCTTGAATAAAGACTTCCTTGCCATTTTAAGAAGTGTTAGTATACTGTTTCTATTACAGTCTATTGCTGCAACAGATTCACCATTGTGCTCTGCAGAACTTTCACCTTGGACTTCAGTTGTACACCTGTTAAAATTTTTTCTTCATTCCTGACTTGATTAGAGATCAGTTACTGAGTTCAACTCCTATCTCATTGCTTCAGATGACAGCACAGTAAGGACAAATTTTTTATTCTTAACAGTCTGTGTATAATCTTGAAACTGCTTTAGAATTTCAGACATCAATGATCTAAAGCATGAGAGCTTCTCAGTTCACACCCCTATCTTGAATCCTTGCTGACTACTTTTAACTTAGAGAATCCCAGTAATAAAAAGATTCCAAGATCTTTCATTCAGACCTTGAGATCCTTCTTGGCCTTCCCAAAACACTATCGTCTACACTCCATTCTCCAGTGTCTCCATATTCCCCTCTCCACTGTCCCTTTTCCTTCTGCTCTTAAAATGCTCTTCTGCCTTTAAGTTAACCTCCAAGGTAAAAGTATTGAGTCTCCACCATCTGTAGATGATGCTCAAGACACCCCCACCACTTACTCACAATCAAAACCGAACATAGACAGTAACATTTAAACCTTGGTCTTAGATCAAATTTCACAACTAAAATCCACCAAGTCCCCAAAGGAAAGAGAGAAATTTATTTAACAATTCAGGAGTTGTTGGGTGCTTACTCTCTGAGATCCTCCAACTTATATCAACTTATCCTCTTATTTGTGGTATGCCTTTCTTTAGTTTTGGAAAGCTAAAGGAACTACTATCTTGGAAAACCTTCAGTTCAGTTCAGATCAGTTCAGTTGCTCAGTTGTGTCCGACTCTTTGCAACCCCGTGAATCACAGCACACCAGGCCTCCCTGTCCATCACCAACTCCCGGAGTTCACCCAAACTCATGTCCATCGAGTCGGTGATGCCATCCAGCCATCTCATCCTCTGTTGTCCCCTTCTCCTCCTTCCCCCAATCCTTCCCAGTATCAGGGACTTTTCCAATGAGTCAACTCTTCACATGAGGTGGCCAAAGTATTGGAGTTTCATCTTTAGCATCAGTCCTTCCAATGAACACCCAGGAGTGATCTCCTTTAAGAGATCTCAAACCACTGCAGAGTCCATTCAGGGGGTAAGAAAGTCAAAGAAAAATCATTAGAAGACATTCTGAGTTTTATCCTGTTAAAATTGATCGGTCATGTATTCAAACTTGAAAACAACTAAAGGAGAAACCTTGACAAATTATCATCAGCAATTAGACATTACTTAGAAAGAGCATTCGGGACTTGAACTCAGTTACCAAGCAGCCTTTGCTCTAGTTACAGCTTTCTGAATGACCTAAGACTCAAGCTTCATGACACTACTCCCTCAAAAAATGGCTATTGTTAAAATACTGAGATGTCTGAACTTCAGACATTAGCCTAGCACTATGAGGGCAACAGTTCTTAAAAAACAGAAAATGCATAATCAAATCATATGACTTTATTTATTAAAGCAATTAGGAAAAGTTAAATGAAGACAAAACCCCATAATACGGGCCTGCACTGACCAGGATGCTTGCTGGTATTGCCAAAAAAAAAGAAACTATTGGGTTTGGGAATGTCCAGCCTTCAGATGGAAAGAAAAGAACCCAAAACCCTCTTCACAGGAGAAATACTAACTCAGCTCTGAGAAAGCAGACATACCATGCCCTTAATTCCCACTAAATTCACCAGATGATGTTACCCTTGTGAGTTAAATGGCATCCAATCTTGTGATTATTTCACAATCATGTGATTGGCACCCAATCACAATATCATAGATATTGGAATGACACATTTCACTCTTAACACTGTTTCTTTTTCTGGCCCCTTCAAAATTACCAAACTGCCAGTAGTGGGCTTTGACAATTTGCTTCACAATTTGCCTGCCAGACTCTCAATATCTTTATAAGATCCCTTCAGTGTCAATAGAGTTTTCTTCTTAGATCAACTACCCCAATAACTTTGTGAATTGGGGTGTTAAACATCATTGAGACCCTGAAGGACTTCTTTCACACGTCTATTCACTTCCTTTACACCTGCTTCCTCTAATGGCTTTGCCCGATTTCACTAATCTTCTCTGTCCTCTTCAACCTCGTACCTATTTTGCAGAGGACTTAAGCCAATTAGTGGACAGAATTTCACCTCATTGTAGACAAGAAATTCCACTGATATTGGCATCTATGTGGTGTAGAACCCCATCATAGAATGCTATGATAAGTAGAGGTACATGTCTCCATGGTCCTCCTCACAAGTCCCCAGTGTAATTTAGCCTTAGATGGATTTGAAGGACTCTTCCCAATAATTCAAAGATTTTTAGATAAGGGACTTCTGGTTCCTATTTCTAGCCCATGCAACACTTTCATTCTGGCTGTTAAAAAGCCAAATGGAAAGGGTACTGGCTCTTCCAAGACCTAATGTACTAATATGTTCCCTTTCATCTAGGAGAAAAGGAAAGAGAGCTCTGCCGAAGACCAGCCCCGGCTGATCCAGGGTATTCGAAGGGGAGACGGCGTCGGCGACTATTTATTTATTTATCAAAGATATAAAGAGTAATAGAATGAGGATAGCTCAGTAGGAAAATTCAGTGGAGAAAAGAGGCTGAGTAGCTTGGTTTACGCGGGAGACCAATAAAACTTCAAGACAAGAAGTTTGCACCACTTACGTAGGCCGCAGGCGCCCTCTCGAATAGCGGAAGGTGCCCCACCTTAGACACCTTCTCGAGTGGGTCTTAGAAGCCCAGGCAAATAAGTGGTCGCAGAGGATATCCACGCTCCAGATGGAGACTTCAGCCGGAAGTTAAAGGAAAGAATGACATGGGGAGACCAAGCATTGGTGAGCAAGGCCCGTAGCTTTATTTTTAACAGGGGCTTTTATACCCTAAGTTACACATAGAGGATAATAGGGGATGCAAAGTCAGCAGTCTTTGATTCTTATCAAAAACCAGGGTTTCTTTCCTGCAAATTTATCGTATACAAATGGTTTAGGTGATTTACATCATCTTCTGGCCAGAAGGCCTACTAACATTTTATGACTCTTGACAAGAACTTATCAACAAAGACTTATTTTCTCTAAGAGTAATTATTTTAAGGTTTGGCGCCATCTTCCAAAGATAAAATTGCATTCCTATAGGGCGGATGTGTAATGGGTTTACAACAAAGAAAATAATTTATTACCTTAAGGGTCTAAAGTTACTAACACCAAGGCCACTACTTATTTTTTCTACATACCAACTATATTAATTAATACACATTCAAGGATACAATTCAGGGGATGTGAAAACTTGGCAACAAGCATTGGCTCATCAATGAAATCCTTTACTGGTTTATTCTGACAGTTTTTAACTCTCTGAGAGGCTCTAAACTATTTGAATATCTTAAGCTTCCCATGCCTCTTGAGGCTGGGAGACTGTAAACAATCGTATGCATAGCTGTAGGAGTCCGGGTAAACTTGTCAGGCGAGTTAGAGAGCCATCTGAGGGGTTTGGATTTAAACACTCCTAATTGCCCAGGAACTTTATTAATTGGAGCTGTAAGTTAACTCTTTGACAGAGAGAGCGAGATGGTGGTAGGGGATAGCCCCCAGTAAAGTCAGAGGTGAGAGCACAAAGCAATAAAGTAGGCAGACTCTGGTTTTTTGGGGGGTAGATGCTCGAGAATATCCGGGGGGACTCCTGAGGCTCGATCCCGCCTTTGCGTATGCCGAGCCTCCTTCCTCATGACCTTTGTCACGAGTGGAATGCCTCACCAGCTCCCGGCAGAGCTCTATTCTGAGCTCTATCAGTGTTCCCCTTCCTGCATTCAACAACCCCCAATCCACCCATGTCAGACTTTCCCCTTCCCATTCTAGCCCTTAAATGCTATACAACCACTCAAGGTTTAGGCTTCTTTCCTCTCTGGGACTTTTGAGAAATGTAGGAACCTCAAATGCAACTACCAGAGGCTGATAAGATTAATTGCAACAAAGCGGATAATTTATCCACTCAGATGAGTTTTTAAAACACCCAGACAGCTGTTAGTCTATAGTCTTCATAAGATTACATATCATGGCAAAAGAAAAAACTTACAAGTCTCTTTCAACTTTCGCTATATTTCACCAGTTTTGATAAGTTGTATTTTCATTTCAATTCATTCATTTTAAAATTTCCGTTGAGACTTGTTTGACTTATATATAATGTAGAGGTGCATTGTTTAGTATCCAGCTATTTTAGGACTTTCCAGATATCTTTCTGATATTAGTTTCTAGTGTAATTCCACCATGATCTGAGACGTGTGTTGTAACATTTCCATTCTTTTGAATTGTTAAGGTGTGTTTTACCATCCATAATGTGGTCTTGTTGTCATTGTTGTTCAGTCACTCAGTCATGTCCAACTCTTTCAAAACGATGGACTGCAGCATGCCAGGCTTCCCTGTCATTCACCGTCTCCCAGAGTTTGCTCAAATTCATGTCCCTCGAGTCAGTGATGCCATCCAACCATCTCATCCTCTGTCGTCCCCTTCTTCTCCTGCATTTCCCAGCATCGGAGTCTTTTCCAGTAAGTCCGCTCTTCCCATCAGGTGGTCAAAGTAATGGTGCTTCAGCTTCAGCATCATTTCTTCCAATGAATATTCAGGACTGATTTCCTTTAGGATTGACTGGTTGGATCTCCTTGCTGTCCAAGGGACTCTCAAGAATCTTCTCCAACACCACACACAGTTCAAAAGCATCAACTGTTTGGCACTCAGCTTTCTCTATGGTCCAACTCTCACATCCATAAACAACTACTGGAAAAAACATAGCTTTGACTATATGAACCTTTGTTGGCAAAGTAATGTCTCTGCTTTTTAATATTCTGTCTAGGTTTGTCATAGCTTTTCTTCCCAGGAGAAACATCTTTTAATTTCACGGCTGCAGTCACCATCTGCAGTGATTTTGGAGCCCAAGAAAATAAAGTCTGTCACTGTTTCCATCTATCTTGGTGAATGTTACATGTGAACTTGGAAAGATTGTGTAACCAAAAAGCAGAACTAACCCAATTATCCACCAACTTTATGAATGGGTAAATAAAATGTGTTACCTATCACCTCACACTGGTCAGAATGGTTATCATCAAAAAAAACCCACAAGTAACCAATGCTGTAGACAATGTGGAGAAAAGGGGAATCCTGGGTACACTCTTGGTGGAAATATAAATCTGTGCAGCCATAGTGGAAGAGCATGGGGGTGACTCAAAAATCTAAAAGCAGAGCTATCATATGACTCAGCAATTCCACTCCCAGGAATATATTTAAAAAAAAAAAAAAGAATGAGAGAAGAAACACTAATTTGAAAAGATGCATGCATCCCAGTGTTCATAGGAACATTATTTGCAATGGCCGAAGTATGGAAGCAACCTGGGTGTCCACTAACAGATGTGAATGGATAAGGAAGGTAAGGCATATATGCACCATGGACTACTACTCAGTTATAAAAAGGAATGAAAATTTTCTATTTGCAGCAATATGGATGGAACTGGATGGCATTACGCAAAATAAAATAAGCCAGAGAAATATACTACATGATATCAGTGACATGTGAAATCTAAAAAATACAACAAGCTAGTGAATATAATAAGAGAGAAGCAGACACAGACATAGAGAACAAACTGGTGGTTACTGTGGGAGGAGGGAGGGATAATAGAAGGGTGGGGGCAGGGAAGGTACAAAATATTGGATGGAAAATAAGCTACAACCCAGAGAATATAGCCATTAATTTGTAATAACTGTAAATTAATTGTAACCTTAAAAGTTGTATAAATTTTTTTAATTTTTAAATAAAAATAAAATGCAGTATATTTTTGCCATGGAATAATATTTAGCCTTAAAAAGGAAGGAAATCCTGACACATTACAACACACATGAACCCGAAAACATTATGCTAAGTGAAATAAACCTATCACATAAAATACTGTATAACACCATTTATATGAGGTATTCAGAGTAAAGTTCATAGAAAGTTTACTAGTGATTACCAGGAAATTGGTGAGAAGGAAATGGAGACTTGTTTATTAGATACAAAGTTTCAGTTTAGAAAAATGAAAAAGACTAAGAGACAGCAGTGAAGCTTGCAACAACTATGTGCATGTACTTAATTCCACTGAATTGTACTCTAAAAATAGATAAAATGCAAACATTATGTTGTATATATTTCACGACAATGAAAAAAATTAAATATTTTAAGTGGAAGGAAATAGACTTGATAGTTTCTGCATTTTGTGTATTAGTGGACAGTCAGCAGGGACAGAGAGACATTGGGACCTCTCCTAGTGCAAATATATCAGAGAGGAATTCATTAATTTGCGTTTGATCAGGGACTGGAATCAGTCCCTGCATCAGTCAACTGGGCCAAGAGTGAGCACCATATTCAGTGCAACGTGAGACTACTGGGCATAAAAACGGTGGTCAGGGAAATAGGATCATATTGCTGAAGTAAAAGAATTCCATTCAAATAACAATGCTGAGTAGGGAAGGCACTTTTTCCAAGGAAAGAGATACTAGGAAAAACACTGTAGAGCTGATATACCAGTTGCAGTCAGTCATAGAAACAGAAACCACTTCAGTTTGTTTAAACATAATAAATTTGTACAAGTGACACAGGAACAGAGACAGGGGCTCATGCAATAACCCTGGGGGCTAAGTAATTGCAGTAAGAAACAACATCCTAGGCTTCAGAAACTAGAGACTGATACTAATGCTGAAACTGATAAAGATGCTGATACTGAAGTCCAGAGGCCTGGGCCACAAGCAGAAAGTGATGCCTCACAGGCCTCTGTTGAGGGAGTTGGAGCCACAGAGATGTACCTCCTCCCAGACACTACCTGAAGAACACAGGATGCAGAGACCTCAAACTGTCCCTTCCTCCTCACTCACAGTTTTCATCCAGTGCCTCATATCTTGGCTGAAGCTAGTAGGCAGGCAGGGGGAAGGAGGAATGTGTGTAGCGCTGAGCTGAAATTTCCACAGCAGTGGAGAGCAGCAGGAAAGGAACAGAACAGACCTTAGAGCAAACAGTCCAAGACCAGCAATGATAATTTCTCCGGACACTGGTGTTAGAGAGATAAAGAGATTTTATTATTTTAAAAAGAGAGGAAAAGACTCATGAGCTCAATTTAGCTATGTTAAATGTTCCATCACTCAGACCTGAGATGGAAAATCACTTCAAATATCTACCTAAGGTCAGAAACCTTTGTCCTAGCCTCACTCTGGGACTCCAGAGTTAACAGTTCAGAGCTATAAAGCTCAAAACTTGCTCTGTGAGAGAGCTTGCACATTTTTCCTATCAAGACCTTCGCTTCAATCCATTAACATAATCCTTCTACTTGAGATCTTGTCTGTATGTTCTTTCCATCAGATGGAAAAACACAACATTCTCAGCAAACACCTTTACTATTTTGACTATGGGTAATGGTCAATAATGGATATTGATTATCCCTTGAAATGATAATGAAATGTTACACTTATTTATTCAGCCAACCATTCATCTATTTACTCATTCTTTCAATCATCATGTATTCTGGGTTTTATTATGCTTTGATGCTATCTTATTTGGTCCTTAGGATTCAGTAATGCACAATTATATGCCTAGATAAGAAAGACTAGATTGAAATCACACTTAAAGAATGAGTATTTGGTTTCTACTTTGAGTCTTAATCACTATCCAGGTTATATATATATATATATACACACATACACAACATTTATTACTACCTAAATATTGCCATAATATTATGTATGGTCCATACAGGGTGTAATCTGCATGAAAACAATATTTTTACTTTTCTCTCTTCAGATAATCCAGGACAATAGCAAGTAGGGCATAAGAATTTAGCAAACAGTGTAAATAATTAGAACTAAATATTCCTTAATAAGTATTAGAACAGGTGTATGAATAAATTGTTAACTACTTTTGAAAGTTTTTTTTCTTTTTTAAATGATCAATAAAGTTGTTTTTTTTGGTTTTTGGTTTTTTTTTTTACTTTACAATATTGTATTGGTTTTGCCATACATCAACATGAATCTGCCACGGGTGTACACGTGTTCCCCATCCTGAACCCCCCCTCCCACTTCCCTCCCCATACCATCCCTCTGGGTCATCCCAGTGCACCACGCCCCAACGCTTCCTGTATCCTGCATGAAACCTGGACTGGCGATTCATTTCTTATATGATATTATACATGTTTTAATTGCCATTATCCCAAATCACTCCCCCACCTCCCTCCTCCCACAGAGTCCAAAAGATTGTTCTATACATCTGTGTCTCTTTTGCTGTCTCGCATACAGGGTTGTCATTACCATCTTTCTAAATTCCATATATACGCGTTAGTATACTGTATTGGTTATTTTTTATTGAAAGGAAATGAAAACACTATTTCACAGAGATATCTGTACTCTCATGTTTATTGCACTATTAATCACATCAGCCAAGATATAAAAACAACCTAAACACCAATCAATAGATGAATGAACAAAAAAGAAGTGATACATATACACAACAGAATGTTATTCAGCCATGAGGCAAGAGGATATTCTGCCATTTGCGGCAATACAGATGGACCTTAAGCACATTATACTAAGTGAGATGTCAGACTAAGAAAGACACGTACTGTGTAATGTCACTTATATGTCAAATCTAAAAACGTCAAGACTTCTTTATGTTCTTCAATTCGGGATGTCTCTGGTCTAAGGGACTAGAACATCTGCTTAATTCAAGTTCTCGATGGGAAAAGATATACAGGTTTTCTATAGAATAATTTGCTTTTCCACTAAACCCTATCATTTACTGGCCACATACTCTTTACTAAACAGTTTCTTACTTAAAAGGCAAAGTCATTCTTCCTTCTGAACACTTGAAGACACAGTTATAATTGATAAAGTCATTTAAAATCTCCAGTGGAGATGTGTTAACATCCTTGCAGAGGCACAGAGATTGTGATACACAGAGGAGGTCACAGAGGAGGAGACTGTGCCAGAAAAGTTTCTTTTATTCTGCTAGCATTTAAATCAACTTAGAGATCTTAATCTAGTGTGTGAAATCCAAATTATCTATTCCTTCAGGCCTTTGGAGTGTTCATGGAACTCTGGCAATTGATAACCATCATGCATGTATCAGTATTTTGTGTTTCCAGCAGAGTCTTATGCAGTATACTCTGTGCCTAAACATACTCCATGAAGATGCGCAGAAAAGTAGGTCATGGTTTTTGTCCTCGGATGAACTTTACTTTCATTTGAAAACAAACACTAGACAAAATTTGTTGCATTGCACCAGGGCCAGGACTGGATTTATCACCAGATCCCGTGTGCCTCTACTTTAACAGGGACGCTGTAAATTCTTTTCAGGATCTGGGTATCACTGCAAATGTGGATCCTGATTCCAAGAGTCCTCAGAACATGCAGGCATCCCCATTCTCCAGCACACAGGTACCAAGTAAATTTCCAGAGGTCCCCTAGAAGGGGAATGGGAAAATCATTATCATATAACCCTGTTCTAGAGTTGAAGGGTCATTTCTCTTGCGATCCTCCTTTCCTCTCCAGGTGATAAGTTCATTATCTGAAATTGGTTTAGATCAAGGCTACAGACTTTCTTTTCATCGAGGCTACCTCTCAGCCTCCTGATAAACATCCTTGATTCCATTTGATTGCTTCTTCCACATCCATTTTGACTCTATGGTCATCCTATTCTATTTGCCATATTCAGAATTTTCTCTGGCCAGGTCCTGCTGGCTTCCACTCCAACCATTTTATGGACTGAATGCTTGTGTTCTCCAAAATTCATTTGCGGAAACCCTAACTCCCAATGTCCCAATGTACTTGGAAGTGGGGCTTTGGGGAGGAAATTATTTGGTAATGAGTGTGGGGCCTTTATGAGTCTGATTAACGCCCTCATAACAAAGAAATATGAGGTATTCCTTCTCTCACTCTTCCAAAACTATGAGGACACAATAGGAAAGTTGCCATCTGTGAAGCTGCAAGAGGACACTTACAAACAACCCAGCAGTGCTGATACACACTTTTGGACTTACAGCCTCCATAACTGGGAGACATAAGCATTTGTAGTCTAAGCCATCCAGTCTGTGTTAATTTGTTATAGAGCCTGAGCTAAGACAAACCCTGATTCTCACCACTATCATTGTGGGTACTCGACTTTTGATGTTTAAATGCCAACACATGGCCTCCATGTATCAGCGTCTATCAGACCCAGTACTGTCAGGACATCCAGTTCTTCATGGTACATTCCTCCTTCTACTCTTGCCTGCAGCAGAGAGCCACCAGTGAACTTTCAAGCAAGATGGGATTCCTCTCACCAGGAATATTCCTAATGTTTAGTAATTTTCTTCCAGCATCTTACAAGTGTACTTCATAGGAAGTAAAGGCAGAGTCGGACACAACTTGGTGACAAAACCACTACCACTAATGGTTCCTCTAGCTGAGAAATCAAGGGGTAACAGGAAAGTTTATACCTTATATTTGAAGCAAATGTAAGGGATTAAAAACCAAACCAAGAGGAAAACAAAACTAGGATGCAAATTTGATGCCTTCTAGTGTTTTGCTCCAACTCATTGAACAGGCTAATATTTCTAGAAACAATGAACAATTTTATCATCTAACAGTCAATTTCAAATTCCATTTATTATCATTTTTAGTATTACACTTCATGCTTTCTTTGTTATTTGAGAAATGACAACGATATAATGAAAAACACGTGTTTTTTTTAAACACCCTTAATACCAAGCTGTCCCTCCCCAGAAGAAATCGATGATATCAGTTTTTCAAGAGATGCTCCATATAAATGAGTGCACATAATAACTGCAGTCTTTATGGTGAACAGATAATGCAAACTGTTTTCTACCTCAGTTTTTTTTCATTCTACAATATATCTTTAAGCTTTTTCTATATTTATGCGGCAGAGAAGGCAATGGCACCCCACTCCAGTACTCTTGCTTGGAAAATCCCATGGACGGAGGAGCCTGTTAGGCTGCAATCCACAGGGTCGCTAAGAGTTGGACACGACTGAGTGACTTCCCTTTCACTTTTCACTTTCATGCATTGGAGAAGGAAATGGCAACCCAATCCAATGTTCTTACCTGGAGAATCCCAGGGATGGGGGAGCCTGGTGGGCTGCAGTCTATGGGGTCGCACAGAGTCGGACACGACTGAAGTGACTTAGCATAGCATAGCATATTTATGTGGATAGACTTCCATTGTTGATTTATTTACTGGCTACATAGTATTCCAGTATATGTACATGCAAAATATACATTATTAATACCAACTATATAGATAGACAGTTAAGTAGTTTTCAGTCTTTTGCCATTAAAAGAGATGCCTCAATGGACCTCTTGTATATATATGTGTATAAAGCAGTAGTGGTGTTAGTCGCTCGATCATGTCCAGCTCTTTGAGACCCCATGGACTATAGGCCGCCAGGCCCCTCTGTCCATGGGATTTTCCAGGCAAGAATACTGGAGTGGGTTGCCATGCCCTTCTCCAGAGAATCTTCCTGACCCAAGGATTGAACCTGGGTTTCCTGCATTGAGAGTAAATTCTTTACCGTCTGAGCTAGAGGGAAGCTATATATGTGTATATGTGTGTATATGCTGTGTGTGTGTGTGTGTGTGATTTTGCACACATATATTTCTTAAAAGTGGAGATGCTGTATCAAAATGTCTAGGCATTTATTCTGTCTAATGTGGGCCAGGCATTGATATTTTTAGTAACCACTTTTTATATTTAAAGCCTTGCTAAATGAAAGTGAAAAGCATTCACACCAAACATAGGCCAGAGCATATACATATATAATATATCTTTAATTTTTTAAAAGGAGATCTACTTTTTAAATAGGGAGCCCACGCCTCTCACAATATGACCAAGAAGTTTGCCTGGAGCACACAATACTGAAGCAATCTCTGTGCCAAATCTGTCCAAGACTAGTGCAATCCAGGAAGCATTACCATCATTAGTATTATCAATCATATTTCTCAAATGATTTATCTCTGCACTCATATTCTCAGATTTCTGTCTAAATCCTTCTTTAAGCAGAGCTTCCTGGGCCTAAAAAAAAAAAAAAAAGAGTGAGAAAAGTAAAAAATTTTAAATTCCCTTTTTTCTCAAGGATTACATTTTCTCAAATTTTAAAACCTCATCAAACTGTCTATTTTATTCCTAACATTGTTCTCTCTTACTCAATCATGGAAGGAGAATTTTGTAAACAGAATATCTACCAGTTTTGACCTGAACATTAAGAGAAATTGTAATTTACAGTCTTACTACTACTCATACACCATTGGATTTAGCCCGTGAAGCTAAGCCTGACGGGAGGACAAATACATGTTCTAGGCAAAAGATGCCAGGTGTGATTGCACTAAGTCTCAGCCCCACTCAGGATGGTATAGTCATCCAAATCATAGACATCTGTTCTAAACACACCCAGATGGACAGTGAGAGAGTTTCCCTTTTGCCGCATGATAGCTTGGGTATCCACCCCTGGAGACAATGCAGCACATTTAGAAGCTGTCCCTGCCCTGTGTTTTTTAAGTCTGGGCCTTGCTGATAGATCTATGTCAGCATAGATAGGGCCTTTGGGTGGTAGCAGGGTAACTGGCAGTGATGCCCTAAAGCAAACCAGTTAAATACATGTGGTTAGAATATCCATTTAACCAAGCCTCATGAGATCATTTTAAAACTCCCCAAATTTTATAATAGGGTTTATAAATACAAACCGTGTTCATACTCTCTGATGGCTTGCAGAGGCCCTATGCCTCTTGAAGTCTCCAGAGTCTACTTACAGAATAGCACTCAAAGACTTTGGAAGGATTCAAAGGCTTTGGGGTTTTAATGAATCACAAGCAGTAAATGTCAATGGTGCTTCCCTCCATGGTCTTGCTGTAACCTTTACCCATCCCTTCCTGAGGTCCCAGGGTAATGACCATCGAGCACGACTAAGGCCACAGCCTGACTTACCTTCAGCTTATGCTCCAACATCATAGTCTGCTCTCTCAGTATGTTTTCTCTTTCCCTCTCCAGCTTCTCTGTCAGCTGGGCTATGTTTTCCTGGAGACTCCTCTGTTGCGCCTCCATCTCCTGCTGCTGCTCTTGCAGTTTCTGTCTTAGCAGCTCCAGTTCCTTCTCAGCTATCTCATTCCTGGCCCGTTCCTCTGCCCCAGGAAGGTTTTAGAGAGGGAAGAAAATAAGGTAAGGACTGATCTCTACCCTCCTGACCTCAGAGATTAAAATAAAGTTGGAAAGCGAGGTGGGAAATCTCTGAATTCCTTGCTTTGTCCACATCACCAAGAGCACATTCCAGAATGTGATGGGAGTCTGGCTGATGTCTAACCCTGTTGTGACTGCACAATTCCTTTTACTGTTTTCAGATGTAGCAGAGTTGTTCCACAGATGGAGAGGAATCTCTTTGTACCAGGGTTTTAGTCTCACACCTGTCAGAGGGCACTGCCCAAGTCTACCCATTCCCTGTGAGCCAAACCCTACCCCGTACCTGCTACAGCCTTCTCCCCATCAGTGAGGGCTTTATCTGCCTGCAGGATGGATTTCTCGACTACCACCTGTGACTGCAGAAAGCTCTGGAGGACTTCATTTTCCTGAGGAACCAAGAAGGAACACAGAACTTAGATTTCCATTGGGGAGATAAGTGCAAAAACAGTCACATCCACATAATTTTTCTTCATGTTTAAAATTCCACAGTAGTCCCCTACAAGTCTAAGCTCCTTAGAGTGACCTGTCTTCCTCCCATCTCCCTCTCAGTGCTACTTCCTTCTAGCCACTCTAGACTCCAGCCAGTCAGAACTATCTTCAGTTCTACAAACCCAAGATCTCCAGTACTTTTATATATTTGTCTTCCCAGTGTGAAATATTGCCTCTAAACTGTGCTGCTGTTTTCCTCTGCTCAGTTTAGTTCAGTTCAGTTGCTCAGTCGTGTCTGACTCTTTGCGACCTCATGAATCCCAGCACGCCAGGCCTCCGTGTCCATCACCAATTCCTGGAGTTCACTCAAACTCACATCCATCGAGTCAGTGATGCCATCCAGCCATCTCATCCTCTGTCGCCCCCTTCTCCTCCTGCCCCCAATCCCTCCCAGCATCAGAGTCTTTTCCAATGAGTCAACTCTTTGCATGAGGTGGCCAATGTACTGGAGTTTCAGCTTTAGCATCATTCCTTCCAAAGAAATCCCAGGGCTGATCTCCTTCAGAATGGACTGGTTGGATCTCCTTGCAGTCCAAGGGACTCTCAAGAGTCTTCTCCAACACCACAGTTCAAACTGTCT
>NW_011495027.1:7364544-7364723 GCF_000754665.1 Bison bison bison
CAGTTCAAAAGCATCAATTCTTTGGCTCTCAGCTTTCTTCACAGCCCAACTCTCACATCCATACATGACTGCAGGAAAAACCATAGCCTTGACTAGATGGACCTTTTTTGGCGAAGTAATGTCTCTGCTTTTCAATATGCTATCTAGGTTCGTCATAACTTTTCTTCCAAGGAGTAAGC
>NW_011495027.1:7364823-7392334 GCF_000754665.1 Bison bison bison
AATGTTGAGTTTTAAGCCAACTTTTTCACTCTCCTCTTTCACCTTCATCAAGAGGCTTTTTAGTTCCTCTTCACTTTCTGCCATAAGGGTGATGTCATCTGCATATCTGAGGTTATTGATATTTCTCCCGGCAATCTTGATTCCAGCTTGTGCTTCTTCACTTGATGGCTAAAACTTAAGGCAACTTTGTTTAACCTGCTAATCCTCTCAGTTCAGATCTTTAAGATGATGACAATAAGTGTAGATGCATCTTAATGTCATTTGAAGGATTAAAGGGTCTAAGGAAAGATCCAGGAATCCCATCCCTGGGCATATATTCCAGGAAAACCAAAATTTAGAAAGACACATGTATCCCAATTTTCATTGCAGCACTATTTACAATAACCAGGCATGGAGGCAACCTAAATGTCCATTAACAGAGGAATAGATTAAAAAGATATACATAAATGGAATATCACTCAGCCATAAAAAAGAACAAAGTAATGTCATTTGCAGCAATATGGATGGACCTAGAGACTATCAAATTGTGTGAAGTAAGTTAGACACAGAAAGCAAATATCATATGATATCACTTATATGTGGAGTCTAATAAATAGGTACAAATGTAGTTATTAATGAATTTCATACAGTGAATCTTAAGACCTAAAACTTTCATGATTTCCCCATGTCCTCTTATTACTCACACTTGGTGTTTTGCTCTCAGATTTTCAAGAGACCCTCTGGACTCTATTCTGTAGGCTCCCCATGCTCCCCTTGTTCCTCACCTTTACTCCTTTCCTGGGCACTTGGCAATAGTCCTGTTGTAATCTTTCCATTGCTTTCCTGTAGAGTTTGTGCCCTCCAGGAACAGAGAAAGCACCTGCTGATATACTTTGCATTAGGGCCTTGGAAAGCTCATCAAGTTTAGCCTGGCAGTATTTGATAGATGCCTCTTCATTCTGCAGCATGAAACCCTCCTTCTTATTCTTTATGACTTCCTGCAAGGGAAATATAGAGAGATGTCACCAGGAAAATGAAAAAGAGGAGTTAAAATTTCAAAGAACGTAGTAGAAGGATTGGTCTAACTGCTGTCCTCATGAGAAAAGTTTTTTTTTTAATCAAATAAAAAAGCAATCACAAGACCTGATCTATCACAACTCTGAAAACTCTCTGATAGAGCACAGGAAATTTTCTCAGCTTCCCTTCAGGTTCTTATCTGAAATGTTGGAGTTGCATTATCTCTTCTCTGTGGTTCTTTGCAGTTGCAATGCTCAGTGATTCTATTTTCAATGATATAGCAAGGAGCAACCTAAGTTGAAAATGGCTTGGAATAACAGTCTGATTAGAAACATTTTAGTTCCTGATCAAAAGAATGTGTTCAAAGAAAAAGAAATCAACTTAAGAATGACTTGTGTGTGTGCCCTGGACAGCACTGGAATCTGCAGAAATATTTACTTCCAAAGGATATCTATACTGGTTTTACAGCAGAGATGAGAGACATTTCCAGATAAACTTCCCAAGATTTGGTAGAAAAAAAGAAGACAACGCAGTCCTTTGAACCTCTATCCCTCATGTGAACACAGACTACTTCATCCTTGAATGAGGGATGAACCATGGGGACCATAAGGGCACTGCTAGGCTTCATTATTCAAGGGGAGGGGGAAAAATGGTAAATACAAAGACAAATTACCAGAAGACCCATCTGGAATTCCTGATCTTTGTCCTTGAAGGAGCTCTCCATGAAGATGGCAATGGCTTCCCTCTCACAGGCTGCGTGCACCTCCAGCAGTTCCTGGAACGTCTCTGTGGGGAGGCTCAGTCGCTGGGTCATTTGCTCACTGTAGTGGTCAGCTGCCTTCTGCACAGCTGCTGAGTTTTCCAGCTGGGCCAGAGTTGTCACTGCATTCTCCAAGCAAGGTACAGCTCCGGTATTGATAGTATCCACATAGGTCACAACCAGAGTCCTCAGTCCTAAATAAGTCAGGACATTTAAGGGATAAATATTAAGTTATCAATCAATAGGCACCAAGATTCTCAGACTACATTTGTAAAGACACACATGCACACACACACACACCGTTCCCCCTTCTACTATCACTACCTTCATTTTCTTATTGACTCTTTATTTTTATGTTTTTCCAGCCCACAGGGCAGAAAAAATTGAAAATCTACCTCTATGTAATAAACTAGGAGGCATCTGAAATATTAAAAGCAAAATAGATTGCATAGGTATTAAGATGAGACAGGGTATATAAGATTATATTTACTCACAATTCTGAGGCTTTGAATGGATTTTTCAGTGATTTATGGACTAGTATTTATTTTTGGTCCACTCTAATCTTCAAAAAAATTAAAAGACACTTAAAATTAAAAGATGCTTGCTCCTTGGAAGAAAAGCTATGACCAACCTAGATAGCATATTAAAAAGCAGAGATGTTACTTTGCCAACAAAGGTTTGTCTAGTCAAAGCTATGGTTTTCCCAATAGTTGTATATGAATGTGAGAGTTGGACCATGAAGAAAACAGAGTGCCAAAGAATTGATGCTTTTGAACTGGGTGTTGAAGAAGACTCTTGGGAGTCCCTTGGATCTCAAGGAGATCAAACCAGTCAATCCTAAAGGAAATCAGTCCTGAATGTTCATTGGAAAGACTGATACTGAGGCTGAAGCTCCAATATTTTGGCCACCTGATGGAAAGAACTGACTCATTTGAAAAGGCCCTGATGCTGGGAAAAATAGAAGGCAGGAAGAGAAGGGGATGACAGAGAATGAGATGGTTGGATGGCATTACTGACTCGATGGACATGAGGTTGAGCAAGTTCCAGGAGTTGGTGATGGACAGGGAAGCCTGACGTGCTGCAGTGCATGGGGTCACAAAGTGTCAGACATGACTGAGTGACTGAACTGAGCTGAATCTTCCAAAATATCTTTCATATTCTACTTGCAAAGAACACTTACTATATAGGACTTCAGAAAATGGAAGATTCTGTTTTTATACCCTGATAGTGAGTTTTTTCTCAGTAGAGGAATTTTCCAGATAAGTAGAAGCCACAGATTTCAGTGACAAAATTTGCCATTTAAGGAAGGGATATGTAAATTCCCCAAAGTAAGATAATTATGAAGCATACATATTTCTTTATGGAGTATGAGTGTCTGTAAAACCCAAATTCCATAAAGAATCAAACAAAAATACTGAAAAACATATTATACACAATATTCAGCACACATCAACCCCCATGGAATCAGGAAAAAGAGACTCACGATTCCCAGTGACCATGATCCCCTCTTTGAGGGTCTTGATTTTTGCATTGGTGAAGATGTAAGAGCAGAAATTGTTTGTTTGTTTCAGGAATTTAGGATCCAGTTGGTCTTCAGACACATTCTCAATATTGTGTAGGAGTTCTTTGTCATTTGTTGGCCAATCAAACACAAAACACTTCCGTGTTGGAAAGAAATGCCTGATACACTCTCTGGGTAGATTGGATGTTTTGGCTTTGGGATTCCTGCCTGAAAGACAGAAAAACAGATTAGAGAGGGAAGACTTTTGAAACAATGGAGCTCATGGTGTTCAGGACAGGGATTTGTGTTTCTTTGCTGTCTTCTATGCTAATAACTTACTTAACATAAACACTCAGCACTTCCTTGCACATAAAACTTACACCATTGATATAACTCTGGAGAGAAGTTTTGGGAGACATCTGATTCAATAAAAGAAACCTAAAACTGATATCTGCAGACCTGCACACTATAGAGCAGTTGCCTCTTAGATATTTACTGAACTAATGGGTAAAAGGATGAAAGTTCAAATGTAAATTTTAGCTCTAGTTAGTCTCATGTAGGAATTGAGCCGTGAGGCCGAGAAGAAGAGCCATAAACAAGGGTTAAGGGACAATACTTGAAATATTGGGAATGACACCCTAATTATTTAGAGAAAATGATTTTGATGCTAAAAAATACTTGGTACAGAGTTAGCTAATTTTTAGCAAAAACCTCTGAAGGATAAACGTAACTAAAATTCAATTTTAAGATGTCACCACTAATCAATCAACTCTGACAAAAACTATTATATTTGATCTGACAGTTGTCCTCTTCTGACCAGACAATTTCTCAATAGATATTTTGAGAAAGCATAAATAGAAAAAGCAAGAATGAGTAAATCAGAATTGATATCTCTCTCAAGATTTCATCAGATATACCCAGTGTAAATGTAACCCATTAAAATAATTCATTAATTTGTAATTAAAACACAGGTAAATATGTGAGAATCAGGAGAAAGCTGGAATGAAGAAGGTAAAATGAATATTCTAAAAATTATCAGAAATATTGAAAAAGCATAGATTGAAAAGACACACACTTCATCAGGTTTATTTAGAACATTAAGTCATTTTTTACATGATATTCCCAGGTGGTACTAGCAGTAAAGAACCTGCCTGCCAATGCAGGAGACGTAAGAGATGTGGGTTCGATCCCTGGGTCAGGAAGATCCCCTGGAGGAGGACATGGCAACCCAATCCAAAATTCTTCCCTGGAGAATCCCAAGGGCAGAGGAATCTGGAGGGCTACAGTCCATAGAGTCGCAGAGTCAGACATGACGAAACGACTTAGCCTAGCACATAACTATACAGGATTAGAAAGATCCCTCTTTGAGAATAAAATCTACCTATGTGAAATGCAGTTGTTGGTTTTTTTTTAATTAGATAGACTTTTCATTATAATTTCATGCCAACAAGTACCTGGTCAGTTGTTTTCCTCAACAAAGAAAAGCAGAAGCCAAAATAGGGAACACAGGCGTCTGGTCTTTAGAAGGCTTTAGCACCCATTGTAATCTGGATGCTAATTTACAAATGGTATAAAAAACAAATTGATTTTGAATAATTTCACTTCACCTTACACTTTACTTTTCTTAAGTGAACATCAACTCCAGTGGCTAGAGCTTTGCAACCCACTTTCCAGCCATGATTCCTACAGATTTTGATCTAGTCTCAAGTACAAATGCAACCCTGTAGAGGGAATTCCTAATAATGTACTTTCACAGCCTTGAGAAATTCCATAGAAATAGCACCTGGAAAAACAGCATATATTAAGAAACTGTGTTAATGATTATCTTTCATGTTTTTCTTAAGAATAATCTCCTTGTTACAAACCCTAAGGCCAGACCCAGAAGGGAGTATGACTGGGATTATGAAAGCATGGACCTCGGAACACTGGCTCAGCGTCAGGCATAAATGCTGCCTACCCACTTGCTGATTGTTCCCAACACAAGCCCAAAAGGAAACTTCTTGGAGTAAAAACAAGGAGATCTGGACTATGTCAGTGTAGTGCCTTGGGAAATATAAGATCAAAAATAGTCTTGTAGTCTGCAATTAAAAATAAAAGCTGGACTCAGAGTGGACCCTCACCTCAGTCCAATAGAGGCTATATGTACCCTGACCCATTGCACCAGATTTTGTGTTCTGTCTTCATTCTTGTTGCTCACTCCTAGACCATTAGGGCAACAATTGGCACCAAACGTAGGGCCAGAGCAAAAGACCACTAGGAGCAAAAGTGAAATTACAGCAACACAGAACCTGGGATAGTTGAGAGGCCTCTGAAAATTCCTGCTGGTAAGTCTTCAAGCATTTACAGGGTTAAAATGGTAAAACTCAGCAGTGGCCACACGACTGGAAAAGGTCAGTTTTCATTCCAATCCCAAAGAAAGGCAATGCTAAAGAACGCTCAAACTACCGCACAATTCCACTCGTCTCACACGCTAGTAAAGTAATGCTCAAAATTCTCCAAGCCAGGCTTCAATGATACATGAACCCTGAACTTCCAGATGTTCAGACTGGTTTTAGAAAAGGCAGAGGAACAAGAAATCAAATTGCCAACATCTGCTGGATCATCAAAAAAGCAAGAGAGTTCCAGAAAAACATCTATTTCTGCTTTATTGACTATGCCAGGCCTTTGTGTGGATCACAACAAACTGTGGAAAATTCTTCAAGAGACTACCAGACCACCTGACCTGCCTCTTGAGAAACCTGTATGCAGGTCAGGAAGCAACAGTCAGAACTGGACATGGAACAACAGGCTGGTTCCAAATAGGGAAAGGACTACATCAAGGCTGTATATTGTCACCCTGCTTATTTAACTTACATACAGAGTACATCACGAGAAACGCTGGGCTGGAGGAAGCACAAGCTGGAATCAAGATTGCTGGGAGAAATATCAATAATCTCAGATATGCAGATGACACCACTCTTATGGCAGAAAGTGAAGAAGAACTAAAGAGCCTCTTGATGAAAGTGGAAGAAGACAGTGAAAAATTTGGCTTAAAACTCAACATTCAGAAAACTAAGATCATGGCATCTGGTCCCATCACTTCATGGCAAATGGAGAAACAGTGGAAACAGTGACAGACTTTATGTGGGGAGCTCCAAAGTCACTGCGGAGAAGGCGATGGCACCCCACTCCAGTACTCTTGCCTGGCAAATCCCATGGATGGAGGAGCAGTCCACGGGGTCGCAAAGAGTTGGACATGACTGAGCGACTTCCCTTTCACTTTTCACTTTCATGCATTGGAAAAGGAAATGGCAACACACTCCAGTGTTCTTGCCTGGAGAATCCCAGGGATGGGGGAGCCTGGTGGGCTGCCATCTATGGGGTCACACAGAGTCGGACACAACTGAAGTGACTTAGAAGTAGAAGAAAATCACTGCAGATGTTGACTGCACCCGGGAAATTAAAAGACTTACTCCTTGGAAGAAAAACTATGACCAATCTAGACAGCATATTAAAAAGCAGAGACATTACTTTGCCAACACAAAGGTCTGTCTAGTCAAGGCTATGGTTTTTCCAATAGCCATGTATGGATGTGAGAGTTGGACTATAAAGAAAGCTGAGCACAGAAGAATTGATGCTTTTGAACTGTGGTATTGGAGAAGACTCTTGAGAGTCCCTTGGACTGCAAGGAGATCCAACCAGTCCATCCTAAAAGAAATCAGTCCTGAATATTCATTGGTAGGACTGATATTAAAGCTGAAACTCCAATACTTTTGCCACCTGATGTGAAGACCTGACTCATTTGAAAAGACTCTGATGCTGGGAAAGATTGAGGGCAGGAGGAGAAGGTGACAACAGAGGATGAGATGGTTGGATGGCATCACAGACTCAATGGACATGAGTTTGAGTAAACTCTGGGAGTTGGTGATAGACAGGGAGGCCTGGTGTGTTGCAGTCCATGGGGTCGCAAAGAGTCGAACATGACTAAGTGACTGAACAAACTGAAAATGGGAAATGTTGAGACTGTATAACACTATCACCCACATATTTGTTTATTAAGACAACTCTTGAAAGGGAGAGGAGCTTCTATTAGTGAAGGGGGATTATTAGAATTGTTGCAAGCAATAGATAAATATTGCTGCTTGTTCCCATCAATAGGGGCCTTGGATTTAAAAGTCTGGGAAAAGGTTGGAGCCAAGTTTAAAAAGGAACATGCAAAAGGAACTCCACTCCCTATTTCTATTTGGAGTATGTGGGCATTAATTAACTCAGTACTGGAACCTTTGCAGATTTCTGATTCTTTTGAAGAAAATGATGATAATTCTCTTGAATAACCTCAAAGTTCAGAGTATGTGGAGTCTGAGGGAAAGGGGCAGCCATCTGCAAAACCTGCTCCTTCAGCTCCTGAGGAAGATGATGAGGGATTTTTTCCTCCGTCTCCTCCCCTTTGTCCTCCAAATCAATATAGCAAGGGCAGTCGCCAAATTATGTTCAATCAAGGTTATATACCAGGATTGGGACTGGGCAAAAATCAACAAGGAAGTATTTATCCTTTGACTACTCAAGATTTCAAACCGCCCTCTTTTCACTAGTGGCCACTGCTCCTATTAATCTTCCTCCACCCACACCCATACCCCTTAATCGGAAAACAGATCAACCTATGTGGATAGAGCAGTGCCCCCTAAACCAAAAAAAAAAATTGAGGCTTTACATGAATTAGTTAATGAACAACTTAACAAGGGACATATTATTGAGTCCTTTGCACTCATCTCACATGCTAGTAAAGTAATGCTCAAAATTCTCCAAGCCAGGCTTCAGCAATATGTGGACCATGAACTTCCTGATGTTCCAGCTGGTTTTAGAAAAGGCAGAGGAACAAGAGATCAAATTGCCAACATCCTCTGGATCATGGAAAAAGCAAGAGACTTCCAGAAAATCATCTATTTCTGCTTTATTGACTATGCCAAAGCCTTTGACTGTGTGGATCACAATAAACTGTGGAAAATTCTGAAAGAGATGGGAATACCAGACCACCTGGTATTCCCAGGTGGGAAAAAACTCTTAGAAATTTGTATGCAGGTCAGGAAGCAACAGTTAGAACTAGACATGGAACAACAGACTGGTTCCAAATAGGAAAAGGAGTTCATCAAGGCTGTATATTGTCACCCTGTTTATTTAACTTATACGCAGAGTACATCATGAGAAACGCTGGACTGGAAGAAACACAAGCTGGAATCAAGATTGCCAAGAGAAATATCAATAACCTCAGATATGCAGATGACACCACCCTTATGGCAGAAAGTGAAGAGGAACAAAAAGCCTCTTGGTGAAAGTGAAAGAGAAGAGTGAAAAAGTTGGCTTAAAGCTCAACATTCAGAAAATGAAGAGCGTGGCATCTGGTCCCATCACTTCATGGGAAATAGATGGGGAAACAGTGGAAACAGTGTCAGACTTCATTTTTTGGGGCTCCAAAATCACTGCAGATGGTGACTACAACCATGAAATTAAAAGACACTTACTCCTTGGAAGGAAAGTTATGACCAACCTAGATAGCATATTGAAAAGCAGAGACATTACTTTGCCAACAAAGGTCCGTCCAGTCAAGGCTATGGATTTTCCTGTGGTCATGTATGGATGTGAGAGTTGGACTGTGAAGAAGGCTGAGCACCAAAGAATTGATGCTTTTGAACTGTGGTGTTGGAGAAGACTCTTGAGAGTCCCTTGAACTGCAAGGAGATCCAACCAGTCCATTCTGAAGGAGATCAGCCCTGGGATTTCTTTGGAAGGAATGATGCTAAAGCTGAAACTCCAGTACTTTGGCCACCTCATGCGAAGAGTTGACTCATTGGAAAAGACTCTGATGCTGGGAGGGATTAGGGGCAAGAGAAGAAGGGGACGACAGAGGATGAGATGGCTGGATGGCATCACTGACTCGATGGACGTGAGTCTGAGTGAACTCCGGGAGTTGGTGATGGACAGGGAGGCCTGGCGTGCTGAGATTCATGGGGTCGCAAAGAGTCGGACACGACTGAGCGACTGATCTGATCAGATCTTAGCCCTTGGAATTCTCCAGTGTTCGTTATACAAAAGAAATCTGGTTAACAGAGAATGCTTACTGATCTGAGAGCTGTTAATGCTGTTATTGTTTCAATGGGTGCTTTGCAGCCTGGTCTACCTAATCCTAGTATGATTCCAAGAAATTTGCATTTGTTTGCTATTGATCTCAGAGATTGTTTTTTCACTATTCCTTTACATCCTGATGATAAACCTAGATTTGCCTTTTCAGTTCCCTCCATTAATTTAAAAGAGCCACATAAAAGACTTCAATGGACTGTATTACTTCAAGGTATGCTTAACAGTCCCACTATTTGTCAAAATTTTGTAGCCAAGGCTTTACATCCAATGCGACAGCAATTCCCTTATGCATATATCATTCATTATATGGATGATATACTATGTGCCTACCTGAAATTGATAGCCTATAGGAATGTTTTTAAAGCTAAAGGAATGCTTGGAATGTACTGGCTTGTATATAGCTCCTGATAAATCACAATACACTGAACCTTTTCAGTACTCAGGAAATAAGTCACCCATACTGCAATCAAACCAAAAGATGCAGATACGCAGAGACTCAATTAAAACTTTAAATGAACTGGATTCAGCCTAAACTAGGGATTCCAACTTATTCTTTATCCCATTTATTCTATTAAGAGAAAATCCAGAGCTTAATAGCTCCCAACAAAAATTTCCTGAGGCTGAGAAAAAACTAGCAATTATAGAACAAGCTGTACAAAACTGCCAAATAGACAAAATAGACCCTTTAGAGCCTCTTCAGTTGTTTGTCTTCCCCACCCCTCATTCCCCTACTGGGTTGATTATGCAAACTCCTTTAATAGTTTAATGGCTATTCTTAGCTAATTCACAAACAAAATCTATTACCCTTTACTTAGATATGGTAGCCAATATAATTCTAAAAGGAAGAGAGTGTGTTCAACAGCTTACTGGACATGATCCCTGCCTTGTTTGGACTACACCAACTTCCAAGGAATTAAAACATTCTCTTCAAAATTCATTATTCATTATCTTGGCAACAAGCTTTTAGCTGTCCAATATGTTGGACATATTGGCAACCACTATCCTGATTTGCCTATATCTTGTAGTTTTTAAAACAAACAAGATGGATTTTGCCTAGAATTAGCAGTATCAACCCCATTCCCTCCGCTCCTCTCAATTTTACAGATGGCACTAGCTGAGGGAAAGCAGGATATACAGGCACATTTATGCCAGTAATTGAAACACCTGGATATTCTGCACAACAAGCAAAAATTCTACCTACTATACACATATCACAAAATATTCCCCAAGCAATTAATATCTTATCTGATTCTCAATATTCTGTACATGTCACTAAACATATATAAACAGCAACTATTAAGGATACTATCCCATCCACATTATATACACTTTTTACAAATTTACAACAGGTGATTAGACACTGACGGTTTCCATTCTACATTACTCATATTCAGGCTCATACTATTTTACCAGGGCCTTTAACAGAAGGAAATACTCAAGCCAATGCCCTTTTATTTCCAGCCTTTACAGAGGCATCAGCCTTTCATGACCTGACACATTGTAATTCAAAATATTTAAAAACCAAGTTTCACATCACTTGGGCTTAAGCTAAACAGATTGTGAGCACTTGTCCTATATGTCAGATGGTTGCAATAACCATGTCTCTAACAGAAACTGGGGGAATTAATCCTCGTGGCCTGAGGCCAAATCAGATCTGGCAGATGGACGTAACTCACCTTCCATCCTTTGGAAAGCTTGCTTATGTACATGTCACAGTTGATATTAACTCTAAATTTATATGGGCAACTGCTTGCTCTGGAGAATCTACAAGACACGTTATTTCACATTTGCGTAGCTGCTTTGCTACTATGGGCCTCCCACAAAATATAAAAACAGACAATGGCCCAGCTTACACCAGTTCTGCTTTTAGGGATTTTTTAAAGGCTTGGTCTATGAAAACATCATACAGGAATTCCCTATAATCCCCATGGACAAACTATTGTAGAACAAGCTAACAGATTCTTAAAGAAATGTTACAAAAACAGAAAGGGGGAGATGGAATGTCACTTCCACCACAGCAAAAATTATATAAAGTATTATTTACTTAAAATTTTTTGCATCAAGATAATGATTTCACCGCAGCAGAACAGCATTTTATAAAGGAACAAAAAGAAATTCACCCCAAACCACCTGTTTGGTGGTATGATCCATAAACACACTCATGGCATAGGGTGAATCTGATAACCTGGGGAAGGGGTTTCGCTTGTGTTTCACTAGTGATTCAGAAACACCCATTTGGATTCCATCACGTCATCTGAAACCGTATCATGAGCAAACTCCCACAGAAGAGATGCTTCACATGGGATGTAGAGACCCCAGTCATGAGTTTAAAAAGCATGAGTCTGAAACAAACAAAGATAACGATTCCCCTCCTGTCAACACATCAGAACAAGATTCCCACGTGGGGACAAATTAAAAGATGAACACAGAAATCAAAGGAGATCTTAGAAAATGAAGGGAAAGCTGTCACTCCTAACAACCCGGGCATTTCCATGTTTGCTCTTATCACCACCGCAGTGAGTATACATACCCCTAGCAACAGCTGAATCTAAAAATTATACTTATTGGGCATGTATACCTAACCCCCCATTACAAAAACCTGTTGATTGGGGGGATTCTATGATCCCCATTTATGTTAATGATTCTTCCTGGATACCAGGACCTGAAGATACACATCTTCCTCTTTTTTAAACAAGAGGAAGGGACTCCCTTCAGTGTTGTTTATGGGTATGAATCCTGGACAATTTGTGTAGGACCAGCTACAGGATGTCTTAAATTATCTGTGCAAGCCTGGCTGCCCACCAATTCTTTAAATAGCAACTATACTAAGATTTAGCTACATCTTCTCTCTGGTCTGAGTTTTGCTTATAACAACTCAGAACCTGACAATTACACCAAATCAGACAGACCTTTATGAGAGCATCTCAAGCTATGGACTGAAAAACAAGATCGTATTCAGTGGGATAATTGTTGTGGAACTGAGGGAGTAATTTTGATTAATGGTTCCTATGGAATTGATGGGACTGGTCCCCTAAGGGGTAGGCAGTCTCTAATTGCTCTCATCAAAATCAGTCCTGCAATTCTCACAAAAGGCTGTGTTGGAAGCTGCATGAAGTCTTTCACCATACTAATATCACCACTCATTTAGATCATCCAATTATATGGCATGGTAGTGGCATGTCTCCCCCCTTCCCACAATTGGATCAAGGAATAGGGCAAGGAGAAATTTGGAAATTGGCCTTAAGTCTTAAAAAATTCCAAATTTGGGATGGATGTTATTTCTTGACATTTAATACCAGTCCAAACTGGACATTTTACATTCAGGCTTGTGTGAGAGATCCTTATGTACTCTTGAAAAAAACAATTTCTATCAATGAAAGTGTACAAGAATTTTCTTGCCAGGATTGAAAATTATATACTTGCTTAAATTCTTCACTTTATAATTCTAATCACTCATTTGTTATATGAAGAAGGAGATGAGGAATATGGCTTCCAGTAAATCAAACCAGACCTTGGGGAGGCTCTTCTGAAAGACATCGTCTTTTAAAAGTTATAAAGAAAGTACTACAGCATTCCAAAATGTTTATCAGACTCCTTATGGCAGCTATTATGGGAATTATCACCATAGCCATGACAGCAGTAATAGCCGGGCTGGCACTGCATCAAACTATATAAAGGACTACGTTTGTACAGCAGTGGCACCAAAATGCAAGTTCTGCCTGGGGAAGTCAAACCCACATAGACCAAGAAATTAATGAACAACTGATGGCTTTAGAAAATGCAGCTCTCCTACTAGGGGACAAAGTACAAAATTTTAAGTTACAAACTCATCTTAAGTGTGATCGGAGTATCTCTTCATTTTGTGTCATACCTCATAAGTATAATCAAAGTGCATATACTTGGGACCGATTATCTGAACATTTGAGAGGACACATTCATAATAATCTCTCCTTAGATATTTCCCAGTTACAGGCTACTATTTCTAATATGCAGAATGATCACTTACAATTACTCCCAGAAACTGATTTTTTTGAAGAAATTGAGGAAAGCTTACATTAACTTAACCCCATGATGTGGATTAAAACTTTAGGAGGAGGATTGCTTGGTACAATAATATCAGGATGTAAATTTTTAACTGTTTTGTGTCTAGTCCTCAGATGCATGAGAAAAACCATCCAAGAACTGATGAAAAAGGCAGTTGCTCGGACAGCATATCTACTCCTGCAAAAACAAAAAGTGGGACATGTAGTGGGAATTCCTATAATGTACTTTCACAGCCTTGAGAAATTCCACAGAAATAGCACCTGGAAAAAAAGCATATATTAAGAAACTGTGTTAATGATTATCTTTCATGTTTTTCTTAAGAATAATCTCCTTGTTACAAACCCCAAGGCCAGACCCAGAAGGGAGTATGACTGGGATCATGAAAGCATGGACCTTGGAACACCAGGTCCGTGTCAAGCATGAACACTGCCTATACACTTGCTGATTGTTGAGACAAGCCCAAAAGGGAATGACCTGGCGTAAAAACAAGGAGATCTGGACTATGTAAGCGTAGTGTCTTGGGAAAGATAACATAAAAAATAGTCTTGTAGTCTGCAATTAGGAATAAAAGCTGGACTCAGAGTGGACTCTGCACCTCAGTCCCATACAGGCTGCACGTCCCCTGACCCATTGCACCAGATTTCGTGTTCTGTCTTCATTCTTGTTGCTCGCTCCCGGACCATTAGGGCAACACAACCCCAGAGATAATAGGCAGTATTTAGTAAATCCCACCCTCCATTAGACCATCCACTGCCCGGGTCATGCTCTAATACCTGGAATCAGCTTCAAGGCATTCTCCAGGTACTGATCTTCTGTGATAGGGTGACCGTTTAACTTCAGCTCCAAGGTGAAATCCCGAACAGCCCAGATAAAGTCTGGAAAGAAACTCACAAACTCTGTGGAATCTTCTACTCCATCAGGTCTTGGAGAGGACTTGGCCTGGATAAGTTCTGTGAGCTCTGTCACATAGCTAAGATTTGGTTAAAGAAAAGTAACAGCCTCCGCACAAGTCCTACATTTCCCTAATTAAAAAGTATTATCATCACTGTCTTTGGCCCTGGGTCCCCTCTGCTCCACCAAAGGCAACTAAATGATAGGGAAGGAGAAATGACTCTATCATTTTCATCAAACTCGGTGAAACTTGGAGGTTCAGTTTCTGGAAGGATACTACAGCTGTTCCAGGGCCTGGTGGTTGATGGTGCTAGTGCTATTGTAGACAAAGGTGCTACATAGAAGCACAGCCAGGGCAAAGATCCACGAGTCATTCTTAGGGTCACCCTAGAAATCACATTTAAACAAGAGGTTTAGGATTTTACTCCTAAATTAAAAATTCATTCATCCATTGATTCTATCAGGCTTTCATGTATTATTTCAGTTAACACACTCATAGACACTATTTGAAGACAGACGCAAATACAGATATCAGCTTTGACAATTACAAAGACATTTTTTATGTTTGTGATTTTTCCATATATAAAGTGATTCTAATCTTTATAAGACTTTCTTTTCCCTCAGTGGATGAAGGAAAATAACATATACATAAAAACTAGTACAGTACTTGGTACGTAACTATGTATTCAATGATGAGTGTTAGTACTTCTTCATTCTACATGTATTTATTCATCATAGCTCATATAAAATAGACCAGAGTTGGCATAATTGGGCTTTTAAATTATATTAAATCAATAAATATCTACAAAAGTTAATACTCTCCCACTGTTCTTAGATTTCAAAAAGCAATGTTAAAAATGACAATTATTCCTTTCAGGACGCCTATTTCAAATAAGTGACAAACATCCATAACAATAAATGCAGCAAAGATGACAGTACCTATAGAAAGCTGACATCTTAGTAATGTATATAAGCAGAGAAACTTATAGCTATAACATTAAATTAAAATTTATGTCTGTAAAGGAAGAATCAAGCTATGAAAGTTGGAGAAAGAACGTGACATGAAAGCTTCCTCGAAGTCTTGAACTGAGTATTAAAGAATTGGCAAAATGTGGACTTCAAGAAATGAAGGTGATCCCATAGACAGAAGCACTCACAGAGGCAAAATTAGAGATGGGAGAATACTGGGGTCTTATAATTAAAACAGAGTTATTTCATTTGACTGGAGCAGAAGGTGAGTGGAGAAGTGAATTTGAAGCTCTAGTGCAACCTGATGAAGGGCCTTAAAGGCCAGACTAATTTGTTTGTATAAATCATAGCATTTTCTAAATAGTAGCATAAATCTATATATTATTTCTGCTGTAAAGAGTGTGTAAAGCTGCTGCCTAGAGCAAATGGAAAAACTGATTTATGTCAAGACAATTCTATATGGGAATTTGGGGGGAAATAGTCTATTCATTACTTTATTTCCCCAAAACTCAGTCTTAGAAAATAATCAATTAGAAGAAGAAGTGGCATTTATGGAAAACAATCAATTATTTCAACAACAAGACTATATCATTTTGATATATGACTTTCAAGATAAAAACAGAATTTCTAATTCTCCTTTGGGGAGAAATATAAAAAGCTATAGAAATTTAGGTACTATTTCCAAATAACTCTAAAGTTAATGAAACAAAGAAATGTAACTTCTTTCACCCATTAGTAGAAAGCTAAAATATCAAAAAATCCATCTTAAAATGTTTCTTGTAGGACAAACATATGTCTTATAGAACCACCACATCTAGAGGTATCTCACAGCTTTCTAAAATGTTCTGTGAACAGTTGATGAATTTCATCATAGAAAATGTAAACCCATCTCTTAACTCCAACCTTTAAATACACTCTTCATCTGATAGCTAAGAAGATGAATCAAAAATCCTTCCTCTCTCCCAGGTTGATGTTTCTCCTCTTTTTTACCAACACACCTTTATAACTTAACTGTAAGTGATGGAAACTGTCAAGTCCTGCCTGGATCACCTTTTAAGACTGAAGGACTTATTCCCCTAGCTGTTGGGAGTGCCAGTGAAAGAGTCTTTAGGTGTTAGCCCTATTAATTAGAAAGGCTCCCAAAGTAACTTTTCAATAATTTACTAGCACCATTGTTCCAAGTCAGAGCAACTCAAAAGGACCATTCTTGCCCAGAGCTCCCAGGGAATTGACAGGGGTTGGTGATTGCAATGTAGTTCAGCTTCCTCCTCTCTCTAACCTTCTTCTTTACCAATCACCCTTTATTAAAGCTGACTGCACATGTGTGGTCTTTGAGAACAAGACCTTTACTTTGGTCACTGATATCTACCTTATTTGGGCCTCCCTGGTGGCTCAGTTGGTAACGAATCCACCTGTAATGCGGGAGACTCGGGTTTAATCCCTGGGTCAGGGAAGATCCCCTGGAGAAGGAAATGGCAATGCGCTCCAGTATTCTTGCCTGGGAAATCCCACGGACAGAGGAGCCTGGTGGGCTACAGTCTGTGGGGTCACAAGAGTCAGATACAGCTTAGCAACTAAACCACCAACACAATCTACCTTCTTAAGTCCAAAGGCCTAGAATTCAGCTGTTCAATAATTATTTATTAAAAGAAATCAAGTCATCCATGCAGTGCCAAGAAATAAAATATTTTATTTAATATATGTCTAATAACTTTTCCTAGAAGTGGGATTCAAACAAACCATAGTTTGCCTCATTTACTATAGTTTACGTCTGGATTTTACAAATAGACTAAAGCAGCTAAAGTTCTACAATCATCAAGCAATAAGGAGAAAACCCAGAATAAAAAGGATTTATCTGTGACCTTCCACCTCACCTTTTCCACATCCCCCAAGCCCTCGGTGTCCAGAAGGACCAGGGTGTGGTTCTCTTTGGAGGGGTGGGGCACACACCACATCCAGATGCCCTTGGTTTCAGACTGCACTGTGGAGCCCAGAGGGAAACCTGCAAAGGGAGGGGAGAAAGCAATATTCAATCACAGCAGATAATCTAAGCCACCAAGGGGTTACAAAGTCAGACTTACTAGAATGCAAGTACCTTAGTACATATGATGGTGCTGTCTCTACCTCAACAAGAATGCCCTACTTTGTGTGTTCTCTGTTTCAAGGAGAAGGGGATATTAATTGCGATAATGATACCAAGCAAGGGTTCAGCATGGAGACAAAGAAGTATCCATGAGTCAGATAAAACAGAGGTTATGGCTAACTGTAACAAGAGCATTTTGAAAGAATGGTGAGTTTCAAAAGTGGAGAAGTGTATTACAGTGAGATATGGACATGGAAAAAAAGTAAAAAAAAAAGAAATTGAGATTGTATTTTTTCCAGAAAAAAATCATTTTTAAAAAAGTGGGAGAGTTTGAGAGGTTTTAGCCACAATAGGATATGAAATCCAGGAAGAATTTTTAAGATGATAGATAATGAAATATCTTTATATGTTCTTGAGAATATTCAATAAAAAAAAAAATGTTTTGAAAGTGAGAAGACAACTACAAAAGCACAGTATTTAATCAGGTCGGATAAGGTAGGATTTTTGCATATGTTGAAGAGATTTTGCATTACAGGAATAAAACAGAGAACATGATAATAGATCACAATAAGGTAGTGATTTAGTGGTAAGAATTAGAAGTGGAAGATTGGCTTATTCAGAGGAATTTGTTTCTCCCTTCACATGATCAAGGAAGAAAACTAAGAAACTAAGATGTCAGCTAGAATCAAACAACTGGACTCTAACCAAGTACAACACTCACCATGGTTCTGTCCTGCAAGACGGTTCATCAAGTAGGATTTGCCTGTACGATAGAGTCCTACAATACCCACCACCACCACTGGCTGAGAAATCTTCTCAAGAATCTGTAGAGCTTTCTGGTTTACTGACAGAATCTCATTGTCATTTTCCACCAGACAAATGGGGTTCATCATGTTGGGTCCAGATGTCATGGTAACCTAGAAGAGCTTTCTAGTAGAAATAAGATTACAAGCAGAGTTATACAAGAGCTTTCTAGTAGAAATAAGATTACAGGCAGAGTAATACAAGGCATCTGTCAACTTCAAATTCAGTAAGACTCCTGTACTTTTCATGAGACAACAGGTAACCTAGAATTAGCATACTACAGAGGTTTTCCTCCATCATTTCCTCAAATCTCTATGATGTTTTTAATAAAACACAAACTATTATCACTATCTATAATTTTACTTCAAGAATAATAATAATAAAATTCAAGTTATTGTTACCATGCACTGAAGGCCTACAACATACTAAGCCCCAATCCTAAAGGAAATCAATCCTGAATATACATTGGAAGGACCAATGCTGAAGCTGAAGATCCAGTACTTTGGCCACTTGATGCAAAGAGCTGACTCATTGCAAAAGACCCTGATCCTGGGAAAGACTGAAGGCAGGAGGAGAAGGGGATGACAAAGGATGAGATGGTTGGATGGCATCACCGATTCAATGGATATGAGTTTGAGCAAACTCTGGGAGATGGTGAAGGACAAGGAAGCCTGGCATGCTGCATTCCATGGGGTTCCAAAGAGTAAGACATGACCTACCGATAGAACAATGAACAATGATACATAAAATACATGTGTGATGCTGTTCAGTAGCTCAGTCATGTCTGACTCTTTGTGACCCCATGAACTGTAGACCACCAGGTTCCTCTGTCCATGAAATTTTCCAGGCAAGAATACTGGAACACATTGCCATTTGCTACTCCAGGGGATCTTCCCAACCCAGAGATTGAACCCCCTGTCTCCTGCACCTTCTGTACTGGCAGGCCAATTCTGTACCACTGAGCCACCTGGGAAGCCCACATAAAGCACAAACCCAGCTAAGTTCATATTTGAAAGAACCAACCATGCTATTCAAGACTTGGAACATTCAGCCTCATTCCCCAACCTCTGGGGATCACAGAAGAGCTGAAAGTTGAGTAATCATTAGTGACCAATTATTTAATCAACCATAGCTATTGAATGAGGGTTCTATTTAAAAAACTAGAAAAAAAAAGCTAACTAAAATGGTTCAGAGAGCTTCTGGCTTGATAAACATGGAGGTTTCCAAAGGATAGCATGTCCAGAGGGAACATGGAAACTCCATACCCCTTTCTTGCTGCTGCTGCTGCTGCTAAGTCACTTCATTCGTGTCTGACTCTGTGCAACCCAACAGACGGCAGCCCACCAGGCTCCTCTGTCCCTGGGATTCTCCAGGCAAGAACACTGGAATGAGTTGCCATTTCCTTCTCCTACCCCTTTCTTACTTTCATGCATTTCTTCTCTCTTGCTCTTCCTGGATTGTATCCTTTTTTTTTTTTTTTTAATAAATCAATAACCTAGCAAGTAAACAATTTTTCCTGATTTCTGTAAACCATCCTAGCAAATTATTGAACCTGAGGAGAAGATTGTGGGAACCTTCACTGTATAGCCAGTTAGAAGCCCAAGTGACAATCTAGACTTGCAATTTGTGTCTTAATTGAGGGACTCAACCCTTAACCTGTGGACTGTGGAGTATGGACTAACTCTGAGAAATTACTGTGTCGAAATTGCTTAGTATGATTATATGCCCACGTAAGTGATGACCAGAAGTGATATATGGAGGATAGAAATTTGAGAGGAGAAGCTGAATTTTTCCTTTTCAGGGTAAAGGCGAACAATAGATGATCAGAAGCCCTGAGGAGAGACTGTCTGGAAAATTAAGATATTTTAAAGCAGCACATATATGGGAAATTTGAAAAGGCACACACAGACCCAGGGAAGATGCATAAAAGAAAAGCCTAAAAAGACTTTATTGTTTCTCTTTAGCTTAATCCCAAACCTCAAAACCAAGGACAAATTTAGTGAAAGATTTCCTTGGAACAAAACTGGTATACAAAGAATTCAAAATGTGACTGATTTTATAAATGCCCAACATCACTAATTACTAGAGAACTGCAAATCTCCAATATTTGTTATTTATGTTTGGGTTGTTTTTTTCTTTTAACAATAGCCCTTCTTATTGGCCATTTATTTTTTTTAGAATCTTACAGAAAAACCTGAACCAACTTTTTAACCAACCCAATATATTTAGAGAGATAAAGTAAATGTAGCAAAAGATGCTGCTACTGCTGCTGCTAAGTCGCTTCAGTCGTGTCCGACTCTGTGCGACCCCACAGACGGCAGCCTACCAGGCTCCCCAGTCCCTGAGATTCTCCAGGCAAGAACACTGGAGTGGGTTGCCATTTCCTTCTCCAATGCATGAAAGTGAAAAGTGATGTTCGACTCTTAGCAACCCCATGGACTTCAGCCTACCAGGCTCCTCCACCCATGGGATTTTCCAGGCAAGAGTACTGGAGTGGGGTGCCATTGCCTTCTCCAAGCAAAAGATGACCACTAGGTAAATCTAGATGAAAAGGAGATGGGATTTCTTTGTAACTGTTTTCCAAGGCAAAGTTTGATTTGAAAAATTAAATATTAAAAGCACTATTATACCGTGGATCTCTTGGCATATTTTTGGTTGCTATTATGTTAAAAGTTTCCTATAATATCTATGCATGTTTCATTATCAGAATGTATAAGCATGATATTATATTCAATTATCTAAAATATTGTTTTATATTTACAGGTCAAACATTCTAGATACATTTAATACTATCAAAAGATACTTCAAAAACCAAACAAACAAAAAAATCACTCTATCAGTTACTACTCATGTAGTCTTAAACAAGGAGCCCCACCTAGTTAAACTTAAGTTTTTAAAGATAATTATAGGGGTAATGTGAGAAAAATTATAGATCCAGTATGGTGGATGTTTTAATAATAAAATTAGATACTATAAGCTTGTATCTAAGCATAGCACACAGCACAAAATAGAATTTCAGAACATGTTTGTTGAATTAGATGAAGACTTATCCACAAAAATTGCACTGAACAGATTGGTCCTTTGGGTTCTGCATTTGAACACAATCTGTGGACTCTAGGTTACTAAGAAATAAGGTCTACAAATAAAAAATTTTTATCAGAGAAAAGCAGCAAGCAATTTCATACATTGCTCCTGCACCATTTGCTTTTGTCTAGTTCTTCAGTGTGGGAATCAAGAATACAAAGGAAAACAGGAGCCTCTAACAGCTACATTATAATTTCTAGAATTGTCCAGTTCCTTCCTTAAAGGGAAGATTACAGGAAGCTGTAGGAAGATGTGAGATGAACCACTGCAAACAACTTTATAAAAACCAGTTCTGTCTTCCTCTCAATAAATCATTCATCCATGCATTGTCCATTGTGTCTCTTTTGCAACTCCGTGGACTGTAGACTGCCAGACTCCTCTGTCCATGGGATTTCCCAGGCAAGAATACTGGAGTGGGTTGCCATTTCCTCCTCCAGGGATCTTCCCAACCCAGTGATTAAACCCACATCTCCTGCATCTCTTGCTTAAAAGGCAGATTCTTTACCACTGAGCCACTTAGGAAGCCCCCCACACACACCTCCCTCAATGAATATTCTACCTCTAACCAAAAATACCCCATTCATTCAATGATAAAAATAAGAAAAAAGATGAAATCAAAAAATCCTACAGGGATGCCCCCACACTCTCCCCTGAGTGTGTCTTTTTGCTTTTGCCTCAGTAAACTACTTCTTTGTTCTCTTTGCTCAAAAAACAAAAAAGCAAACAAACAAAGAAAAACCCACAGATCTGTAGATCTCTGATTTCTTACTGTGAATGGGCTACAAAATTCTGAACTTCAAATTAACAAAGTGCAGCTGTTCAGTCCTACTCAGGATTGGTTTTCTAAATTTGATCTACAGAAGAATTATCCAAAGGGATTGTTAAACCCAGATGGTATAGATTTTTTAAATGCTACAAACGGCTCCAACTTCATAACCATGAAAAGCAAACCAACAAACACAACAGATGGGAGAGAAGAGAGAGAGAGAGAAAAGGAGAAGAGAATGAAAGAGTTTTGATGAGATTTTAAATCTTTAATTATTAAATATCAGCTATGTGGGTACTAAATTTAATATACATAGACAAATTTTCAGAGCTCTCTCTGTGAAGCTTTCTTAAGTATGACTGATATAAAGATGAAAAGAAATGATCTCTTTAAGTTATAATTGCCTGTAACCGCCTTGGCAGGAAATATCTTGTTCTCTGAATTCAAATGCCAGCCACAGAGCTTGACAAAGCAAGACAGGCAAAATCCCATAAGGGCTCCTTCTAGAAGCAGCACATCCAGGAAGACACAGTGTGCCTGTCACCTTGCAGCCCTACTGATCCAAACAGAGAAGCTGTAGCTCCCCAAAATAAAGCCAGCTGTAGACCTCTGCACTCCAGACAACAAGCCATCTGCCCTTCTTCAATTGTCACATTGAATCAAAAATCAATCTTAGATAGCACATAAAAGATGGACATACCTGTTCCACACACCAGGAGTCCAAGAATGGTTCCAGTTGCCTCTCACCCTTTGCTTACTTGCTCCTTCCACCCCTTTGTCTCTCCTTTATCAAAGCTAAAGAAGACTGAGCAAGTCAGTCTTCTCTTCCAGTATAGTGATGTGTTTAAATTGAAATTGAAAGTAATTCATGCTCTTTCTGAGGTAGCAGAGTCATGCCAGATTCTTTGACTACAGCACAAATATGGGTGTGTGGAGCAGAGTGAGAGGAAATTAGAAAAAGCCAGTCTAGAATGACTGAATTAGGATTGCAGAATGTGCAGAAAAACACCACTTTTCTATGGTGGAATTTCAGCCACTTTAAAGGCTTCCATGGCCTCTCTTCTCTCCTGGGCATAAGATTGCTTGAAGTGAGTGAAATTGAGCTGTGTAAACCAAGTATATTTCAGCATTTTTTTTTCTCAGCAAGGATTCCTGGGTACTGTGTTAGTGAAGAACTCTTAAACATTTTAAATCTGTTCCTTAATACATATATTTAATGAAACAAGTATCTTTTAAAATAAAAAGATAAGTAAAGATGAAAAGGAGTAATCCTTCATGGTATTATCCAAGGTGCTCACTACTGGCTGGACATTTTCATAGTTCCCCAAAACATGGACCCTCAACTAACATAGGTACCACCCCCCTTTCTACAGAAATTTAGCCAATTGGACCAGTTTCAAAGGGGTTTATTTGATCAGGTAAGAAAATGATTGGGTGTACACGTTTGTTAGTGAGGAAGACAAAGGAGCCATGTAAAGAGAAAAACAGAGGTTTGGTAGGAAGATGCCCAAGGAAGTCAGGCCGTGAGGCTCCATCTGCCTGGTCTCCATTGTCCTCACCATTCTCCTTATCTATGGAAACTTTTCCAGAAAAGGCCAGATAGTAAACACTTTAGGATTTGCAGGACATAGGTCTCTGTCACAACTATTCAGCAGAAGCATACATAGACAAAGATAAACAAATGGGTGTGGCTATGTTCCCATAAGACTTTATTTACAAAAGTAGGCAATGGGACGGATTTGGCCTATGGCCATAGTTTGTCCACCCCTGGTTTAGTTAAGTGTGCTGCTGCTACTACATGCTAGGGGTTGTCACCTTCTCATGTATCGTTGTCTTACAGGATAAATGGAATGGCCTAAGTCCAAGGTCTCAGTCTGAGTGTCTACTTCTATGGCAATTTGGGTCTAAGTATCCTTATTATTTTGGAGCAGAGAGACAGAAAAGGAATATGCTTTCTGTCCATCTGTCTGAGCATCATCCAAGTGAGTTCCTGCCTGGGTCCTTCAGCCAAGCATCCACATGTCTACACAACTAACTGTCCAACTCCCAACAATATAGCACTGCCAGTATCTCCTACAGAGGCCGAAAAGGAACAAGGGTGATGGCAGATAGTCAGTGGTAACGGGGAAGAGGCTGGTTTGGTTGTGGGACTCCTGTTGCGGGTCTACCATCCTCTTTGAGTGAGGAAACCTAACATCTGGGTACATGTCAAGGTGACTTCCTCCAGCCTGAGTAAGCTGTGCTTTACTGAAATACATCCAGACTTTCCTGCCTGCATTTGCTGGACTGCTCATTTCAAGCACAGGTTAAAGTACACGGTTTCCATGGAAGCAGCACAAGGCCAAACCTAAGCTATAAAGATTTGCCGACACTGCCACCATGTGGCAACTCAAAATCATGATCTACCTCCAGTAATATATGAATTTTGCTGCGACAAGATCTTTGTTGAATTCAATATAAATTCAATATAGAATCTATAGAAATTCAACTATTAAAAAGTGTGAATCCACATATACAAATATATTACATGCATGCAATGATCATTTTGATTCCATAAGTTTCTTAACATAAACACTGGCTAAACTCCAGTACTTTGGCCACCTCATGCGAAGAGCTGACTCATTGGAAAAGACTCTGATGCTGGGAGGGATTGGGGGCAGGAGAAGAAGGGGACTACAGAGGATGAGATGGCTAGATGGCAGCACTGACTCGATGGACGTGAGTCTCAGTGAACTCCGGGAGTTGGTGATGGACAGGGAGGCCTGGCGTGCTGCGATTCTTTTGTGATCCCATGAACTGCAGCCCGCCAGGCTCCTCTGTCCATGGGATTTCTCAGGCAAGAATACTGGAGTGGGTTTGCCATTTCCTTCTCCAGGGGACCTTCCCAACCCAGGGATCGAACCCACATCTCCTGCACTGGATTCTTTACCCTTGAGCCACCTGGGAAGCCCCTGTAAGTTCTCTAAAGGTTAATTGAAATGAAGAGAGAAGTAGTAAGGTCTTAAGCTCCTTTGGAAAGAATGTTTATTCTTGGGTTCTCCCTCCCAGAAAAGAGACATGGATGCACACAGTTTATTTGAGAAGCAGTGACAAGAAGCCAGAAGAAGGGTGAAGGAGGATAGCGAAAGTAAGAAAGGGAAAATGGAAAAAGTCAAAAAGGTGAATTATTGAGCTTGTTACCCTGTGGGAAACTGCAAATCAATCTCAAGATGGATATTCTGAAGAACTACACTGAATGCGTTTCTGAAGTGACCCTTTGAAGAACAACGTGAGGATTTTTCCAACAATGTTTCCCTTCAATTGAGAGTTACCTTAGAGGTCTTTAACCCCTCTAAACTTCTAGGCTGTGCTTGTGTAAAATGAGCTGCCTTTCATAGCTTGAAAAAGGCCTGAGAAAGGATGGATAAGACACTCGAGTAGGACATAGAAGTATGCTAACTGGTACCATAAGTGCAGTGGGTTTGAGAACGGAGGCAAGAGGCAGAAGGAGCAGATAGTAAGTACTGGAAATTACTGGAGAATCCCAGGGACAAGGGAGCCTGGTGGGCTGCCATCTATGGGGTCGCACAGAGTCAGACACGACTGAAGCGACTTAGCAGCAGCAGCAGCAGGAATTGCAAAATACAGTGGCCTGATCTGAATAATCTTTTCAAACAAAGCCTTGTACTGAAAACAAGTTAAAATTCTGCATTTAAAATGTATCTTTTTAAAAGCAATAAAATTTTTTCAAGTTAGTAATGAATGACATCATTAGGTCAAATTTCACAGGAAAGTGAGCGTTGGGTGGAGCACGGAAGCTGCTTTTTCCCAATAACATTTGCCAAACAAGAGAATGTACCATCGGTTTTGAAGGCATTATGAGATAAGGGGCCAGAGTTCAAAAGCCAGAACTTGTCCAAAGAGTCTATGGGGATGTAATATACTACAGTTGCCATGGTGACCAGAGTTAACAGCATTCTACTGTATGTTTGAAAGTTGCTAAGAGAGTAGATGTTAAAAGTTCTCATTAAGTGAATATAATCTATACTAAAAAAAAAAAAAAAACAACTCATAGCAAACAAAAGGCCAGAACCTAATGACATCACTGGGAAATTATACCAAACATACAAAGAACAACTTACAACAGTCCTTCTTAAACTCTTCCAAAGGATTGAAGAGGAAACACATCCAAAGTCATCCTATGAGGTCACCATCATCCTGATACAAAGATACTACATAAAAAAAAAGTCTAGGCTTAAATTCCCACAGGCACTTTATAACAGCCAATGTGTATGTAGTTGTAACTGTAAAAATAAAGCTAATACTATTAGGGAGGGCATATATTAATACATGGGTTTGAAGCTTACTTCTTTTACGTATATCTTAGGAGTTAACAATTCAATACTTCTATAATGTTATAACATTTTCTATCTCTCCTCTCTCCTAGACTATTTCCTCAAAGTCTGAAATCACTGTTGTTTACCATGATACACACAATCAGTTCAGTTCAGTCACTCAGTTGTGTCTGACTCTTTGCAACCCTATGGACTGCAGCACACCAGGCTTCCCTGTCCATCACCAACTCCCAGAGTTTACTCAAACTCATGTCCATCAAGTCAGTGATGCCATCCAAACATTTCATCTTCTGTCATCCCTTTCTCCTGCCTTCAATCTTTCCCAGCATCAGGGTCTTTTTCAATGAATCAGTTCTTTGCATCGAGGGGCCAAAGTTTTGGAGTTTCAGCTTCAACATCAGTCCTTCCAATGAATATTCAGGACTAATTTCCTTTAAGATTGACTGGTTGGATCTCCTTGTAGTCCAACAGATTCTCAAGAGTCTTCTCCAACACCACAGTTCAAAAGCATCAATTATTCAGTCCTCAGCTTTCTTTATAGTCCAATTCTCACATCCATACATGACTACTGGAAAAACCATACCTTTGACTAGATGGACCTTTGTCAGCAAAGTGCTTTCTCTGTTTTTTAATATGCTGTCTAGGTTTGTCAAAGCTTTCTTCCAAGAGGCAAGTATCTGTTTTTTAATTAATTAATTTATTTTAATTGGAGGCAAATTACTTTACAATATCGTATTGGTTTTGCCATACATTGACATGAATCAGCCATAGGTGTCACGTGTTCCCCATCCTGAACCCCCCTCCCACCTCCCTCCCCATCCCATCCCTCAGGATCATCCCAGGGCACCAGGCCTGAGCACCCCATCTCTTGCATCGAACCTGGACTGACAATCCATTTCACATATGGTAATATACATGTTTCAATGTTATTCTTTCAAATCATCCCACCTTTGCCTTCTCCCAGAGTCCAAAAGTCTGTTCTTTACATCTGTGTCTCTTTTGCTGTCTCACATATAGGGTTGCGGGGAGCCGGTGAGGCATTCTGCTCATGACAAAGGTCATGAGGAAGGAGGCTCGGCATACGCAAAGGCGGGATCGAGCCTCAGGAGTCCCCCCGGATATTCTTGAGCATTTTCCCCCAAAAAACCAGAGTCTGCCTACTTTA
>NW_011495027.1:7393071-7394557 GCF_000754665.1 Bison bison bison
ACCTTCCACGATTCGAGAGGGCGCCTGTGGCCTACGTAAGTGGTGCAAACTTCTTGTCTTGAAGTTTTATTGGTCTCCCGCGTAAACCAAGCTACTCAGCTTCTTTTCTCCACTGAATTTTCCTACTGAGCTATCCTCATTCTATTGTTCTCTATATCTCTAATTAGCATATAAATAGTCGCCTAGGCCGTCTCTCCTTCGAATACCCTGGATCAGCTGGGGCTGGTCCCCAGCATAGGGTCATCATTATTACCATCTTTCTAAATTCCATATATATGCATTAGTATACTGTATTGGTGTTTTTCTTTCTGACTTACTTCACTCTGTATAATAGGGTCCAGTTTCATCCACCTCATTAGAACTGATTCAAATGCATTCTTTTTAATAGTTGAGTAATATTCCATTGTGTATATGTACCACAGCTTTCTTATCCATTCATCTGCTGATGGACATCTAGGTTGCTTCCATGTCCTAGCTATTATAAACAATACTGCAATGAACATGGGGGTACACTTGTCTCTTTCAATTCTGGTTCCCTTGGTGTGTATGCCCAACAGTGGGATTGCTGGGTCATATGGTAGTTCTATTTCCAGTTTTTTAAGGAATCTCCACACTGTTCTCCATAGTGGCTGTACTAGTTTGCATTCCCACTAATAGTGTAAGAGGGTTCCCTTTTCTCCACACCCTCTCCAGCATTTATTGTTTGTAGACTTTTTGATAGCAGCTATTCCAACAAAGGTCCGTCTAGTCAAGGCTATGGTTTTTCCAGTGGTCATGTATGGAAGTGAGAGTTGGACTGTGAAGAAAGCTGAGCACCAAAGAATTGATGCTTTTGAACTGTGGTGTTGGAGAAGACTCTTGAGAGTCCCTTGGACTGCAAGGAGATCCAGCCAGTCCATTCTGAAGGAGATCAGCCCTGGGATTTCTTTGGAAGGAATGATGCTAAAGCTGAAACTCCAATACTTTGGCCACCTCATGCGAAGAGTTGACTCATTGGAAAAGACTCTGATGCTGGGAGGGATTGAGGGCAGGAGGAGAAGGGGACGACAGAGGATGAGATGGCTGGATGGCATCACTGACTCAATGGACGTGAGTCTGAGTGAACTCCAGAAGTTGGTGATAGACAGGGAGGCCTGGCGTGCTGTGATTCATGGGGTCTCAAAGAGTCAGACACAACTGAGCAACTGAACTGAACTGAAATGAACTGATTCTGACTGGCGTGAGGTGGTACCTCATTGTGATTTTGATTTGCATTTCTCTGATAATGAGTAATGTTGAGCATCTTTTCATGTGTTTGTTAGCCATCTGTATGTCTGTTTGAAGAAATGTCTGTTTAGTTCTTTGGCCCATTTTTTGATTGGGTCATTTATTTTTCTCGAATTAAGCTGCAGGAGTTGCTTGTATATTTTTGAGATTAATTCTTTGTCAGTTGCTTCATTTGCTATTATTTTCTCCCATTCTGAAGGCTGTCTTTTCACCTGGCTTA
>NW_011495027.1:7394697-7394925 GCF_000754665.1 Bison bison bison
TTTTATTTTTGCTTTTATTTCCATTACTCTGAGAAGTGGGTCATAGAGGATCCTGCTGTGATTTATGTCAGAGAGTGTTTTGCCTAAGTTTTCCTCTAGGAGTTTTATAGTTTCTGCTCTTACATTTAGATTTTTAATCCACTTTGAGTTTATTTTTGTGTATGGTGTTAGAAAGTGTTCTAGTTTCATTCTTTTACAAGTGGTTGACCAGTTTTCCCAGCACCACTT
>NW_011495027.1:7395025-7404559 GCF_000754665.1 Bison bison bison
GTCCATAGGTGCGTGGATTTATCTCTGGGCTTTCTATTTTGTCCCATTGATCTATATTTCTGTCTTTGTACCAGTACCATACTGTCTTGATTATGGTAGCTTTGTAGTATAGTCTGAAGTCAGGCAGGTTGATTCCTCCAGTTCCATTCTTCTTTCTCAAGATTGCTATGGCTATTCAAGGTTTTTTGTATTTCCATACAAATTATGAAGTTATTTGTTCTGGTTCTCTGAAAAATACCGTTGGTAGCTTGATAGGGTTTGCATTGAATCTATAGATTGCTTTGGGTAGTATACTCATTTTCACTGTATTGATTCTTCTGATCCATGAACATGGAATATTTCTCCATCTCTTTGTGTCATCTTTGATTTCTTTCACTAGTGTTTTATAGTTTTCTATATATAGCTCTTTTGTTTCTTTAGGTAGATTTATTCCTAAGTATTTTATTCTTTTCATTGCGATGGTGAATGGAATTGTTTTCTTAATTTCTCTGTTTTCTCCTTGTTAGTGTATAGGAATGCAAGGGATTTCTTTGTGTTAATTTTATATCTTGCAACTTTACTATATTCATTGATTAGCTCTAGTAATTTTCTGGTGGAATCTTCAGGGTTTTCTATGTAGAGGATCATGTCCTCTGTGAACAGTGAGAGTTTTACTTCTTATTTTCCAATCTGGATTCCTTTTATTTCTTTTTCTTCTCTCATTGCTGTGGCTAAAACTTCCAAAACTATGTTGAATAGTAGTGGTGAGAATGGGCACCCTTGTCTTGTTCCAAACTTTAGGGGAAATGCTTTCAATTTTTCACCATTGAGGATAATGTTTGCTGTGGGTTTATCATATATGGATTTTATTATGTTGAGGTATATTCCTTCTATACCTGCTTTCTGGAGGGTTTTCATCATAAATGGATGTTGAATTTTGTCAAATACTTTCTCTCCATCTATTGAGATAATCATATGGTTTTTATCTTTCAATTTATTAATGGGGTGTATCACATTGATTGATTTGTAAATATTGAAGAATCTTTGCATCCCTGAGATAAAGCCCACTTGGTCATGATGTATGATCTTTTTAATATGTTATTGGATTCTGTTTGCTAGAATTTTGTTAAGGATTTTTGCATCTATGTTCATCAGTGATATTGGCCTGTAGTTTTCTTTTTTTGTGGCATCTTTGTCTAGTTTTGATGTTAGGGTGATGGTGGCCTCATAGAATGAGTTTGAAAGATTACTTTCCTCTTCAATTTTCTGGAAGAGTTTGAGTAGGATAGGTGTTAGCTCTTCTCTAAATTTTTGGTAGAATTCACCTGTGAAGCCATTTGGTCCTGGGCTTTTGTTTTCTGGAAGATTTTTTATTACAGTTTCAATTTCCATGCTTGTGATGGGTGTGTTAAGATTTTCTGTTTCTTCCTGGTTCAGTTTTGGAAGGTTATACTTTTCTAAGAATTTGTCCCATTTTTCCAATTTGTCCACTTTATTGGCGTATAGTTGCTGATAGTAGTCTCTTATGATCCTTTGTATTTCTGTGTTGTCTGTTGTGATTTCTCCATTTTAATGTCTAATTTTGTTGATTTGATTCTTCTCCCTTTTTTTCTTGATGAGTCTGGCTAATGGTTTGTCTATTTTATTTATCGTCTCAAAGAACCAGCTTTTAGCTTTGTTTTGTTTTTGCTTTGGTCTCCTTTGTTTCTTTTTCATTTATTTCTGCCCTAATTTTTAGATTTCTTTCCTTCTACTAATCCTGGGGTTCTTCATTTCTTCTTTCTCTAGGTGCTTTAGGTGTAAAGTTAGGTTATTTATTTGATTTTCTCTTATTTCTTGAGGTAAACTTGTATTGCTATGAACCTTCCCCTTAGCACTGCTTTACTGAATCCCATAGGGTTTGGGTTGTTGTGTTTTCATTTCATTCATTTCTATGCATATTTTGATTTCTTTTTTGATTTCTTCTGTGATTTCTTGGTTATTCAGAAGCATATTGTTTAGCCTCCATATGTTTGTATTACCACATTGTGATCAGAAAAGATGCTTGAAATGATTTCAATTTTTTTTAATTTACCAAGGCTAGATTTATGGCCCAAGATGTGATCTATCTGGGAGAAGGTTCCATGTGCACTTGAGAAAAAGGTGAAATTCATTGTTTTGGGGTGAAATGTCCTATAGATATCAATTAGGTATAACTGGTCCATTGCATTATTTAAAGTTTGTCTTTCCTTGCTAATTTTCTATCTAGTTGATCTATCCATAGGTGTGAGTGGGGTATTAAAGTCTCCCACTATTATTGTGTTACTGTTCATTTCCCCTTTCATACTTGTTAGTATTTGCTTTACATATTGTGGTGATCCTATGTTGGGTGCATATATATTTATAATTATTATATCTTCTTCTTGGATTGATCCTTTGATCATTATGTAGTGTCCTTCTTTGTCTCTTTTCATGGCCTTTATTTCAAAGTCTATTTTATCTGAGATGAGTATTGCTACTCCTGCTTTCTTTTGGTCTCCATTTGTGTGAAATATCTTTTTCCAGCCCTTCACTTTCAGTCTGTATGTGTCCCTTGTTTTGAGGTGGGTCTCTTGTAGACAGCATATATAGCTGTCTTGTTTTTGTATCCATTCAGCCAGGTTTTGTCTTTTGGTTAGAGCACTCAACCCATTTACATTTAAGGTAATTATTGATAAGTATGATCCCATTGCCATTTACTTTATTGTTTTGGGTTCGAGTTTATAAACCTTTTCTGTGTTTCCTGTCTAGAGAAGATCCTTTAGCATTTGGTGAAGAGCTGGTTTGGTGGTGCTGAATTCTGTCAGCTTTTGCTTATCTGTAAAGCTTTTGATTTCTCCTTCATACTTGAATGAGATCCTTGCTGAGTACAGTACTCTGGGTTGTAGGTTTTTCTCTTTCATCACTTTAAGTATGTCCTGCCATTCCCTTCTGGCCTGAAGAGTTTCTATTGAAAGATCAGCTGTTATCCTTATGGGAATCCCTTTGTGTGTTATTTGTTGTTTTTCCCTTGCTGCATTTAATTTGTTCTTTGTGTTCGATCTTCATTAATTTGATTAATATGTGTCTTGGGGTGTTTCACCTTGGGTTTATCCTGTTTGGGACTCTCTGGGTTTCTTGGACTTGGGTAACTATTTCCTTCCCCATTTTAGGGAAATTTTCAACTATTATCTCCTCAAGTATTTTCTCATGGCCTTTCTTTTTGTCTTCTTCTGGGACTCCTATGATTCAAATGTTGGGGCATTTAACATTGTCCCAGAGGTCTCTGAGGTTATCCTCATTTCTTTTAATTCTTTTTTCTTTTTTCCCTCTCTGCTTCAATTATTTCCACCATTCTATCTTCCACCTCACTTACCCTATCTTCTGCCTCAGTTATTCCACTGTTGGTTCCCTCCACAGTGCTTTTGATCTCAGTTATTGCATTAGTCATTACTGATTAACTCTTTTTTATTTCTTCTAGGTCCTTGTTAAACATTTCTTGCATCTCTCAATCCTTGTCTCCAATCTATTCATCTGTAACTCCATTTTGCTTTCAAGATTTTGGATCATCTTTACTATCATCATTCTAAATTCTTTTTCAGGTAGACTCCCTATCTCCTCCTCTTTTGTTTGGTTTGGTGGGCATTTATCATGTTCCTTTACCTGCTGAATATTTCTCTGCCTTTTCATTTTGTTTAGATTGCTGTGTTTGGGGTGGCCTTGCTGTAGGCTGGAAGTTTGTGGTTCTTCTTTATTGTGGAAGTTCCTCCCTGTGGATGCAGTTGGACGAATGGCTTGTCAAGGTTTCCTGGTTAGGGAAGCTGGAGCAAGCATCTTTTAACCTCAAGGCTGCAGTCACCAACTGCAGTGATTTTGGAGCCCAAGAAAATAAAGTCTCTCACTGTTTCCATTGTTTCCCCATCTATTTGCCATGAAGTGATGGGACCAGATGCCATGATCTTCGTTTTTTGAATGTTGAGTTTTTAACCAACTTTTTCATTCTCCTCTTTCACTTTCATCAAGAGGCTCTTTAGTTCTTCTTCACATTCTGCCATAAAGGTGGTGTCATCTGTGTAACTGAGGTTATTGATATTTCTCCCAGCAATCTTGATTCCAGTTTGTGCTTCATCCAGCCCAGCATTTTGCATGATGTACTCTGCATAGAAGTTAAATAAGCAGGGTAACAATATACAGACTTGCCATACTCCTTTCCCTATTTGGAACCAGTCCATTGTTCCATGTCCAGTTCTAACTGTTGCTTCTTGACTTGCATACAGATTTCTCAGGAGGCAGGTCAGGTGGTCTGGTATTCCCATCTCTTTAAAAATTTTTCAAAGTTTGTTGTGATCCACACAGTCAAAGGCTTTGGCATAGTCAATAAAGCAGAAGTAGATGTTTTTCTGAAACTCTCTGCTTTTTTGATGATGGCAATTTGATCTCTGGTTCCTCTGCCTTTTCTAAATTGAGCTTGAAAATCTGAAAGTTCTTGGTTCAAGTACTGTTGAAGCTTGGCTTGGAGAATTTTGAGCATTACTTTGCTAGCATGTGAAGTGAAGTGAAAGTTACTCAGTTGTGTACGACTCTTTGCAACCCCAAGGACTATACAGTCCATGGTATTCTCCAGGCCAGAATATTGGCATGGGTAGCCTTTCTCTTTTCCAGGGGATCTTCCCAACCCAGGGATTGAACCCAGGTCTCCTGCTTTGCAGATGGATTCTTTACCAGCTGAGCCACAAGGGAAGCCTAAGAGTACTGGAGTGGGTAGCCTATCCCTTCTCCAGTGGATCTTCCCAACTCAGGAATCAAACCAGGGGTCTCTTGCATTGCAGACAGCTTCTTTACCAACTGAGCTATCAGGGAAGCCCTTGCTAGCATGTGAGATGAGTGCAATTGTGCAGTAGTTTGAACATTCTTTGGCATTGCCTTTCTTTGGGATTGGAATGAAAACTGATCTTTTCTAGTCCTGTGGCCACTCTGAGTTTTCCAAATTTGCTGGCATACTGTTAAAGAGTGCAACACTTTAACAGCATCCTCTTTTAGGATTTGAAATAGCTCAGCTGGAATTGCAACATCTCTACTAGCTTTGTTTGTAGGGATGCTTCTTAAGGTCCACTTACCCTCACACTCCAGGATGTCTGGCTCTAGGTTAGTGATCATACCATCCTGGTTATCTGGGTCATGAAGATCTTTTCTATATAGTTCTTCTGTGTATTCTTGCCACTTCTTCTTAATTTCTTCTCCTTCTGTTAGGTCCATACCATTTCTGTCCTTTATGGTACACATCTTTGCATGAAATGTTCCCTTTATATCTTTAATTTTCTTGAAGATATCTCTAGTCTTCCCATTCTATTGTTTTCCTCTATTTAATAAATACTGAATTCTTCATCATCCAAAATAAAGAAGTTCTCATCATTAGAAAAAAAAATATTATAACTATGTGTGGCAATAGATGTTAGCTAGAATTACTGTGATGATAATTCCATGAATACAGAAACCTGCCTGCCAATGCAAGAGATGTAGAGATGCAAGTTTGATCCCTGAGTGGAGATCCCCTGGAGCGGGGCATGGCATCCCACTTCAGTATTTTTTCCTGGAGAATCCCATGGACAAAGGAGCCTGGCAGGCTACAGTCCATAGAGTCACAAGGAGTCAAACACAACTGGAGCAACTTGGCATGCACACATACATGCACCAAACATCAGAGCACATATATACATAAATATTACCAGATATTAAAGGAGATATTGACAACAATACAAGAAACAGTGAGGTACTTTAATACCTCACTTACAATGGATAGATCATTCAAACAGAAAAACAATAAGGAAACATTGGCCTTAAACACTTTAGACCAGATGTACATAGAACATTCTACCCCAAAACAGCAGAATACATATTCTTTTCAAGTGTGCATGGAACATTCTTCAGGACATATCACAAGTTTAGGCCATGAAACAAATCTCAATAAATTTAAGGAGGTTGAAATTGTATCAAGTATCTTTTATAACCACAATGGTATGAGACTAGAAATCAATTTAAAAAAGAGAACTGGATAAAAACACAAACACATGGAAACTAAACAGCATGCTTGTGAACTCAATGGATCAACAAAAAAAAATCAAAGAGGAAATTTAAAAAATGCCTTGAGACAAATGAAAATGAAAGCACAACATTCCCAAATCTATGGGTTTTGGCAAAAGCAGTTCTAAGAGAAAAGTTTATAATGATACAAGTCCATCTCAGGAAACAAGGAAAATATCAAATAAATTATCTAACTTTACACCTAAAGGAACTAAAAAAGTAGATAAAAACAAATCCCAAAGTTAGTAGAAGGAAGGAAATAATATTACATGATACTATGTATAGAAAAATTCAGACTCCACAAAAAATTATTCGAATTGACAAATGAACTCAGTAAAGTTGCAGGATTAAACATACTATACAGAAACCTCTTGTGTTTCTATACACTAAAAATAAACTGACAAAAAGGAATTAAGAAATACAACCCAGTTTACAATTGCTTTAGAATGAATACACTGAAGAATAAATCTAATTAAGGAGGTAAAAGATCTATACTCTGAAACCCAAAAGATATTGATGAAAGAAGTTGAAGACAATATAAATAAATGGAAAGATATACCAGGGTCATGGATTGGAAGAATTAATATTGTTGAAATATCTATACTACCCAAAGCAATCTATAAATTGAATGCAATCCTTATCCAAGCACCTGTAGCATTTTTTATGAATCTGAAACAAATAGTCCTAAAATTTCTATGGAACCATGAAAGATCTCAATTAGCCAAAGCAATCATTTTTTTTCTTAAAATATATATTTATATTATTGAAGTATAGTTGACTTACAATGTTTCAGGTGCACAATGAGGTTATTCAGTTATACATATACACATGTATTATTTTTCAGATTATTTTCCATTATAGGTTATTACAAGATATTGACGATTGTCCCCTGTGCTATATAGCAAATCTTTATTGCAAAGCAATCTTGAGAAAGAGCAAAACTGAAATACTACATACCCTGTTATCAAACTACGCTACCAAAATATAGTAATCAAAACTGTATAGTACTGGCACAAAAACAGACATATAGATCAATGGAACAGAATAGAGAGCCCAGAAATAAACCTACACTTATATGGCCAACTGATTTACAACCAGTGAACCTAGAATATCCAGGGAGGAAAAGACAGTCTCTTCAATAAATGCTGTTGGGAAAATTGAATAGCTGCATGCGAAAGAATCAAACTAGAATACTTTCTTTTACAATATATAAAAATAAACTCAAAGTGGATTAGACACTTAAATGTAAACCTGAAAGCATAAAACTCTTAGAAGAAAACATCAGGAGTATGCTCTTTGACACTGGTCTTAGAGATATTTTGGGAGTCTATCTTCTCAGGTGAGGGAAGCAAAAGCAAAAAAGTAGAACTACATCAAACTGAAAAGCTTTGTACAGCAAACGAAACCATCAAGAAAGGAAAAAGCAATCTTCTGAATGAGAGAAGATATTTGCAAACCATATACTCAATAATTGGCTAATATAAAAACATATAGAGAATTCATTACAACTCAATAACAAAAAAAATAAACAGTCCAGTTGAAAAATGAGCAGAGGACTAAATACATGTTTCATAGGAAGACACAGAGATGACATACAGACACATGAGAAGATGCTCAACATCACTAACCATCAGGGAGATGCAAATCAAAACAATATTATCTCACAACTGTCAGAGTGGCTATTCATAGTCACTGTCAAGAAGACACACAAATAACAAGTGTTGGTGAGGATGTGGAGAAAAGGAAACATTCATGTACTGTTGGCGGGAATGTAAATTGGTGCAGCCACTATGGAAAACAAAATGGAGCTATCTGCAAAAGAATTAAGAATAGAACTACCATACAATTCAGAAAATCTACTTCAGGGTATCTATCCAAATAAGACAAAAACACTAATTTGAAAACATACATGCACCCCTAGGTTCACTGCAACATTATTTACAGTGGCCAAGATATGGAAGCAACGTAAGTGTCTGCCAATAGATGAATGTACAAAGAAGATGTGGTATACACATACAATGGAATATTTCCCAGCCATTAACAAGGGATAAAAACTTGTCATTTGAGACAATATGGATGGACCTAGAGCCTATTACACTCCTGAAACAAAACAGATGAAGAAAGACAAATACTGTGTGATTTCACGTATATGTAGAATTTAAAATTTAAAAAAACAAAAAGCACACAAAACAAAACTGAAATGACTTATAGATACAGAGGACAAACTGATGGTCACTAGAGGGAAGGGGAGGATGGGTTGGGCCAAATAGGTGAAGGGGATTAACAGGTATAAACTTACATTTATATAATAAATATGTCATGGAAATGTAAGATACAGCACAGTGAATATAGACAACAATATTGTAATCACTTTACATAGTGATGAATGATTAACAGACTTAACAAAGTGATTAACCTGTAATATATGTAAATGTTGAGTCACTATGTTGTACACCTGAAGCTAATATAATATTTTACGTCAACTATACATCAGGTTTTAATATTTTAAAGAAGAAATATTGGTGGATAATTATTCTCTAGAAATATTGAAAGAAAACCAAACCACAAATTCAAGACCAATTAATCAAAGAAAGTAACTTCCAAAAATATCTATATAGACGCAACATGGTAAAACTGCAGAACCACAAAAGCTTTAAACTAGGTGGTAGAACAACTAAATATAAAATCAACAAGGATATAAAGGACTCAGCATCACTATCAAACCACTAGACCTACCAGACAACTGTAGAGTAGTTTTCCCAACAGCAACACAGCACATGCTCTTCTAAAACACACCTGAAACATTCTTTTAAGACAGACCATACACAAGGCCGCAAAACACACCTCAACAAGTTTTAAAGGATTGAAATCATGTAAAGTATATTCCCTGAACACAATGGAATTTAAATTAGAAATCAGTAACAGAGGGAAATTTGGGGATTTACAAATATGTGGAAATTAAATAACACGTTCCTAAATAATGACTGTGTCAAAGAAAACGTCACAAGAGAAATTAGAAATACTTTGAAATAAATAAAAATGTGAATTCAACACAATATGTCAAAATGTACAAATGTGGCAAGAACAAAGCTGATAGCTGTAACACCTCTATCGATGACTAACTAGCATAAAGAAAATTTTAAAGGCTCCCTTATTTCAAATGATAAATAAGCATGAGGGCAGCAAAAAGTGAGTCTCTCTTAGCCATTGGCATAGCTCTGCAAGATTAGGACATGACACACAATTCTGGGACTTCCTCTTCAGGAGGGAGGGAGAGAAGAGACGTGCACACTCAGTGGCCAGGCTTTTCAAAGCACTGCCCTAGGAAAAGGGACAGGTGGCCTATAGAAGTCACACAGCTCTGTGAGTTTGAGAGAAGGAGCATAACCTTGAGACTTCTCCCTCAGATGGGGGAGAGAGGAATAGGGCATGAATCTAACATCTGCCCTAGGTAACGGGTGGGGGTGGGGGGTGGGG
>NW_011495027.1:7404659-7408933 GCF_000754665.1 Bison bison bison
CTGCAAGTCTGGGGGAAGACACACAGCCCTGAAACTTCTCTCCCAGGAGGAAGATGAGTCATGGAATGTGCACATCCATAGAAAATGTTTGAGAGCTCCCAGAACTTCTAGCCAGGCCAATTGCTGAAAGCTTCTCCCTGCCATAGCCAGTTCATTAAAGCTACAAGGGGAGTTACTTTTTCAAATCACAGAAGCCAATGCAAAGATACAGGGAACATAAGTATCAGCAAAATATGACACAAAGTAAATCTCCAGTAACTTATCCTAATGAATTTGAGATTTCAAAATAATCATCTTAAAGAAGCTCAGTGAGCTTCTAGAGAACAACAACAAACTTTTTTTAAAAAGAGAAAGAGAAAACAAAGAATATTGAAACTGTACAAGATCCTGAGTTCTTGTCTTTTGAAGTAAAATGCTGACTCAAGAGTTAGTGACTGGGGATTGTGAAACTGTAGAAACAAAGGGTAACTGTTGGGCTGGGGAGCTGGTAACAATTTAGAATATAATTCTGCCACATAGCAGAATCACCAGATTCCCAGTTCCCTTAAAAATATAGATAGAGGCCTGACACAGTTTCTACAGGAAATATACCAAACCATAACTTGCAAGACAGATTATCTAAGCTCAAACGCCAGTTAATTCAGCCCATAGTCCTTTTATAGAAGAGTCCACATTCTTAACAATAACTCATAGGGACATCTGTGTTCTATAGGAAGCAGACCCCTGACCAGATAAAAACTGCCAACTGAAAGAACATAGACCTTAGACTGGTTGAAACCAGAAAGTTGATGATGCTTGAAACTTGACTTTGATGCCAATCAATCCAAGCATGGTCCCCAAGCTGATCACGCTCTGCTTCCTGAGCACTATAAACATCCTCACTGCCCTCCTCTGGGATGGGTCACACAGTCTTGAGGGAATTAGCCTGCTGTGGCCCCCTTTCCCTTGCAAAGCAATGAAAGCTACACTTTTCTACTTATCCAAAACTGTCTCCTCATTTCTATTCAGCACCAATGAACAGAGGCAAAGTTTCAGCAACAGTACCACCACCACAACAGAAATCAGCAAAGCACAAAAGAAGACAGGAAGAGAGGAACGAAAGAACTGCAAGGCAGACAAAGTCAACAACAGTAACATCCAACTGGCTGAATAGGTTAACGTGGTGTATTCATACAGTGGAATATGACTAAGCTTTAAAAAGGACAGAAATCCTGCTATTTGTGACAACATGGATAAACTTGGAAGATGTTGTGTAAGTGAAGTAAGCCAGTCATAGAAGGACAAATAATGCCTGATTCCACTTATACACAAAACCTATAATAGTCAAACTCACAGAATCAGTGAATCAAGTGGTTGTGGGGGAGGGGGAATGGGGAGGAGGCAATGGAGACTGGTTGTTCAATGGGTTTAAAATTTCAGTTATGAAAGATAAGTAAGTTCCAGAGACTACTGGACAACATAGAACCTATAGTCAATAATATGGCATCATGCACTTAAAATTTTGTTGAGAGGGGAAATCTCTGGTTAAGGATTCAGAACTCCCCCCAAAAAAGAGGCACAAAACTTTTAGAGACAATGAAGTATTACCTTGCCTGTGGTGATGGTTGCATGACTGTATGCATATGTCCAAATTTACCATCTGTAGACATTACATATGTACAGTTTTTGTATATCAACTCTACCTCAATAAAACTGTCTTTAAAAAAAATTACCCTGAGGACAGCTAGGTCAAGAGGGGGGAACTGGTAATTGAAACAAACACCGCAATTTACATAATGGTACCATGGCTCACAGAGTATATAAAATATACCAAACCACAACATGCAAGACAAATTATCTAAGCTCAAACGCCAGTTAATTCAGCCCACAGTCCTTTTATAGAAGAGTCCACATTCTTAACAATAACTCATAGGGACATCTGTGTTCTAAAGATAAAACTGCAAACAATAGCTAAAACTCCCAGACTTCACAAATTCTAAACAATTCCTGCAGAGACTGTCGTGTGTTTAACTCCCATCCCCTGAACCCTTCCTAATTTCCCAATTTTGAGATGCCATCTAGTTACCTATTGTGTACATTTTCCCTGACTGCAACCAGCAAAATAAAGTTTTTTCCCTGGTGAGTTTTGATCAGTGAGTGTTTAAAATAAAGATATAAAATAAAAGGAGTTAAGAAAAATCTGTATAATACAAATTTGAACTGAAAAAATTTTATGTATGTATATAACAGTTTGACCCACTGAAAGGTCCTGGAAACTATAGAACTCTAATAATATTGAGTAAATGCAGCACCCAAATTTTTGTTTTTAAACAATTTTTGTTCATTTTTTAAAAAAATAACAGCAAATAGCACTCCTTGGAGAAATCAGAGGTTTCAGGCATAGGCAGAAAACATAAGGTGTGGCTGTGACGTAGTTCTGTGCCAAACAGCAGAAGCACACTCAAAGATTAATGAGTTTATATCAAGGACAAGGAGGCTGGCCAAAGGGACACCTCATGGACAAGTTTGGGACAATTTTACTATCAAAAAGAATCATGACTATGAGTGATTATAATCATATAATCCAAGGCAGTATCCTGATCTAACTTCAGTGATAGGAAACATGGAGGGAAGAAAAACAAAGTAAATGAAACTGCAAGAAAATGGACAGGCAGATTATCTGGAGTCTTCTATAAGAAAACTAATCTAGTTCTTTAAAAATTAAATGTCAGGGGCTTCCCTGGTGGCTCAGTGGTGAAGAGTCCACCTGCCAACGCAGAAGACACAGGTTCCATCCCTGGTCCAGGAAGATCCTACATGCCGAGGAACAACTGAGCCCAGGCACCGCAACTGTTGAGCCTGTGCTCTAGAGCCTGGGAGCCACAAATACTGACGTCTAGGTGCCCTAGAGCTCATGCTCCACAATAAGGGAGGCCACCACAGTAAGAAGCCCACACACCATATCTAGAGAGCAGCCCCTGCTCCCACAACTAGAGAAAAACTGGGGCCAGCCACGAAGACCCAGAGCAGCCAAATAAACACATACATAAATAAATAATAATAAAAACTGTTTTAAAAAATCTAATGTCTCTTTAGGTAGATATATTCCTAAGTGTTTTATTATTTTCGTTGCAATGGTAAAGGGAATTGTTTCCTTAATTTCTCTATTTTCTCATTATTAGTGTATAGGAATGCAAGGGATTTCTGTGTGTTGATTTTATATCCTGCAACTTTACTATATTCATTGATTAGTTCTAGTAACTTAGGAATATATTTACCTAAAGAAACTAAAGACCTATATATAGAAAACTAAAACACTGGTGAAAGAAATCAAAGAGGACACTAATATATGGAGAAATATACCATGTTCATGGATTGGAAGAATCAATATAGTGAAAATGAGTATACTACCCAAAGCAATTTATAGATTCAATGCAATCCCTATCAAGCTACCAATGGTATTCTTCACAGAGCTAGAACAAATAATTTCACAATTTGTATGGAAATACAAAAAACCTCGAATAGCCAAAGCAAACTTGAGAAAGAAGAATGGAACTGGAGGAATCAACCTGCCTGACTTCAGACTATACTACAAAGCCACAGTCATCAAGACCGTATGGTACTGGCACGAAGACAGAAATATAAATAAATGGAATAAAATAGAAAGCCCAGAGATAAATCCACGCACCTATGCACACCTTATCTTTGACAAAGGAGGCAAGAATATACAATGGATTAAAGACAATCTCTTTAACAAGTGGTGCTGGGAAAACTGGTCAACCACTTGTAAAAGAATGAAACTAGAACACTTTCTAACACCATACATAAAAATAAACTCAAAATGGATTAAAAATCTAAATGTAAGACCAGAAACTATGAAACTCCTAGAGGAGAACATAGGCAAAACACTCTCCGACATACATCACAGCACGATCCTCTATGACCCACCTCCCAGAATATTGGAAATGAAAGTAAAAATAAACAAATGGGACCTAATTAAACTTAAAGCTTCTGCACAACAAAGGAAAATATAAGCAAGGTGAACAGACAGCCTTCAGAATGGGAGAAAATAACAGCAAATGAAGCAACTGACAAACAACTAATCTCAAAAATATACAAGCAACTCCTGCAGCTCAACTCCAGAAAAATAAATGACCCAATCAAAAAATGGGCCAAAGAACTAAATAGACATTTCTCCAAAGAAGACATACAGATGGCTAACAAACACATGAAAAGATGCTCAACATCACTCATTATCAGAGAAATGCAAATCAAAACCACTACGAGGTACCATT
>NW_011495027.1:7409033-7435752 GCF_000754665.1 Bison bison bison
GAGGTACCATTTCACGCCAGTCAGAATGGCTGCAATCCAAAAGTCTACAAGCAATAAATGCTGGAGAGGGTGTGGAGAAAAGGGAACCCTCTCACACTGTTGGTGGGAATGTAAACTAGTACAGCCACTATAGAGAACAGTGTGGAGATTCCTTTAAAAACTGGAAACAGAACTGCCTCATGACCCAGCAATCCCACTGCTGGGCATACACACTGAGGAAACCAGAATTAAAAGAGACATGTGTACCCCAATGTTCATCGCAGCACTGTTTATAATAGCCAGGACATGGAAGCAACCTAGATGTCCATCAGCAGATGAATGGATAAGAAAGCTGTGGTACATATACACAATGGAGTATTTATTACTCAGCCATTAAAAAGAATACATTTGAATCAGTTCTAATGAGGTGGATGAAACTGGAGCCTATTATACAGAGTGAAGTAAGCCAGAAGGAAAAACACCAATACAGTATACTAATGCATATATATGGAATTTAGAAAGATGGTAACAATAACCCTGTATACGAGACAGCTAAAGAGACACTGATGTATAGAACAGTCTTTTGGACTCTGTGGGAGAGGGAGAGGGTGAGATGATTTGGGAGAATGGCATTGAAACATGTATAATATAATATATGAAATCAGTAACCAGTCCAGGTTCGATGCACAATACTGGATGCTTGGGGCTGGTGCACTGGGACGACCCAGAGGGATGGTATGGGGAGGGAGGAGGGAAGAGGGTTCAGGATGGGGAACAGGTGTATACCTGTGGCAGATTCATGTTGATATATTGCAAAACCAATACAATATTGTAAAGTTAAAAAATAAAATTAAAAAAATCAAAAAAAGAAAAAAAATCTAATGTCATTTTCAAAAAAATGAATAATAAAAAATCATAAGATGACACTTCTAATAGATTGACCTAGACAGATACAACATACAAATAACTATAGGGCATGCTGCTCCTGCTAAATCACTTCAGTCATGTCCAACTATGTGCAACCCCATAGACGGCAGCCCACCAGGCTCCTCCATCCCTGGGATTCTCCAGGCAAGAATACTGGAGTGAGTTGCTATTTCCTGCTCCACTATAAGGCATTAAACTTGGTTTATTCTGATGCAAAAATATAAATAAATAAAACAGTTGTTAAAGCATTTTTAGATACAGTTGAGGATATTTGAATATAGGATGACTATCAGGTTTTACTGGAGAATAATTCATTATTATTAACTTTTTTAGGTGTGCTAATATCATGTGTTTATTTGGGAGAAGATACTTATTCTTGGGAGATGCATGCTCAAGTGTTCAGGGATAAAGTATTGTGAAGTCTGTAACTTTTAAAAGATTCATCAATAAAGGTATGCAGAGAGAGAGAGAAAGTAAATGTGGCAAAATGTTGCATTAACAAATTTTTAATCTTGATGACAAATATATGGGTGTTTGTTGCATTATCCTTTCTACTTTTCTGTACATTTTAAATGTTTCAATTTAATGTTGGGAGGGGAAAAAAGTAGGGTTCAAGTGCACAAAGTCATTCTTTTTTTTTTATTTTATTTTATTTTTAAACTTTACAATGTTGTATTAGTTTTGCCAAATACCGAAATGAATCCACCACAGGTATACCTGTGTTCCCCATCCTGAACACTCCTCCCTCCTCCCTTCCCATACCCTCCCTCTGGGTCGTCCGAGTGCACCAGCCCCAAGCATCCAGTATCGTGCATCGAACCTGGACTGGCGACTCGTTTCATACATGATATTATACATGTTTCCATGCCATTCTCCCAAATCTCCCCACCCTCTCCCTCTCCCACAGAGTCCATAAGACTGATCTATACATTCTTGCAGTGCTGTTGAAAATATTAAAACACGGGGTACCACCTACAGTCTCTGCAAAAAGAAATGACTTGATCGCATTTGGTACAGCCTTAGAACTAATTCTGTCAGTCAACAATTATTGACCAAGGAAATTCTTTGCAACACATACTATCCTAAGCCCTGAGGAAGATAAAGAAACCCTTGGTTCTCAGGAAAAGCCTAAAACAAGCAAACAAAGAAATGAAAAAATTCATAGGACAGTCAAGGCATGCTGCATGAAGGAAATGACAAATGACAGAGAAAGCTCCCTGTGTTGAAGGGTAGGGAAGACCACATGGGGTTGGCAGTATTTGAGCTGAGGCAACAAGGAGCTGGCAGCTCCTAAATCTTCCCATCCTCTTAAAGGAAAGCTGAGTGCAAAGGCACCGAGGCTATGCAGCATGAAAAGAATGATGTAAACTACTCAGCACAGCACAGCAAAAGGATTGCATGCGGTGTGTGAGAAGAGGGATACAGAACCACTCCTATACTGGGACACAGCTCTTCAGAGAGATATATACACATGTGGGATGACAATGCAAACTGCCAACAGCTTGTCAGTGTGTTGACATTACAGATGACCTTTACTGTCCTTCTTTCACTATCTGATTCTTCTAATGTGCAAATGAACATGTTACTTTTATTTAAAAAAAAAAAAAAATGTGTCCCACCTTGGAGGTAAAGAAAAGCAGCAGCACAGGTAGCCACAGTAACCCCCTGGTGCCCAGAATGAAGGTCAATCTGGACACCTGAGAAGACCATTCTGATCACTGTTTGTAACAGTCCAGGGAGAGGCAGGCTGCTCGTTCAAAGGAGGCTGAAATGCTTTGCTTTCTTCCCTGACTCCAAACCTTGGGACTCAGACAGAAAAATAGGGGAAACTATTCATAAGCTGCCAATAATAGAAAATTTGCTGACTCTATCCAATTAAATTAAAACACAAAAAACGAGTGTAGCTGTGACTGTGGGTAAGTGTCCTGGCTTCTGCCAGAGAGGAAAGCAACCTACAAGGAGCTCGTTGCTGTAGCTAGATGATTATCCCACCCATTTCCACACCAGTGATCCAGCCAGTTTCAGTAGCTTTGGGGAGCATGCCTGATATCTGCAGATGCCCACAAGAGGGCAGCAGAGGAGTTTTTCTGAAAGTGCTGAAATACTAAGACTTGACAGGACAGAGAGAGAAGGCCAGGAAGAGAGGTGGGGAGATTTTAAATAAATTTTATAAAGAATCAAGTTTATAAGAAATTTACAAACTTTTAGTAAAGTTTGTATAAGTTTCTTAGAAGTGATTTAGGGCAAATAAGCCAAATTTGGTAGAAGAAAAGTTTAAGAAAATCAGATTTTACTATTAGTAGGACTTCCCTGGTGGCTCAGACAGTAAAGAATCTTCCTGCAATGAGAGAGACCCAGGTTCGATCCCTGGGTTGGGAAGATCCCTTGGAGAAGGGAATGGCAACTCACTCCAGTATTCTTGTCTGGAGAATTCCATGGCCAGAGGAGCCTGGTGGGCCACATACAGTCCATGGGGTCGCAAAGCGTTGGACACAGCTGAGCAACTAACACACAATAATAAAACAAAAAAGAGAGGAAGTCAAAAATAAAAAGAGATCAACTTTCAGCTTTGGAGATATGGCAGGAAATATTAGTCAGCAAACCAAATATTCCAGGATATTGTGTTCCAGGAGGTTTTATATTCACTTGGGGAAAGCTGCATATATAGTGGCATTTGAGAGGCCCCAGAAGTCCTATTTGTCTATAAATATCTCCCCTTCAAGGTTTATTTCTGTATTTCTTTCTTTTGGCCACACCACCCGGCTTACGGGATCTTAGTTCCCCCACCAGGGATCGAACCCTTGCAGTCTCTTGCAGTGGAAGCATGGAATCTAACCCCTGGACCACCAGGGAAATCACTGGACATGTTTGTTTTTTTTATGTTATTAATATGGTGAGAATTTTGAATCAGAGCACCTACAAATACTTGAATATACTTGAAATATAGTTGAAAAAATATATTTTAAGCCTTGAGAAATTCTCCGCCCCCCCTTCCTCCCCCCGCCTCTTTCCCTATGTTTTCTCCCTTCCTCTTCCTCTTTCAAACAAGTAGCTGGCTCTGTGCTGGCTCTTCATTGCCTTCAGAGAGGTCTGTAGCAAAGCCAAAAGCAAAAATTTCCAGGTTTTATTTAACAAATTCTAACACGGAAGGATTTAGAAAGTGTGGGGGAGATGAAAACGAAAAAGGAATTTACATGCTGAGAGTCTTGGAAGAAGTAGCAGAATAGAGGGACTGTCCTCAGCCCAGATAAAAGACTTCCTCTGGGAGGGGGGAAATGAACCAGAAGACAAGTGGGTCCCTGAAGACTGGGGGCCAGGGAGGAAGCAAGATCCCAGAGAGCAAGAACTGTCCCATTTTCGACAAAGGAGAGCAAGGCAGGAGTTGCTGCAACAGGCCTTGGGACAGAGCCTGAAAAGACCACACGGGCCCAGGGGAGGTCTGGACAGCCAATCCTGTCAGAAAGCAAAGATGTGCTCTTTTGAGGGTTTAAATGAAGCTGATCCACCACCCAGTTCCCCCAGTGGTGACCACCTCACACTGCGTAATTACAGAGTGGGGTCATGCTCAAAGACCTACACCAGCTAGGGGGTGGGAAGAACAAAAGGGTGAATGAGACAGAATCCCATCCTTCCCCAATTGTGTCTGTTTGTGTCTCATCCAGGTATGATATACATCGCCTCTTTGCTCTCCACTCCAATCTCAACCCATTTCTCTGACCACAGAGCAGAAATGCTAGAAAAGAAGGGTGGGATCACTCAGGGTGAGAGCTTCCTCATCAGAGTCTAATGGGAAAGAGTGTGGGGAGTGATGTTCTACTAAGTAGATGTGGGTGCCGTCTATGAGTTTCATTCCCCCATTCCCTGCCCCCGCACTGTCCCTATTGCTTAATGCCAGTGAGGTACCAGCAAGCTGCCCACATCTTACTAAATGTTTGATTAAAAACTAATTACTGCTTCCTAGATTGCCATAAATCCAGCAAATATGCTTGTTCTCATAGTCTAGCAGGCCCAGAAGTTTGAACATCAGCTTGGGTAGAACTGTCTTTCTGACCTCTTCTAATCCATTTTCCTTTAAAGTACCTCTTTCTTTTTTCTCTACCCTTAAGCCCCAGACATCCCTTCTCCTGCCTATTTCCATTCCTTCCTAATAATGACATTTCTTTGGATCCCATGCTAGGTGATAGAAACCTTGTCTGATAAACTAACATATGTGCTCAGTCACTTCAGTTGTGTCCAACTCTGTGCGACCCTATGGATTGTAGCCCACCAGGCTCCTCTGTCCATGGAATTCTCCAGGCAAGAATACTGGGGTGGGTTGCCATGCCCTCCTCCAGGGGATCTTCCTGACCCAGGGATCGAACCCGTGTCGCTTATGTCTCCTGCATTGGCAGGCAGGTTCTTTACCACTAGCACCACATTCTTTGGTTTCTAAGGTGACTGGCTGGCTATAAGTTAGAGAAGGCTTACCCCCACCCTTACAATGAATTTACATCTGTACATCCTTTCACACTGAGAGAGCCTCCCAAGCATAGCCAAATTATGAAGCTTCTCCCCTGAATCAGTCTACTGATATTATCCCATCACTTAGCAAATATTAATTAAGCCTTTACTATGTGCTGTGCACTGTGCTGCATGTTAGGGAGTTAAAACAAGTAAGCCATTGTCTCTATCTCTAAGGATTTCCAGGTAACTAGGAAGGGACTAAGATAAATTATTCAGCCCCATGATTAACTTTCTGAGACTTTCACTGAAAACAAGCAAAACATGTCAAGAATCCACTGTAAAGTGTGGTTATTCTCCTCTTGACCCATGGCTGAGATATGCATTCTTGTCAGTCAGGGCATGTTTGAAATGGTTGACTGTGTCCCCAGTACACAGTTTTGTTAACCATTTTGCCCCACTTAATCCGTGGGCAGCCTGGCAGGGCAGAGTTTCAGAAAGCACACCCCAAACCCCGAGTTGAACTCAGCCTGACCCTTGCTTCCTTTTTTCCCATTGGCTCCTTGTAACCCCAACCCAGCTTTGGAAAATTCAGTCTACTTTTGGCAGAACCTAGGTGCTGACTAATTGTCGACCTAAGCCTTTTTCAAAGGTTAAGCTGGATCCTTTTGAGTAAAGTTCAACCAAAATAACTGTCATATTCCTTACAGATGAACTGCTATAGTAAAGTGATATTTCTTCTGAATTTACTGACTTAGCTGGAAGGAGGCTCTTCTGTGACTGATGACTTCTCAGGAAGGCTAAAATGATATTTTCCTTTGAAAAAGCTGAATACCTTCCATATGAATTATTTTTGTAGACAAATGTAATTGTCCAGGACAAATTCAAGGACATGACCCTTGGAGTCCATGTCTTAGATAGGCTTTGAGCCAATGAGCCCAAACTGTGTTTGGGTGGGTCATGTAGGCTTCCTGGAACCCTCCTCCATGCTCAGATGCCCCCTCACTGCCTTGCAGGAGCCCAGAGAAGAAGAGAGTGGAGACCAGTGACAACCTTCACACCCTTCGCTGAGAGGCTCACTGCAAATCCAGCCCTTTGGGGCTGGAAGGACAGAACAGCCAGTACTTGGAGTTTCATATTTACTACAGATAATCTGGTAACAGTACATTTTAAAAAATTTTTTGTTGGAGTGTATTGCTTTACAATGTTGTGTTAGTTTCTACTAGTACAACAATATAAATCAGCTATACATACACATATATCTCCCTTTTTTGGGGTTTCCTTGCCATTTAGGTCACCACAGAGCATGGAGCAGAGTTCCCTATGCTCTACAGTAGGTTCTCACTAGTTATCTATTTTGTACATAGTATCAATAGTGTATATATGTCAATTCCAATCTCCCAGTCATCCCATCCCACCTTCCCCCTTAGTAACCATACGTTTGTTCTCTACATCTGTGTCTCTATTTCTGCTTTGTAAATAAGATTGTCTATAGCATTTTTTTATTCCACATTTATGTGTTAATATATAGTGTTTGTTTTTGTCTTCCTGACTTTCTTCACTATGTATGATAGTCTCTAGGTCCATTGATGTCTCTGCAAATAACCCAATTTCATTCCTTCTTTTAGCTTAGTAATATCCCATTGTATATATGTACCCCATCTTTTTTATCCAGTCCTCTGTTGATGGACATTTAGATTATTTCCATGTCCTGGCTATTGTAAATAGTACTGCAGTGAACACTGGGGTGCATATGTCTTTCTGAATTATGGTTTTCTCTGGATATATGCCCAGTAGTGGAATTGCTGGGCCATGTGGTAGTTCTATTTTTAGTTTTTTAAGGAACTTCCATACTGTTCTTTATAGGTTATGGCATGGTGTGTATGCTCAGTCATGACCAACTTTTTTGCAATCCCATGGACTATAGCCAGCCAGGCTCCTCTGTCCATGGGATTTCCCAGGCGAAAATACTAGAGTGGGTTGCCATTTCCCTCTCCAAGGGATCTTCCCAACCCAGGGACTGAATGTGTGTCTCCTGTGTCTCCTGCATTGACAGGCAGATTCTTTACCACTGATAGTGGCTGTATCAATTTACATTTCCACCAACAGTGCAGGAGGGACAAATCTAGGATGTTCGTTTTGTTGGCATCCTTTCCTTAGTTCTAAAGTTGAGATTGTGCATAAATGGAATGTGATTTATAATTTTAGGATCTTCAGAAAGGATCACTGCCTACTTTGCAGATCCATTTCACTAGTTTGAGACCGGGGCTTCTATCCTAATGCAGGTATCACTGAGCGTGCAGGACAGTATGTCTTATGGACCACTTATGCTTCGATCTGGATGACCCTCTGCTTACTTTCTGAAGTCAACTCACCAAGGACAGCAAAGACCTAAATGGGAAATGGGCACAGATCTATACAAAAGATGGGTACTGGAGGCAGGTGGGGCTACTGCCAGGCCCGCTGTATTTGGAATAGAGAAAAATATTTTCTGGCCGGCACTTCTCCAATGGTCACATTTTTTCAAAATACTTGTTTCTGGAGAAAGAGATCTGCTTTGGCAAGATAGCCAGAGATCTTATGCACCCTGGTAATATTTAAATAACTATGCTTCCAGAGTTAAGTAAATGTTTAGATTACCATAGATACATCACCCAAAAAGTGTACATTTAATCTCCATTAAGGCTTTGGACTAAAAACACATCAGAAGGAACCTGATAGCCCACAACGTTGACATTATGTAGAAATGATCAGTGACCACAGAATCTCTTAAGTTGGGCGCTTCTGTTTGCAATTGTGAACGTACATGGAAGGACTTCATAAAATGTTACTCAAATGCTATAATTTTAGGACTATAGAAACATTCTCACAACACTGCACCTTTGCTGTGATTGCAAGTTAAACAAAAAGCCACAGTTTACATTTCAAAGATACTCCCCAGTCCCTATGCATAAATGTACTTTTCATCCCTCAATAATTTGTAGTAAATGTTAGAAATAGCTCTCTTGTATACATAGACATTTGTCTTCATGTCTCAGCCAGTGCCAAAATCAAAGATTATACTTGTCATTTTAGTGAAATCCCCATCAAAACTATAGTAGAAATTTTAGGGGACCTCAGCACATTTAGGACACGGAAGAATAAAAGTTTATGAATACCAACCATTGTTCTTTAAGTATAGAAAAGGGAAGGGACTCTGCTCCAGAAATTAAGTTACACTATGTATCCTGGTGGCTCAGACAGTAAAGAATCCACCTTCATTGCAGAAGACCTGGGTTCAATCCCTGGGATGGGAAGATCCCTTGGAGGAGGGCATGCAATACACTCCAGTATTCTTGCCTGGAGAATTCCCATGGACAGAGGAGCCTGGCAGGCTACAGTCCATGGGGTCATAAAGAGTTGGACACGACTGAAGCAACTAAGCACACACATATATCCATAGTAGTAGTTCTTTTAAATACATGGTATTCATATAGGGACAAATAGACCATTAAGCTAAATATTGAGTTCAGAAATAGGTCCAGGTGCATATGGAAACTCGTCACGTGATGGGTACAGTACCAAAGAAAAGGAGAGAAAGGATGTGCTATATATGCGGTGGTGTTAAGAAATCACCTAGGAGAAAAAGAAGGTGGATCTCTACCTCATACCATCCACAAAAGTGAGCCTCGAAGGTTTTAGAAACTAAATGTATGAAGAACTATATAAAGCTAATAGACAAAAATACAGGAAAGTATTTTTGTTGTCTTGGAATGGGGAGAACATTTTTAATAGGACCCCCAACTCACACATCGTAAGAGAGAAAATGATTGACTTTCTTTTCATCAAAGAAAATCTCGCAATCTTAAAGTACATGTGATTAGGCAAAGTTATTTACAGCATTTATTATTGACACAAAATCTACATCTAAGTATATCTCCAATACTTTGGCCACCTGATGCGAAGAGCTGACTCATTTGAAAAGACCCTGATGCTGGGAAAGATTGAAGGCAGGAGAAGGTGAAGACAGAGGATGAGATGATTGGATGGCATCACCAACTCAATGGACAAGGGTTTGGGTTGACTCCGGGAGTTGGTGATGGACAAGGAGGCCTGGCATGCTACGGTTCGTGAGGTCGCAAAGAGTCGGACACGACTGAGTGACTGAACTGAACTGACTGATAATAGATATTATAGAGTTAACAGAAGAATGAAGATTTGGACAAGAAATTTGAAGTGTCTAACCCCAACAAAGAAGTAGCATCTAGAACATTCAAGGGACACCAATAAATTAACAAATAACAACAAAATCTAGTTAAGCCAAGAAAGAAATGAGCAAACAATCAGTATCATATAAATTATGTATATTATTTGTATCCATAGAACAGAGAACTCTGTAAAACCAGCTAGTATATAAAGCTATGCTTAAGTCCAATAGTGCTTAAGAGAATTGAAAAATAAATAATAGTTTTTTGTACCCTTCAGATGGCAAAAATCAAAGTCAGAAAATACCAAGTGAACAGGAACACTTGTTCAAGTGGTGAAAGAAATGATACAGCCTTTTTATAGTGCAATCTGTCAGTACTTATCCCATGACCCTTCTTCTAACTAGCGTGTGTATATGCCAGAGAGACTTTTGACAAATCTATGAAGATTCATGGGCTTCCCAGGTGGCTCCATGGGTAAAGAATCCACCTGAGGTACAGGAGACATAGGAGACATGAGTTTGATCCCTGGGTTGGGAAGATCCCCTGGAGAAGGGCATGGCAACCCACTCCAGTATTCTTGCCTGGAGACTCCCCGTGGACAGAGGAGACTGCTGCTGTTAAGTCGCTTCAGTCGTGTCCGACTCTGTGCGACCACATAGATGGCATGCTACAACTCATAGAGTCTCAAAGAGTGGGACAAGACTAAAGCTACTAAGCACACACGCATGCATGAAGACGCCTATAAGTGGATATTCATCTGTAATCAGGATAGATGCCCATCACTACATGAGCTGGGGTGGACAAATCCTGAACAATGCAAACAGTGAGTAAAAAAAAAGTAAGAAATAGACACACTCTAGAGCAAATATATAACATTTAATTAAAAACATGTACATGGTGGCTCAAACGGTAAAGAATCTGCTTGCAATATAGGAGACCCTGGTTCGATCCCTGGGTTGGGAAGATCCCCTGCAGAAGGGAATGGCAACCCACTCCAGTATTCTTGCCTAGAGAATCCCATGGACAGAGGAGCCTGGCAGGATACATCCATAGGGTCGCAAAGAGTTGGACACGACTGAGTGACTAACACACACACATACACACATGTATTATACCATAGTGTGTATTTTAAAAGAATATATATGAAACCAAAGACACATAGCAAGCACATTAGACACATTAGAGAGGGTTTGTTGAGAAGGCAGTGGACGAAGTGGGAATAAAAACCAGAAGAAGAGATAAGAGTTTTGAAGCTTGACTAAATGAAAATTAAACAAAAGTGATACTGCCCCAGAAAAACAGTAAGGAGTACAATGATCTCAACTATGCACCCAAGACACAAATTTTAAAGAGAAAAAGAAGTGTCATGGGGGGCAGGGGTAGAATTTTTCCGAGATCACACACAGAATTAGAAGCAAGACCCGGGCTTTATTGGTATTGACAACCTCATTTACTGAGACCTTAACCTGTACTAGTCATTATTTAATAGCTTGACATTCTGTGTATTATCTGATTCAGTTCTCTCTCTCTCTCACACACACACACACCATATTATTATTCCCAGTTTAGAGATGAGAATTTGAATAGCTGGAATTTGAATCTAGGTCTATATGACTCCTAAGTTCATTCACTTTATTTCCTGCCATTGTTCACAATTATAAGAAATAAATGAAGTTACCAAAACCAAGTTCATTCTTTCCTACTCTACTCCTCAGTTCTCTATCACTGACTGATTTGTTACTGTGGTAAGTAGAATAATCCCCACACACAGAGATATGCCACATCCTATCATCTAAAACCTCTGTATGTTTCCTTATGTGGCAAAAGGGAATTTTCAAAGGATATTGAGACAATAAGAGTATCCCGGAGTACTCAGGTGAGTCCAGTGTAATCACAGGGGTATTTATAAAAACATCAGAGGAGGCAGAGAGAGGAAGAGAGGTGATCATGGAAGCAGGAGATGGGAGTGATGCCAGGGAATATAAGGAGCCTTGAAACGCTAATTTTTTGGATGAGATCTTTTCCCATTTTCTCGTTTCATTTTCTTGGACTCCAAAATCACTGCGGATGGTGACTGCAACCATGAAACTACAAGACGCTTGCTCCTTGGAAGAAAAGCTATGACAAACTTAGCGTATTAAAAAGCAGAGACATAACTGCCTACAAAGGTCTGTATAGTCAAAGTGATGGTTTTTCCTGTAGTCATGTATGGATGTGAGAGTTGGATCATAAAGAAGGCTGAGTGCCGAAGACATGATCCTTTTGAACTGTGGTGTTGGAGAAGACTCTTGAGAGTCCATTGGACTGCAAGGAGATCAAACCAGTCAATCCTAAAGGAAATCAGTCCTGAATGTTCATTGGAAGGACTATTGCTGAAGCTCCAATACTTGGGCCACCTGTTGCAAAGAGCCGACTCATTGGAAAAAGACTCTAATGCTGGGAAAGATTGAAGGCAGGAAGAGAAGGGGATGACAGAGAATGAGATGGTTGGATAGCATCACTGAATCAATGGACATGAGTTTGAGCAAGCTAAGGGAGATGGTAAAGGACAGGGAAGCCTGGCGTGCTGCAGTCCATGGGCTGCAAAGAGTCAGACTTGACTGAGCAACTGAACAACAACTAGATGCTAAAAACTGCAAAGAAATGGATTCTCCTGTGAACCTTCAGAAAGAACCAACATCTCGATTTTAGCCCCATAAGGCCCTTTTCCAACTTCTGGCCTCCAGAACTATGAGAAAACAAACCTGTTGTTTAAAGCCACTGTTTGTGGTAATTTGTTAAAGCAGCAATAGAAATATTACAAACTCACTTCAGGATCTTTAGAGCCATTGAAAGGCGGGGCGAGGATGGTAGTAGTAGATGGGTTACCAACAAGGTTTGACAGCTAGTTAATACTGAATGTGGAACTAGAATCTGGGTTTTCTGCTGCCTCAGTGCTGGACTCTTCCTACTTCATCTTTCATTGGAAACACACAAGTCTCTGGAGTAATAGCAATAGGGAATTTGAAATCAAGTAAGTGGACACTGAATGTGTGTGACTTGTTTCCACAGCGGCACAGGTTTAGACACCAGGCACAAAGACCATATAATCCCTGTTGTTCTGTTACAGAGAATAGCTCAAGATATAAAAAGAAATGTTTCTAGGCTTAAAGTCCTACACCTAGCTATTGGTGAAGTAGAACAATTCAGTTTGATTCAACTGTTCTAATAAAAATCACTTTAACAAGGCAAGAGAGGTATAAATAATGCTGTTATTTACTGGGTAATAGTTTACTGTATATTTTTAAAAGTTTACTGCAATATTGTAAAATTGGGCTTCCACGGTAGCTCACACTGTAAAGAATCTACCTGTAATGCCAGAGACCCGGGTTCGATCCCTAGGTCAGGAAGATCCCTGGAGAAGGAAATGGCAACTCACTCCAGTATTCTTGCCTGGAGAATCCCATGAACAGAGGAGCCTGGTGGGCTACAGCCCGTGGGGTTGCAAAAAGTCGGACAAGACTGAGCAACTAAGCATACAATATTGTAAAAAGAGAAAAAGACTGCTGGAGTTGAAATCAGAATTGGGTTCAACTTCTAGCTCAACAGTTAGCTCTGTGATCTGGGCAAGTTAGTTGCCCCTCCAGGTCTCAGATTCCTCACCCATGGAATGACCTGCATCACCCACCACAGCTCTTCCATGCTAGGACCAAACCATTTAGTGCTCTCCATGGGGCCAATGCTGTCCTGACATCAGCACCAGGCTGGGAGCCAGAGGGAGGAGCCCTGACATTCACTGAGTGCCTGCTGAGAGTCTGTGCTGGGCTTCAAACTTCACCTGTGTCACGCTGGTCAGTGTTCACAGCTCCACCGGGTCATATTATGATACATATTTCACAACAGAGGAAATAGAGACCCGCAGAGTTCAAGTAACACACTCAAGTTCCCACAGCACATGTTAGGTAGAACCAGATCTGACTTGATGTGTCGTAGTCTACAACACGGTTGCCATCTCCCATCTCTTCCCCAAAGGTTAAATAATGTAACACACACAGAGACATTTTGAGTGTCAGACACTTCCGCAATCAATGGTTCACTCAGTCCAAAGAGCAATCCTCTGACAAAGCCAAAGCAGATGAGGAAACTGCCTCAGATATTTTTAAGGAACTTGTCAAAAGTCACAGAGGTAGGAAATGGGAAAGACAATGGAACATGAATTAGGGTCTCTCTGTCTCCTTGCTTTAACTGTGATGCCCCAGGACCCTACTCTGCCACCACCAAAGGGGTCTTGGGTAAGTCATTTAACCTCTCTAAATTTCAGTTCCTTCTCCTATAGTATTTCAATTATAATACCTGCCCCTGAAACCATCTTCAGGGCTAGATAAGTCTGAGAAAGTGTTTTGCAAGCTTTTAAGAATGTACAAAGGACAGGAGTGTTTCAACTTGCCTTGAGCAATGACTATTTGTGTCATCTAGTTTAACTCTTTTCTTGAAAGTTTAGACAGAACTATCATAACATGTCAGGAACTAAATAGCCCTATGAAATATAACTCTATAAAGCCTGGTACAGGCTGAGGGCATATGTGTTTGCTATTGTTAATAAGAGAAGAGGCTTAATCACTAGTTGTTCAGAAAGAGAATCCTAGCAAATGCTCAGATCATCAACAACAGCTTCTGGGGCAGTAGCCAGTCCATTAACTAGTTTTGAAACCACGGTTCCACATCACTGAACTTCAGTGCAAGGGCAGAATCCATTTGCCATGAATGAAGTTCAGTATAATACTGAACCTGCTGTGGGCTGGATAAACCTAGAATCAGTGCCAGTTTTCTATAGTTGGAATAATAATTGGAATAATTTTGATTTCAAAAATCTTATAACTAGCCAAGAGCACTGTTTTTTTAATCTTTTTTAATGATAGATTTATTATCAATTCTGATGAATTTCTCTATCATTTTGTTCACTATAATTATGAATTGATAATGTATATATTTAAAATAAACCAAGATTCATGATGAAAAGTTGAAGAATCACAGATGGTGCATTTTTAAAAAGATGTTACCAAAATTAATTAGAAATTTTGAAATATATAGAGTCATTTCAAATTATTTATAATAATAAGAATTAGGAATAATACAAAGATGATTCTTCTAACAAAACTTTTATTATTACATAGATTCTGGAGTTTGAAAGACACACACTTGAGTCCTACCTCTGTCATTAACTTGCTCATGCTTAAACTCTCTGAGCATTTCATTATTTGTCATATGGGCATAATGATGATACCCTAAGGGTTCATTTTTATCATATTCTGTAATGACTATGAAAATATGATACGAATTGTAAATGTTAGTTGGTATTGAATGTTAATAAATTACAAGATGCATATTTTGTTCAAATTATAATAGAAGCTATGAGCCTCAGAATACAAAGAGATTACTCATATTGTAAGTTCTTCCCCATTGTATTACAATATTGAGAAAGCAAAGAAAGGTATTTCAAACACCCAGAAAATGAAAGGCATGACTGGGTATAACTGAATCTGAAATATTGATTAACTCTAAAAATTGTTGCCAAATTATTTCTCAAGATAATTCTATAAGGAATGTGTTGATACAATTCAGATTAAACTTATAATACTCTACTACATTTAGGTGCTAGACAGTGGTGTGTATTATGGAAACTAGGAAGATGACTAAGGTAAAATCTCTGCCTTTGAGAACAAAGAGTAAGGAATAGTCTTTAGTCATTCATCATTAGTTGGAATCATTGCTTATAAAATTAATTATTCCCTTCCCCCTCTCTTCCTCTTTCTCTTCCTCCTCCATTCCCTCTGGTCTACATGTTTTGCTATGTATCTATATACATTTACATGTGTGCATGTATATATATGAATATATATGTATAATTGAATATATGTTTATATATCATCTAATAGCCTCTGGGATAATTTCTTACCCAGAAAATTACTTGTCCTAAAACATACTCTTGCCTCAGTCTTTTTCAGTAAGTAAATGGCTCAAACCACAGGGAACCTTGAAAAACAAGAGTGAAAATAAACATATTTTTATAAATGATCTTAAAGCCATAAGAGAAGATATGATAGTAGTTAATAATATTGAAAGCTTATACATCAGATGTTGCCCATCTCATTCAAACCTCAGAACTATGCTATAGTTACAAAAAGACCTGAATAAACTTTTTGGCCAACCCAATAGTTATTTCTGTAAGTCCAGTTTGCAGGTAAGGAAACAGAATCAGAGAATTTTAGTAGCTTGCTCAAAGTCATACAGTTAATGTGTGATAAAACCTGGAATGAAAACCTATATATGTCTTACTGTAGAAATCATTTTTGTGCATGTGTTTGTGTGTATGTATTTCATAAAAGTCTATGTAAGTATTACAAAAACTGTAATAAGGAAAGCGTACATGCTTTGTGACCCCATGGACTGTAACCATCCAGGATTCTGTCCATGAAATTTTCCAGGCAGGAATACTGGAGTAGGTTGCCATTTCCTACTCCAGAGGATCTTCCTGACCCAGGGATAAAACCCACGTCTCCTGTGTCTCCTGCATTGGCAGATGGATTCTTTACCACTGTGCCACCTGGGGAGCCAGTAAGGAAGGCAAACTTGAGCATTTAATCTGAAATGTGAAAAGTACAAAAAACCTTCTTGCATATTGATGGAAATCAGATCAAGATTAAAGGCTAGATTCCATAAAAGGACATATTTTAAGGGAATGAACTGATCCTTTTTTAGGAGTAAAGGAGCTCATCAAAGAGATATTTTAATAGACTGATCTTGCTGTTTTGACATGATTAATTGTTTTGAAGATGGCCCCCTTCTTCTCATTTCTGTGACTATGTCACTTCATCCTGAGGAAGGGGAGTCTACTTTTCCTCCCTTTGAATCTGGGTTGTCCTTGTGACAAGTTTGTCAAAGAGTTTACAGCAGAAGTCATGTTTTGATAGTTTCAGGCCTAAATCTTAAGAAATTGGTAGATTCTACTTTAATTCTCTTGGAAGATAGTAGCCATATAAAGAAGTTCAACTACCATGTCAGAGAGGAGAAGCCTCTTGGATGGATAGGTGCATGGACTAATGGGTAGCTGGGTGGGTGACTAAATAGATAGATAGATAATGATTGCTAGATGGATAAATGCTGGCAAGAAGATAGATAGACAACTATGTACATAGAGAGAAGCCCTGGATAATAAGAGAATTTGAAAGAAAAGAGAGATGACCAGCCAGCCCCCAGCTGATCCAGCCACTCTAGGTTATCAACATGTAAGTGATGCTTGAATTACCCCAGTCAACAGCACATGGCTCAAAGACAATACATCACCACCGAGCCCTCTTCAAACTCCAGAATAAGGAGAAAATGAAGTTTTTATTGCTCTTTGTTTTAGTTACTTATTGCTCTGTAACAAACCACTCTAAATCATAGACAATGCATAACTGAAACACCTAGAAAATTGGTTCATAATACATTTTACTTTGAGCAACAGAACCAAAAATCATGACTGTATAATGACTTACTCAGTTTTTTAATCAAGCCAAAGCTGAACAACAAATTCTTGTTACTTGCAGCTTAGTGGTAACTATAAAAATGTGCTAATATAGTGCCAGCAGTGATGTATTTTTCATGTTCAAATTTGGAAATTGCAGGACTCTGGGCAAACATCTCATTTACCTCTCAAACTCTCAAAGGAAATATAACAGATTTTAAAAGATAAAAAATCTTGAGTCTTTTTGAAAGGTTAACCAAAAAAAAAAAACTTGACTCTTTTGAGAGAAATGATTAAGAAGCTGGGATACCTAAACAAATTATAAATAGAAAACATTCATCCCAAAGTCTTTTTAATTTTATTTAGTTTAAAATATGATAAACTGAATTTAGTGAAGCTGAGAATTTGAAAAGGAGAGTGAGAAAGTTTTATTTTTCTTTTAAATCAGAAACCATTTTACAGTAGCTGGAGACAGAGTGAAGTCAATTTTTGCTTTATTCCTGCCAACCTAGAAGAGATGGAAGAGCTCCAAACCCACCCTTCATCCTCAGCCTAGATATTAGTTTCAATCCACTCAAGTTCAACAAGAACAGTTTAAGGAGAACAGTATTTCCTTGGGTTGGATTTCAAATCCCTAGTCATCTAGTACAATTGAAAATGGCCAGAACATAGACAAAGCCAAACATTAGGAAGAGTTTCTGGATATCAAGAAATATTTTAAATGACCAAAAAGTTGACTCAGAAAAGCTCTGTAGAAATTCTAGAGGTAAAGGCCATTAGTCTGCCACACGTATCACTCCATTTATCACCAAGGTTGATGGTTGATTAAGGTAAGTGAGGACACCATCCCCTGTCAGTAAGTCACATATCCCTACAAATGCTGCCAGGTCAATCTAGGAGGACAGTATTCAACATCAAGAATAGATGAGTAGATGTACTTTCCTGCTCCATGCCCTAGAAAGCTCTCTGTTTGTGGCAGGAAACATTTGTGATAGTCTAACAAACATAAACTACATAATGAATTTAAGAAATAATCAATATATTCTCCAGCCTCTGAGTGACAGCATAAAGATCAAAAGCAAGAACTTTCTAATAAATAATAAAAGCAAAATAGTTCACAAATTCTATAAACCTCTACCTATAAAGTTAATTTGTTTGTACAGTGATTTCATTCTTGACTTTTACTATCAGCACAAAAAGTGTTTTATGTTCTGTCTTCTGCCGAACCAAGTTCTCTGATACAAAATGAAATAACAATACGTTATATTTTTCTTAAATTCTATTTGTTTTATTCTTAATAGCTGAAATATTCCTATGGAATATTAAAAAGAATGCATATATGTATAAAAAGTTCATGTGGTCCAAAATTCAAATGAGGATGTAATGTTAAAAGTAAAATTCCTATCCCACCTCCTCACCACCCAGTTCTCCTTCCTAGAGTTTCTTGAGTACTCATCCAAAGATATTTTATGCCTTTGAGGCATATAATTTCCCCTTCCCATGTTTTTAATATACAAATGGCTACCTTATAGTTGTATATTTTTCTATAATATCCATTAAGATAAATTATGTTAAGCCTCAAAACTCCTTGAGGTAGGCATTTGCTCCAACTTTACAATGAAAGTGAAAGTTGTTCAGTCATGTCTGATTCTTTGTGACCCCATGGACTGTAGCCTGCCAAGCTCCTCTGTTCATGGAATTCTGCAGGCCAAAATACTGGAGTAGGTAGCTGTTTCCTTCTCCAGGGGATCTTCCCAACCCAGGAATCATACTAGGGTCTCCTGCATTGCAGGTAGATTCTTTACCAGCTGAGCTACCAGGGAAGCCCAATGAGGACACTCAGAAAACATTTGAAACACTTGACCAAAGTTGAGATGACACAAAAACCTAGATCTGCTTATTTCAATCAACATTCCTTTCACTCTAACCCAGTATTCTTGTTTATTTGTTCATATCTCCGTTCATTTTGCAAATATATATTAAGCTTCCAGTACATTCAAAATATACGTTAGATGTTTTGGAGTGTATATATTTTGTGGCGGTGATTTAGTCACTAAGTCGTTGGTGAGACACAATATCTTCTCCCTAAAAGCTTTAATTTTTACAATGGAAATAAAATCAATTTAGATAAGGTAGAATCTTACAATGTAATTTTGCAAATTAACATGAGGTCTAAAAGAGGAAGTAAGTATTTTACCTTGAGATATGAAAAACAGTTTCATGGCAGAAATGGCATTCGTGCCAAGCCTTAAACTATTAACACAAGTAGAATAGAAATAACTCAAACATATCTGTACAATTAAAATATATGTATTTAAAAAGTGTAATAAGTATGTATGTTATAAGACATTTAGTTAAGCAGGAAAGAATTTTCTGAAGTAATAAATTTGGAATATCTCTAGTACATTGATTTGTTTGTTTTTATAGCAGTTCTATAGATAAAGAAAGCTACTTAATGATAAAATTTTCAATTCACCAGAAAACTATAATAATTCTAAATCTGTATGTATCTAATAATAATAATGTCTCAGATGATATAGAGCAAAAATTGACCAAACTTCAAGGAAAAATACATAAATCCAATATGCCTACTGGGAAATTTTACCATGCCTCTCTTATTAACTAGAGCAATGGAACAAAAATACTAATATGTCTAGAAAAGTGCTAACAATAATATAATAATGACTTGATATATGAAATGCTGCACAAAACAACTACAGATATCCTTTTTTTGAACATTTTCTGGGTCATAATATAAGTCAGAAATTTCAAAACTTGCAGGTGTACAGAATGCAGTTTCTTATTACAATGAAATTAAGCTAGAAATCAATAATGCAAAGATAAAATCCTCACATATTTAGAATTTTTAAAATACTCTTTGTAAATAACTCATGTGTCAACAAGGAAATTGCAACAAAAATCATAATATTTGAGGGCGGTCCTAAGATGGCAGAGGAATAGGACGGGGAGACCACTTTCTCCCCCACAAATTCATCAAAAGAACATTTAAACGCTGAGTAAATTCCACAAAACAACTTCTGAATGCCGGCAGAGGACATCAGGCACCCAGAAAAGCAGCCCATTGTCTTCAAAAGGAGGTAGGAAAAACATAAAAGACAAAAAAAGAGACAAAAGAGGTAGGGATGGAACTCTGTCCTGGGAAGGGAGTCTTAAAAAGAGAGGTTTCCAAACACTCTCACTGAGAGAGGAAACACTCTCACTGCCGAGTCTGTGGCGAGCCTTGGAAGCACAGAGGGCAACATAATAGGGAGGAAAAATAAGTAAATAATTAAAACCCACAGATTAAGCCCAATGGTAACTGCCCCAGCGGAGAAGCAGCGCAGATGCCTGCACCCACTACTAGCAAGCGGGGGCTGGGCAGCGAGGTGTGGGCTACATTGCTTAGAGTAAGGATCAGGCCTGATTTCCCCAAGGGTAATCAGAGCGAACTAATTTGGGCTAGCAAACCAGACTGTGGGATAGCTACCATGCGAAAAGCCCTAAGACACTGCCAGGCCCGCACACAGAACAAAGGGCTGAACAGAACCAGCTGGCTGCAGACCATCCCCCTCTGGTGACAGGTAGCCAGAGCCAGAAGAGGGCAATCGCAGCCCCAGAGAGACATTATCTACCAAAATGCAAGCAGGCTTCTTTGCTAACTAAGACTTCTTGGGGTCCTGGGCAGTCATCATCCACCTGAGAAGGTGTGCCAGTTGTACACCCAGAAAACCAAGCAGCAGGGATGGGAGAGGCAATAAGTCACAGTGACCACACTTGCCAAACACCTCATCACCCGAGCTGCTCGGAGCTGGGAAGGGCACAAAACATAGGCCCAACGGAGTGTGCACCTCTGAGGACTACCTGAGTGCCTGAACCTGAGAGGCTTAGACTCGGGAGGTGCATGCAGCCCAGGGCCAGTCTTGGACAGTTACTGGCGGAACAACAGAGCCTGAGCTGTGTGGGCAGGGAGAGTGCATGCACTGTGACCAGGGGCATGGCCCAGTGTGGCTGAGACACTGCGAGCACACACCAGTGTTATTTGTTTGCAGCGTCCCTCCCTCCCCACAGTGCGACTGAACAAGTGAGCCTAAAAAAAAAAAAGTGTCCACCACCACCCGCCTTGTGTCAGGGCAGAAATCAGACACTGACGAGACCAGCAAACAGAAGAAGCTAAAACCGAGGGAACCGCCTTGGAAGTGACAGGTGCAATAGACTAAAACCCTGTAGTTAGTACCAACTACATAGGAAGGGGCCTATAGATCTTGAGAAATATAAGCTGGACCAAGGAACTATCCAAAAATGAATTGACCCCACACTGCCCACAACAACACCAGAGAAAGTCCTAGATATATTTTTACCATATTTATGATCATTCTTTTCTTTTTTTTTTCTTTTTTAAACTTTTTTAATTTTTAAGTCCTCTATTACTCATTTAATTTTCATTTTTATAACCTACTATTACTTTCCAAAAAAAGACTATTTTTAAAGAAAACTTCATATATATCTTTTTTTTAATAATTTTTGTGACTTTGTTTTTTTTTCTTCTTCTTCTTCTTCTTCTTTTCTTTAATATTGTATTTTTGAAAATCCAACCTCTACTCTAGAATTTTAATCTTTGCTTTTTGGTATTTGTTATCAATTTTGTACCTTTAAGAACCCAATCTTCAGTACCCATTCTTACTTGGGAGCAAGATTACTGGCTTGACTGCTCTCTCCCCCTTTGGACTCTCCTTTTTCTCCACTAGGTCGCCTCTGTCTTCTCCCTCCCCTATCTCTTCTCTACCCAACTCTCGGAATCTCTGTGTGTTTCAGACGGTGGAGAACACTTAGGGAACTGATTACTGGCTGGATCTGTCTCTCTCCTTTTCATTCCCTGCTTTTATCTTCCTGGCCACCTCTGTCTCCTTCCTCCCTCTTCTCTTCTCTGTATAACTCCATGAACATCTCTGAGTGGTCCAGACTGTGGAGCACACATAAGGAAGTGATTACTGGCTAACTTGCTCTCTCCTCTTTTGATTCCACCTCATCTCATTCAAGTCACCTCTAACTCCTGCCTCCCTCTTCTCTTCTCCATGTAACTCTGTGAACCTCTCTGGGTGTCCCTCACTGTGGAGAAACTTTTCATCTTTAACCTAGATGTTTTATCAATGGTGCTGTATAGAAGGAGAAGTCTTGAGACTACTGTAAAAATAAAACTGAAAACCAGAAGCAGGAGGCTTAAGTTCAAATCCTGAGACCATCAGAGAACTTCTGACTACAGGGAACATTAATCGATAGGAGCTCATCAAACACCTCCATACCTATACTGAAACCAAGCACCACCCAAGAGCCAACAAGTTCCAGAGCAAGACATACCACACAAATTCTCCAGCAACACAGGAACACAGCCCTGAGCTTCAATATACAGGCTGCCCAAAGTTACTCCAAAACCATTGACATCTCATAACTTGTTACTAGACACTTCACTGCACTCCAGAGAGAAGAAATCCAGCTCCACCCACCAAAACACCGACACAAGCTTCCCTAACCAAGAAACCTGGACAAGCCACCTGTACAACCCTACCCACAGCGAGGAAACTCCACAATAAAGAGAACTCCACAAACTGCCAGAATACAGAAAGGCCACCCCAAACACAGCAATATAAACAAGATGAAGAGACAGAGGAATGCCCAGCAGGTAAAGGAACAGGATAAATGCCCACCAAACCAAACAAAAGAGGAAAAGATAGGGAAGCTACCTGATAAAGAATTCCGAATAATGATAGTGAAAATGATCCAAAATCTTGAAATCAAAATGGAATCACAGATAAATAGCCTGGAGACAAGGATTGAGAAGATGCAAAAAAGGTTTAACAAGGACCTAGAAGAAATTTTTTAAAAAGTCAATACATAGTGAATATATAATGCAATAAATGAGATCAAAAACACTCTGGAGGCAACAAATAGTAGAATAACAGAGGCAGAAGATAGGATTAGTGAATTAGAAGATAGAATGGTAGAAATAATTGAATCAGAGAGGAAAAAAGAAAAACGAATTAAAAGATATGAGGACAATCTCAGAGACCTCCAGGACAGTGTTAAATGCCCCAACACTCGAATCATAGGAGTCCCAGAAGAAGAAGACAAAAAGAAAGACCACAAGAAAATTCTTGAGGAGATAATCATTGAAAACTTCCCTAAAATGGGGAAGGAAATAATCACCCAAGTCCAAGAAACCCAGAGAGTCCCAAACAGGATAAACCCAAGGAGAAACACCCCAAGACACACATTAATCACATTAACAAAGATCAAACACAAAGAACAAATATTAAAAGCAGCAAGGGAAAAACAACAAATAACACACAAGGAGATTCCCATAAGGATAACAGCTGATCTTTCAATAGAAACTCTTCAAGCCAGGAGGGAATGGCAAGACATACTTAAAGTGAAGAAAGAAAATAACCTACAGCCCAGATTACTGTACCCAGCAAGGATCTCATTCAAATATGAAGGAGAAATCAAAAGCTTTACAGACAAGCAAAAGCTGAGAGAATTCAGCACCACCAGACCAGCTCTCCAACAAATGCTAAAGGAGATTCTCTAGACAGGAAACACAAAAAGGATGTACAAAGTCGAACCCAAAACAATAAAGTAAATGGCAACGGGATCATACTTATCAATAATTACCTTAAACGTAAATGGGTTGAATGCTCTAACCAAAAGACAAAGACTGGATGAATGGATACAAAAACAAGACCCCTATATATGCTGTCTACAAGAGACCCACTTCAAAACAGGGGACACATACAGACTGAAAGTGAAGGGCTGGAAAAAGATATTCCATGCAAATAGAGACCAAAAGAAAGCAGGAGTAGCAATACTCATATCAGATAAAATAGACTTTAAAACAAAGGCTGTGAAAAGAGACAAAGAAGGACACTACATAATGATCAAAGAATCAACCCAAGAAGAAGATATAACAATTATAAATATATATGCACCCAACATAGGAGCACCGCAAATATGTAAGACAAAGCTAACAAGTTTGAAAGGGGAAATTAATGATAACACCATAATAGTGGGAGACTTTAATACCCACTCGCACCTATGGATAGATCAACTAAATAGAAAATTAACAAGGAAACACAAACTTTAAACAATACAATAGACCAGTTAGACCTAATTGATATCTATAGGACATTGCATCCCAAAACAATGAATTTCACCTTTTTCTCAAGTGCACACGGAAGCTTCTCCAGGATAGATCACATCCTGGGCCATAAATCTAGCCTTGATAAATTCAAAAAAATTGAAATCATTCCAAGCATTTTTTCTGACCACAATGCAGTAAGATTAGATCTCAATCACAGGAGAAAAACTGTTAAAAATTCCAACATATGGAGGCTGAACAACACACTGCTGAATAACTAACAAATCACAGAAGAAATCAAAAAAGAAATCAAAATATGCATAGAAATGAATGAAAATGAAAACACAACAACCCAAAACCTGTGGGACACTGTAAAAGCAGTGCTAAGGGGAAAGTTCATAGCAATACAGGCATACCTCAAGAAACAAGAAAAAAGTCAAATACATAACCTAACTCTACACCTAAAGCAACTAGAAAAGGAAGAAATAAAGAACCCCAGGGATAGTAGAAGGAAAGAAATCTTAAAAATTAGGGCAGAAATAAATGCAAAAGAAACAAAAGAGACCATAGCAAAAATCAACAAAGCCAAAAGCTGGTTCTTTGAAAGGATAAATAAAATTGACAAACCATTAGCCAGACTCATCAAGAAAGAAAGGGAGAAAAAGCAAATCAATAAAATTAGAAATGAAAATGGAGAGATCACAACAGACAACACAGAAATACAAAAGATCATAAAAGACTACTATCAACAATTATATGCCAATAAAATGGACAACATGGAAGAAATGGACAAATTCTTAGAAAAGCACAACTTTCCAAAACTGAACCAGGAAGAAATAGAAAATCTTAACAGACCCATCACAAGCACAGAAATTGAAACTGTAATCAGAAATCTTCCAGCAAACAAAAGCCCAGATCCAGACAGCTTCACAGGTGAATTCTACCAAAAATTTAGAGAAGAGCTAACACCTATCCTACTCAAACTCATCCAGAAAATTGCAGAGGAAGGGAAACTTCCAAACTCATTCCATGAGGCCACCATCACCCTACTACCCAAACCTGACAAAGATGCCACAAAAAAAGAAAACTACAGGCCAATATCACCATGAACATAGATGCAAAAATCCTTAACAAAATTCTAGCAATCAGAATCCAACAGCACATTAAAAAGATCATACACGAAGACCAAGTGGGCTTTATCCCAGGGATGCAAGGATTCTTTAATATCTGCAGATCAATCAACATAATACGCCACATTAACAAATTGAAAAATAAAAACCATATGATTATCTCAATAGATGCAGAGAAAGCCTTTAACAAAATTCAACATCCATTTATGATAAAAACTCTCCAGAAAGCAGGAATAGAAGGAACATACTTCAACATGATAAAAGCTATATATGACAAACCCACAGCAAACATTATCCTCAATGGTGAAAAATTGAAAGCATTTCCCCTAAAGTCAGGAAAAGGACAAGGGTGCCCACTTTTACCACTACTATTCAATGTAGTTTTGGAAGTTTTGGCCACAGCAATCAGAGCAGAAAAAGAAATAAAAGGAATCCAAATTGGAAAAGAAGAAGTAAAACTCTCACTCTTTGCCTATGACATGATCCTCTACATAGAAAACCCTAAAGACTCTACCAGAAAATTACTAGAGTTAATCAATGAATATAGTAAAGTTGCAGGATATAAAATCAATACACAGAAATCTCTTGCATTCCTATACACTAATAATGAGGAAATAGAGAAATTAAGGAAACAATACCATTCACCATTGCAACGAAAAGAATAAAATACTTAGGAATATATCTACCTAAAGAAACTAAAGACCTATATATAGAAAACTATAAAACACTGGTGAAAGAAATCAAAGAGGACATTAATAGATGGAGAAATATGCCATGTTCATGGATCAGAAGAATCAATATAGTGAAATGAGTATACTACCCAAAGCAATCTTTTCACAGAGCTAGAACAAATAATTTCACAATTTGTATGGAAATACAAAAAAATTCAAATAGCCAAAGCTATCTTGAGAAAGAAGAATGGAACTGGAGGAATCAACCTGCCTGACCTCAGGCTCTACTACAAAGCCACAGTCATCAAGACAGTATGGTACTGGCACGAAGACAGAAATATAGATCAATGGAATAAAATAGAAAGCCCAGAGATAAATCCACGCACCTATGCACACCTTATCTTTGACAAAGGAGGCAAGAATATACAATGGATTAAAGACAATCTCTTTAACAAGTGGTGCTGGGAAAACTGGTCAACCACTTGTAAAAGAATGAAACTAGAACACTTTCTAACACCATACACAAAAATAAACTCAAAGTGGATTAAAGATCTAAACGTAAGACCAGAAACACTCTCCAACATACATCACAGCAGGATCCTCTATGACCCACCTCCCAGAATATTGGAAATAAAAGCAAAAATAAACAAATGGGACCTAATTAAACTCAAAAGCTTCTGCACAACAAAGGAAACTCTAAGCAAGGTGAAAAGACAGTCTTCAGAATGGAAGAAAATAATAGCAAATGAAGCAACTGACAAACAACTAAT
>NW_011495027.1:7435852-7440039 GCF_000754665.1 Bison bison bison
CAACTAATCTCAAAAATATACAAGCAACTCCTGCAGCTCAATTCCAGAAAAATAAACGACCCAATCAAAAAATGGGCCAAAGAACTAAATAGACATTTCTCCAAAGAAGACATACAGATGGCTAACAAACACATGAAAAGATGCTCAACATCACTCATTATCAGAGAAACGCAAATCAAAACCACAATGAGGTACCATCTCATGCCAGTCAGAATGGCTGTGATCCAAAAGTCTACAAGCAATAAATGCTGGAGAGGGTGTGGAGAAAAGGGAACCCTCTCACACTGTTGGTGGGAATGCAAACTGGTACAGCCACTATAGAGAACAGTGTGGAGATTCCTTAAAAAGCTGGAAACAGAACTGCCATATGACCCAGCAATCCCACTGCTGGGCGTACACACCGAGGAAACCAGAATTGAAAGAGACACATGTACCCCAATGTTTATCGCAGCACTGTTTATAATAGCTAGGACATGGAAGCAACCTAGATGTCCATCAGCAGATGAATGGATAAGAAAGCTGTGGTACATATACACAATGGAATATTACTCAGCCATTAAAAAGAATACATTTGAATCAGTTCTAATGAGGTAGATGAAACTGGAGCCTATTATATAGAGTGAAGTAAGCCAGAAAGAAAAACACCAATACAGTATACTAACGCATATATATGGAATTTAGAAAGATGGTAACGATAACCCTGTATGTGAGACAGCAAAAGAGACACAGATGTATAGAACAGTCTTTTGGACTCTGTGGGAGAGGGAGAGGGTGGGATGATTTGGGAAAATGGCATTGAAACATGTTTAATATCATATCTGAAACGAATTGCCAGTCCAAGTTCAATGCATGATACTGGATGCTTGGGGCTGGTACACTGGGATGACCCAGAGGTATGGTACAGGGAGGGAGGAGGGAGGGGGGTTCAGGATTGGGAACACGTGTATACCCGTGGTGGATTCATGTTGATGTATGGCAAAACCAATACAATATTGTAAAGTAATTAACCTGTAATTAAAATTAATTAATTAATTAATTTTAAAATAAATAAATAAATAAAATATTTTGAACTAAATGATAATGAAAACAGTCAATACCAAAACTTTTAGAACGTAGCTAAAGCCAAACTTTTATAGTTTTAACACATACATTAGAGAGAGCAAAAAGTAAAAAACCAGTGAGTTAATTACAAAACTGAGAAAAAGAATAGCAAATTAAACCCAAAGAAAGTACAGAGGAAAGAAAGGTAAGAGCAACTAACAAAACTGAAAAATAAATGTAGAATAAAGAAGATCAACAATGCCTAAAACTTATTATTTGAAATGTATAAAAATAATGATTGATCCCTGGCAATCAAGAAAAGAGAGAAAGAAGGTGCAAAATAAATAATTTGGGGAACTACAAAGTGACATCAGTATGAATCATAAAGACATTGAAAATATCATTAAGAGGATATCATGAAAAATATTATTCAAGTTATTTTTAAATTTAGGTGTAAATCAGTACATTTCTTTAGAAAAACATAACTTTCTAGAATGACACAAAAAATAGCAAATCTAAATAGTGCTGTAAAAGAATTGTGTATAATTTAAACATTTTCCATAAAGAAATCTCCAGACCCAAAGGATTACCAAAAACAAATATTTTTTTACTATTTTACCAAATACTCCACAGGAAAGGAGATATTTAAGTTTTTCTTACTGATGATCATTGACACAAAGATTCCAAACAAAATATTAATAAAAGCAAAATAAGCACAATAATATATTAAAAGGATTATATATCACAACTAATTTGAGATTATTCAAAGAATGCAGTTAACATTTTTTAATCAATCAATATTATTCTTCACATTAACAAAATAAAAGAGAAATCCATATGATTATCTCAATAAATGCAGAAATTTCAATACTCTTTCATAATTTAATACAGCATACTACAAAGAGAATCTTCCTTAATTTACAAAGGGCACTTATAAAAGGGCCACGGAAAACACCATACCTAATGATCTGATGCAAGTAGTGGATCCTGCAAGAATAGAAATGAGATTAAAAATACACAATATACCCACTTCTATTCTACATATTTGGAAATCCTAACCAGTAAAATAAATCAAGGAAAAGAAATAAAATGATTAATAACTGGAAATTTGTAATTATTTGCAAATGGCACAAAAATATAAATAAAAAGCTATAGGTCACATACAGAGGTCAATATTACAAAACTCAATTCTATTTCTGTTTATAATACATGTGTATATGTCTGTAAAAGCTAGAAAATTAAATTTCAAATATATTTGCATAAATAAATATCAAATATCTAGGAATAATATTAATTTTAATTTAATTCAATTTTTTAATATGCAAGAAATCTACAATGAAAATTTTATTTATATATGTATATATATATATTTTGGCTGTGCTTGGTCTTTGTTGCTGCACAGGCTTTTCTCTAGTTGCAGCAAGTGGAGGTTACTCTCTAGTTGTGTCCGGGCTTTTCATAGCGGTGGCTTCTCTTGTGGAGCATAGGCTCTAGGGCATGCAGGCTTCAGTAGTTGTGGCACATGGGCTCAGTAGTTGTGACTCCCAGGCTCTAGAGCTCAGGCTCAGCAGTAGTGGTGCAGAGGCTTAGCTGCTCCACAGCATGTGGGATCCTCCTGGACTGGGGATTGAATCCATGTCCCCTGCATTGGCAATCGGACCCTTTACCACTAACCCACCAGGGAAGCCCTACATGGAAAATTATAATACAGTATAGAAAGAAAGTAAAGAAAATTTACATATACTATATTCAGGGATTAAAACCTCAACTGTAAAGATGAAAATCTCAAAGTGATCAATAAGTAATTGCAATCCCAATAAAAGTCATAACAGATTTATATTCTTATGTTAATTTTCCAATGGATTGTGAGATTTGTATTGGAATACAAAGGGCCAAGAGCAATCAAGACACTTTGGAAAAATGACTAGAAGAACTGCTTTATGAGATATCAAGAATCACTGATTATCAAGCTTCCGTAACTAAGATACCCTGGGCAGGTGGTATTGGAACAAGGAGAGAGAAATAGAACAATGAACCAAAACAGAGGGCTCAGAAAGCAGACCCCATGTACATGGACGTTTGTTCTGTTAAAAAGGTAGCACTGCAGAGTGTCTGAGAAAGATTAGTGCTGGATGAATTAAAATATTTATGTGAGGGACTTCCCTAGTCAAGTGGTTAAGACGCTGTACTTCCAATGTAGGGGACATGAGTTCGATTCCTGGTTGAGGAACTAAGATCCCACATGCCTGTATACCCAAATAAATAAACATTTATGTGAGGAAAAAGTTAAACATTACCTCTGCTTCACACTATAAATAAAAATCAAGTCGAGGTGTATTGTAGATGTAAATATGAACAGTAAAACAATAAAACTTCCAGATTTCATGGATGATATCAAGATTAGGGGACAAGGGGGGCTTCATGGTGTAAGGATAACTAAAACAAGACTCAAAAAGCAAAAAGCATAAAGGAAAAAATTAATTAGACTAAATTAAAATTATGAATCTAAGTTCATAAAAAGATTCTATTAAGGTAATAACAAACAGGAGAAGAGATTTTCAACCCAAACAATCGAAGAGTGCATGTTCAGAATATACGAAGATTCATACTAATTAATACAAAAAGGACAAAGAAAGCAGTTTACATATGGTTCTCTTAAGAAAGATTCTTCACAAAAGATGATGACCAAAGGGCCAACAAACATATAAAAAGGCTCTCAATCCCACTGATCCTCAGGGAAATACAACAGGCCCATCAGAGTATCTAAATCTAAGTATCAAGTGCTGGCTGACTAGGACAAAACAGGAACTTTGTCCTCTTCAGATAGAGTTTAAATTAGTAAAACACTTTGAAAAAATATTTTCTAAAATGATCATGCACACCCTATAGCCCTATGTAGCAGGTCTAGCTGCATAATTTGTGAGTCCAATACAAAATAAAACTATGGGACACGTTCAAACAGCAGGAGAAAAGTGCTGCAAAAGGTACTAAAACAAAAATAATTTTCCTTTCAGTCTCTCTGGCAACTTGTTGTGATGCTGTTTATTTTCTCTTTAATGTCTTCTAAGTAAAGAAAAATTAAAATTTTAAATTATTAGCCCCGCCGCCAACGCCGCCGCGGCCGGGGGCACTCGCCTCCCTCCTGC
>NW_011495027.1:7440355-7455348 GCF_000754665.1 Bison bison bison
GGCCCGAAGCCGAGGAGGGAGCACCGGGGCACCGTCGGGCCCGCTCTCGGCTGCGTAAAAAAAAAAAAAAAAAAAAAAATAAAATTATTAGCCTGAGTTTTACGATTAATCTCTGTATTGTGCAATGCCAGTTTTAAGTGCACCTATAAAGACCTTCGACTGAGCTGTGGAATCAGCAATATTACACAATTTGTATTTTATAGCTCATACATGCAGATGTACTTTATTCTACCAAACAGTGGAAACCGCACAAAACTAACTCTGCTATTTTTATTTCACTTCACATTCTATCTACATTCTCTACCTTTGGCTTACTTTAGACTTTACTAAGGAAGGACTAAAAAGAAACAACACTAGGGTTCCTCCTATCTTTCCCTTTCCTTCTCTGTCATCATTTTCAAAGTTACATGGTTGGCTAATAAAATGAAGTCATATTTCTTAGAATACATTACCTTCTCCCTGCATTTGATGAAAATTATGATTCAAATGAAAGCATGGCCTCTCAAGGCTGTCATCCCCCACTTATTGTCTTCAGTCTGTAGATGTAACACATTCATCTTAAAGTTGTTTTGAATCTTGTTGAACTTCTATGAATAGTGGCTCCACTGGAATTGCAGGCATTGAGTCACAGGCGAGTAAAGCCACCAGGAACTGTGAACGTGGACATTGTGCCTTTCTCCTCTGCTATGCGCATGCTCATCAATCCATCAGGCTTCAACTACAAAACACAAGTTCCAGGGTAAAATTAAAAATTTCAAGCAGGAAAAGATGAAAGCTCTAATTTGAAAAGATAGCATGTACCCAATGTTCATAGTGGCACTATTTACAATAGCGAAGACGTGGAAGCAAACTAAACACCCATCAACAGATGAATGGATAAAGAAGATGTGGAATATGTGTGTATATATACACATATATATGTATATATACAATGGAATATTAGCCAAAAAAGAATGAAATAGTGCCATTTTCAGCAACATAGATAGACCTAGAGTATATCATACTAAGTGAAGTAAGTCAAACAGAGAAAGACAAATGTGATATGATATTACTTACATGTGGAGTTCTAAAAATAGTACAAATGAATTTATTTATAAAATATAAACAGAATCAGAGACATAGGAAACAAACTGATGGTTACCCTAATGGGAAAGCAGGGAAGGCTAAATTAGCAATACATATTACAACATATAAAATGGATAAACTGCAAGGACCTACTGTATAGCACAAGGAACTATATTCAACATCTTGTAATAACCTACAATGGAAAAGAACTGGAAAAAGGAATATATAGATAAATAAATGTATAAGTGAATCACTTTGCTGTACACATGAAACTGACACAATACTGTAAATCAAATATAATTCAATAAAGAAGAAGAATGTCAAGACAGCAATGACAGAGCATTAAACTAAGAACTGAACTTACATGAGCGCAGGGCATTCTACAATTGTACAAGTTTCATGTCCATGAAGCCAGCTCTGCCCAACAAATCCACTCTTAAATTTATAGCCAACAGAAATCCCTGCGTATGTGCACCAAAAGACATATTCAAGAACATTCCTATTATCATTATTTCTAATAGTGTTAAACTAAAATAATTCAAATGCCTATCAATAATCCCTGGAAACGGGCACAGCTACTCACTCCAGTATTCTGGCATGGAGAATTCCATGGACTGTATAGTCCTTGGGGTCTCAAAGAGTCGGACACGACTGAGCAACTTTTATTACTTTAAGATCAATAGTAACTGAATATTTACAAAGTATCAGTTCAGTTCAGTTCAGTCACTCAGTTGTGTCCAGCTCTTTGTGACACCATGGACTGCAGCGTGCCAGGCTTCCCTGTCTGTCACCAACTCCCAGAGCTTACTCAAACTCATGTCCATTGAGTCGGTGATGCCATCCAACCCTCTCATCCTCTGTTGTCCACTTCTTCTCCCGCCTTCAATCATTCCCAGCATCAGGGTCTTTTCGACTGAGACAGTTCTTTGCATCAGGTAGCCAAAGTATTGGAGTTTCAGTTTCAACATCAGTCCTTCCATTGAACACCCCGGACTGATTCCCTTTAGGAATCAGGTTGGATCTCCTTGCAGTCCAAGGGACTGTCAAGAGTCTTCTCCAACACCACAGCTCAAAAGCATCAATTCTTCGGAGCTCAGCTTTCCTAATAGTCCAACTGTCACATCCATATATGACTGCTGGAAAAACCATAGCTTTGACTAGCTGGACCTTTGTTGGAAAAGTAATGTCTCTGCTTTTTAATATGCTGTCTAGGTTGGTCATAACTTTTCTTCCAAGGAGTAAGTGTCTTTTAATTTCATGGCTGCAATCACCATCTGCAGTGATTTTAGAGCTCAAAAAAATAGTCTGACACTGTTTCCACTGTTTCCCCATCTATTTGCCATGAAGTGATGGGACTGGATGCCATGATCTTCATTTTCTGAATGTTGAGCTTTAGGCCAACTTTTTCACTTTCCTCTTTCACTTTCATCAAGAGGCTCTTTGGTTCCTCTTCACTTTCTGCCATAAGGCTGGTGTCATCTGCATATCTCAGTTTATTGATATTTCTCCCAGCAATCTCGATTCCAGCTCGTGCTTCCTCCAGCCCAGCGTTTCTCATGATGTACTCTGTATATAAGTTAAATAAGCAGGGTAACAATATACAGCCTTGATGTACTCCTTTTCCTATTTGGAACCAGTCTGTTGTTCCATGTCCAGTTCTAAATGTTGTTTCCTGACCTGCACACAGATTTCTCAAGAGGCAGGTCAGGTGGTCTGGTATTCCCATCTCTTGAAGAATTTTCCACAGTTTGTTGTGATCCAGAGTCAAGGCTTTGGCATAGTCAATAAAGCAGAAGTAGATGTTTTTCTGGAACTCTCTTGCTTTTTCGATGATCCAATAGATGTTGGCAATGATCTCTCTGCCTTTTCTAAAACCAGCTTGAACATCTGGAAGTTCATGGTTCACATATTGTTGAAGCCTGGCTTGGAGAATTTTGAGCATTACTTTACTAGCATGTAAGATGAATGCAATTGTGCAGTAGTTTGAGCATTCTTTGGCATTGCCTTTCTTTGGGATTGGAATGAAAACTGACCTTTTCCAGTCCTGTGGCCACTGCTGAGTTTTCCAAATTTGCTGGCATATTGAGTGCAGCACTTTCACAGCATCATCTTTTAGGATTTGAAATAGCTTAACTGGAATTCCATCACCTCCACTAGCTTTGTTTATAGTGATGCTTCCTAAGATCTACTTGACTTCACATTCCAGGATATCTGGCTCTAGGTGAGTGATCACACCATCATGATTATCTGGGTCATGAAGCTCTTTTCTGTACAGTTCTTCTGTATATTCTTGCCACCTCTTCTTAATATCTTCTGCTTCTGTTAGGTCCATACCATTTCTGTCCTTTATTGTGCCCATCTTTGCATTAAATGTTCCCTTGGTATCTCTAATTTTCTTGAAGAGATCTCTAGTCTTTCCCATTTTATTGTTTTCCTCTATTTCTTTGCACTGATCACTGAAGAAGGCTTTCTTATCTCTCCTTGTATGCTTTGGAACTCTGCATTCAGATGCTTATCTCTTTCCTTTTCTCCTTTGCTTTTCACTTCTCTTCTTTTCACAACTATTTTTAAGGCCTCCTTAGACAGCCATTACCCACTCCAGGGTTCTTGCCTGGAGAATCTCAGGGATGGGGGAGCCTCGTGGGCTGCCGTCTATGGGGTCCCACAGAGTCGGACACGACTGAAGCAACTTAGCAGCAGCAGCGGCAGTGGACAGCCATTTGCTTTTTCGAGTTTCTGTTTCTTGGGGATGGTCTTGATCCCTGTCTCCTGTACAATGTCACGAATCTCCATCCATATTTCATCAGGCACTCTATCAGATCTAGTCTCTTAAATCTATTTCTCACTTCCACTGTATAATCGTAAGGGATTTGATTTAGGTCATACTGAATGGTCTAGTGGTTTTCCCTACTTTCTTCAATATCAGTCTGAATTTGGCAATAAGGAGTTCATGATCTGAGCTCCAGTCAACTCCTGGTCTTGTTTTTGCTGACTGTATAGGGCTTCTCCATCTCTAGCTGCAAAGAATATAATCAATCTGATTTCAGTGTTGACCATCTGGTGATGTCCATGTGTAGAGTCGTCTCTTGTTTGTTAGAAGATGGTGTTTGCTATGACCAGTGCGATCTCTTGGCAAAACTCTTTGAGCCTTTGTCCTGTTCGTTCTGTACTCCATCTGTTTCTTGACCTCCTACTTTTGCATTCCAGTCCCCTATAATGAAAAGGACATCTTTTTTGCATATTAGTTCTAGAAGGTCTTGTAGGTCTTCATAGACCCATTCAACTTCAGCTCTTCAGCATTACTGGTCAGGGCATAGACTTGGATTACCATAATATTGAATGGTTTGCCTTGGAAACAAACAGAGATTTTTTGTCGTTTTTGAGACTGCATCCAAGTACTGCATTTTGGACTCTTTTGTTGACTATGATGGCTACTCCATTTCTTCTAAGGGATTCTTGCCCACAATAGTAGATATAATGGTCATCTGAGTTAAATTTGCTCATTCTAGTCCATTTTAGTTCACTGATTCCTGAAATGTCGATGTTCACTCTTGCCATCTCCTGTCTGACCACTTCCAATTTGCCTTGATTCATGGACCTAACATTCCAGGTTCCTATGCAATATTGCTCTTTACAGCATCAGACCTTGCTTCCATCACCAGTCACATCCACAACTGGGTGTTGTTTTTGTTTTGGCTCCATCTCTTCATTCTTTCTGGAGTTATTTCTCCACTGGTCTCCAGTAACATGTTGGGCATCTACTGACCTGGGGAGTTCATCTTTCAGTGTCCTGTCTTTTTGCCTTTTCATACTGTTCATGGGGTTCTCAAGGCAAGAATACTGAAGTGGTTTGCTATTTCCTTCTCCAGTGGACCACATTTTGTCAAATGCTTTGTCAAAGGCTTTGGCATAGTCAGTAAAGCAGAAGTAGATGTTTTTCTAGAGCTCTCTCACTTTTTTGATGATCCAGCGGATGTTGGCAATTTGATCTCTGGTTCCTCTGCCTGTTCTAAATCCAGCTTGAACATCTGGAAGTTCACAGTTCATGTATTGCTGAAGCCTGGCTTGGAGAATTTTGAGCATTACTTCGCTAGTGTGTCAGATGAGCGCAATTGTGCAGTAGTTTGAGCATTCTTTGGCATTGCCTTTCTTTCAGATTGGAATGAAACCTGACCTTTTCCAGTCCTGTGGCCACTGCTGAGTTTTCCAAATTTGCTGGCATATTGAGTGCAGCACTTTCACAGCATCATCTTTTAGGATTTGAAATAGCTCAACTGGAATTCCATCACCTCCACTAGCTTTGTTCATAGTGATGCTTCCTAAGGCCCACTTGACTTCGCATTCCAGGATGTCTGGTTCTCAGTGAGTGATCCCACCATCATGGTTATCACATAGTACACATTCATAAAATTGAATACTATATAACAATTAAAAATTTAAAACTATAGCTCACTGCAACACTGATGACTCTCAAATTTAACGTTGAGCAAAAGCAACCAAACACTGAAGAATACATGCTTTGTAACTACTTTCTTGTAAAGTTTTAAAACAGCCAAAATGATGCTAGAAGTCAGAATAATGTATGCTCCCTGGAAAGAAGGAAGGAAGCATTGACTGAGAGAGGAATGAAGACAATACTCTGTTTCTTAGCCTGGTTGGTGATTACCTCATGTGCTTACTTTATGATAGTTTATTGAGCTGAATACTTATAATTTGCTCATTTTTCTGAATTGTCATACTTAATTCTATTTTTTATTTTAAAAATGGAAATATGGGTAAATATGGGGAAAGTATTCCTTTAGTTTTATTTTAGTAGTGCCATGGAAAGTATGAGTTCATTTAAATTTTTATACTACAAAATGTTAATGATGATAAACAGCACCTGCTATGATAATCATAGAAATCTATTTTTAAATGAGCACACTACAGCTTTTTCAGTTTGCTGCTTAAGAAGTTCCTCTTTCATTACTGTCACAAGTCACCATCACATGTATTTCCTAATACTTTTCTAATTTATTTTTCTAATGGCATTATCTATTTCTGGTAGTTGCAATTTGTTCTTTATGCCCAAATATCATAATCATGGAAATTATTGAAATTTTATTCATTTTATCACCTTCTATAAGATTATGACTTTGTCAGCATACATATTCAGGGATTTCTTAAATTTCTGTCTATAATTATCATGCACTGAGGGAACAAAAATAGAACAGGCCTTGAAGTCTTGTATGGGTTCCAGCTACAAGAGGGCAACAGCAACAATCGAACTATTCAGTATTGACAAGAATATCTTGATTTCTATAACTGCTGAACACATAAAACAGATGAATTCATAGAAATTAGGTTCTTACTTCTAATGAGTTGACTGTAGGAATCAGTAAATGATGAGAAATAATCCCTTGTTTTTGATGTAACTTTGGAAGAGGGGTCCGTGAAAAGCAGAAATTATGCCAGAAGATTAAGTTTCGGCCACAAGAGGGAGATATGAGGTACAGAATGCATTGATTTCAAGGTTTCAAGATCTATGGCCTTCCAGAGTTCTAAAAGAAATCACTAACATCATCTTCATCACTAGCTTTAGCCATTCCAAATTCTGTACAATGTTTGGTTCAGGGACAAGGAGGGAAAATTAAGAAAAAGAGGTAATGAATGGCAGTGTTTTTTCCTGTTTGCCAATTCTACTTAATATACAATTCTCTTTCCTATTTTTAGGACCTGATATTGACTACAACAGCTCATGTGGATATATTAGGAAAGAGTAGAATAAACTTCTTTCTCCAATTCTCCTAGTGATCTCCAATTCCTAAAAGAACAATGTATGAAAATATAACTGTTCCAGGACCATTTTAACCTTTATGATCATTAAATATGATTCCAACCTATATTAACTGAACTAACACTACCCTATTCTGCATCTATGTAGAAAAATGTAAAAGGTGAATGAAAATTACAATTGGCAGGGTTCTATAACAATTCTGTAGCTCTCTAAGAAATACAACTATATCTATTCCATAATTGTAATAGTATGTAATTGTGGCTTTTAAATCTTTATTATATATTTTTTCAAATTCATTAGTTTTCTCTAAAAAGACTAATTTAGACTCAAGTAGATTGATTGTTCAAGTTAATTAGAAGTCAACAAAGAGGAAGTATATATAATGGCAAGATAAACGATTAAAACCTTCTTACCACATATTATTTAACCACAAATCTGAACCACAAGATAAAGCCATCAGTAGGAGTTGCCCAATTTTTACTCATACAAGAACATGCTCAATTCATTTATGTCAATGCTTTATAAATTAGCTACACATGTAAGATTTCTTTTTCCTTTTCTTTTTTCCACAACTATTAATAGATTGTGAAATTTAATGACCAATTGCTTTAATACCTTCATATAGTTAATATTACTTAAGTCTTCTTTCTTAGGGGATTGAGTTACTTTAAGATACTTTATATCTTAAAATCAGGCTACTGGGAATCAAAGAAATTAAAACCATCTAAAACTGTCTTTCCTAGTCAGCATGTTGCCTGTGGTGATTTTGAAAGTATGCCTCAAAATTCTTTGAACCTTCTCCCTTCGGGAGGTAAAACTTAATCTCCTTCCCTTTGAGTGTAGGTTAGCTTTAATGACTAATTTCTAATGATGTGGATATAGTAAATGTAATGGTACCCACTTCTGAGACTAGAGTATAAAAAAAATCTGTAGCTTCCTCCTTGGGAATGTGCTTTTTCTTTCCTGGATCATTTACTCTGGGGAAGCCATGTCATGGCTTCCTTCCATGTCATGAGGAGCCCTGTGGAAAGGCACATGTAAGGAGGAACAGAAGTCTCTTGCCAAAAGCCATTGGAATGAGTTAGAAATGGAACCCCAACCCCACCCAAGCCTCCATAGAATGCAGCTCAGCCAATAGCTCAACTAAAACCACATGAGAAATCCTGAGTCAGAACCATCCAGCTAAGCTGCTCCAAGCTGCCTTTGAAAACTGTGAAATAAGAAGTATTTGTTATTTAAAGTTGTTATATTTAAGAGTAATTTATTACACAATTGATGGCTAGTACAGTTTTGGTATCTGGAAATGGGATGCTACTATAACAAAAATCTAAAATGTGGGAGTGGCTTAGAAACTGGGCAATGGGCACTGAAGATGGCATTAATGAACACCTAAAGTGCATCAAAGTAGCTATTAATAGATGCCTGGTAGTGTTTGATAAGGCAGTGAGTGAAGGCTTACAAGGAAGTGAAGTAACAGTTACTGGAACCCAGAATCAAGAAGAACTTTGTATTTTAATAGCAGAAACCTCAGCAACACTGTTGTATGTAGTTATATGAAAAGTATAAAGTGTAATGAACAGGGTGACATAAGAGGTTTCCAACAACAGTGTTAAAAAGTGCCACCTGCCTTCTTTTGCTGCTTACAGTAGAATGCAAGAGGAGAGAAATAAACTAAGGAAGGATTATTAAACACAAAGGAGCCAGAGCCAGAAATCAATGTTTCTGAAACTTCTCAGCTTTTCAGGATGACAAATGATCCTAAAATTAAGAAATGTCTTCCAGCAAAGAACAAATCCAAGGCACTGCTAAAGGAGAAATAAATGGGTCAGAAAAAGACTGAGGAGCTTTAAAGCGTGTATCACAGATACTCTCAATCAAACAATAGGGCCTCTTGGGACTTCCCTGGTGGTCCAGAGGTTAAGTATCCACCGTATAATGCAGGGGACACTAGTTCGATCCCTGGTCCAGAAAGATCCTAAATGCCAAGGGGCAACTAAGCCCATGCACCATACCTACTGAGTCCACATTCTAGAGCCTGCTCAAGCACCCTAGATCCCATGCCCCACAGTGAGAAGCCACCACAAAGGGAAACCTGCACTCCACAACTGGAGAGTGGTCCCCACTCACCACAGCTTGAGAAAGCCCACATGCAACAACAAAGACTCAGCACAACCATAAATAAAAATTAAAAAAAAAAAAAATGGGGCCTCTGGAAAGCTTAAGTGTATTGTTGTTCCTCAGCCTTCTCAGAAAAAGCCCAAGGAAGAGATTGGGCTACACTGAAAGGATATATAGGTATAGCTTTTGTCTAACAGTTCAACTTAATAAGGTTCACGGAAAATCCACAATCTTTAAAAGAATTACACACTCAGAAACATTATCAGGTTGGCCTGAGAGGGACAGAATAGTACAATATGAAAAGTAGACTTTGGACTACAAAATTTCACTGGAAGGAAGCAGGCTAAGAAAATTGCTCAGCTGCAAACACACCCTATCTGTTGTGAAAAATGAAGGATTTCTCAGAGGGCAATGCCAGGAGCCCAGAGAAAGGCATGGAGAGCCACAATGAAGTATTTGTAGGCCTGGCAACCTAATCAAGACACTTCCGATATGTCTGACTGGATTTTATAACTGCTCTGATCACTGACTCCCCACTCCCCTTTTTCGTATACTAGAATGTCTATAGTAGGTATCTTGTGCCTTTCACACGAGTGACCATTGTGTGTGAGGGATGATTTTTTTTTTCTAATTTTTATTGGAGTAACATCATCATCATCAAGTAGTTAGTCATGTCTGACTCTGTGCGACCCCATGGTCTGCCAGGCTCCTCTGTCCAGGGGATTCTCCAGGCAAGAATACCGGAGTGGGTTGCCAGTGCCTTCTCCAGGGGATCTTCCTGACTCGGGGATTGAACCCAGGTCTCCCACATTGCAGGCAGATTCTTTACCATCTGAGCTACCAGGGAAGCTTATTGGAGTATAGTTGATTTAAAATGTTGTGTTACTTTCTGCTGTATAGCAAAGTGAATCAGTCATACATGTACATAAATCCACTCTTTTTTAGATTATTTTCCCATATAGGTCATTACAGAGTATTGAGTAGAATATCCCGTGCTATACAGTAGGTCCTTATTAGTTATCTATTTTATATATAGTAGTCTGTATATGTCAATTCCAATCTCCCAATTTATTTCTCCCCACCATACTCCCTCCTGTAACCATAAGATTGTTTTCTACAATTGTAATTCTATTTGTTTTGTAAATAAATTCATTTGTACCATATTTTTTTAGATTCCATATAAGCAATATCATACAATAGTTGGGGGCTTCCCAGGTGGCGCTAGTGGTAAAGAATCTGCCTGCCAAAGCCAGAGTCATAAGAGACGTGGGTTCAACCCCTGGGTCAGGAAGATCCCCTGGAGGAGGGCATGGCAACCCACTTCAGTGTTCTGGCTGGGAGAATTCCATGGACAGAGGAGCCTGGCAAGCTACAGTCCATAGCATCACAGAGTTGGACATGACTGAAGTGGCTTAGCATGCATGCTCGCATACAATAGTTGTCCTCTGTCTGACTTATTTCACTCAGTATGACAATCTCTAGGTCCATTCATGTCATTGTAAATGGCATTATTTCATTCCTTTTTATGACTAACACTGAGAGGGATAGATCTTATCAGTTTAGTTCACAAATGTACAGATCTAGGTAATTATACCTAAGAAAATACACCCAAGGCGCCTCATCCACACCTGTACCTGACTTAAATGATGAGATTCCGGATACTGCAATGAGGGCCAAGTGAGGAGGTAAGAGTAGGAGAGGAGGTGGATCAGTGGGGGCCAGAGGACACACTGCCATAACCAGGATTACTAGAATTCCCAGTGATCCCCCATCTCCTGGTGTCAGACCTTTGTGGAGTCCCCGCCCATTCTGTACCAGGGTTGGTCTGTGTGACAGCATGTTACTTCCAAATTTAGATTATTAGGAATTACAGCTTCTGTTTTAGGAACTGTTTCCTCTCCTCTGTCTTCATGCCCTTCACTCCCTCTCCCTGCCTCTTTTTCTGTCTCTTAGACCACTCACTCTGGTGGAAACCATGTCATGAACAATCCTATGGAGGACCCATATGGAGAGTAACTGAAAGCTCTTGCCAACAGCTGTGACTGTCAGCCAAGCAGATTCTCCAGATCCAGTTAAGATTCAGATGACTCCAGCCCTGGCAGACACCTTGATTGAAGCCACATGAGAAACTTTGAACAACACCACCCACTTAAGCCTTTCACAGATTTCTGACCCACAGAAACTGTGAAACAATAAATATGTTTGTTTTTTTAAGCTGGTAAGGTTTAAGGTAGTTTTTTATACAACACTAGATGAGAAATACATTGACATACGCTGAATCGGATGTGCATATTTCATAGGAGCATAAAAGAACAACAGTCTGGGTGGTTGTGTTTTGTGTGTTTTTTTTTTTTTCTAAAAAAGATGCTTTGCAAATTGATTATGTGCTTTTCCTACTACTTCTGATACCACTCTATGACCTCTCATAGTTAACAAAACAAAAAGTAAAATTCAGTTCAAAAGTTCCCTTAGCTATTTTCACTTTATCCATTATAAATAATTATCAAGGACTGTTTAATGAAGAAATCCTATATTGGGACTTCCTTGGCAATCCAGTAGTTATAGACTCTGCACATCCGCTTCAGGGGCCACAGGTTCAATCCCTGGTTCAGGAACTAAGATCCCACATGCCTACTGTGGTATGGCCTAAAAAAAAAAAAAAGAACATGGAGTTCATCTCCCTGACCAACAGAACAGACTGGGCAAAATCTGTGATTCTATTAACAGGACATTTTGACAGTACGTCTGTTGAAATGGTGCAGCAAGAGACGAGGCTTAATAGAAGTGATTATGAATATTTATAAATCATTTTGCTTTAAGAATAGTTCTTGAGTCATTTTTAATAGTTTTCATGTTTTTTCAACTAGGATAATAGCACTTTTCCATTTTTTCCCAGACATTCAAGCTGCATTTAGAAAAGGCAGAGGAACCAGAGATCAAATTGCCAACATCTGTTGGATCATCGAAAAAGCAAGTGAGTTCCAGAAAAATATCTACTTCTGCTTTATCGACTATGCCAAAGCCTTTGACTGTGTGGATTACAATAAACTGTGGAAAATTCTGGAAGAGATGGGAATACCAGACCACCTGACCTGTCTCTTGAGAAACCTTTACGCAGGTCAGGAAGCAACAGTTAGAACTGGACATGGAACAACAGACTGGTTCCAAATAGGAAAAGGAATACGTCAAGGCTGTATATTGTTACCCTGCTTAGTTAACTTATATGCAGAGTACATAATGAGAAATGCTGGGCTGGAGGAAACACAAGCTGGAATCAAGATTGCCGGGAGAAATATCAATAACCTCAGATATGCAGATGACACCACCCTTAAGGCAGAAAGTGGAGAAGAACTAAAAAGCCTCTTGATGAAAGTGAAAGAGGAGAGTGAAAAAGTTGGCTTAAAGCTCAACGTTCAGAAAACTAAGATCATGGCATCCAGTCCCATCACTTCATGGCAAATAGATGGGGAAACAGTGGAAACAGTGTCAGACTTTATTTTGGGGGGCTCCAAAATCACCGCAGATGGTAACTGCAGCCATGAAATTAAAAGACACTCCTTGGAAGAAAAGTTATGACCAACCTAAACAGCAGATTAAAAACCAGAGACATTACTTTGCCAACAAAGGTCCATCTAGTCAAAGCTATGGTTTTTCCAGTAGTCATGTATGGATGTATCCAAGGAGCAGTGACTGCACGGGTGCAGGAGGGCCAAGAGGAGCCACCCCACATTCAAGGTTAGGGGGGCAGCCGTGAGGAGATACCCCGCGTCCAAGGTAAGAGAAACCCAAGTAAAACAGTAGGTGTTGCAAGAGGGCATCAGAGGGCAGACACACTGAAACCATAATCACAGAAAACTAGCCAATCTGATTACACGGACCATAGCCTTGTCTAACTCAATGAAACTAAGCCATGCCCTGTGGGGCCACCAAGATGGACGGGTCATGGTGGAGAAGTCTGACAGAATGTTGTCCACTGGAGAAGGGAATGGCAAACCACTTCAGTATTCTTGCCTTGAGAACCCCATGAACAGTATGAAAAGGTAAAATGATAGGATACTGAAAGAGGAACTCCCCAGGTCGGTACGTGCACAATATGCTACTGGAGATCAGTGGAGAAATAACTCCAGAAAGAATGAAGGGATGGAGCCAAAGCAAAAACAATACCCAGTTGTGGAGCTGATGATAGAAGCAAGGTCTGATGCTGTAAAGAGCAATATTGCATAGGAACCTGGAATGTTAGGTCCATGAATCAAGGCAAATTGGAAGTGGTCAGACAGGAGACGGCAAAAGTGAATGTCGACATTCTAGGAATTACTGAACTAAAATGGACTGGAATGGGTGAATTTAACTCAGATGACCATTATATCTACTACTGTGGACAGGAACCCCTTAGAAGAAATGGAGTAGCCCTCATGGTCAAAAGAGTCCAAAATGCAGTACTTGGATGCAATCTCAAAAACGACAGAATGATCTCTGTTCGTTTCCAAGGCAAACCATTCAATATCACAGTAATCCAAGCCTATGCCCCAACCAATAATGCTGAAGAAGCTGAAGTTGAATGGGTCTATGAAGACCTACAAGACCTTTTAGAACCAACACCCAAAAAAGATGTCCTTTTCATTATAGGGGACTGGAATGCAAAAGTAGGAGGTCAAGAAACAGCTGGAGTACAGAATGAAGCAGGGCAAAGGCTCAAAGAGTTCTGCCAAGAGATCGCACTGGTCATAGCAAAAACCCTCTTCCAACAAACAAGAGACGACTCTACAAATGGACATCACCAGATGGTCAACACTGAAATCAGATTGATTATATTTTTTGCAGTGAAAGATGGAGAAGCTCTATACGTCAGCAAAAACAAGACCAGGAGTTGACTGTGGCTCAGATCATGAACTCCTTATTGCCAGATTTAGACTTAAATTGAAGAAAGTAGGGAAAACCACTAGACCATACAGGTATGACCTAAATCAAATCCCTTACAATTATACAGTGGAAGTGAGAAATAGATTTAAGGGACTAGATCTGATAGACAGTGCCTGATGAACTATGGATGGAGGTTTGTGACATTCTACAGGAGACAGGGATCAAGACCATCCCCAAGAATAAGAAATGCAAAAAAGCAAAATGCCTGTCTGAGAAGGCCTTACAAATAGTTGTGAAAAGAAGAGAAGTGAAAAGCAAAGGAGAAAAGGAAAGAGATAAGCATCTGAATGCAGAGTTCCAAAGAATAGCAAGAAGAGATAAGAAAGCCTTCCTCAGTGATCAATGCAAAGAAATAGAGCAAAAAAACAGAATGGGAAAGACTAGAGATCTCTTCAAGAAAATTAGAGATACCAAGGTAACATTTAATGCAAAGATGGGCACAATAAAGGACAGAAATGGTATGGACCTAACAGAAGCAGAAGATATTAAGAAGAGGTGGCAAGAATACACAGAAGAACTGTACAGAAAAGAGCTTCACCACCCAGATAATCATGATGGTGTGATCACTCACCTAGAGCCAGACATCCTGGAATGTGAAGTCAAGTGGGCCTTAGAAAGCATCACTACGAACAAAGCTAGTGGAAGTGATGGAATTCCAGTTGAGCTCTTTCAAATCCTGAAAGATGATGCTGTGAAAGTGCTGAGCTCAATATGCCAGCAAATTTGGAAAACTCAGCAGTGGCCACAGGACTGGGAAAGATCAGTTTTCATTCCAATCCCAAAGAAAGGCAATGCCAAAGAATGCTCAAACTACCACACAATTACACTCATCTCACATGCTAGTAAAGGAATGCTCAAAATTCTCCAAACCAGGCTTCAGCAATATGTGAACCATCAACTTCCAGATGTTCAAGCTGGTTTTAGAAAAGGCAGAGGAACCAGAGATCAAATTGCCAACATCTGTTGGATCATTGAAAAAGCAAGAGAGTTCCAGAGAAACATCTATTTCTGCTTTATTGACTATGCCAAAGCCTTTGACTGTGTGGATTACAATAAACTGTGGAAAATTCTGGAAGAGATGGGAATACCAGACCACCTGACCTGTCTCTTGAGA
>NW_011495027.1:7455507-7469728 GCF_000754665.1 Bison bison bison
GTGGAGAAGAACTAAAAAGCCTCTTGATGAAAGTGAAAGAGGAGAGTGAAAAAGTTGGCTTAAAGCTCAACATTCAGAAAACTAAGATCATGGCATCTGGTCCCATCACTTCATGGCAAATAGATGGGGAAACAGTGGAAACAGTGTCAGACTTTATTTTTTTGGGCTCAAAAATCACTGCAGATGGTGATTGCAGCCATGAAATTAAAAGATGCTTACTCCTTGGAAGGAAAGTTATGACCAACCTAGATAGCATATTCAAAAGCAGAGACATTACTTTGTCAACAAAGGTCCGTCTAGTCAAGGCTATGGTTTTTCCAGTGGTCATGTATGGATGTGTGAGTTGGACTGTGAAGAAAGCTGAGCACTGAAGAATTGATGCTTTTGAACTGTGGTGTTGGAGAAGACTCTTGAGAGTCCCTTGGCCTGCAAGGAAATCCAACCAGTCCATTCTAAGGGAGACCAGTCTTGGGTGTTCATTGGAAGGACTGATGCCTAAACTGAAACTCCAATTCTTTGGCCACCTCATGCGAAGAGTTGACTCATTGGAAAGACCCTGATGCCTGGAGGGATTGGGGGCAGGAGGAGAAGGGGACGCCAGAGGATGAGATGGCTGGATGGCATCACCGACTCTATGGACATGAGTTTGAGTAAACTCCAGGAGTTGGTGATGGACTGGGAGGCCTGGTGTGCTGTGATTCATGGGGTCGCAAAGAGCTGGACATGACTGAGCAACTGAACTGAACTGAACTGATGTATGGATGTGAGAGTTGGACTATTTTTTAAAAAGCTGAGTGCTGAAGAATTGATGCTTTTGAACTGTGGTGTTGGAGAAGACTCTTGAGAGTCCCTTCGACTGCAAGGAGATCCAACCAGTCCATCCTAAAGGAAATCAGTCCTGAGTATTCATTGGAAGGACTGATGTTGACGGTGAAACTCCAATACTTTGTCCACTTGATGGAAAGAACTGACTCATTAGAAAATACCCTGATGCTGGGAAAGATTGAAAGCAGGAGGAGAAGGGGAAGACAGAGGATGAGATGGTTGGATGGCATCACTGACTCAATGGACATGAGTTTGAGTAAGTTTCAGGAGTTGGTGATGGACAGGGAAGCCTGGTGTGCTGCAGTCCATGGGGTCGCAAACAGTTGGACAGTACTGAGTGACTGAACTGAACTGAACTGAACTGATTTTACTTATAAGGAGCCTGGTAAATAGTAATACTACATTCATAAAGAACCTGGTAAATAGTAATACTGCATTCCTATGCCACTCACCCAGTTATCATAGGAGCCCAAGTAGAAATCTGTATCTCTTTAAGTTAGTTTAATAAACATTTATTATTTTATGATGAATGTTCCAAATACTAAACTAGACACCAAAAATACAAGAAAAAGTTGGTACATACACTTATTCTCCAGAATATTAAAATCTAGTAAATGTAAACGTGCAATGGTGAGAGCAATGATAATAGTGATATACCAAGTACACTGACAGCAAAAGGGAAGGGTACTTTCCCTGTTCTCTTATGATCAGGAGGTACTTGGACTTGGAACTCTAAGGAGTCTTAATTTTCCCACTGATTCTATAGCCCAATGAACTCTAAATTCCCTGTATCTTAAACATAAATAGTTGAGAAGCTTTTCTGACAGATGCATTTTTGTTTGTATGAAAGTGAAAGTGTTAGTCGCTCAGTCATGTTAGTCGCTCATACATCACAATACAGTAGATATTTAATTTCAAAATGAGATGCCAGGCCATATGTAAATTTTCAAACAAAAATTATAAGAATTAGTTTTGCTTCCTTTAAAACCCCTGACCCACTTTGATGATATAAAAGGTTGAGAGCAGACTGAGAGAGTAGAATTATAAAGTTTAACCTACTGAAAAGAGCTTTATCCTTCTTCAAATGAGGTGAGGAAATCCTGAGGGAGACTCTGGGTTCCCTGTAGTTGTAGGAGCAGGCTGGACTGGGATGTGACCAGTCTGAGGACTATGGCTGGATTCTAGAGCTACTGGCAGAGGTGTCAGGACACAGACATCCAAGAGATTGGCTGCTGCTGGCTCATCAACAGAGACTGATCACTGATTGACTTTTGTCCTAGAATCATTTTAAAATTGCTGTTCAAATAGAACTTTGGCCTGATGGCAAGAGATCCCAACAGAATCTGGGCTTGGGTGGACTGTCTCAAGTCTAGAAGCTAAGCGGGAGCCAGTAGTCATTGAATGAGGGCACAGCCCACACTGTGGGAGCTGAAGTCAGAGGGCCCAGCAGGTGAGCTGTCAGATAACCCAGAATGACTCCAGAAGGAGAAAGTCAGCTTTAAACACCAACCAGGCACAGAGAGTAAAGAGACAGAATGAAAGTACCAGTTAAGTAAAAACCTTCTGTTCCTTTTCTCCTTGTTCATCCTTGAGGCTAATTTAGGTGGGTCAAGCCACCCATAGTACCTCTCTGACAAGGCTGCAAGGAGACAGCTAGGGATGGGAGGGGAAAGGAGAGGGGAAGGAACTCTTATGTATAAATGAAAACTAAAATTTAGTCTAGACATTCTAATTTTTGAATCAAGCTCTATTTTGCAAGTTAAAGCAACCATGGGACTTTCTGTCATTAAGTCCCCTTGAGCTTTTATCTAGCAGCAGGAGAAACATTTATCTTACTGAATACACTTTAAAATGTCAGTGGGAGGCAAAAATAAAATTGCTTTTCTTATTATATCCCTTAAACCATGCTTATTCAATATACCAGTTGTATTGCTAGATTATGAAGAAAAACAAGAATTTAAATAGAAAATTGCATTGCTATCATGAAAAGTTATTATTAGGAAAAACAGCCACAATGCCTTACATTTAAAAAAACTTTTTAAGAAAAAACTTAAAAATCACCATTGCATCTATTTTTCATTATCTCTACAATTATTTGAAGTGGTAGCAGGATAAGATATTAACACCACATCAGGATACCTACATACACTTAGGGTTTTATAAATCTAATATAGACTTGGAGGTTTATAAATGTAATAAAATATTGCATATATAAAGGAAACCAGCTTAGCCTGGTTTCTCATCTCTATATCTTTTCCCACTCAGAATCATCAGGTCTGGATCCAAGTCCATATCAGCTGGCTGGGTCCCTAGTCCTGGCCTAGGACTGCCCCAGCCCCACATCCCAGAGTCCCATGTTGCTCAATTCTATTCTATTCTATTCCATTCTATTTTATCCTACCTAACCTATTCTATTCTAAACTAACCTGAGTCCCTACTTGTGACATCTACATTCCCAAATTTTGGCATCTACCTCTATGACTTACAGTTGGCTTCTACCCATCTCCAAGTTCTTGATTACTCACCTATACTCCAGTTCTTTACCAGGATATCTTCTAAAGGTCCTTTCCAAAGGACTGGGGCCCTGTCCTGGAAATCAGCCTAGAGAACCAAGCCTTTGTAATCCTTGACAAATCTTTAAGTCTTCATTGCTGTGTCTTGCTCAAATGCCAGAATTCCCTGCTACATTATCATCAGTTCTGTTACCAACTTTTTTCCTGACTGAATCTGACTTAGCCCTCAGAAAGTCAAAAAGCATGGTTACCCAACAGCTTAAACCTCCAGCCCAGCACATGCATCAGATGCCAGCTCCCCTGTAGGAGGGTTTATTGTCCGGTCATAGGCCCTCCTATGAGTGTATTCTGCTGGAAAAAATTGATGTGCTATACTAAAACTCAATAATAATAAACATTATGCATATCTTACTAAGTTCCAGTCACTGTGAAGTTATTTCTTACAACTCTATGCAGTAAATAATATCAGTTCAGTTCAGGTCAGTTCAGTTGCTCAGTCATGTCTGACTCTTCACGACCCCATGAATTGCAGCACGCCAGGCCTCCCTGTCCATCACCAACTCCCGGTGTTCACTCAAACTCATATCCATCGAGTCGGTGATGCCATCCAGCCATCTCATCCTCTGTCGTCCCCTTCTCCTCCTGACCCCAATCCCTCCCAGCATCAGAGTCTTTTCCAATGAGTCAACACTTCACATGAGGTAGCCAAAGTATTGGAGTTTCATCTGTAGCATCAGTCCTTCCAATGAACACCCAGGACTGATCTCCTTTAGTATGGACTGGTTGGATGTCCTTGCAGTCCAGGGGACTCTCAAGAGTCTTCTCCAACACCACAGTTCAAAAGCATCAATTCTTCGGTGCTTAGCTTTCTTCACAGTCCAACTCTCACATCCGTACACTACCACTGGAAATACCATAGCCTTAAGTAGATGGACCTTTGTTGGCAAAGTAATGTCTCTGCTTTTTAATGTGCTATCTAGGTTGGTCATAACTTTCCTTCCAAGGAGTAAGCGTCTTTTAATTTCATGGCTGCAATCACCATCTGCAGTGATTTTGGAGCCCCAAAAAATAAACTCTGACACTGTTGACACTGTTTCCACTGTTTCCCCATCTATTTCCCATGAAGTGATGGGACCAGATGCCATGATCTTAGTTTCGTGAATGTTGAGCTTTAAGCCAACTTTTTCACTCTCCACTTTCATCAAGAGGCTTTTTAGTTTCTCTTCACTTTCTGCCATACGGGTGGTGTCATCTGCATATCTGAAGTTATTGATATTTCTCCCAGCAGTCTTGATTCCAGCTTGTGCTTCTTCCAGCCCAGCATTTCTCATGATGTACTCTGCATATAAGTTAACTAAGCAGGGTAACAATATACAGCCTTGACGTATTCCTTTTCCTATTTGGAACCAGTCTGTTGTTCCATGTCCAGTTCTAACTGTTGCTTCCTGACCTGCATATAGTAAATACTATCGCCTTATGCAAATGAGGAAACCGAGGCACTTACGGATGAGAATGTTTGCCTAATATTACTTGCTCAGAAGCAGCAGAGACCAGATTTGACCACTTAAGTAAGATTGCAAGGAAGCAGCATAGGATAGGAGCGGGAAGAATTGATAATTGGATACATACACATTCACCAGGAAATAAAGCACTAAGTAGAAATGACACAGGAAAACTTTAAACACATGTAAGAGAAAACTAAGTGCATTTTAGAAAAAGTAAAGACAAGTGAAAATGAATGACTTTAAATTTATTGATACACAGGTAAGTTGATCTATAAAGGGGAAAATAAAAGTTGAATTTGCTAACTGGGCAACTGGACAACCATTGGCAAGAGACACAAGAGAAAAAACTGGTTTCAGGAGAAGAACGTTTGGTTGCCAAAACCCTGGAGGGAGAAGGAAGCCCGAATTTTGTCCCAGTTTGACAAGAGTTGGACCTGCTCCAAAGTGCTGCAGGAGGTGTCGAGTCTGGCACACTGAGCACTTTAACTCTCAGTCCAGGAGAATTTTCTACCACCTATTGGGAAAAAGAGCTGTAGTACAACTGTTTAGAGTCCAACCAAACTAGACTTCTTGGATTCCATGTCCCACCACTTACTCTGAGAAGATAACTAATCTTTCTGACTCTATTCCCTCAGTTATAAAATGGGAACATCATGATCTCCCCTGCAGGATTATGACAATGTTGTGAGATATTGTGTAAATAACCATCACAGTGCCTAGCACAACCCAGAGGCTCGGCAAATATTTAACAATGGTACCATTGTGATTTGTGGGGAGAGAAGGGGAAAGACCAACAGGATACAAAGAAAAGAATTCTGAGCTGTATTCCTAACAGAGTTCCTGGCACACAGTAGGCAGTCAATAAACATTTGTATAAATAAAGGAGTAAAGCAAGGAATAAATGAGTCTTCGTGTTTCCATCTCAAGGCCCAGAATATAGTTGTTTGCATCAGATAGGGCAGTATATGTGCTAACATCTGACGTGCCATCCAAAGTTCTGTCATTCACTGTATCTCAAGGGCTTCTGGGTATTGCAGGCTTTGAGGCAGGGTCCAGTATGCTGGCACACTGGTGTGCTGTAGGATATTCTGATGTTTTTAATATATAGGATTCATTCATAGTAATAGATGCCACATCTAAATCACTTCAGAATTTTTATGAGTCTAATTTGAGTATTTTTCCAGGCTTTACTTTTACTTTGGAGGTAGGTGGGTCAAGAAATTAAAAGATACCATGAAATTAAATGACACTTGCTCCTTGGAAGAAAAGCAATGACAAACCTAGACAGCATGTTAAAAAGCAGAGACATTACTTTGCCAATAAATGTCCATCTAGTCAAAGCTATGGTTTTTCTAGTGGTCATGTATGAATGTGAGAGTTTAATCATAAAGAAGGCTGAGAGCTGAAGAATTGATGCTTTTGAACTGTGATGTTGAAGAAGACTCTTGAGAATCCCAAGGAGATCAAACCAATCAATCCCAAAGGAAATCAATCCTGAATATTCGTTGGGAGGACTGATGCTGAAGCTGAAGCTCCAATTCTTTGGCCACCTGATGTGAAGAGCTGACTCATTTGAAAAGACCCTGATGCTGGGAAAGACTGAAGGCAGGAGGAGAAGGGGATGACAGAGCATGAGATGGTTGGATAGCATCACCAACTCGATGGACATGAGTTTGAGCAAGCTCTGGGAGATGGTGAAAGGACAGGGAAGCCTGGCGTGCTGAAGCCCATGGGGTCACAAAGAGTTGGACACAACTGAGTGATCGAATGACAACAACATTTCATAGCCTAGATCCTTCAGTTGCCTGAGTAACCTCTTGGTCCACCTTCACCTGGGCTTCCCAGGTGGCATAGTGGTAAAGAATTCACCTGCCAAAGCAAGAGAGCCAGGAGGCACAGGCTCAATTCCTGAGTCAGGAAGATCCCCTGGAGCAGGAAATGGCAACCTGCTCCAATATTTTCACCTGGAAAATCCCATAGACAGAGGAGCCTGGTGGGCTACAGCCCATGGGGTCCCAATGAGTAGGACACAACTGAACACACACACACACACACACACACACACACACACCACCTTCAGATAGTAGTATAAATGTGGTGAAGAGCATCACTTGAATATAGATCCCTGAAAGTTCTGAAGTACATAGATGTGACATCTATCACTTTGAAAAAGAATTGAAAGTTGGAAGAAGCAATAGAAGGAGTTCCAAGAGTAGGCAGGGTGGATTAAAGGAAAGTCAGTATGGAATGAAATCATACAAGAAAAATGTAGTCATGTAGCGAAAATCTTTCACCACATTCTAAGAGATTGACTACACTCACTCCATATCAAGAATGAAATAAAATACAGCATCATAATGGACCAGAGACTTTGAACCCTGTGATTTTTTTTGTCACAAAGAAGGGAACAACAGATTATTTATATTGATGGCATTTGAAGAGTATTTGAAACTAGTAAATGATGCAAAGTTCCACTGTAATTAATAGTATATCCAAAGCCAGTGATATGGAAGGGAGAAACCAGATGCTTTTAGGGACCCATTCTTCGTGTGAGAGCTGAATCCCCAGAGCAAAAATGAATACTAATGAAGAGAACCGGCTAGCAAAATAGATGACTGGAGCTATCATACAGCTGTTGGTTCAGTTCCAACTCAAACAGCAGATCAATCTGTGGCACTCTAATATCTTTCTACAGCCTGGCACCAGGCAACAAATAGCCCATCTGTATTGCTGAGATGGCACCAATGAGAGCAGACATCTATTTACTTAAGGACAGATTTCAACGGCTAAAATTACTCTATGTTTGGCATGGTTTGCTCGTAAAAACTGAGCATGTAATATGCCAGTGGGCTATAATTGGTTCTATGAATTGTTTTCTTCATGCATGGTAAATTTTCAGTATTTTTCAAGAGTCTAAATTTACAATTTGCAAGGGCCCAAATTGTTTTAACTTAAAGCAAGCTAACTAGAAAAGTTATTTTACATGTTTTTGGAATATAACTATATATGGCCCTTTGTACTCAAAAAATATATATTTACTATTTCCTTCCAAAATCAAGGGTTTTTTAAAAGTTTTTTCTTTTTGGTTGATGAACTGGGTTTTTTTGGTTCTGTTTTTGTTTTTAAGGCAAGGACTATGGAGTCCTATGGATATGGATTATAAACCACTTTCCAGTCCTTACTAGCTGTATTACTGTGGTTATTTGTGGGCCTCTGTTTTTGATTGTCAAAGTAAGAATAGGAAGCCTCTTTTCAAAACTGTTGATGCTAAATGGGACATGGAGCATTTCACAAAGAGTCTGGAGAAATTAAATATTAAATAAATATTAACTACCTCTGCTTCTTTCTTCTCTACCCTCAGTGTTCTGACACAAATGCAATGTTTTTAAATTTTAAAAAGTAATTTGACCTAAATTTAGCTCTCTGCCCAGATAGATGTATTTTTCAGGAAGTAGTTCAGAGAGGAATCTATGCAGTCATAATGATTACAGGTAAAGCTAGTGCACAAATTGAATTTTTTAGATCAAATTATTAACAATGATTTTTTTTAAAGAAAAATTCAGAGAACAGAAAAAAGGTTTATTTGAATAGTAAAAACAAACAAAATAAAAAACCAATGATTTTTAAATCAGAGTTCACACTTCAGAAAGAATCATGTGAGGTAGTAAACTTTGCTTGGAAAAAATAATCACCCCTAATTAATCTAGTTTATAATTCTGAGTTTCTGGTCCTACATGATGACCTTGTCTAAAATGGGATATGTCTCTTCTTAGAGACATGTTCTTTGTAAGCCTATAATTAAATATTTACTCATCAAAGCCAATAGATTTTGAAAAGGAATACTGCATAATGTTTATTATATTTTGTATTTAAAAACATACTCTTTTCAAGAGTAATATTCCAATTTTTTGGAATAATAGTGCCATTGTTATATTTCAATCTTCCATGGAAAGAGCCTGCCTGATGTGTGAGTTTGTGTGTGTGCATGTTCACGTGTGTTATAACATGGAATATAAGCATATACTCTACCTAGTACATAGTAGATCACTAGTGACTGTTGGTTTTAGCAAATAGTGGTGCTAGTAGTAAAAAAAAGTGAAAGTCTTTCAGTCATGTCCGACTCTTTGAGACCCCATGGACTATACAGTCTATGGAATTCTCCAGGCCAGAATACTGGAGTGGGTAGCATTTCCCTTCTCCAGCGGATCTTTCCAACCCAGGGATTGAACCCAGGTCTACAGTATTGCAGATAGATTCTTTACCAGCTGAGCCACAAGGGAAGCCCAGTGGAAAACTAACCTGCTAATGCAGGAGACATAGGAGACATGGGTTTGATCCCTGGGTTGAAAAGATTCCCTGAAGCAGGGCATGGCAACCCACTCCAGTATTCTTGCCTGGAGAATCCAATGGACAGAGCGGCCTGGCAGGTTACAGTCCTTTGGGTTGCAAAGGGTGCAAAGACTGAAGCAACTTAGCACACAAACCATCATCAGCCACTAACACTTCTTTAATCGATTTAACCGGGGCAGAGTTTAAAGGGTTAACAAGAGGAGCGATAAGACTGAAAGGATGCAAAAGGTCTTCTCCCCTCCGCTGAGAGTTTGGAGCTGTGGGACACTGAAGGGAAATATAGGGTCACTGAAGATAAAAACTCACTGCAAATGGAATACATCTGAGAGAAAACCCATAGAAATATTAAAAATTTGCATATGCAGAGTACATGTTACTTTGCATTACATCTTAAAGTACATGTCCATTGTTCTAGTTGCATCATAAAATCAAAATAATAATACAAAATAATAGTGAATAATAGGTGGGTCTGATTTTGTCAGAAATCAAATATCAGAAGTGGTCATCTAATCAATCATTAGTATCATTGTGTCAAGTATTCTATCTAATCCAGCTGTGATTTCTGAACCTACTTCTGCTGATATGGATAAGGAATCACTTTTTAAGGAAAATTTTTTAAGTTCTCCCAGAAACTTCTATCAGACCTTAAAAAAAATTGAAATGTCCTATGCTAAAAAATTTTCTTGCATGACAAATTAAAGCAATGTGAAACCCAAGAGATTAGAAATATGGTTCAATCATGTTACCTATCTTGGCTGGCATTGAAAAAGCAGATATTAGACTAAACTTTAAAGCATTTTGTTAGAATGTAATAGATCTAAATTTTTCTCAAATGTCTTTGTTATAACTTCCGCACTGTTCATATGACAATGAAATCTCTGTAAAATTTGGTTTTGGGGGTTATTAACTTGTCAGATTGCATTGATATTTCTAGGTCTGAAAGCATAACTTCTATTTTAGGAGATTAGGAGAGTTTTGTGAAGAAAATCACCACTTTCAAATATTTCTGTGATATTCACATGGCACACCATTTGGAATTGCTGGTGTTACTGAGAGAGTAACTTATATGTTAATATATTCTGAATTAGGAAGACACAGTGAAAAAGTGATTTTGAACTTCAACTAAACATTCACTGTTTAGTTAGGTGCCTAATTTATCATTTAAGTAGAATTGTAGTCCTGATGAATAGCAATTTCTCTTTCAATTCAGTTCAGTTCAGTCGCTCAGTCATGTCCAACACTTTTCGACCCCATGGACCGTACCAGGCTTCCCTGACCATCACCAACTCCCAGAACTTGCTCAAACTCATGTCCATCGAGTCAGTGATGCCATCCAACCATCTCATCCTCTGTCTTCCCATTCTCCTCCTGCCTTCAATCTTTCCCAGCATCAGGGTATTTTCCAGTGAGTCAGTTCTTCCCATCAGGTGACCAAAATATTGGAGTTTCAGCTTCAGCATCAGTCTTTCAGTGAATATTCAGGACTCACTTCCTCAAGGGTTGATTGGTTTGATCTCCTTGCAGTCCAAGGGACTCTCAAGAGTCTTCTCCAACACCACAGTTCAAAAGCATCAATTCTTCGGCACTCAGCTTTCCTTAACTCCAACTCTCACATCCATACATGACAACTGTAAAAATCATAGCTTTGACTAGATGGACCTTTGTTGGTAAAGTAATGTCTCTGCTTTTTAATATGCTGTCTAAGTTTGTCATAGCTTTTCTTTCAAGGAGCAAGCGTCTTTTAATTTTATGGCTGCACTTACCATCTGCAGTGATTTTTGAGCCCCCAAAAATAAAGTCAGCCACTGTTCCTACTGTTTCCCCCATCTATTTGCCATGAAGTGATGGGACCAGATGCCATGATCTTAGTTTTCTGAATTTTGAGCTTTAAGCCAGCTTTTTCACTCTCCTCTTTCACTTTCATCTAGAGGCTCTTTTGTTCCTCTTCACTTTCTGCCATAAGGGTGGTGTCATTTGCATATCTGAGGTTATTGATATTTCTCCCTGCAATCTTGATTCCAGCTTGTGCTTCATCCAGCCCAGCATTTCTCATGATGTACTCTGCATATAAGTTAAATAAGCAGGGTGACAATATAACAGCCTTGACGTATTCCTTTTCCTATTTGGAACCAGTCCATTGTTCTATGTCTGGTTCTAACTGTTGCTTATTAACCTGCATACAGATTTCTCAGGAGGCAGGTAAGGTGGTCTGGTATTCCCATCTCTTTAAGAATTTTCACAGCTTGTTGTGATCCATACAGTCAAAGGCTTTAGCATAGTCAATGAAACAGAAGCAGATGTTTTTCTGGAACTCTCTTGCTTTTTCTTTCAATCTAATCTAAAAAAGCAATGGTTTTGAAATGATCTCTACCATCTACTTCACAAAACATCTTCAGTGTAAAAAGAAAGCATTTATTGTACCTAACAATGAGTATGGGCTTCCCTGGTGGCTCAGAGGGTAAAGTGTCTGCCTGCAATGCAGAAGACCTGGGTTCGATCCCTGGGTCAGGAAGATCTCCTGGAGAAGAAAATGGCAACCCACTCCAGTACTCTTGCCTGGAAAATCCCATGGACAGAGAAGCCTGGTAGACTACAGTCCATGGGATCACAAAGAGTCGGACACGACTGAGCAACTTCACTTTCTTTTCTTTCTTTCTTTCTAACAATGAGTATGGCTCAACCTATAAATCCTCCTTTACATTATTCTTACTAAGAAATATCACACTGTCACTTATTGAAGAGAGACCAGGTGCTTGTATCCTCTGCTTAAAAAAAAATCTGGCTTCTTTGGAATAAATCACTGCAGGATAGCACCTGCAGGATAGCAGGAAAGCATTAAATAGCTTTAAATTGATATTCATGGAGCACCTAAACCTTTAGCACTTGAACCACAATGGGGCTTAGGGGATATGTAGCACCACTTGAAGTCTCTCCAGTGCCAATTAATTTGAAGGAAAATATTGCCATGTGGGGTTCTCGCTTTAGAGAAAAAGCTCTGCTCCTTGCTAAACCAAGTAATTTAAGCATGTTGAGTGGGAAATGGGCCCAGAAGCATATTACCCAAAATTTTCACTCCTTGGAGGATCTTAATCAACAGATTTCAGCATTGTTGAGCCCTAACAAGGCTGACCCTAGAAGACTTGATCAAAACCAAGAGTATTTGTGCTAATGAATACCTACTGGGGCAAGTGCTGGTGTGTACTCCCATTTTGCTGCTGCATTTCTGCTTACTATTTTATTTTCTTTGTTTCCACCCCGCCCCCCCTTTTTTTTTCATTTCTCATTTCTTTACTCCTTCCTGGACAATTTTGTGTAGGTAACGGACAGAGGACAGGCTGAGTGACCTAGGATAGATCAGATCTAATCTCTTCATCTGCAGAATTGAAAGAATAATATTAAATTTACTGTGTTATAAGAATTAGAGATAGTAAGTGTAAACTTATTTAAAAGATAGAAGGTAGCCAATAAAAGTAGCTATTATACTACTTTTATTAACATTACTACAGTTATTTTTATGAGGTTGATTTAGATTCTTATACCAGGTACTATTGAGCTCTACTCTGAGTTTCTTTACTACAGAATATCCATCCCTAGATGCTATGAGTTGGCTGCTAGACAGGCTCACACCATCTCCCTTGAGATGCCTGGGAACTTGCATGCTGTCATGTCACCACTTCTCTAAAGATTTCTTCTAAGAGGACTTAATTAACCAATCATCTATAAGAACTATGACCTTAGACCTTGCCTCTGGGATACTAACCTAAGAAAATTATTGTTAGTAGTAGTAGTAGTAGTGTTGTGACTCAGTCACGTCTGACTCTTTGTGACCCTTTGGACTGTAGCCTCCCAGGCTCCTCTGTCCATGAGACTTTTCAGGCAAGAATACTGAAGTGGGTGGGTATTTCCCACTCCAGGGGATCTTCCTGACCCAAGGATCAAACCCGGGCCTCTTGTGTTGGCAGGTGGATTCTTTATCACTAGCACCACCTGGGAAGCCCATTAGTAGCAGTAGCAGCAGTAGTAGTACAAATATATCTTATGCCTCCCACTGCTGCTGCTGCTGCTGCTAAGTCGCTTCAGTCGTGTCCGACTCTGTGCAACCCCATAGATGGCAGCCCATGAGGCTCCCCCGTCCCTGGGATTCTCCAGGCAAGAACACTGGAGTGGGTTGCCATTTCCTTCTCCAATGCATGAAAGTGAAAAGTGAAAGTGAAGACAGTCGTATCTGACTCTTAGTGACCCCTTGGACTGCAGCCCACGAGGCTTCTCTAGCAACTAAAAATACTCCAAGCATTCAACTAAAGACAATGGTAATCTATACTTAATCAGTTTCTCCTTCCTACTTCCACTTCTGGCACTACAATGTGCAACCCAGACTCACTCCTCAGCAAAACTGATGAGAAGTATTTTTTAAACAACTATATAAAAATAGTTGGCTGGGGACTTCCTTGGTAGTCTGTGGTTAAGAATCCACCTTCAAATGCAGGGGATGCAGATTCAATCCCTGGTTGTGGAACTAAGATCCCACATGATGCAGCAGGGCAACTAAACCCATGAGCCAGAACTACAGAGAAGCACAGATGTCACAACTAGAGAAGCTTGAGCTCTGCAACTAAGAGCCCTCATGCTGTAACTAAGACCCAACATAGCCAAACAAACAAAAAAAAAACATATTTTTAATTATTAAAAAAATAAAAATAGTTGGTCATATAGGCATATAAAAATATAAATGGCCCTACATGAAATTAAAAGATGCTTACTCCTTGGAAGGAAAGTTATGACCAACTTAGATAGCATATTCAAAAGTAGAGACATTACTTTGCCAACAAAAGTCCGTCTAGTCAAGGCTATGGTTTTTCCAGTGGTCATATATGGATGTGAGAGTTGGACTGTGAAGAAAGCTGAGCACTGAAGAATTGATGCTTTTGAACTGTGGTGTTGGAGAAGACTCTTGAGGGTCCCTTGGACTGCAAGGAGATCCAGCCAGTCCATTCTGAAGGAGATCAGTCCTGGGTGTTCTTTGGAAGG
>NW_011495027.1:7469828-7482908 GCF_000754665.1 Bison bison bison
CAGAGTCCATTCTGAAGGAGATCAGTCCTGGGTGTTCTTTGGAAGGAATGATGCTAAAGCTGAAACTCCAGTACTTTGGCCACCTCATGCAAAGAGTTGACTCATTGGAAAAGACTCTGATGCTGGGAGGGATTGGGGTCAGGAGGAAAAGGGGACGACAGAGGATGAGATGGCTGGATGGCATCACCGACTTGATGGACATGAGTCTGAGTGAACTCCGGGAGTTGGTGATGGACAGGGAGGCCTGGCATGCTGCAATTCATGGGGTCACAAAGAGTCGGATACAACTGAGCGACTGGACTGAACTGAATTGAACAGCATATCAGGAAATATTTACTCAAGAATATTTACTAAAATTCCCTAAAACTACAAGAGTATGTGGTATCTGAACCAAGACGCACACTGTCCCTCCCTATTACCAGCTCAAGGAGATGGGAACTCCACCCAGACTGGTGCAGCCTAGAACACAAGGTTCTGACTCCTCCCCAGATCCCAGCTGGTGGGCTATCTTTCTGGGAGGGATAGGAAAGACATCAGCATTTTTCATGCTGCACCCAGCTACTTGTTCCTGAGGAACTGTTCTAGATAAGTGTAGCCAAGAGGCAAGGGCTCCATCTTCCCATTCATGACACAAAGATTCTACCTACGTAGGACACTGAGATCCCAATTAATCTTGCCTCAGCTCATAGGACAGAGGATTTATGCCAAGGGAGACAAGCCAAGGCCACCTGGGGCTGTGCCCCACATCCACTGAGCACTTAGTTCCTCAAGCTAGGGTGTCACTTAGAATTGAGCTGTTTCTATTTTTTTTTTTAATATTATTTTATTTGACTGTGCCAAGTCTTAGTAGAAACACACAGGATCTTTGACCTTCACTGTAGCACGTGAACTCTTAGTTGAGGTATATGGGATCTAGTTTCCTCACCAGGAATGGAAACCGGGCCTCCTGCATTGGGAGCACTGAGTCTTAACCACTGTACCACCACGGAAGTCCCTTGAGCTATTCTTACTCTAGGGCCAGAGTTGTGGCTCAGACAATCCAATCAAAAGGAAGAGACTGTCAGACTGGGTTCAAAAGAAAAAAAAAGATCCAAATATGTGCTGTCTAATGACATTGCTAATCAGCTATTGGGCTTCCCTGGTAGCTCAAATGGTAAAGAATCTGCCTGCAACACAGGAGATCTGGGTTTGATCCCTGAGTCAGGAAGATCCCCTGGAGAAGGACATGGCAACCCACTCCAGTATTCTTGCCTGAAGAATCCCATGGACAGAGGAGCTTGGTGGGCTATAGTCTATAGCGTTGCACAGAGTTGGACACAACTGAAGCAATTTAGCATACTCCAGTATAAAATAAAAAGTTTTTTAAAAAACAAACATATGCTTTCTATGGGAGACACAGGTTATTGATTAAATTACAAATAGTTTAAAAGTAAAATAATGGAAAAAGATGCACCCCGCAAACAACAACCATAAAGCTGGAGGGACATAATATGATACTAAAACCATCAGTCTGTCAGGAAGATATAGCAACTATAAATATATTTTCACCTAACCACAGAGCACAAAAGATATGAAACTAAAACTGACAGAAATGAAGAGAACTGTATACTCATCCTTTAGTTTCCACAGTGTATTATTGGGTCTAGGAGTACCCATGGACACCAAAATCTATGAATGCTCAAGTCCTTTATATAAAATGGTATAGTACAGTTGGTCCTCCATATCTGCAAGTTTTGCATTTGTGAATTCAATCAACAGCCAATTGAAATTCAATCCACAGATGCAGAACCTGTGGATACAGAGAGGTGACTATGTTTACATAAAGTTCCCCCTATCATAGCATCCTTAAGCCCTGGTCAGCATTTCTTATGAGGCTCCAAATGCACAGTTTGGAGAACACTTGATAGAATATTCATTCCTTTACAGTTTTTAGTTTTAAAAATTAATATACCTAATAGTTTGCCTAATAAAAGGCAAAAAAGTTTAAATTTAATAAAACCAAAATAACCTATTACATTACTTGTATCACTTCTTAATCAGTTCTTTTGGCATTAAAAAGACATAATTTTGGATTGTTTCTTTAGCTTTAAAACAAAAAGCAAACAAACAAAACTGAAATCACTTGATAGGCATGGCTCTACAGGAAATCTTTATATGGCAATGTCCAGATTCAAAAACTCCACCAAAGCCTGAAATTTTGTCCTATGGTTATTAGATTTGGATATATTCAGAGGACATTGATTTTTGCTTAAAAGCAGATGCAGTTCATAGGACTCACCTTTTTAAAGTGTACAATTCACTGTTTTTTAGTATAGTCACAGAGTTATGCAATAATCATAACTGTCTAATATCAGAACATTTCATCAACCCCCCAAAAAACACTGTACCCGTTAGCAGTCACTTTCTGTTCCCTCTCCACCAGCCTCTGTCAATTAGTAATGTGTGTGTGTGTGTGTGTGTGTGTGTGTGTGTAGACTTACCTATACTGGACATTTCAAATAAACAGATCACATATTATGTAATTTCATGACTGGTTTCTTTCACTTGGCATGTTTCTGAAGTTCATTTATGTTGTGTATGCGTGCTAAGTCACTTCAGTCATGTCCAACTCTTTGCCACCCAGTGGCCTATAGCCCACCAGGCTCCTCTGTCCATAGGATTCTCCAGGCAAGAATACTGAAGCAGGTTGCCATACCCTTCTCCAGGTCATTTATGTTGTAGCATATAGCAAATCTTTATTTTTATGGCTACAAAATATTCCATTGTATGGGTATACAATTTGTTTATCCATTCATCAATTGGTGGACATTTGGACTGTTTCATTTTGGCTATTATAACTAATGCTATTATGAACATTCATGTACAGTACAGTTTTTTGTGTGGTCATGTATTTTCAATTCGCTGGAATATATTCCTAGGAACAGAATTGCTGGGTCATATGGGCTTTCCTGGTGGCTCAGATGGTAAAGAGTCTGCCTGCATTGTGAGAGACCTGGGTTTGATCCCTGGGTTGGGAAGATCCCCTGGAGAAGGAAATGGCAACGCACTCCAGTATTCTTGCCTGGAAAATCCCATGGATGGAGGAGCCTGGCGGGGCACAGTCCATGGAGTTGCAAAGAGTTGGACACAACTGAGCAACTAACACTTTGACTTTAATAGTAATTTCTTGTTCGACACTTTGAGAAACTGCCAGGTTATTTTTCAAAGTGGATACACCAATTTACAATTCCACCGGGTATGTCATAAGGGTTCCAATATCTCCACATCATTACCGAGATTTGTCATTTTCTAGTAAGTTTGAAGTAGTATCTCCTGTGAATTTGATTTGCATTTTCCTAATGACTAATGATATTCAGTATCTTTTCATGTGCTTATTGTCCATCAGTACTTTTTTTGGTGAGAGGGAATGTTGATTCAAACCCATTGCTATTTTAAAATTGGGTTATTTTTCTTCTTTTTGTTAAGTTTTGTTTCTATATACTCTGAATACAAGTATCTTATCAAATATATGATTTGTGGACTTTTTTAACATTCTGTGGGTTGTCTTTTCACTTTCTTAACATTAATGTTTTATTTAATGCCACCCTTCTCTTTTTATTTAAAATGAATGAGAAAGAATACAATATTTGTAAAAGTGTATAGCTACAAATGCTCTGGAGGAAAGGCAGAAATACAAGGCAAGGAAGTGAGACTTGGGATTTTATCACAAATCATGCCATTCTCAAGGCCGTAACACCAAATCTGTACTTGCAGCACAGTAAAATGTGTCTATCTGGAATATCCTATTCCTAAAATCCAGGACATGTGAACTCAAATCAGTGTCTGTCATCAAAAAAAAAAAAAAAAATCAATCATGAATTCCTGCACTATGAATATCTCCAGTAGAGAGCACTAATGTTTCTTGAACATTTTGTGTAAGTCGTGTTAAGCTAGAAAAGGCTTAGGAAGCAGTTATGACCATTTTCCATTCCCACATACCTGGGAACATAAGTCACAGGCATTTATTCCACATTTATTAACAGTTTATAGAGCTTCCTGGGTAGCAGGAACAGTTTATAGAATACTCACTATTTCCAGGTACCATGTTAGGCCTTGGGATCCTAAAGAGGAAAAGATAACGCTTCTTACTCTCAAGGAATTTAGTGTCTAGTGAAGAAGCTTATCTCAATTTCCCAATAGTTCCCTCTGCCATCAATCAAGGAAAGTATTTACTAACTAATCATGCATTTCTCCATCCCTAGCCACACACACATATGGTAGAAAAATGCATGAACTGTCATTGCTTGAAAAAAGCAGGTCCTGGAGAGGCTTAGAGTCTAGTCAAAGCCTCTCATTTTATACATAGAAACTCTAAACCTGGTAGATGACTTACCCAAGATCAGGATAAAAGCTAAGATTAACACGGGACTTACTATGTGCTTGGAGCTACTCTAACCATACTATTTATTTAATCCTCACAACCCATTTTCCAAATAGAAAACTAAGGCACGGAGAAATTAAGTAATGACAAAAATCAAACAGCTCATAAGGGCAAAGCCATGATTTGAATCCAAGCAGTCTTGTTTCAGAATCCATGTTTTTAAACTATGCTATATTCAAGTAGCTATTTCTACATGTAATCATGATTTTCTGACTCATGTCTTTACACTGTCTTGTTACTTTCCAGCATCTCTAAAGCAAAATTTTTGGTCAAAAATTATGAAAGAAATCTCAAGATACTATGGCACTTCAAAGGCACAAGACACTCAAGTTGGGAAAAACAGCCCAAACCACTGTGGATGTATACATTACCAAGGGGAAGAGATGGAAGCGTACATGTGCGTGGGTGCTAAGTTGCTTCAGTAAGTGTCTAACTCTTTGCGACCCTATGGACTATAACCCACCAGGCTCCTCTGTTCATGGGATTCTCCAGGCAAGACTACTGGAGTGGGTTGCTAAGTATGCCCTCCTCCAGGGGATCTTCCTGACCCTGGGATCGAATCTATGAGAAATATAATAAGTAATCTTGTAATAGGCAATTTTTTTTAACTAACTTTGACAAATGTTGGCACTTGTATATCATTGCTTTTTCTTCTTGACTCACCCCCATGTACTCCTCCCCACTTCCAAATCCCAGTCTTTGCTTTTTGGCTGTGCTGGGTCTTTGTTGCTATGCACTGGCTTTCTCTAGTTGCAGTGAGCTGGGGCTACTCTTTGTTGCAGTGTGTGGGCTTCCTTTGCTGCAGAGCACAAGCTCTAGGTGCATGGGCTTCAGTAGTTGCGGTATATGGGCTCAGTAGTTGTGGATCTTGGGCTCCAGAGCACAGGCTCAGCAGTTGTGGTGCAAGGGCTGAGATGCTCTGTGGCATGGACCAGGGATTGAATGTTGTGTCCCTTTCAATGGCAGGTGGATTCTTATCCACTGTACCACCAGGGAAGTCCCAAATCCCAGTCTTTTAAATTTGCTAATTCTTCAATCAAGTAAGATCAAGTTAAACTATGAGAACTAAAGTGAACAAATCTAGGAATTAAATCCTGAGATGACCCTAGAATACACAATATAGAAAAGATGTGCATTTCAGAAGTCTCAAACTTCATTTCATTTTACTCTTTCATTTATCATCCAACAAATACTTGTTTTGTGCCTACTATGTGTAAAACACTGCACCTGTTTCTGAGGATGCACGAATCTTTGTGATGGATATGACCTTTGCCCTCCTGAGGCTCACAGTCTTGCACATTCCTGTAGAGGATGTTAGGGATGTAGAGTTAAGCAGTTGCCAACTTTCAACCTACTGGGGCTCTGAATGATGGCTGAGCTGCAAGAGGATTAATAGAGTGACTCAGCAAGTCTAAGGACTGCTAATAGATGACACCACTCTTAGATATACAGATTTTACAGGAAGAGTATATTGTTTAGAAATGCTTGTAATACATTATCTGAGTTATTTGTGTGAATTATAAAACAGTCCATAGATAGAAATTATTTGCATTATGATTACATTTTGTCAGAATGCAACATCCTTTTTGTCTTCAAGGACCTTATTGAATTGGTAAGTAAATTAAGTAAATCTAGGAATTTTACTGGACAATCAACTTCATTGAAAGAAGATAAACTATAAATTTCCACCCACTCATATATCTGTTTTCATCCTTCAGTATGCTTTTGCCTCATCTTGTAACCAAGCTGTCTGTAACTCCTCCACCTACACAGAGACCTTTGTCAGCCACCAAAATCTGTTCCACTCACCAAAACAATAGGCTTCATTTAAGCCCTGAGTCATTTACCCATTAGGTCTGAATTTCTCTGAGAAGTCTTTCCTACTTTAACCCACTCTTTCTTCTACTAGTGTAAGACCTAACTATCTTTGCCCCTCAATTTTGAAATGAGATAAAGGACACCTGATTTATTACTGTTCTTTTCATAAGGTAACCTGGTTATATAATGGCTATTATAAAGTGTATTTGAGTTGTAGGTTCTGAAGCATATCAATATCCTGCGTTATGAGATGTTACTTAGCCTCACAGTTGCTCATATAACCAGCTATATATTTGCCTCTATTTCTTTAAGATTTAAAACTTTAAGCTTCTCAAAGGTACATGTCTTTTTGCTCTTACATGCTCCCCAAACAATTTGGCAAAGATAGTGAATTGGATGTAAAGACATCTGCAGAGATATGTTAGTAGAAGAATAAGCAGATAATTTAAATGTGTGTCTGCATTTGGGTACACAGAATTCAGGAGACAAAGTCAGAGAGGATGGTGGTGTGGAGAAGCACTGGAGTTTGGTTAGTTAGTCCTCACTGATTTATTAATATCACAGCCAGCCTAACATTCCTTGGAGGAATGCTGGGAGACTGTAGACCTCAGGAGGGCAAAGGTCACATCTATCACATGACCCAGTGTTTCCCCCAAATCTAGTACAGTGTTTTGCACATAGTAGGCACAGAATAAATAAATCAATAAATATTTGTTGGATGATAAATGACTGAGTCTCCTTCATGGATCACAACCTTGTCAAGGCAAAGGGGTTTGTGTAACTCAATGAAGCTATGAGTCATACCGTGCAGGGTCACCTAAGAAAGATGGGTTATAGTGACGAGTTCTGACAAAATACGGTCCACTGAAGGAGGAAATGGCAACCCACTCCAGTATTTTTGCCTGGAAAACCCCATAGGCAGCATGAAAAGGGAAGAAGATGTAACACTGGAAGATGGAGCCCCCCAGGTAGGAAGATGTCCAATATTCTCTCAGGAAAGAGTGGAGAAATAGCTCCAGAAAGAATGAAGAGGCTGGGCCAGAGTGGAAAAGATGCCCAGTTGTGGATGTGTCTGCTGGTGAAAATAAACTCCGATGCCATAAAGAAAAATTTTGAATAGGAACCTGGACTTTTTGGGTCATGAATCAAGATAAATTGTATGTGATCAAGCAGGAGAAGGCAAGAGTGAACATTGACATTTTAGGAATCAGTGAACAAAAATGGACAGGAATGGGTAATTTTAATTCAGATGACCATTATATCTACTGCTGTGGGCAAGAATCCCTTAGAAGAAATGGAGTTGCCCTCACAATAAAAAAAATGAGTCTTAAATGCACTATTTGGGTGCAATATCAAAAACAACAGAATGATCTTGGTTCATTTCTAGGGCAAATCATTCATCACAGTAATCCAAGTCTATGCACCAACCACTAATGACAAAGAAGCTGAAGTTGAACAGTTCTATGAAGACTTACAAGACCTTGTAGTGAAGTAAGTGAAAGTCACTCAGTTGTGTCCAACTCTTTGTGACCCATGGACTTTAGCCTACCAGGCTCCTCTGTTCATGGAATTCTCCAGGCAAGAAACCACTGGAGTGGGTTGCCATTTCCTTCTCCAGGGTGTTGTGAACAAATGTATGCTCTCATGCAGTGTCCGGCAGCACCAGGGGATCTTCCCAAACCAGGGATCAAATCCAGGTCTCCTGCATTGCAGGCAGACTCTTTACCAACTGAGCCACCAGGGAAGCCCAAGACCTTGTAGAACTAACACCAAAAAAGATACCCTTTTCATCATAGAGGATTGAAATGCAAAAGTAGGAAGTCAAGAAATATCCAGAATAACAGCAAGTTTGGCCTTGGAATATGAAATGAAATAGGGCAAGGGTTAACAGAGTTTTGTCAAGAGAACACAGTGGTCATAGGAAACACCCTTTTCTAACAACAAGAGAGGTGACTCTATACACGAACATCACCAGATGGTCAATAACAAAATCAGATTATGTTTTTTTGTAGCCAAAAATGAAGAAGATCTATTCAGTCAGTAAAAACAATACCTGAAGCTCACTGTGGCTCAGATCAAGAGCTTCTTACTGCAAAATTCAGACTTATATTAAAGAAAGTAAAGAAAGACAATAGGCCATTCAGGTATGACCTAAATCAAATTCCTTATGATTATACAGTGGAGGTGATGAATAGATTCAAAGGATTATATCTGGTAGACAGAGTGCCTGAAAAACTATGGACAGAGGTTCATAACATTGTACAGGAAGCAGTGACTAAAATCATGGAAAAAAGAATGCAAGAAGGCAAAGTAGTTGTCTGAGGAGGCTTTACAAATAGTTGAGGAAAGAACAAAAGTTAAAGCAAGGGGGAAAGGGAAAGATATACCCAACTGAATTCAGAGCTCCTGAGGATAGTAAGGAGAGATAAGAAGGCCTTCTTAAATGAAAAATCCAAAGAAATAGAGGAAAAGAGTAGAATGGGAAAGACTGAAGATCTCTTCAAGAAAATTGGAGATATCAAGGGAACATTTCATTCAAGGGTGGCATGATAAAAGACAGAAATGGTAAGCACATAACAAGGCAGAAGAGATTAAAAAGAGGTGGCAAAAATACACAGAAGAATTATACAAAAAAGGTGTTAATGACTCGGACAACAAAGATGGTGTGGTCATTCACCTAGAACTGGACATCCTGGAGTGTGAAGTCAAGTGGGTCTTAGGAAGCATCACTATGAACAAAGCTAATGATGGTGATGGAATTCCAGTTAAGCTACTTAAAATCCTAAAAAGATGATGCTGTTAAAGTGCTACACTCAATATGTCAGCAAATTTGGAAAACTCATCAGTGGCCACAGGACTGGCCAAAGGTCAATTTTCATTTCAATTCCAAATAAGGGTAATGCCCAAGAATGTTTCAACTACTGTACAACTGCACCCATTTCAAATGCTAGCAAGGTTATGCTCAAAATCCTTCAAGCTAGGCTTCAGCAGTACCTGAACCAAGAACTTCCAGATGTTCAAGCTGGGTTTCAAAGGGGCATAGGAACCAGAGATCAAATTACTAATATTCATTGGATACTGGAGAAAGCAAGTGAATTCCAAAGAAACATCTACTTCTGCTTCATTGACTACACTAAAATCTTTGACTATGTGGATCACAACAAACTGCAGAAAATTCTTAAAGAGATGAGAGTACCAGACCACCTTACCTGTCTCCAGAGAAACCTGTATCCAATCAAGAAGTAACAGAATCGGACATGGTACAATGGACTGGCTCCAAATTGGGAAAGGAGTACATCAAGGCTGTATATTGTCACCCTGCTTATTTAACTTCTATGCAGAGTATATCATGCGAAATGCCAGGGTGGATGAAGCTCAAGCTGGAATCAAGACTCCTGGAAGAAATATCAACAACCTCAGATATGGAAATGATACAACTCTAATGGCAGAAAGTGAAGAGGAACTAAAGAGCCTCTTAATGAGAGTAAAAGAGGAGAATGAAAAAGCTGGCTTAAAACTCAACATTCAGAAAACTAAGATCATGGCACCTGGTCCCATCACTTCATAGCAAATAGAAGGGGGTAAAATTGAGGCATATAAGTTAAATAAGCAGGGTGACAATATACAGCCTTGACGTACTCCTTTTCTATTTGGAACAAGTCTGTTGTTCCATGTCCAGTTCTAACTGTTGCTTTATGACCTGCATATAGGTTTCTCAAGAGGCAGGTCAGGTGGTCTGGTATGCAGAGTACATCATGAGAAACGCTGGGCTGGAAGAAGCACAAGCTGGAAACAAGATTGCAGGGAGAAATATCAATAACCTCAGATATGCAGATGACACCACCCTTATGGCAGAAAGTGAAGAGGAACAAAAAGCCTCTTGATGAAAGTGAAAGTGGAGAGTGAAAAAGTTGGCTTAAAGCTTAACATTCAGAAAATGAAGATCATGGCATCTGGTCCCATCACTTCATGGCAAATAGATGGGGAAACAGTGGAAACAGTGTCAGACTTTATTTTTTTGGGCTCCAAAATCACTACAGATGGTGACTGCAGCCATGAAATTAAAAGACCCTTACTCCTTGGAAGGAAAGTTATGACCAACCTAGATAGCATATTGAAAAGCAGAGATATTACTTTGCCAACAAAGGTCCATCTAGTCAAGGCTATGGTTTTTCCAGTGGTCATGTATGGATGTGAGAGTTGGACTGTGAAGAAATCTGAGCACCGAAGAATTGATGCTTTTGAACTGTGGTGTTGGAGAAGACTCGAGTCCCTTGGACTGCAAGGAGATCCAACCAGTCCATTCTGAAGGAGATCAGCCCTGGGATTTCTTTGGAAGGAAGGATGCTAAAGCTGAAACTCCAGTACTTCGGCCACCTCATGCGAAGAGTTGACTCATTGGAAAAGACTCTGATGCTGGGAGGGATTAGGGTCAGGAGGAGAAGGGGACGACAGAGGATGAGATGGTTGGATGGCATCACCGACTCGATGGACGTGAGCCTGAGTGAACTCTGGGAGTTGGTGATGGACAGGGAGGCCTGGCGTGCTACGATTCATGGGGTCATAAAGAGTCAGACAGGACTGAATGACTGAACTGAACTGAAAATTGAGGCAGTGACAGCTTTTATTTTCTTGGCTCCAAAATCATTGTGGACAGTGACTGCAGCCATGAAATTTAAAGATGCTTTCTCCTTGGAAGGAAAGCTATTACAAACCTAGACAGCATATTAAAAAGTAGAGACATCACTTTGCCAACAAAGGTCTGTAGAGTCAAAGCTATGGTTTTTCCAGTAGTCATGTATAGATGTGAGAATTGGATCATAAAGAAGGCTGAGCACCAAAGAATTGATGCTTTTGAATTGTGGTTCTGAAGAAGACTCTTGAGAACCCTTTGGACTGCAAGAAGCTCAAACCAGTCAATCCTAAGGGAAATCAGTCCTGAATATTCATTGGAAGGACTGATGCTGAAGCTCCAGTACTTTGGTGACCTGATATGAAGAGCCTACTCATTGGAAAAGACACTGATGCTTGGAAAGATTGAAGGCAAAAGGTGAATCAGGTGGCAGAGGATAAGATGTTTAGATCGTATCACCAGCTCATTGGACATGAATTTGAGCAAACTCCAGGAGATAGTAGAGGACAATGGAGCCTGGTGTGCTACAGTCCATGGGGTTGCAAGAAGTCGGACATGACGTAGTGACTGAACAATAACAATAGCAAATGTTTGAGTAAAATAAAATGAAATCTGAGATATCTGAAGGATGAACTATACCTATCTTCTTTTTTTATATAGTCCAGGATACATATATTAACACACTGCTGCTGCTGCTAAGTCGCTTCAGTCGTGTCCGACTCTGTGTGACCCCATAGATGGCAGCCCACTAGGCTCCTCTGTCCCTGGGATTCTCCAGGCAAGAACACTGGAGTGGGTTGCCATTTCCTTCTCCTATTAACAAACTGGAAATTAGAAACTCTAGCCTAGACTGTTAGTGGCTTGCCCTGGGTCTCATGGCCAGAAGAAACACCAAGTCCTGTGCTCTTTCTGGCATATATTTTTCTCCTGCATCTCTGAAATGTTCTGAATCTTATTCTTTTATTTATAAATTTATTTTGATTTCTAAAATTCTTAATAAACTGCATATTTAATATACATATTAGCTCCTACTCTTAAGAGAATCATTTTATATGAAAATTGAAGTCTAGTTTTTGAAGTGTATTATGATTAACAGATGGCCTTATATTAGGCCAAGAAGCCACACACACAAGTACACACACCCACAGCTGTTGAGGAAAAAAAAAATGGTGGGAGGTGGTGGGGAGAATCAAGGGCTGGCTGGTGGTAGATCTGAACTACTTTAAACCAAAGAAATGCAAGGGTCTACTATGAAGAACCTCAGAAACCAGTCAAACCAGTTGCTTTTTCCAGTAGCAGGAGACTTTTTGCCTAGATTTCAACATGGTTCAGGGAACATAGACTCAATCCTCACAGGGATCCCAGTAAGCACTCAGTGACTAGCAAAACTTCTAAGGGCTTTTTTTAGACTACTTTGCAGGAGCATAAATTCTGCTTTATTTCTAAGATTTAAGTCTGGCTTCACTTGTAAATATTTTCTTAGAAGTCTTCTTTTTATGGATAGGAAAGGGACAAGAGTCAATAATTGAATGGCTGCTGTGTGGCAGACTCCAATACGTGATCTAGATGATGGTATATATTTTTTAAATGGGATGCATGGGAAACTTTCAAAGAAACATTTGGACATCTTCCCAGAAGACAGATCAACTGGGGATGCTGGGCATCCTGCTGCAGGAATTCATGTTTTCCCTTTGGAGAAGAGGCTGGAAGTTCACCTTTCTAGCCCCTGTCTCATAAGGAAATGAAAATGCATATTTAAGACAGAGTGGGCAATCAATACAGTGGGATGTGAGAACACAGTGTAATTAGTCATGAGTATTCCATCCTGGGACCATGATAAAGGATCAACTCACACAGAAGTGTACAGCTGGCCCTGCACAATTAGTTTCTAGTCAAGCTCCCTTATTCCAAAAACATGTGCAATGAATGTCCCACTCATTCTACCTTTGGAATTTTTACCACTGAGCTCATTCTCAGGGGTCATTCTTAGAATTTTCCCCAGGCCCAAGGAAAGCTCATGACAAACCTCTGTAGAGACTTCCTTGGTGGGTCAGTGGTTACGGTAGAGGCCATGGGTTGGATCCCCTGGTTGAGGAATTAAGATCCCACACACAGTGCAGCCAAATAACTTAAAAACAACAACAACAACAAACCCCTCTGCAACCATGAAATTGAAAAGATCAGGAAAACATGGTGAAGTGTTTGGTTA
>NW_011495027.1:7483008-7486747 GCF_000754665.1 Bison bison bison
AGATTAAAAATAGATTAAAAATCTTTGTCAGTGACAATGAGCCCAACTATACACAGCTGAACCAGGGGGGTTCTGGCAAAGTTTCTGAGAATGCAAAACCATGAATGCCTTCTAGCTTTTCTTTTCTTCTGACTTGATGTCTTAGTAAAACTAACAAACTTGAACCATGATGGTGACACAGTATTTAAAAGTAATATTCTAATTTAGAAACTTAAAGCTAGTCAAACTTCCCCAGATCCATGTTCATTTGATTCTCCTCCAACCCTGTATGGCTTACCAATCTCACCTCACCTTTAAAATGCTATATGCTATCTGGATAAACCTCCATTAGAGTACACATCTTTTAAGAAAAGGAATTATTATATTTATCTCGGTATTCTCCCTAACCTCTGTCAGATCTCCAGTGCTTTCTTTTATACACTGTAGGCATTCAATGTCTAATTAATTTAAAGAAATAAAGGATTTTTCACTATCAGAAATAATTTTAGAATTAGAAAAGAACTGTTAATACTGGATAATATTCTGTCTTACATTAATCATGAAAATTCTCAAGATACAGAGAAAAAACTCTTATCAAGGCAGCCACATGGAGCATAGTTTAATGCTGATGTCACTCATTTTTCCCCCCAGGGTGTCAGCTCAAAAGGGGCCTGCAAAACCCATAAGTTACTTAATTACTTCTTGTTGGTCATGTAGGTCAATAACCAGATACCAAATCATAGTGTTCCTTTCATTTCTATTATTCATGTCACTGGGCAGAGGAACCAGCCAAATTTGCTATCTACAGTCATCCCCTTTGTCATATGAATATGACAAACCTAGCACTCACTAGCTTAGTCTCTTACTCAATGGGATGTTGTAGAAAACAGAATTTCAACTTCTGCTTCTTCTAGAAAGTCTGAACTTACCAGAAAGAGATTGACTGATCCTGAAAATGGATTGGTTATTAAGACAATATATGGGCTAGATAAGACAAAGATATAGGATTCAGTTTTTCTAAATTTTGCTTCCCTTTCAATAAAGTTCCCCTTTCTTCATGAGGCTTTGTCTATTACCATCTGCACTGATCCATCTCTTTAGTGGAGCCTAAGTAGTACTTGTTTTCAATGTGTTCATCTAAGCTATGGGCTGCTGAGGTCAGGGACCAAGTCTCATGCTTTTTTGGTATTGCCCACCATGTCTAGCATACTTATGTGCACATAATAAGTGCTTTAATATACATGTGTGCATGCTAAGTCACTTCAGTCGTGTCCAACTCTTTGTGACCCTATGGACTGTAGACTGCCAGGCTCCTCTGTCCCTGGGATTTTCCAGGCAAGAATACTAGAGTGGTTTGCCATTCCCTTCTCCTGGGGAATCTTCCCAATCCAGGGATCGAACCTGCATCTCTTGTCTCCTGCATTGGCAAGTGAGTTCTTTACCACTGGCAATAGATTTGGACAAATTTGGCTCTGGAAATAGTGACTGAATCTTTTAGAATTTTCTTTGATCAGAATAATTGGTTTTCTTTCATCAAAATAAATTGATCAGAGTCCCTTAGAGGATTTTAGATACTTCTTTAAGGACTGAGCATATTTCGCGATTCCACTAATCCTGTTTTCGAAGAGATTACAATGTAGTAGAAAAACTGGGCACAGGCATAAAATTCAAACAGTATTTGTATTTCTCATTATAAAGTCTAGCCTGGGATGCCAATAATTTCTAGTTACTAAATATTCCTCTGTATGGGCTTGAATCATGTGCACAGTATTAAAGTTTTTCGAGAATAGCATTTGAGGTCATTTATTTTTCTCCTGTGATGTAAGCAGGAGCTTATATGAAGTGAAACAGGAGAAAGAAGAAAAAGCATCTGTTTGATGGTACAGTTTCAGAGAAGTATTCTCAGAAGCAATATCACAAATTCAGAAGCCTACTTTCTCCAGTGTCAGTACTATATGTGTCACCGTGGAGGGTGATTTTGTTCATGAGAACTGGAATAAATACATTCATAAGCCACATATCCAAGATGAACCCAAAGCTAATACAGTTTTAATGAACTTGAGCACTTCAACTTCCTGCTGATGGTGACTTGGGTTATCAAGCATGGGAGTCACTTTTTTATTCATACTCTCATAGGAATTGAAAACATAATTTTCAATTATGATCATTCAGTTTATAATCTATTTTATAGATGAAGAGGTTGACTTCCAAAAAGGTTAAGTATAACTACTCCAAGTCACACAAGTAGTGATATTCATGGTTTTTGGAAGGGGAGAGAATATTCCTTTCCAAACATTCAAAGATACATATGGAAAGCTAGACATTAAAAAATTTTAATGTCATGACTTTACAATCGATCAATATTTCTTATAGCACTTGCTTTTTTCCTGTTTCATATGTAATTCTGAATACATTTCATCTTCTCCAGGTTTTAAGCAGTTTGATGACCAAACTCAAACCTAAATTAGCTTAACACATCTCTACATACACAGTGTCTCACACTCATAAGCTATATTAAAACTCTATCAATGACCAAAGGAAGGAATGCTCTTTTGGCTTCTCCTCCAAGACAGCTGCCAACCCAGAATGGAATGGACCAAGAGAGAAAAGAGTAGTGTCATCACAAAGACAACCAACCCTCTTATTCCCTTCTGGGGTAATTCAAATAGTAGTCCTAGTCTCAAGTCTCTGTCTGACACAACCCAGTCTCACATAACTCAGTTGTTCCATTTTCTTTACTCCCATTTATACAAGCCGATCAGATATGTTCCAACTGTGAGTCTTTTATAGCCTCTATTTAATTCCTTTGGGAGGTCCCTGTACAAACATTTTTTTAATGGAAATGTGACTGCCATAGCAACTCAGATATAAATGTTGCCTAAGTGAATCACAGTGTTAAGGATGATAGTCTGCAAAAAGACTGAGTTAAATCTGGGGTAGGGATGAGAATCGGGAGTGAATGACGATGATAAAAAATTTTGTCCCCCGAATTCCTGGCTTTGGATTTACTTTTTGTTTAACTTTTCCCACCTAACTGTGGAGGGAAAGCAGTGGGGCAGTAGATGGGGTGAGCCTGAGGTTACCAGCAGTAAAAGGCTGGTGATGAGTAAAGCAAGACCACTCTACAGCGTTGTTCTCTCCCCATGCGGAGGATAAGGACATGTATGAGAAAGACGGATGCAATTGGAGGCCCAGCATCTTAACTTAAGCCGCTTAGTTTGGTACAACCGTAAACTGCCACACAGGGCTCGGCCCAGCAGCCTAAGGACGCAGCGTAAGGAAAGGTAAAGGGATTTCCCGCAAGCTCCACCCCCGGCTTCCCTAAAGATTCAAAACACATTATGTAAATAAGTTACTCTGGGTGTGCACGTGAGAAGGCGCTGGTCCGACAGATAAATACTGTACTTCCAAAGCCCCTTGCACGTGCACCTGGACAGTCCTAAGCCCCTCTCTGGTCTCTTGAAACCAGCCCTCCGCGTTCCTAGCCCCAGCTCGATGGGCGCAGGGCACTGCAGCCTGCGCACCGGAGGCTGTGCGGAGCGGGCCGGGCGGCCACATGGCGCGCTCCTGGGTGATGGCAGCTGCGCTTTGTTTCCATCAGCAAGGGGTGAGTCACAGGTTCCCGCAGTTCCTAAGCTGTGCAAACCACTCGGGCCAAGGCTGCTGCAAATTTAACAGCAGGAGCAACTACCGAAGCAGCCGCATCCCATTTCTCCTCTTCCTACTCCTCCTCCACCGCCACTGCCGCTCGGCCGCGGCC
>NW_011495027.1:7487097-7517372 GCF_000754665.1 Bison bison bison
GTGAGGAGCGCCGGCGCCCGGGGCCGGAGGCGCACAGGTAGGTCGGGGCCGGACGCCCCGGGTCACGGAGGAGGAGCGGAGCCGATCCAGGTGATGGAGGCAGAGAACAGGGCGAGGGGACGCAGCAGGTGGGGTTGGCCGAGCAGGTGCGGTTACCTGTTCTCGCCTCACCTGAGAGCCGGGCCTGCGGGCAAGTGGCTGGGCGGGAGAGATGAGAAGCGGTTTTGCCACTCCCTTGTCTCTGGGAGAGTGGGAGTGATGCCCGTGACTCCTCCGGGCTGCTGGGGTCATTCGGGGCAGGAGGAATGGACGCTGTCTCCCCCATAATCGCGGCGCTACACCTAAGTGTGAGCTCTCGGGGCGGGGCGGGAACCGGGTTCTGGTTTCCTGGGGCTGGAGTCTCGCCCTCCCTAGGTGAGCAGACCTGTCCGGAGGGCGTCCGCGCTTGGGTCGCTTTCCTTTGCCCCCTGCCTTGGTGCTGTTCGTTGACACACATTTTTCTGCTCTTGGGAAACCTATTATACAGTTGTTCACCTACTGTTTGATGGTGGTGTTGGCTCTCATTTGTTTGAGGGAGAAGGGAGCAACTTCTACCGTTTTCGAGAGAGAATCTGAGTTTCCCCTTACTAGGCTGCAGCTAAGCAGGTGCCGAGAGGTCAGAAGGGAGGAGGCTCAGTGTTGGCTCATCACTATGTCCTCAGCTGACTTCCCAAAGTCCATAGGTTGCCTTTAGTCAGATGACGTGTGTGGAAGACTTTTTTTGTGGTCAGGAAGACCCTGCCGGCAGCCCCCTTCACACCTCCCCCCAAAAAGGTCAAACCTGAACTTAAAAACAAAAACCTACCTCTAAACTTTCTTTAATAAATTCGCCTTGCCAAAAACTTTTAAAAATCCATAAAAAGATACCGGTATGAAAATTTAATTTGCAAATAGGTTACCAACTTAAAATAGACAGTATTCACTTTTTTTTTAAAGAGGAAATGGTATGTGTCTTTATCAGACTATTAGGTTTCCTAACCTTTAGGTCTCCTAAACCTCCTAGTTAGGTTGTAGTACACAGAAGCAACCAAACTGCAGTGTAATTATTTAATTACAATAACTTCCAGGTGCTGAGGTTGAACCTCCTGAGAGAACCCCAAGTGCTCTTTGATTTGTGAGTGTCAAGGTGACTTCCTTTTACTCCTGGTTTCCTAGTCAACAGCTTCACCCTTGAAGGAATGTGAAATGACAGCCAATCCCGCAAGTGACTGGGCCTCTGTGATTTAACAATATTCGTCCTAGCATGTCTGATGTTACTCTTAGTTCAGGTAATGAGGGGGACGGAGTTGTCTCCAAGTGTTCGTTGAGTCATGATACCTACTATCCATTTACTACATGTTAGAATTAAATTTTGTATTATGTGAAACTTGTTCTTTTTTTCTTAATTTGGAAAAGTGTCCCAGCACGTCCAGCCTAGCGTGAAGATTCGCATGTTGAGAATGATTTCATTTGACTAGTTGTTAAGATTTGCTTTATAATAACCATTGTCCTCCCCACTGCTGTTTCATTCCTCTGAAGCCTGGGAATGAAAAGGGTTCTATTGAATATCACTGAAATAGGATATCAGGTCTTCTAAGCTGTTTTTTTTTTTTTTTTAAGAGAATTTGTTTTTTAAAGCAGTTTTAGGTTCACAGCAGAACTGAGAGTAACTGCAGAGAGTTCCCAATATACCCCCTGCCCCCATTCATGCATAGCCTCCCCCATTATCAACATCTCCCACTAGAGTGAGACACTTGATACATAGATGAAGCTACATTGAGACGTATCATCCAAAGACCATAGTTTAGAGTTCACTGTTGGTGTCATACGTTCTGTGGATTTAGCCAATATGTGTAACAACGTGTATCTGCCATTATAATACCATCACGTATGATCCTATATCGTATGATCACTAGCCTAAAAATCCTCTGTGATCTTCCTAGTCATTCCTACTGCCTGCCTAACCCTTGGCAACCACTGATATTTTCACTGTGTCCACATTTTTCTTCCAGAATGTCAAATAGCTGGAATCAGTCTGAAGCCTTTGCAGATTGGCTTCTTGCAATTAATATTATGCATTTAGGTTTTCTCCTTGTCTTTTCATGGCTTGATTAACTTATTTTTTTTTAAGCACTGAATAATATTACTTTATGGCTCTAGATTTTTTTAGACTGTGTGGGTATTTTCCTGTAAGTGGCTTGAAGTTTGTGATTTTTTGTTTTATTTTCTGGTGCGGAAGGTTGGAAATATTTAATATGTGAAAGATTCTTGTTTGAGCCGAGATTTTTATTTATAAACAAGTTTTTGTAATTTATGAATCTATTTTGATGGTATCTGAATATTTTTATTTTCTTTTTGATTTTTTTAACTGCCCATAAAAATAGCCTATTTAATCTAATCTCTCATGTTCATGTAGTGTCTCCCAAGTTGAATTTCCAATTTTTTTTTTCTCTTTTAGACTTAAAAAAAAATAAAAGTCTCTTTTTTTCTCTTTTTTTTTTTTCTCTTTAAAGCATCCTTCTAGCATACTCTGGTATTATCAGAAGCAAATGTATGCTGGCTCTGTCCTGTTACCCCAGACTCAATGGCATGGTTTCCAGTGCCTTCTATATAGCGTGTCGCCTCTGCTTTCTTGACTCAGGGCGTACTGCTTGTTCTGCAAACATTACAAACCCATGACCACTCATGAGGAATTTGGGAGGCCCAATTATAGTGTAGGGTTTCTTTAATGAATTGTCAAGTGTATTCTAATTTCTGTCATCTCTGTTTTCATATTGCTGCCTTTTCTTTTATTGCTTTTGCCCACTTGCATTCTATTTCTCATCTATATTTTCTAAACTTCCTATGTACCTTTATTATGACAGGTTTTTACAAGGTGTTTAAACTAATGTCTTTGGCAGACATAACAACTTATTTTTTCCTTTTCTGGATTATTAACATTGATCTTAAATAAAATTGGTCCTGTCTGCAGTCACTGAATCTGTCTGCTAAGTTCTTATCAGTGCTGTTCATTTAGAAATTGAACAAAGGGAAATAATAAGCTCCCTGTTCTATGACTTCCTCTTATTTAGGATTCTGCTCAATTGCAACAGAATTTAAATTCACTTCTTCAATGCTGTTGTGAACGCATGTAAAGGAAATGAATAAAAATGAGTTGTCAGAGCTTCAACCTTGACCTTTCCTTTTGCCTTTTTGGCCCTTAAGCCTTGATATGGGTCACGTGATTCTCCTTGGTTCTTTCCAGACTCTGTATCTTTGAACTTCATCTCCTGCTTCTTCAGTTTCAGGGTTCCTTTAATTCTGTGTTGTGTTTGTTTCATCCTGTGGCCATTTTCAGGTATTTCTACAATGCCTACTTCTTGGTCAACAGTATCTGTCAGAGACATCATCAGCTGCAAAGCTTGTATTTCACTTGTCTTTCCAGCTCCACACAGGTGACTCAGATCTTCCTCTGCCCATCTCTGATGGAGACTAAATTCTTTACTGTCAAGTAGCATATTCCCTTTGATGATCTCTCAGGTAGGAAGATTTGAGAGCATATTCAAACCATCCTTCTTTTCTTCTGTCATATTTTTTTCAGCATTTTTACACTTACCCCTCAGATCTATTGCAGATTAAAATCAAGAATTCTTCAGGCTTCCACCTAAGAACTTAAGCTATGCAGATTGATGGGCCTGGATTTGAACCCTACACTGTATCACTTTGGATGCGTTACTGGATTAGTTAAGATTAGCTGCCAGTTACAGAGACCACAAAGAACAATGGCTTAATTAAACAAAGCAATGTTTGTTTCTCTTTCACGTTAAAGAAAAGTTTGCAAAGAGACAGTCTAGAGCTGGTATTATGATTTTGCAAATCTTTTCAGACCTATGCTGGTTCCACCTTTTAGAACCTCAGACATCAAATCAGACCCTCAATCTTGTGATCCAAAGGGGAGCTTAGGCCATCACATTTAGGTTCCAAGTTTAGAAAGGAAGACGGAAGGAAGGAAAGAAGACAGGGGGGAAAAGCAAGAGACCAGAGTCTCTTAAGGAAATTTCCTGGAGGCTGTCGTACACTTTTTATTATATCTCATTGACCAGACTTTGAGTAATATGACCTCATCTAGCTTTTCACTTTCATGCATTGGAGAAGGAAATGGCAACCCACTCCAGTATTCTTGCCTGGAGAATCCCAGGGACAGCAGAGCCTGGTGGGCTGCCGTCTATGGGGTCGCACAGAGTCGGACACAACTGGAGCGACTTAGCAGCAGCAGCTAGGATAGAGACTAGGGAATATTGTCCTTACTTGAGACAATCTTAAGCCCAGCTAAAACATGGGAGTTTTGCATCCTTAGTAAGATAGAGGGAAAGAAATATTGGAGTAGTCAAACACCACTGTTATTCTACACCTCTTTTTTTCTTGACTTGTTACCCATCTCACAGGAGTCTTAAGATTAAAAGAAATATTAATGTGAAAGCATATAATACAGTATCTGGTGTAAAACAAGCTTTCAGTAAATGTTAGTTCATATTCCTCCTTACTCCTTTTTCATAAATTATCGCATTTCTCTGCTACCACATCATTGGTATCCAAATCCCATTTTAAATACTGGCCCCAATTGATAGTACTAGCCTATAGTCAGGTTCCTTATCATGGGAGAAAGTAACACATTATGACTCAATGTCAGCATCTACTTCTTAGCTTAAAGGGTGGCTAAGATTTAAGATATAGCTCTTGGAATCAAATATAGCTAGATATAAATCCTGGCTCTGTCACTTACTCAGTATGTAACCTCAGCCTCTTGCACCTTCAGTTTCCTCATCTGGAAACCTGCGGTAAGATTCAGATATGAGAAGTATGGAAAAATTGTATTTAGAGTGCCTAAGAAATTGTGTGATTAAGTGCTAGCTTTTCTTTTAAAATTTGGCCCAATCTAGGTGAACCTTTCAGAAAATGACCTCTTATTCCATTAAAAAGAAGTTTTAAAATTGGTCATCTCCATACATATCTAAACCCACTCCAGTGTTCTTGCCTGGAGAATCCCAGGGATGGGGGAGCCTGGTGGGCTGCTGTCTATGGGGTCGCACAGAGTCGGACACGACTGAAGCGACTTAGCAGTAGCAGCAGCATACATATCTAAATGAGTGTTGTTAAATTTTTAGTCAGACTTTTTGAGAATTGTCCCCAAAATCGGTTTAAACCTTGAATAGCTACAAAGTCTTTGCTTTTTTAAAAAAACGAAAACCAGAATAGCTCAGCCTTAACCGTCTTCAGCCTTGATTTAAATGATTTTGGCAGATCCACTCTCAGAAATCATTCCCACCAGTGAGTATATGTCATAGTATTTTTTTTTTTCAGCATGTTTGTTAAGCACCTACTGTGTACCAGATATGACTATGCCAGGTTCTAGGGACACAGCAGTAAGCAAAAATGTACATGGTCCCTGCCACCGTGGGGGTTGCAAGATACTAGGGGAGACAGGAGAATCAATCCCTGCAAATAAATGAAAAAAATTGCCACTTAACATGATCAGGAAGGAGATGTACAGGTGCTGTGAAAGTATGTGCAATTATCTTATGGTCAGAAGTTGAATGGTATCTTTAGGAAAAAGTCGGCCAGTGCTTGGAAGCAAAGAGGTGTTGTGGGAGTGTGGTTTGAAATGAGCTCTGTCATGAGATGAGCATGGTCCGAGCACAGATCAGTGTCCCACAGGTTTCCAGCACCATACCAAAGAAGGCATATCATTTGGAGCCATCATTAAAATACGTGTACATAATATATAACTTCTCCATGTGAGTCTCTGGAAGGGACTACATAATTCAGGAATAATTTAATTCTTTTATAATTTATTTATGCTTTAGTGACAAGCTTTAAATTCAGATACCTTTTTAATTTTTGATACACCAAGCAGATACATCTGAGAAAATAGCCAGTAAAATAGGGTCTTTTGAGAGGGTCAGAGGATTGATCTGCATCACCCTTAGTGAGTGGAACTTGAAGACCTTTGGCTGGACAGGTTGACAGACGAATAGGTAACCCACAAAGCAGCAGTGGATGATGACCACAGGCGGGGAGGCAAAGGCAGTGTTTTCTGGAGAGTGGGCTGCATTAGTGAGCTTGGGATGGCCCATCTCAGGGCCCACAGGCCGCGCAGCATCCCATCTCTCCAAGGCTTTCAGGCTTGCATAGGTAGGACCCAGCTTAGCACCTTGACAATGGTATACCATTTTTCCTTGTCCTTTCTAGCTGAGCTCATGGGGGCATCCTTTGGGAGAAGTGTTGCATCTCTCATCCCTTTGAGGGCCTTGGAGAGTGTCTGGGAGGCTCTGCTCTCACGTAACGTGTTAAGGCATGACTGAGCCTGCGTGGCAGAGCTGCCTGCCATTGGACTTCAGGTTGTGTCTTGCTCTGAGCAGATAACATTTATGATGAATTTCGTCCATCTAAAAACTTTAAAGTTGATCTCTCTAGGCAAAACTGAGTTTGTTCTTGGCCCCTGATTCAATGCCCAGATAGGCAACTGAGCCAGTGACTTGTCTTTGAAAAGTGTGTGTGAGTCATGATGCAGTTTCTAGATGTGCAGTGCTGTGCTTGGTGGGCAGGTTCCCAGAGAATTTATGCTCTGCTAGCACTGCCCTAAGGGGCCGCAAGCCTTTTAACTTCACCCTCCCAGGAATGCCTTTGGAGCTGGGACTTCCTCTGGCTAACCACTAGCCTGGTAGTTGGAATTCCTCCCTCAGGACATGCCAGCCTTTTTACTACACCAGGGACTTCTCCATTGCCTGGACCCCCTTCCCTTATGAGTCTGTGTAACTGCTTCCTTTTCAATGAATAGTTGGCTTCAGTGATCTCAGGGATCCTTTCCCTGATCACCTCGGATAAAATACATCTGCCTGCCCTCACTGTAGTCTTTCAGGCTTTGGTTTATTGTTTGCTGGCTTGTCCCTACCAGAATATAAGTTCTGTGAAAGCAAGGATCTTGTCTCCCTAGTATACCTGCTCTTAAGCCTGGTATGTAGTAAAAGTCCCCAGACTGCTGCTACATGTGGTTTGGGGCAAAAAAATTAGCCCTTTGAACGTAAAATGGGGATAATAGCATCTGTGCTACCTGCCTCACAGAACAATGAGGAGCTGGAGTTAATATATACCAAAGATACTCTCCCCACCCCAAACTTGCTGCTCATCTTTAGATTTCATATTTTTGCAAACGGCAATACCATTTACCCAATTATATAGCCCTAAATACTTAGAACTCGTTCTGGGCTTCTCTTTGCTTTGTTCCCTGTTAAACTGCGCTATAAATTCTGGTAACCAATTTGTCCAGAGGCCGCATCCTATAGGTCCCTCCCGTCAGCACCCTTCCTTCACAGCTTCTTGACTGCCTTGAGTCTTTTCCAGGCCCGCTGCTTATTGCCTGCAACCAGTAGTTCAGTTTGTAGTCTTTCCAGTCTTCTACCCACCTCCCCCCTCAATTCGTTGTCCACACAAGAGGAAAATAATGATTATGAAAGGTAAATTTCGTACCACCATTGCCTGGTTTAATAATCCTTTAATGACTTACTTTGTCAAAGCATCAAGTCCAAATGCCTTGGAGAGCCATATAGTATAGTCTTCCTCTGCCTGCTTCTTCAGGTCTCCAGTTTCACCTTTGACCCCTCATCATTTCTAAATCACGAACGCGTGCACTGTGGATACAGCATGCAGACACAGCCCATGCACGGGGCATCCTAAACTGTTTGCAGTGCAAGGAAGAAGGTAGGAGGTAGCCAGACGGCTCCACTCCATGCCCCACCCCCTTTTTTTCACCTTTTCTCTATCTGTGGTGGTCATATCCCCTTGTCACTTGCTCATGTTTCAGGAGTCAGTTCAAGCATACTTTTTCTGGAAGACCATTCCAGACCCTTCCCTCTGCCTACCACTTCCAAGAGATCCTCATTCCCTTCTCTGTGCTACCTCCGAGCCTTGTACACTTCCTATAAAGATTATTTTGTTCATCCTCTGATTGAGCTTCCTGAGCCAGGCATTATACGTGGCATGTAAATTGATATCTGGGAAAGAATTAGGCAATAAAACTCAGTATACTTATTATCTAGTCCAGGGCTTTGTTACAATAACATTCTTCTGACTGGTATTTGAAAATTTGAAAGATCTCCTTGAAGGTTAGAAGTAGGAAGAAGAATTATCATGTATATGCTGGTAGTAGGTATCAATTGAATGACCGAAATATTTTGTCAGTGAGCTAGTGTTTACTGAACATTTATTGTGTTCAGAGTTCTGGATTTGGCCATTTGCAGGACAGGCTTGAGTCAGCTCTTGGAACTTTTCTAAATTAACTCTGGTTTTACCATTCTATCAGAAGTCAGAATTTTAGATGGTCAGCACAAGTTCTCGGTTTACAGGCAGTTTAGAACAAAGTATCTGAATGTTTTTCATCTAATACCCCCTGAAAGGATTTTGAAACACTATCTCCCTCTTCATGTGTTTTAAAAGTTTATTCTAAATTTTTTAATAGTTGTAATAGATGGTACCTGTGATATATAAATATTGATTTAGAAAGACATTTTTTCTAATGTACCCAGTGTAAGTTAAATACTAGAATGATTTTTTATCTACCATGCCATCCATTTAAAAAACACAAAAACAAGCTTGTTTAGAAAAGCTGGAAATTTTACATAGTTACTCCCCATGTAACACTTATGTTTGAAAATCTTTCATTGAATTCCTTATCATACTCTTGTAACACACATATACATACAACACATTTTTTGAAGTTCTTGTGACTATAAGGCTCTAAATGTTACATAAAATTTCATTTGGATTGAGTTTTTATGATTTTGACTAATACACAGTTGATCAGAACAAGTATATTAGAATTTTGATAAATAATTATTAAGCATAGGTAAAATATTATGGGAAATAACTTCTTGATGAGATGCCTGGGACTTAAAAAATATTCATGCATAAGTAAGTATTTCATATTGCTAAGATAAGATAGGCTTCATAATCAAGTTTTCTTTTTAAATGTAAATGCTTAAGACACTTTCCCATATGTATATGAAAATGAAGGCAGTATAATTCCACTCTATTTTTTAAACTTCTGAGGTGTATGCCAAAATTGCTTAGTAATTGATCACAAAAATGATTTTCCATGTTCTGCTGTCTGACTTAGTTATATCTCCCTCCAGTGTTGTTTGAAGCAGAGAAATGGATACTTTTTCCTTAACTCCCAAAAGGATGTTTCAGTCTTCAAAGTCATTTACTTTCTTAACATCTATAACCCTACAGTTATCTCAAATGACCCTCAACTTGGGGCCTGGAGATTTTTACTCCCCAAGGCGCAGTGTACCATAAGCAGACTCCTGAGAAATGAAAGGTTTGCCTTTCTTATGGAGTGTGGGGAGAGGATGACTATGAAAAGGGAAAGAGGGAGATGACCAGAAGTAACCAATTGGACATCAGGTGTTCTGAAATAGACACTTTATTATTATTTTTTTTTTTTTGATAGAGCGTAATCATAAAGCAATTTTATTTGCCTGATCAGACTCACTTGGTGGGCTAATTCCTTCTCTCCCTTAGACACAATCTCTGGTAGACCTAGAGTTTTTTCCACTTGTTCATAGATAATCAGAGTCTTCCAGTTACCCTTGGTCACACACATATGCATACATACACAAAAACCAGTTTCACTACAGGGATTAAAAAATCCATTCTTGTGTAATAATGAGAACTCTAAACTTGAAGTTAAAGTGTCTTTTCTCCCATTGGGCCTCTAATTGGGCCTGCAATTAGAAAGGCAAATCCGCCCCCAGTTCCCACACGGGAATTTTTTTTTAGGGAAGGTGGGGGCCAGGAAAGGACTTCTTCAGCAGAACTGTCTTGACCTGAGATGGCACCCTCTGGGTTTAGGGGGTGTTGAAACTGACTCTCAATGGTCCTGGGAGATCTTCAAAACTCTCAATGGGCCTGCTGTTGTTGCTGCTGGTAAGTTGCTTCAGTCATGTCCGACTCTGTGCGACCCTAGAGACGGTAGCCCACCAGGCTCCCCCATCCCTGGGATTCTCCAGGTAAGAACACTGGAGTGGGTTGCCATTTCCTTCTCTGATACTTTATTTTTTGGCTATGCTGCAAGGCATGCTCAGGCTCTTTGTTCCCCGAACAGAGATTGAACCTGTGCCTCCTGCAGTGGAAGCACGGTCTTCACCACTGGGCAGTCAGGGAAGTCCCAGAAGCAGATACTTTTAGACAGCAGTTAATTGGTGATCTGAAAGTAGATTCTACCAGATTACCCCTTCTTCTGAAAACAAAAGGCCCTCCAAATCCCATACCTCACTTTGTAGATCAATTGATTGGGTGCTGAAGAAAACTTTTCCCTGTCAAGTTAGCTATCAACTTAAAGGGAAAATGCCCCTAATAAGCCAATATAAAATTTTCTTCTTGGTGGACAGGAATATTCAATAGGGAAAGAACATAGAGTGAATCACTGTTTTAAAAAGACTTGATGGAAGCTAATTTGATACCATAGTAATGGAATTAAAATTATCCATTTTAGTAAGTATACTCAAACTCTCCTAGAATATTTAGAAATACTTGTTTATACCCATTGTTAGACTAGATACAGATAGAATGTTGGTAAAGATCAACAGATGCTTGACTGACAGTCACATAGGTCAGTAGGTGACTGATTTCCAAGTAGTCCCATTGAAAAAAAATTTTTTTGCAGCGTTTTATCAGGAATACTAGGGTTTTGTTTTTTTTTTTCCCAATGAGGAGGTTATGAATTACATGCCAAAAGGTTTGGTCCCAAGCTAGGTTTAGGAAATTTTTTTTCTTTGCAGATTAATGCATTCTGAAGGGAGAGGAGTTGAGCCTGGCCATCATCCCATTGATTAAGAAGTCTTTCCTGGGGTCCTCTTGATCCTAGATGTTCTCGACACCATGTATGTAAAAACACTGTTCCGAGGTCCACTGTGCCCTTGCCTTCTCCCACCAGTTTGTAGCAAATCTCTCCTGAAACACTTACAGAGCCCCCACTGCATTACTATATTTTTTGATGTTTCTTCTAAAATACTAAAGCATTTATGCTCACATTTATTCTCCTGATGACTTGTGGAAGACAGGTCAAGTATTATTCCCATGATGCAAATATGCATACTGGGTTTATAAGAGGATATGTGGCTTGTCTCCGCACACTCCACATGTTAGCTGCAGATCTGGTAGCTGATAAAGCAACTTTTTTAATGTATATTGGCTGCTTCCTTTTCCCAGAATCATTTTATAGAAGGCTCTAAAGATTGGAAAACTTGCTGTAAAGTGGTCATATAAAAATTAAGATAAATATGCTCACAAATGCTTAGTAGAATACATTGTTCTTAGCAAGCCCTCAGCTTTTTAAAAAAGAAAAAAGATGTATTTGAATTTTGAATCTGCTTTTCTTCATTTTATGGATTAAAAAAAATTATTCAGTATTTTTGGGGGCACTTAATATTTGCCAGGAATCACCTCAGCCCTGGGGATAAACCCAACAATGAAGAAAACATAAAAAATGTTTCTTTGCATGGAGTATACATCCTAGAGGAGGGAAGATAGAAAATACGCAAATCTGACATACAGTATTGATCTTAACGAGTATCTCTTTTTAACTTTTTTATATTGTAGGTATCCTTGAGGGTCTTTCCCCGAATAATACAACACATATGCATAACATTTTAACGTGCCTTGAAATCATCCTTACAACACTTCAAGTTCATTATTTCTGTTCTCAGTTTTTCTTTTTACTGATAAGACAGTAAGGTTGAAAAAAGCAAAGTGAAAATCATCCAGTGTCACAACTAGTTGGCTTCCCTGGTGGCTTAGCATTAAAGAATCTGCCTGCAGTGCAGGAGATGCAAGAGACTTGAGTTTGATCCCTGAAGAAGATCCCCTGGAGGAGGAAATGGCAACCCACTCCAGGATTTTTGCCTGGGAAATCCCATGATAGAGGAGCCTAGCAAGCTACAATCCTTGGGGTCACAAAGAGTCAGACACAACTAAGTGACTGAACAACAACAAAGTTGCTAGATTGTTAAACTCTTTCAATTTAGTCCATGAAGTGTCTCCTGCTTAATGTCTGTGTGTGTGTGTGTATGTGTGTGTGTGTGTACTGCTTTTATTTATGTAGAAAACCTCCCCAAGTAGCTTATATGGCTTAACGTAGCTCCTTTTCCCATTTCCTGACCCATAACAACATAAATAATATCCCAAGTATTCCAAATGTCTTAGAAATTTTTCAATGAGGAGAACTCAGGCTGGTAGCAGAAAAGGAAAAAACAAAAACAAAAATGGAGATCTTGGAGTGGGAAGATTTTCTTACAGACCGGATAGGGACTGGCAGTGCCTTTGAAGGTCCGTGTACAGACACCAGAGGGATTGGTGGTGGGAAAGGCCTTGTCCCAGTTTCAACAGGCACCCTCACCAACCCACCCAGTGATTTCCCCTTTGGACATTTTATACAAAAACTTGGAAGATAAACTTGTCAGTTTCAGGAAAATATTCATTGTGTCAACTTATCTTCCCAGCCACACTTCTGTCACAGATGTCTCAACTTTTAGTACTATGAAACAACCAAAAATTTTAAGTAGCAATCGGAATGAGTGTGTAATTTTCAAAATTGGATGCTGTGTAAAGGTTTTGATTTGCATGCAAGATTTTCTAATAAAATACATCTGGCTTTTAAAACCTTCAAAACTTTCCAACTCCACCTCCTACAAAACACTGGTACTTACTGAAATTTTAGGCTGCTTTCTATTGTCGCTGTCTTAAAGACAAAGAAAACCTACTTTTTCCATTAGAAGTTCCCCTTAATGTTATGTTGATAGAAGAATTCTATCCTCTTCTCTCTTAACCAGTGAAAAGCCCTTTCTTCCATATTCCCCATCCCCACCTCCATTTCTGGGTGTTTGTAGCCTACTTTTCCATCTGTGTGCCTTGTTACTATGGTGATGGGCACCATAGAAATGGAGAACAAAGCGGATGTAATAAGCATCTCCTACATGGTTCACAGTGCTAAAAAGGGATCTAGGTTTTTTTCAGGCTTGTTCTTTATTGGTGGTAGAACTGGACCAACCCAACTGGGAGGGGGCACTGGGGTTATGAGCTGATTCAGGCCCTGCTTTTCCCATTGTTCTCCTCTTCCCCAGACCTTTCTTTACCCAGAGTCATGAAGGTGAGCAAAGAGTAATGGGGGCTTGTAGGGGGGATGTGGTACAGAAATTAATGCCATAGAGTCACCACACTGCAAAAGACAAATCTACTGACGCATATTACATATGGGAGGGAATCATGAACTGGTTTTAAGGTTTACCAGTCATCAGTCCTATTACCTGAGTTAGCAGTGTTCAGCTTTACCTCACATTAGAGATTTGCCAGCCTAGGTTTTCCTGCCTTCAAGATGCTTAGCCTGTATTAGACATTTTTTAAAAAAGGAATACAGATTTATCTTAATTACTGATAGCTTGCAGTATTTGGTCCCATCTGTTTGAATTTTTTAAAATGAGGTTAAACTAATGTGTACTTATTTTGCTTGTTTTAGAATTACAATTAAATATTTTCCCTGCATTGTGGAAACTAGTATTTTCCATAAAATCTGGGAGAAGGTGCCCACAGGTATTTACTTTTATTTTTAAATGGAGGATGATTGCTTTCCAGTGTGTGTTGGTTTCTTCCATACAACAGTGTGAATCAGCTGTAAGTATACATGTATCCCCTCCCTCTTGGGCTTCCCTTTAAACCTTCTGCATACATGATCATTCTTTAATACATCTTCATGTATCAGATTCTTGGACACCCATAATGAAATACCCAAAGATTAAATAAAATATTCCAGTTAATCAGTTCCATCTTCTGGACAGTTATTTCTAAATTTTTTAAAATTATGTTTTAAGTTTTACATTGCTCATATTTTATGTCTCTGTTTTATGTACAAGGGAAATAATTTAGCACAGTCCTTTAGTATATAAAGTCATAGGACATGAATCAAATTTAGAGCTAACAAAGATGAACATTCTGTTTTTCTGTTGCATTGTAGCATGAAGGCCTGAAGTTCTTTTTGACTGTAAATTCTTGCTTCTTTGGTCACATGGCTCCTTTCTTTTTGCCTGATGAAATAGTATTTTGCCAATTTTATCTGCTATAATGGCTCTTATACTGATGTGAAAATAAGCTTGCAATCAACCTCACACTTTGTGTTTTAAGTATAGGCCCAGTGTAGCCCTCCCTGCCAAAGTCAGCTCTTCCCCTTTGTGTCGTGAGCAGAAGACTGAGAGCACCAGAGACTAGAGTGGGAGCTGGAACTTTGAAAATCATAGCTTCTGCTATAGCAAAGTTATATGTTAAAGCCTGACCCTTAAGGTGATGGTGCTGGGGAGACGGGTGAGAGGTAATTAAGTCCCAGGAGTAGAACCTTCAAGAATGGGGGTTGTGCCTTTATGAAAGAGACTCAGGAGAATTTCATTGCCCCTCCCACCATGTGTGGACACAGAAGCAGTCCTTCTGTGAACCAGCAACTGAGCTCTCTCTAGACACTGACTCTTCTGGCACTTGATATTGGACTCCTTAGCTTCTAGAACTATGAGAAATAAATGTTTATTGATCAAGCCTTCCAATCTTTGGGATAGCAGCCCAGATGGATTAAGACAGCTTCAAAACCTGAGTATCTTCTGACTAGAAATGAGAGAAGACTTGGGAGAAGTAGTGTGGGTTCTGTGGGAAGAATAATGACTCTCTTTGCAGAGGAGAGGTCTGTGGAAACCAGGTAATCCCTCCACGCAGGATAGCACCTTGTTTCCCAGAAGGCTTGAAAACTGTGGGCTCGTTGGATTTGCCAGGAGTTTCTCCCTTCATGGGCAGTTGTTCTCTGATGCCTCCTGGGAGGAGGGAGTATCCATTGCATTTGATATTATCATCAGTGAGAAGGTAGAAAGTAGGCCAGCTAAACTATTTCTATTTTTACAATCAAGCTGGCATTCTGAGACACTGTGTCACTTGGCTCCCAGTTAAGGAAGATGTTAGGAAGGATAAGAGTTCACTCTCCTTAGTCATTTTGCTGGCCTCTACTGCTCTACTCATGACTGAAGGAAGAGGTGAATGAATGAATGCATGTTTACTGCTGGTCATTTTATTGAGTTGTCAGTCAGTCAGTTCAGTCGCTTAGTCATGTCCGACTCTTTGCGACCCCATGGAGTGCAGCACGCCAGGCCTCCCTGTCCATCACCAACTCCCGGAGCTTGCTTAAACTCATGTCCATCGAGTCAGTGATGCCATCCAACCATCTCATTCTTTGTCACCCCCTTCTCCTCCTGCCTTCAATCTTTCCCAGAATCAGGGTCTTTTCCAATAAATCAGTTCTTCCCATCAGGTCGCCAAAGTATTAGAGTTTCAGCTTCAGCATCAGTCCTTCCAATGAATATTCAGGACTGATTTCCTTTAGGATGGACTGGTTGGATCTACTTGCTGTCCAAGGGACTCTCAAGAGCCTTCTCCAATACCACAGTTCAAAAGCATCAAATCTTCGGCACTCAGCTTTCTTTATAATCCAACTTTCACATCCATACATGACTACTGGAAAAGCCATAGCTTTAACTAGACAGACCTTTGTCAGCAAAGTAATGTCTCTGCTTTTTAAGATGCTGTCTAGGTTAATGCTGAGCTACTTTTTATTCCCCTCAAATGTCTCTTTGAAGATTATGCACATTCTGGCTAGTCTTCTGAGTTTGCCTGTTGTGCTGACATAGATAAATTCCATAACTGTCTCAGTTGCCCCATGTGTAAAGTGGAGATAGCCTCATGGCGTTGTTGGGAGCATGAATAAGTTCATTGATATGAAAGGCTTAGTAGAATATGTAACATATGATTATCTTCGATGAGCATCAGCTTCCATGACTGAGTGTTACAGTATGTGTAGTGAATTTGACTACTTCAGCCTCACATCAGCTACTTATATAAGGGCTTCACAGAACACTGGGCTTGTTTTGTCTTATCTACCTAGGAGAAACTATTAGGGCCAGTCCCATTTCATTTGTCTTTTGATGATTTATAGTAAGTTGTTTCACCTAACTAGGCTTTAGATGAACTTTTTTCTGGTTATTTTTAGTTTCAAATTACTTAAGCCTTGAAGATTAGGCTTTTGGATAGTTATTGATTGTATAGGAACACTACAAAGAATTTGTCTGCACAAAAAACACTACAGTGTTAGAAGAAATTATAGCTGTCCCAGGAGGAGATTGGAAAAGCCTGAAGTCTTTGTTTTAGCCTGAGATTTGTTCAATCTTCACATTCTCTGAAATTCAACCTTGAATTATTCAGCAAATGAACAGGTAAAAAAATTATGCTGCTTCACATTTTTAATGCATATTTTTTGTGATATGTAAACCTTAACTTTGAAAAGTCTTTCATGATAATTGATCAGCATGGGTAACATACTGATGAAAGCCACGTAAGTCTAGATGGTATAAAATCCCCACTGCTATTTGTTAGAAGCCTTGGAACTCCTTTGTTTCTTGTCTTGTGCATGAAGGTGACTGAATCAGTGACTGGTAGTTTCCTTAAAGCGTCTAGATAAGAGAAAGTTTATTCTAACAATATCTCATTTTTGAAAAATGATTTTTTTTTTGTTTGTTTTCTTCAGTCTCTATCAATGTGTGTGTGAACAGAGAATGAGTTGTAAGAATGCAGAGTTACCTGGTATGTGCAGTAGAGGATGATGAGAGGGGAAAGGGAATAGAGGAAGGAAACCATTCTGTAGTTCTCCCTTTTGATTCTGTGTTTTTCCTTTCAAGTGAAGTCCTTGGAGATGTTACACATGGTGCAGTCTTACAAAAAAAAAATTCTTTCTGAAAACATTTTGTTTCTTAACGAGATTTATTTTGGTGCTTTGTTGTGATTGTGCTGGGAATTTTGAAATGTTCTCTGTGTATTTGTGTGATTTTTGACCTAATAATCTCATTTGGGTTTACCACGCTTAGCAGCTGTTGTTTTTACCAACTATTGCTAAATTGTGTTAATGTTCAAAGTTGAAAAACCTTGTTTTCTACATTGGCCTAAATTATCCAGAGTTTTATAAAATTTAAGCCTTTTCCTCATTCCTTGTACTTTTCATTTAGTTGCAAGAAAGCTTATAATATTAATATTCTAATGGAACAGCATTTTTTGAATAAAGCTATCTATCCTCTTTTTTACTGGAGGAGGGAGAGACCTTGATTCTATTGTAATTTAAGTAGTGTTTAGTGTAATATGATAAGTGTTTGCAGTTTGATAGTAATGATTATTCTCTGGCAAAGCAAAAGGAAAATTTGAGAAGTCAAAGGCTTTGAAAATGTCCTAGGAGACAATAAACTCAGAATTATAGCCATTTTATTGGACAATTATGCAATTTTATTTGAAAGAGGGCATCAAATGTTGAATTTTGACTTTTCATTTAATTAAAGTAACAAGAATTTTTCCTAAATAGCTGCCATCTTGCTTCCCTTGCAGTTTAAAAGTTCCCTTGTTTTTAGAGATCCTTCAGTGTGTCTGTTTTAATTATAAAGCAGTGGCAGGGGGTTGGGTTTTTTTGTTTGGTTGGTTGTTTTTGTCTTGTTTTTTGTTTCTTTTATGGCTGTGCTGCTCAGCATGGGGGATCCTAGCTACTCGACCAGGGATTAAACCCATGCCCCCTGCAATGGAAGGCTGGAGTCTTAACCACTGTACTGGCAGGTCCCAAGGCAGTGGTTTTTGCAACTAGACTCTAGGTACGCTTTTAAATTCCCCCAGGGGTTAACTTTGTTAGTTCTGAATCTCATCTGACTTCTATTTTTCACATTCCCATTTCCCCTGTTGAGAGCAAACTCTTCTCATATATTCGAGATCTAAAGCAATAGTTGTCCTTGTTATCAAGTCAGATGGCCAGGTAATGATGTGTATCAACAACATGCTTTGTAATTACAAAGCCATCTTTGCATATATAATTGCATTTGATTCTGAGAGTTCCAGGTGGCTCAGAGGTAAAGAATCCGCCTGCCAATGCAGGAAACACAGGAGATGCGGGTTTGATCCCTGGATCGGGAAGATCCCCTGGAGAAGGAAATAGGAACCCACTCCAGTATTCTTGCCTGAGAAATCCCATGGACAGAGGAGCCTGGCGGGCTACAGTCCTTGGGGTTGCAGAGTCAGACATGACTGAGCATGTACGTATGCATGTCTGACAGTCTAGTGAGGAAAAGAGAGAGAAAATGGCTATAGTTAATTCCTATTTTATGGGAAAACCTCAAGAAGTCACTTAATATGCCCCAGAATAACATACAAACAGTAGGACCAGAACAAGAACTAGTTCTTTTAGCTTGGTGTCTAGTGTTCTTTCTGGCTTATCATACTTCGTGGGCACACCCTGTTCTATGCCTTGAGATGTTTGCCATACAAGTAATTGAGTCAATATGCTGTGTGAGATTGGTGTACTAAATTTTTATAAACTTTCTAAAACCAGGTTGTTACTTAGTTTGCTTCCTACTGAGCATCATCATTTCCCTGTCAGTGCAGAGCAGTTTCCTGCTTTGCAAGCTAATGACATCGTGAGTGTACAGCTTAGGAGGTCAGGAACAACAGGACGATAATAAGAGAGGCGCCCAAGGAGACATATAACTAGGTGACAGGTTCAGTGGAGAAACAGTGTAGGAAGAGAGACCCAAGCGAGCCTCGTCAGATGAGATAGAATTTGGAAAGGGGAAGGGAGTAGAAGGGAAATATCTGACTGGAGATGTACAGGACAGAACTGAAATACTGTATATTTCAGTATACAGTACTGGAATATTTGTGGGTGAAATAATGTCCAGGATTTGCTTCAAAATGAATCCTGAACATGGGTGTGATAAGAGTTTGTTAATTGTTGAAACTAAGTGGAAGGGTACATGGGACTTCCTTGTACTGTTATTTGTACTTTTGTATGTATTAGGGATTTTTCATAATAAAAAGCTTAAAATATAACAATGGTACGTTTTGGATTAAGGGCATGTTCAGAGGCGCAGTGGGAGATGATGTTGGAAAGACAGTGTGGGAACAGAGTTGGTGCTGGGAGGAGTTGATGAAGTCTGGGTCCTTCTGAAGTCCAGACTCTCTGGAGTCCTGATGAAGGCCAGGACTCATCATGTTCTAATCAAGTCTCTGCCGAAGTCCAGACTCTCTGGAGTCTGGGTGATACTGGTAGACACCGCTTCATTTTCTGGACTTGAGTTTCACTTGACTGTGAACGTAAAGGTAGAGTTGTAGTACAGCCTGCCTCTTCATCAAGGATGACAGCAGCCCCACTTGGGGGTTTATTTGGCCCCATCACATCTGACACGCCATATTCCACTCGGGAACGCACATTTTAAAAGGGCTTTTACAAACAGAGTCGATGGTTGTGTGACAGAAGGTGTCACATCTTAGGAATCTTTCTTGTAGAACATTTCATCAATTTATGGTTATTTACCTGAAAAGGACTTATTTTTCCACCTGCCAAGTTCCTCCTCTGCTCTTTTTAAAACTCTCTGCCCTATGTGCCTGAGAATGGGCAGTAAAAGCGAAATAAAAACACTGCTCTTGTTGTTTAGTCGCTCAGTTGTGTCCAACTCTTTTGTGGCACATGTGCCTGACAGCCCATAATTTCACTTCCTGGAAGCAGCCTTTAACATCAGACTGAGTTACATACAGCAGCACTGAAGCCTATAGAAAGCCAGACACCTTGGTGTAGCTTTCTAAAGCAGAGTTCCCTCTTCCTTCCTACTTAATGTGTTTCTCTGTTGCTAAGGGAAAAGAGGTGAGAGAGAAATTTGATAGTTAGTACTATGAAGGAATTATTAATTATTTGGTTGTGATTCGGTGGTACGATGGAGTTGACAAGAGTTAATTATTATATTTTCAGGAATTCTGCAAGCCAGTTGTTAAACACAGCCTTCAAAAAATTACACAAACTTAAAGTGTTAAAGTAACACTCAAAACTTATCACTTCCTATTTATTTTTCTATAATTTGCTATTATCTGTGCTCTCAAGGTTATTTATAAGTGTATAAACTACTTAAGGTTATTTACGTGTAATGTATATGTAAAGTTCAAACTACCATACCGTTGTACTCATATCAGCAAGGTCTGCTCAAAATCCTCCAAGCTAGGCTTCAACAGTACCTGAACCGAGAACTTCCAGATGTATAAGCTGGATTTACAAAAGGCAGGGGAACCAGAAATCAAATTGCCAACATCCACTGGATCACAGAAAAAGCAAGAGAATTCTAGAAAAACATTTACTTCTGCTCCATTAACTATGCTAAAGCCTTTGACTTGTGTGGATCACAACAAACTGTTGAAAATTCTTTTAAGAGATGCGAATATCAGATCACCTTACCTGTCTCCTGAGAAACCCATGTGCAGGTCAAGAAGCAACAGATAGAACTGAACATGTAACAATAGACTGGTTCAAAATTCGGAAAGGAGTGTGTCAAGGCTGTATATTGTCTCCCTGTTTATTAACTTACATGCAGAGTACATAATGTACAATGCTGGGCTGGATGCAGGACAAGCTGGAATCAGGATTGCTGGGAGAAATATTAATAACCTCAGATATAGAGATGACACCACCCTTATGGCAGAAAGTGAAGAAGAACTAAAGAGCCTCTTGATGAAGGTGAAAGAGGAGAGTGAAAAAGCTGGCTTAAAACTCAGATTCAAAAAACTAAGATCATGGCATCAGATCCCATCACTTCATGACATATAGATGGGGAAACAGTGGAAACAGTGACAAACTTTATTTTCTTGGTCTCCAAAATCACTGTGGACGGTGACTGCAGCCATGAAATTAAAAGATGCTTACTATTTGGAAGAAAAGCTATGACCTACCTAGACAGCATATTAAAAAGAGAGACATTACTTTGCCAACAGAGGTCCATCTAGTCAAAGCTGTGGTTTTTCCAGTAGTCATGTACGGATTGTGAGAGTTGGAGTGTGAAGAAAGCTGAGCACCGAAGAATTGATGCTTTTGAACTGTGGTGTTGGAGAAGACTCTTGAGAGTCCCTTGGACTGCAAGAAGATCAAATAAGTTTACCCTAAAGGAAATCAACCCTGAATGTTCATTGGATGGACTGAGGCTGAAGCTGAAGCTCCAATACTTTGGCCACCTGATGGAAAGATCTGACTCATAAAGACCCTGATGCTGGGAAAGATTGAAGACAGGAGGAGAAGGGGACGACAGAGGACAAAATGGTTGGATGGCATCATCAACTCAATGGACATGAGTTTGAGCAAACTCCGGGAGATGGTGAAGGATAGGGAAGCCTGAAATGCTGCAGTTCATGGGGTCGCAAAGAGTCGGACCCAACTGAGCAACTGAACAACAGCATATATAATGTATCTGCATAGTGTAAGTACCATATATATGCTGTACATTTCTTTTCAACCCCATTGAAATTGGCAAGGACTACCGTCCTCCCCTGACTAGAGAACTGGTTGTTAAATACACTCTTGGGTATGATTATGATGTTGTGGTTATGTTTTTAAAAAATTCTTTACCTGTTGGAGATGACTGAAGTAAGTCCAATAAAGGATTAAATCTAGAATTTGTTTCAAATAATCCCATTGGAGTGGGTATCATGTTTGTTGTGTCAGAGTAATGGACACACAGGCTTTATTTTACTACTGCTCTCTACCTTTGTGTATGTTTCAAATTTTCCATAATAAAATGTTAATAATTAAGGAATATGCTAAATCGCTTCAGTTGTGTCCAACTTTTTGCACCCTATGGACTGTAGCTCACCAGGCTTCTCTGTCCATGGGATTCCCCAGGCAAGAATACTGGAGTGGGTTGCCATGCTCTTCCAAGGGATCTTCCTGACTCAGGGATCAAACTCACATCTCTTGTCTCCTGCATTGGTATGCGAGTTCTTTACCACTAGCTCCACCTGGGAAGCCCAATTTAGGAATATTACAATATAAATAAGTGGCCTATACCCAGTAGATGGTCTGGTACCTGTCTATTCCTCAAACTTTGGTGCATCAAACATTGAAAAAATATGATTCTCTAATTTTAGAGCCCTTTCTTGTAACTGGTTGATGTAGATCATTGAAATAAATGTCTGTTTCTTATTAAATAACATCAAGAAATCACTATGCACAGTTTACCATACCTGTAAGTATAAAGGAACCCAACAGAGACCTCTCTATGACACTGAAGAGCTCTCCCTTCACAGTGGAATGAAAATGTACTTGTTGGATTTCAATCCTGTTTGCAGAAGCAGTTGAACAGATAGGGGAAAATGAATCACATTATCGCTCAGAGGACTACTTTGGGCTATATGACAGCTGTGTACCCTCTGGATTTATTTTCAGTCTAACTGATTTGAGTCATTGCTCGAGAAAGCAGTGCTGTCAAGCGCATTGTCTTCTCTGCAGTTGATGAGCCTTTCTAAACATTGCCTTGCTGATAAAATTGATGTGTTTAGAATTGCTGGCCTATGAATTAAATTAGGCCAAATCCAATGACTTAAAACACATAGCCTAGGTTATGTGCTGACTATATCTCACAAAGAGTGCACAAGCACAATATTTTTTCTAACGTATATCTAGACAGCAACTGGATAATTTGTAGCTTAGAATACATCTCTCTTTTTTCTAAGTTTGAAGTCCTTTTTAATTTCATTCACTGTATGCATCTGGAGACTGGTGGTAGTTTTCTTCTTTTCTTTGATTGTATAATAATTCCTACTTACCAAATGCAGTTGACCAGAGAAAAAAATTTATGTACAATAAGGAATGCAAGTGATCACTGTGATTATCCCATCAAGCAGAGTGGTGAGGAAATTATTAGGTTTTATGTGTGGGGGACAGGGAAGGGCAATAAGAACCTTTAGGGGAAAGTAGTCTATAATATTTATCTTGTAACTTTAAATTATGTGAGTTTCTAGGCTGTGTAAGAAATACAGGCTTAGACCATCCTCTAGATTTAACCACACACACCAAAAAAAAAATTAAAATGTCAAGCAGTGAAAAATAACAGATGTTAAACTCAGGTACCCTGGGGTCAGATTACCAAAAGGAGGTCTAGGTTGAAGCAGATGCTGAAAACAGGAACTGAGGTCAGGAAACAAGAAGTCAGAGTAGGAGGGTAGAAGAATCATAACTCCTTGTAAGACAGAGCTTGGCAGAGGAATCACCTGGAGAATCTGGGAAGGTGTAACACTTGGCTACCATTTCTCCCACGTTCATTTTTTTGTACCAGTAACCTTCAATGCCCTACAGAATCTCATGATGATATAGGTCCTAAAAGAATTTCTTTGGAGTATATAAATAGAAATCATGGTTCAAGATGAAGTTAGAATATGGAAATTGAGTCATGATTGCTAAGGAAAAACACGTGTCAAGTTTGTGAAGTACAGTAATCACAGGACTGTGATATATTCACTCAGCAGTTATTTACTGAGCTCTTATTATCTGGGTTAAAAGCTAGAGAAAGATATGTCATTGAACTTTACAGATAAAAGCTCTGTGCTCTTGAAGCCTACTGTGCCTGGTGGATAGACATAGAAAGTAGACAAAATAATTATGTAGTACATTAAACAGAGATAAATTACACAGAGAAGAACAAAACAGGAAGTATTCTTCAGAATTGGATTCCCCAAGGGTACATTTCCCAGTTCTATGAAAGCTAGCAAAGGGAAGATTGATATTTATAAATATACAAAACATACCACATCTGAAATTCCTTCCTGTTTCTATTAATTCTGTTGATAAGCTAAATATATTCACTATTTCTGCAACCAACCAGTAAATTTACAGCACAAAATGAAGTTTAAGTAGTGTGAGAGAGAGCAGCTTTTTTACACCGAAGTATACAATGAAACGCAGCAGCATACAATGAAATGGAGAAGGCAATGGCACTCCACTCCAGTACTCTTGCCTGGAAAATCCCATGGATGGAGGAGCCTGCTAGGCTGCAGTCAATGGGGTAACTAAGAGTCGGACACAACTGAGCAACTTCACTTTCACTTTTCACTTTCATACATATTCACGATGGTGTGATCACTGACCTAGAGCCAGACATCCTGGAATGTGAAGTCAAGTGGGCCTTAGAAAGCATCACTACCAACAAAGCTAGTGGAGGTGATAGAATTCCAGTTGGGCTATTCCAAATTCTGAAAGATGATGCTGTGAAAGTGCTGTGCTCAATATGCCAGCAAATTTGGAAAACTCAGCAGTGGCCACAGGACTGGAAAAGGGCAGTTTTCATTCTAATGCCAAAGAAAGGCAATGCCAAAGAATGCTCAAACTCACTGCACTCATCTCACATGCTAGTAATGCTCAAAATTCTCCAAGTCAGGCTTCAGCAATATGTGAACCGTGAACTTCCTGATGTTCAAGCTGGTTTTAGAAAAGGAAGAGGAACAAGAGATCAAATTGCCAACATCTGCTGGATCATGGAAAAAGCAGGAGAGTTCCAGAAAAACATCTATTTCTGCTTTATTGACTATGCCAAAGCCTTTGACTGTGTGGATCACAATAAACTGTGGAAAATTCTGAAAGAGATGGGAATACCAGACCACCTGATCTGCCTCTTGAGAAATTTGTATGCAGGTCAGGAAGCAACAGTTAGAACTGAACATGGAACAACAGACTTGTTCCAAATAGGAAAAGGAGTACATCAAGGCTGTATACTGTCACCCTGTTTGTTTAACTTATATGCAGAGTACATCATGAGAAATGCTGGACTGGAAGAAACACAAGCTGGAATCAAGATTGCTGGGAGAAATATCAATAACCTCAGATATGCAGATGACACCACCCTTATGGCAGAAAGTGAAGAGGAACTCAAAAGCCTCTTGATGAAAGTGAAAGAGGAGAGTGAAAAAGTTGGCTTAAAGCTCAACATTCAGAAAACGAAGATCATGGCATCCAGTCCCATCACTTCATGGCAAATAGATGGGGAAACAGTGGAAACAGTGTCAGACTTTATTTTTCTGGGCTCCAAAATCACTGCAGGTGGTGACTGCAGCCATGAAATTAAGACACTACTCCTTGGAAGGAAAGTTATGACCAACCTAGATAGCATATTCAAAAGCAGAGACATTACTTTGCCAACAAAGGTCCGTCTAGTCAAGGTTATGGTTTATCCTGTGGTCATGTTTGGATGTGAGAGTTGGACTGTGAAGAAGGCTGAGCGCCGAAGAATTGATGCCTTTGAACTATGGTGTTGGAGAAGACTCGAGTCCCTTGGACTGCAAGGAGATCCAACCAGTCCATTCTGAAGGAGATCAGCCCTGGGATTTCTTTGGAAGGAATGATGCTAAAGCTGAAACTCCAGTACTTTGGCCAGCTCATGCGAAGAGCTGACTCATTGGAAAAGACTCTGATGCTGGGAGGGATTGGGGGCAAGAGGAGAAGGGGACGACAGAGGATGAGATGGCTGGATGGCATCACTGACTCAATGGACGTGAGTCTGAGTGAACTCCGGGAGTTGGTGATGGACAGGGAGCCCTGGCGTGCTGTGATTCATGGGGTCGCAAAGAGTCGGACACGACTGAGCGACTGATCTGATCTGATCTCATCCAGTACTCTTGCCTGGAGAATCCCAGGGACAGGGGAGCCTAGTGGGCTGCCGTCTATGGGGTCGCACAGAGTCGGACACGACTGAAGTGACTTAGCAGCAGCAGCATACAATGAAAAATCTGCCTTTACACATTTTGTTAGAGAGTTGTCCATTCATGATCAAGAAGGCAGTGAGCACCTGCAATGGGAGACTGGAAGTTCATATTTAAAGTCTTTCAATCCCGTTTACCTCCATTTGGGCAGACAAGTAAAAGCCACCTTAAGAGACGTGTATGTGTGTGTGTTTTTTATAATATACAAACTTTATATTTTAGTCAACTTGATTGCCTTCATAAAAAACTAAATTGCCTCATCTTTAAATAGAAATATTCACAAAGGAAAGTATTAAGTGAACTACTTTTTATAGGCGATAGACTCAGTCTACATTTAGTTTTTTATTTTAAATAACTTATTTTTACCAAATTACCAAGTGTGAGCCTTTGTCTTAAATAACTTATTTTTTTCCAAATTACCAAGCACAAGCCTTTGAATCCAACATTGGCCAGAGTCAGTGGCAAAAACAGTCTAACAACTCATTCATATGTTCTCTTCTCCACAGGGCTCCAGTTTATTTCCTACTGCCTACTAAACCTCACCACCTAAAAGGTACTGCAGACTCAGTATTTTTAAAAAACTGTTCTCCACTGACCAATATTCACCATTGACCCTGGGTCCAAAACAAGGGTGGTCACTTGTCCTTGAGTCCTTGGCTCTCCTTAACATCGGGTTTGCCACTAGTCCTGATTAGTACTGAGTAGCCCTAGGATCGGAGAAGGCAATGGCACCCCACTCCATTACTCTTGCCTGGAAAATCTCATGGACGGAGAAGCCTGGTAGGCTGCAGTCCATGGGGTCGCTAAGAGTCAGACACGACTGAGCGACTTCACTTTCACTTTTCACTTTCATGCATTGGAGAAGGAAATGGCAACCCATTCCAGAATCCCAGGGATGGGGGAGCCTGGTGGGCTGCCGTCTATGGGGTTGCACAGAGTTGGACATGACTGAAGCAACTTAGCAGCAGCAGCAGCCGCCCTAGGATCCATGTCCATAAACTATTTAGCAAAGTACCTGCTTGAAAGAGTAATGGTACTTTAAAGTATTTGCTTTTATTCCCCTTTTTCTCACACTCAGTCACATCTTACTTCAAACCTTCTCTTTTGTTTTTATCCCTTGGACTATTGATCTGGTCTCATACATTTCCCCCTTCTAATGAATCCCCCATGCTACCAAAGCCGCAAATACTACATTTCTAAATTTGAAATTTAACACTGACCAGATCATTTCACTTCCTTGTATAAAAACCTTCATGGTTCCATAGCATGGTACCCAAGTCTCTTTATGATCTGAACCTAAGTGGCCTTTTCACCCCACCTTCTTCAACTTTCCCACAGGGTTCATTCCCAAGAGCAATACTCAGTCAAAACTTAGCCTAGCCAAACCCCTAATAAAGAAATAAAAACTCTATTATGTTAGCAAATTATCCTTAATCAAAGTGAAAGCAAAATTCACCAGATTGCTCATTGGCCTTCCAATGAATAATTGAATATTAACTCACACTTCATGATAAAGCCTTTCACCCAACTTCATTCCTATTTCCTTTCCTCATATCTCCCATCAGCCAACACTGGTCAAGTTTTTTTCTGTTCAGATCAGATCAGATCAGTCGCTCAGTCGTGTCCGACTCTTTGCGACCCCATAAATCACAGCACGCCAGGCTTCCCTGTCCATCACCAACTCCCGGAGTTCACTCAGACTCACGTCCATTGAGTCAGTGATGCCATCCAGCCATCTCATCCTCTGTCTTCCCCTTCTCCTCCTGCCCCCAATCTCTCCCAGCATCAGAGTCTTTTCCAATGAGTCAACTCTTCGCAAGAGGTGGCCAAAGTACTGGAGTTTCAACTTTAGCATCATTCCTTTCAAAGAAATCCCAGGGCTGATCTCCTTCAGAATGGACTGTTACTGCTGCTTAAATTCACTCCTGTTACTTTCACCGACACTGCCCTGTTTGGGCCCCCACTCCTCAGTTATTGAATTACTGCAGTAGGATCCTACCCGCTTCCCTTGCCTTCATTCTGTCTCCCCCCGCCGCCCTCCCCTCTCCTGCCCCAGGGGATCTCCCAGGCCCCGCTAGGTTCATTTTCCTAAAGCATTCCTTGCATTCTATTTTAGAATATATAGTGTTTCTCTTTTGTGAGTCAAGACAAACTATATTCTTCATTCTGGAATCTTAAGTCTTAAAAGTGTCTTTATACATCTTTGTGAAGATGTATTTTTACACCTTACATTTCCGTTTGGCTAGAAGACTACCATCAGTCCGCAGTGGGACCTGCTGACTCATTACTTTTCCTCACTCAGGACCTCCCTGCTCTTGCCCTTCCCCAACTGGAATTCTTGATCCAGCTCCATCATATTCCCAGACTCTCAGATATACATCACCTGTGCTGCTTTCTCCATTCCCTGAAGTCTTCCTGTTGGCCTTTGTGAGACGCAGCATTAATTGTGAGAACAACACCATATTTGGTGTCAGTAATGGGATCAAGCTCTTGTTCACCATACATCTGACTTAGGCAGCTATTTTTTCTCTCTGAGCTGGTATCCTTAGTAAAGTCAAGTGAGTGATTTAAATGACTTACGGGAAAAATTACTCCATAAACTTTAAAGTATTATGCAGGTGTATCTCACTGTTGTTTCAACTATCCTGTTCAATCCTTGATTATATATATTTCTGTTCCCTATTCATTTTGTGTATATTGCCCATCGCCCTAACTTTTGAGTGTTTGAAGGGTAGATATGAGGTGAAATACAAAAGTAAAATGAATTCTCATTTAGTGACTGTCATTCCTTCTTGTCCCGTTTAGCCTACAACATAGCAAATGTTCAATAAATTCTCCCCTGTCAAGAGAATCCAGTGAATACAAATGTAAACTAAAAGGCACTAGAGTGGAAAGTACAAGGAGAGAGAGTAACTGGCAGACAACAAAATGACCAGAGAGAAGGAGACTGTCAAGGCCACTGGCCTGCCTCAGTACTGACTGACTTTTATCAGTTTACAGGTGGGCTCATTAGACAGTATCTTTAGACATGACAATAGAATTGCCTCATTTTCTTAGGAATAATACCATTCTTGCATAGAATAGGCTCTCAAATGTTTATTGAATTCACTATCCACATAATTAATTATGCATACTATTATATGCACACGGTTTATACAGGCATGTATAGTGCCCGTGGATGTCACTGACATTCACAGTTTTTTTTTTTCCTTTAAATTTCATTCTCCTGTGTAGCAGCAGTGTCTGCTTTGTCTACAGAGGAGCACTGGCCTGTTCGCCTTTGCATTGTGTTTGTGCATTGTCTGACAGTAGTACCTGATTCCTTGTTGAAGCCTAGCTTGTTTACCTGACTAAGAAATGTCTATAGAAGTATTGCATTATTTTTATAGTTCAGTTCAGTCGCTCAGTCGTGTCTGACTCTGCGACCCCATGAATCACAGCACGCCAGGCCTCCCTGTCCATCACCAACTCCCGGAGTTCACTCAGACTCATGTCCATCGAGTCAGTGATGCCATCCAGCCATCTCATCCTCTGTCGTCCCCTTCTCCTCTTGCCCCCAATCCCTCCCAGCATCAGAGTCTTTTCCAATGAGTCAACTCTTCGCATGAGCTGGCCAAAGTATTAGAGTTTCAGCCTCAGTATCAGTAGTTCCAATGAACACCCAGGACTGGTCTCCTTTAAGATGGACTAGTTGGATCTCCTTGCAGTCCAAGGGACTCTCAAGAGTCTTCTCCAACACCACAGTTCAAAAGCATCAATTCTTCGGCGCTCAGCTTCCTTCACAGTCCAACTCTCACATCATTCATGGCTAGTGGAAAAACCATAGCCTTGACTAGACGGACCTTTGTTGGCAAAGTAATATCTCTGCTTTTGAATATGCTTTCTAGGTTGGTCATAACTTTCCTTCCAAGGAGTAAGCGTCTTTTAATTTCAAGGCTACAGTCACCATCTGCAGTGATTTTGGAGCCCAAAAAAACAAAGTTTGACACTGTTTCCATTGTTTCCCCATCTATTTCCCATGAAGTGATGGGACCAGATGCCATGATAGTTTTCTGAATGTTGAGCCAACATTTAAGCCAACTTTTTCACTTTCCTCTTTCACTTTCATCAAGAGGCTTTTTAGTTCCTCTTCACTTTCTGCCATAAGGGTGGTGTCATCTGCCTATCTGAGGTTATTGATATTTCTCCCAGCAATCTTAATTCCACCTTGTGCTTCTTCCAGCCCAGCGTTTCTCAAGATGTACTCTGCATATAAGTTAAATAAGCAGGGTAACAATATACAGCCTTGATGTATTCCTTTTCCTATTTGGAACCAGTCTGTTGTTCCATGTCCAGTTCTAATTGTTGCTTCCTGACCTGCATATAGATTTCTCAAATGGCAGGTCAAGTGGTCTGGTATTCCCATCTCTTTCAGAATTTTCCAGTTTATTGTGATCCACACAGTCAAAGGCTTTGGCACAGTCAATAAAGCAGACAGATGTTTTTCTGGAACTCTTGCTTTTTCGATGATCCAGGGGATGTTGGCAATTTGATCTCTGGTTCCTCTGCCTTTTCTAAAACCAGCATGAACATCTGGAAGTTCACAGTTCACGTATTGCTGAAGCCTGGCT
>NW_011495027.1:7517472-7519958 GCF_000754665.1 Bison bison bison
TGCCTTTCTTTGGGATTGGAATGAAAACTGCCCTTTTCCAGTCCTGTGGCCACTGCTGAGTTTTCCAAATTTGCTGGCATATTGAGTGCAGCACTTTCACAGCATCCTCTTTTAGGATTTGAAATAGCTCAACTGGAATTCCATCACCTCCACTAGCTTTGTTGGTAGTGATGCTTTCTAAGGCCCACTTGACTTCACATTCCAGGATGTCTGGCTCTAGGTGAGTGATCACACCATCATGATTATCTTGGTCGTAAAGATCTTTTTTGTATAGTTCTCCTATGTATTCTTGCCACTTCTTCTTAATATCTTCTGCTTCTGTTAGGTCCATACCATTTCTGTCCTTTATCGAGCCCACTTTGCATGAAATGTTCCCTTGGTATCTCTAATTTTCTTGAAGAGATCTCTAGTCTTTTCCATTCTGTTGTTTTCTTCTATTTCTTTGCATTGATCTCTGAGGAAGGCTTTATCTCTCCTTGCTGTACTTTGGAACTCTGCATTCAGATGCTTATATCTTTCCCTTTCTCTTTTGCTTTTCGCTTCTCTTCCTCACACAGCCATTTTGCTTTTTTGCAAATTTTTATAGTAAACGTAGTCAAATCCTGCTTAAAATTAAAAATAAGAATAAAAGTAACTGTCAGTAGTGGGAATTCCTTCTGTTTTTGCACAGGTATCTTCCAGCTGCCTCTTCCACAAGGCAGACCTCTAGGAATGAAGGAAAAGGTGCTGAGTGCCTGTGCTTATGATTCTACTTGGTAGAGGAATGTGATCTGTGACAAGTCTTGTTTGATAACACTTTTCTTGAACAATAAAAATAATCATTAGATACGTATAACTCTTGTTATGTCTGGGTCACTGAGTCTTCATACTCAGTGAAAAAACAAACTGGTCAAACAGTAAAATATGGTTCCTATTTTTAAGGAGTTTATAATTTAAAGTAAATCACAAGGAGTGACAGGAATCTCAGCAAAACCATTAGGAGGAATGGGATTTGCTTGTTACCTTAGAAGCTAAAGGCACATTTCTCCAAAGTAAGTCATTAAAGGCTGCGATTGTTTTGTTTTGTTTTGTTTTTTCAGGACTGACTTTGTATCATGAAAATGATAGCTTAACCCTGCCCTCCCTTCACCAGACAGGTGGATGAGTGCCCTCATTTCAGATGAGCCAGCCCAGCTGCAGGAAAGGCATTTGCATAGGATGTTGAGGGGAATTGCCAAACAACAAAATGAAGACGTCTGCTTTTGCAATTCCTCCTATGACAACTTTATATAAATTGATGTTTCCATAGGAATGAATTTTTACATGAAATCTGAAGAGTGCTTCAGCAGATTCCAAATGTATTCTTTCATCTTACTCTGCTTTCACAACGTGATCATATTTGTTCTCACTTCCTGGTTTGTCCACACAGGCCTGTTGCTGGGGGATATTTAAACAAAGTGTTTATGAAAGAAGAATATAGTTTTTAATGGATGTGTTTTGATTTAATATAGATTTAGTTCCTGTAGTAATTTTTATAGAAATAAGATTTCTGATCCCTAAACTGGTAAATCAGTTACGTAAAGAAAACTGTAAAAAATCTCTTTTGGCACTGAATTTAAGTTCAGTTCAGTTGCTCAGTTGTGTCCGACTCTTTGCAACCCCATGAATCACAGCATGCCAGGCCTCCCTGTCCATCACCAACTCCCGGAGTTCACTCAGACTCACGTCCATCGAGTCCATGATGCCATCCAGCCATCTCATCCTCTGTCGTCCCCTTCTCCTCCTGCCCCCAATCCCTCCCAGCATCAGAGTCTTTTCCAATGAGTCAACTCTTTGCATGAGGTGGCCAAAGTACTGGAGTTCCAATTAAGTTACCTTGTGGTAAAGTCTACAGAACTGTTTGATTAGGCCCCGGTTGTGAAACAAATGAAATGTTGGCCCATAATTAGAGTAATTGTAACTTGATTTCAAACAGAGATTTGGTTGCATGGTGAGTGACGTAAAGCCTAACGATCTCTCCAGAAGAAAAGCCCAGTGTGCTCTCGGGTGGACGGCTTGCCTCGGGCATGTCTAACATGGGCACTTGTGGATCTGTGGCACCATTGTGTATGTGTGTGTGTGTGTATTTTAAATGCCTGTTCTTCTCTGATATAACATTGCATGAAATATTTGGCTACTAATTCTAAAAGTATTATTTTTATCTCAAAGCATCTAATTTCTACCAAAGTATTCAAGTACCATCTAGTGTAGAGAAACTAATCAGGAATTTTCCTGGCAGTCCTATGGTTAAGACTCCATGCTTCTACTGCAGGGGGTGTGGATTCAATCCCTGGTCCAGGGCCCAAGATCCCTACGTGCCGCTTGATGCAACAAAACACTAATAACAACAACAGAAACTAATCAAATACTTTTCTCTTTTGAAAACATCATTTATGACTTTTGGGAAAACTCTGTCCCCTCAAAATCTAATTGTTTTGTCCAGTTGCATCATTTTACTGGCTAATCTG
>NW_011495027.1:7520058-7524024 GCF_000754665.1 Bison bison bison
GAAAGCTTAATATTTTTAAGCATAACTGCTCTTCTACTTGGTATTTCAAAGTCCCAATATCTTTATTTTACAAGGTGATGTGATGTGTATACCCTAATACAGAATTAGGCTCACTGCTCTCATCCTCAAATCCTTTCCAATGAATGCTTCCTTATGCTTTCAAATTAATTTCCCTAATATATACTAATATGCCCTTAAATTTTTTTTCCATCAGTCCTCTGCTCACATGCCATCAGTGGTTTCCTATTGCTTGTATGTTCTAATCTAAATTCCTTTCTGCTCTCATAAAAATACTTGACTATTAATTCTAAAAGTGATATCTGTATCCCAAAGCAATTATTTCTCAGTTGTCTGTTACATACCAAGGGCTGAGATTCATCTTGAAAAATTCTTAGCCTGACAATCTAGACTTTAATATTTAACCCTAATCCACTTTACACTCATCTCCATTATTGTTGTCTCAGAAATTCCACTCCATCCACACTAACTAAATTCCACTCCAGTCTCTTCACTAATTTCTGAAATATCCGTTTGCCTTTTTATTTGTTCCCCATCCCTTCACATAAAATATTATGTGCCCCTTATTAATCTTGCCTTCTATCCCTCATCCCATTACCTCCCATTTATATAAATCCTGTGCATTTTTCTTGGTCCAACTCATAAATCTTGTGCAATGACTGTTATTTCCTTAGCATATATTACCTTAAAACACAACTGTGTAATCCATGTGTTTGATCTTGTATTCATGCTTTATTTACCAAATAAGCTCCTTTTGAAGTTCATGTCTTGAGTCTGACACTTTTCTGTCCCCTTCAGCACCTGGGATGATGCATTGCACCCAGTAGAGGCTAGGTCATGATTGTTAAGGAGACCTAATGAATGAAAGATGTGGCTGAAAGAAAGTCCTCCTACACTCTCTGAACCCCATCTCTGGCTGGGACCAAGTTGGTGGCACATAGGACCCTCTTCATTTCTGTCTGTGTTCAACTGACAGTGACTTTGTTGTTGTCTTCCTTCAATGAGTAAAGACTTTCCACAATAGAAACACGCGATGTTGTCGGGTAGAAATAGAAAAATGTTATTTATTGTGTATGGATTAAGGGGAAAAAAATAGAGATAGGAAAAAAAGACACCATTAGCTTTCTTGGTACAATCTTTCTACCTTCAAGTTTGTTGCTGAGAAATAATCGTAGATTCATGTGCTGTGCACAGAAGAGAAACCCAGGTCACTGACCAAAGATGATACCTGTTGTGCTGCTGAATTTGTCACTGAGCCAGGCAAAGCCCCACCCTGATTTAGAAGTCATGTATTAAACTTTCAGAGAGAGTGGCTTTTATTTCCTGGAAGCCATCACAACTCTAAACTTTCAGAGAGAGTATGGTTTCTCTGCTTTGCTAATACCACATGAAGCCACAGAGTCCTCTGAGTTCTGAAGCCCAAAGCCAACCCAGTGTGTGGAAACCCTACCACTCCCCTTCTTTGGAATGGGGACGACCTACCTGATTCCTGTCATTACAGTTCTTTATGGGTTCTTTTAGAAGTCTGACCTTCCTCTTATCACCTCAGTAACGCCAGAGCTGCCTCACAATAGTCTTACGGCCATGCCTAAACTAAACCTCTTTTCTCTGCTGACAGGGCTAGAATAGAGACTTAATTTCCTAAAGGATTCTGGTGACTTGAAGATTAGATGATGCAGTGTTTGTAGGAAATGGTTCTGGGTTTTGCTTCAAGCAAGGGGGAAGGGAGGTTCTAATTTTAATTATTTTAATGTTCATTTAATATTTAATAGCAGTTCTGCCTGCTAAGCCCTAGGCATACAATGATGAGCAAGAGACATGTAGACCAGACCTCCTAGAGCTTATCATTTTAGTTGAAGAGAAATAAACCTCAATTGAATGGTTACATAAAGGTGTGTAATAAATGCTGTGAAAGCAAGGAATAGAAAACTGAAAAGGCCGGATGTGAAGGTCCTGGTCAGAGGTGTCCCTTAAGAAGTAACTTCTCTAAGTCACTAACTCAGGACATCCATGGCTTAAGTGATTGCCTGCTCTGTTTGGGCCTTGAAGGTGAACCGGACTTTCTAAGTGGACCACTTGGCACTGTTTCAGACTGCAACTATTTTGAATAAGAATTAGCGCTTCTGTAAGACTGTTCTCATGCAATGTAATGTCATGAGTGGTATAATAAGAAATACATGTATATTTGGTCTTTGCCTTCAGTTTATAGCACAGAGCTCCTAAAATCCTTGGAATTTCCTGATAGAAGCATCTTTTGTTACACAGGATGAGCCCCTTTCAACCCTACCCTAGTTTATGCAAATAGAGTGACTCTGGGGTGGCTTCTAGATGGAGGCTGATTGCCATAGAAACCAACCAAGTGATTAGTGGGTTGGAACTTTCAGTCTAGCCACTGACCTCTGAGGAGGGAGGAGGGGGTGTCAAGAGATTTCTAATTGCCAGTGGTCAGTGATTTAATCAATCATGCCTATGCAGTGAAACTTCCAGAAACATGCCTAGACTACAGAATCTGGGAGCTTCCAGATTAGTGAACATGTGGAGGCTCTGGGAGGGTGTCATACTTAGTGCATAAAGCTTCACACCCTCTGCCGCCCTCCCCACACACACCACCAAATACTCACCCTGTGCATCTCTTCCATTTGGTTGTTGCAGAGTTGTATCCTTTACAATAAACTTGTAAGCATAAAGTGTTTCCCTGCATTCTGTGAATCGTTCTAGTGAATTATCAAGCTTGAGGAGGGGGTTGCGGGAACCTCTGAATTTGTAGTCACGTTGGACAGAAGTGTGGATCATCCGAGTCCCTGGGACTTGAGACTGGCATCTAAAGTAGGGGCGGTCTTGTGGGACTCTACACATAAACCTGTGGAATCTTGCACTAACCTAAGTGTCGAAAGAGGATTGCATGGAAGGCTACCCAGTTGGTGTCAGAAAAGGTAATGTCAGAAAAAGACAATTCACTATGTTTACCCTGCATGGAAACCAGACATTTCTCTACTCTAGCAGAAGAGCAAATGGAAACCAGTGTTTTTGACCACCAGCAGCCATTAACCAGGGTTGCAAATAGGAAGCACTGATTTAACACCAAGGTGAAGGTGGACTTTTTAACCTCTGAAAAGTAGATGATATAACAGCTTGCTTTTCAAAACTGACCTACTTCTCTCTTTATGCTCTTGCTCAATCCTTTACTTCCCACACTTGCCAGGGAAAACAGGAGCCAGAAGAGATAAGCAGTCTTGGCTGATAGAATGTTTTAAAAGGCCTTTGGGTTGGGCAGACAGGCATGGCTGCACTTCTTTGGCATTGTGAACCAGAGATTGTGGGTGTTATTTTTTTCTTTTTCTTTCTTTCTTCCTTCTTTATTTCCTTCCTTCCTCTCTCGCTCTTTGATCCCTAGTTGACAGTATGAATGGCCTGTTTTCAGTCCATTATTGCAAGGTGAATTTGGAGAAGACCCATGTACTCGGGTTATTGTTTGCTCACAGTGAAGGGACTATTGCAGTTTTGTGTTTTGGTTACATATTTCTACCCAGACCCCTGTGCCTTTTTAAAAAATTCTTTTTGACTTTGTAATGGGACTTCGATGTGAGGGGGCGTCAGTGACTTTGTAACACTTGCTGTTTTGTTTCCTTGGAACCAAGGTGGTATAAATAAGGCTCACTTCATGAGCTGTTTTGTTTCAATTTAGGATAGTGCTCCAAGGCCAGAAGCATCCTCCTCTAAAATTACTTTACCAGCAAAAAAATTGGCTTTCTCTAATGGGTTCCCCTTTACATTTATGTACACCTTTAATGATTGCAACGTGCTCCTCTGCAGTATTTCTTTATCACTATCAAGTCATGGGGGCAGTATCAGATCAGATCAGATCAGTCCCTCAGTCGTCTCCGACTCTTTGCAACCCCATGAATCGCAGCACGCCAGGCCTCCCTGTCCATCACCAACTCCCGGAGT
>NW_011495027.1:7524342-7536255 GCF_000754665.1 Bison bison bison
CTAGGTTGGTCATAACTTTCCTTCCAAGGAGCAAGCGTCTTTTAATTTCATGGCTGCAGTCACCATCTGTAGTGATTTTGGAGCCCAAAAAAATAAAGTCTGACACTGTTTCCACTGTTTCCCCATCTATTTCCCATGAAGTGGTGGGACCGGATGCCATGATCTTCGTTTTCTGAATGTTGAGCTTTAAGCCAACTTAGATTGGCCCTATTTCAAAGCCTAGGACATGGTGGCCTGGACTAAGTGAGTGGTTTGCTTTAGCCCCTGCAGATGGCGGTGGAGGCAGGCCTAGGAATTGTTCCAGTGTACATTTTCCACTGTGAGCAGAGAAAACCAGCCCCAACCTCCTACTCTCACTTGTGGGTGGAGTGGAGGGTTAGGGGAACAAAAGATATGAATAAATAAAACGTGGGCAGTTTGCAGTCACCTAAAGCAGCTCCAGAACATTCACAGAGCAACACCTGTTCTCAAGTGACTGGTGATCACAGAATAAGGTCCAGTCTGCCCAGCCTTTGGGGAAGGAAATAGCAAGAGCTAATAAAACCACAAAAGGGACTGGATAGCTCTCCTTTCCATGCTGTTCCATTGCCAGCTTCCGTCCCACCACCCTGAGACATTATAATAACAAATAACCAAATCAGGAGATGATACGTTTTAAAAAGAGGTCTCTAGCTACAGTATGGAATTGGAACTAAGGAAGTCAAGAAAGGAGGCCTCTCCAGCTGTCTTCCCCAAAGATGAGGCAGGCTTCATCCAAGGCAGTGGTAGCAGGGATGCAGAAGGGAATAGTTTAAGAAAAGAACCAATTGATTTCAGAGAATAGAGGAAAAGAAGCTTTGGGGTTAGGTATGAGCGTTCTTGATGTTGCCATCAACCTTCAGCTATCAGTGTTAATGTTGCTTCCAATATCCAGGCACTCAGGAAGAGCAGGTTTGATGTGGGTGTTGAGAAGAAGTGACAGGTTCAGTTTGGGACATGCTAAGTTTGGATTTTCCACACATCTCAGTGTGTAGCCAGGAAGATAATGGGGAGGTGATTCTGTGGCTTAGGATTAGGGAGCTGGACTTGTCGTGTAGTGTTTGGGATTCATCTGCGGGGAGATGTGGATGATTCTTAATAGAGGATGTCCCCCCCAGGAGAGCATATGCATGCACAGAGAAGCTACTGCCAGGGACTGAATCCTGGCAAACTCTGCTGCCTAAGGGATGGTGGTGTTAGGACCCTTCCATGGTTCCCACTTACCTTTCTAGCTCAATTAAAATCAATGCTTTCATCATATGCTTGACCTGATGACCTTCCTTTCTTGCGATGACCCACTTTTCCTCTCATTTTGGCAAGACCAATTTATTAGTTTCTAATTGCCTACCATTCAGTGTACTCTCTTTCTAAGAAAACACAGCATTTACCTTCAGGTTAATCGTTTCCTGGCCATATCGCTTTCTTCTCTTAAAGCGCTGCTCGACTCTCATCACTCCAAAGTGGTCTTTTCAGATTAGGTCTCACTTAGCTCCAGCTTTGGTTAGTCAGCTCACAGGATGATGGAATGCTGAGAGTGGAGGGTCTGTCGTTTGGCTCTCTGTAACATGACAAGTGAGGGCAGTCAGGTCAGATGAGGTGAGATGACTTGTCTAACATATGATCAGTTAGATATAAAGTAAAGAGTAGAAATTGGGTTTTCCCATACCTAGTCAGGGATTCTTTCTGTTAGGGCATGATGCCTCAGAGTCTTGATTCTTCCCTTATGCCATGGTGATGGTGACGTTCCTTCATTTAAACACTCAATCTCATTACTACATTCCCCTCATCCTTCTTCAATATAGCCCTGTAGAGAGGCAGAGCAGCTATTTCTTATTTTAAATTGGCTCTCATTTGATATTGACCATTACCTTTATTCTCTCAGGCCTGGAATGGACATTTCTGCCACACATAATGCAGAGACCAAGGAAGTAACGAGGCAGTCCTACAAAATTGTGTGTTACTATGAAAGCCTCAAGGATTGATTGATTGACCACTCTTAAGAGCCCAATAAGTATGTCTGGTATCACTAGGCAAAGGATTATGGTGAATCTTCTCTCACCACTTCCGCACACAAACACACACACAGGCAGTCTCTCCACCTTAGCACCAGCCTCTCCCTCCACCCTGCCTCACACCCTATAAGGCTATCCTAGATGCTTTTTGCTGAACTGACCTATTAATAAAAGAAGATTAACAGGAGGATCAAATACTTTCCAAATTCATTGTAAGTTATTAATGATTTTATAAACATGTGGGTTCTTCATTTCTTTTAGGAGAAAAATAAAAAGATCTCATATGTGTGTGTTTACCTAACTAGTCACTAGAAGATTTTTGAATGTCTTAGCTTCTTATATGGCTGTTTATCTAGTATAAAAGAAACCCATGCCTTTTCTGGACAAATTAGTGAGATCATATCTCCCCCACTCAAATCCTTCCAATTAGAAGTAACCAAAAAATTCATAATTAAATAGTGTTATAATAATTTGTGAATTATGGACAAAGCAAAGTTGACACAGTATATTTTTATGTGTTATGTTTTCTAGTACATGGGGGCCTGCTATGTATTTGATTTGTGTAATCCATTTATGCTCATTTTAAAGCAGTAGGGGAATTCCCTGGTGGTCTAGTAGTTAGGACCCCATGCTTCCATAGCCAGAGGTGTAGGTTCAATCCCTGTTCTGGGAACTAAGATCCAGCAAGCTGTGAGGCATGGCCAAGAAGAAAAAAAAAATGAAGCAGAATAGTTTTCCTGTTTCACATGAGAGGGGCTTCCCTGGTGGCTCAGAGATTAAAGCGTCAGCCTGCAATGCAGGAGACCCAGGTTCATTCCCTGGGTCAGGAAGATTCCCTGGAGAAGGAAATAGCAACCCACTCCAGTATTCTTGCCTGGAGAATCCCATGGAGGGAGGAGCCTGGTAGGCTACAGTCCCACGGGGTCCAGTCCATGGGATCGCAAAGAGTCAGACACGACTGAGCGACTTCACTTTCTTTACATGAGAGATTTTTTTGTGGTAAAATATGTATAACATAAAATGTACAGTTTTAACCATTTTAAAGTGTATAGTTTTGTGGCATAAAATATATTCACATTGGTGTGCATCTGTGTTTATAGACTTTAAAACATGGCCTTGGGTCACATTAGCTGTATCTGACTTGTCTGCAGCATGAACCTTCATTGGAAAGATAGGCATAAAAGTGGAGGTTACTTGGACAGGTTAACTTTTTAAAAATGTTGCATCACCCTGTGTTGTTTTGGCTTCACAATACCTGGTCTTCCCTATGTGTCATATATTAAATAATTCAGGTAAGTTACATTTATATTTATATTTCACAACACTTTGTAGTAACTGAAGTCATGTGATACATTGTAAAATCTGGCATGGAAATCACTAACTTGGGTGGAGAACCAAAATCCCTAACATCCAGTCTGGTTTCTCTTTACCCGATGGTAATGCTTTAAAGGCAACCTTTAAAGAATTCATTTTAGATATACCTATTAGTTAGTAAATTACCATTTTTGAGCATTTACTTCGAACCTCCTGCTATGCTAAGCATTTGATTTTTATAGTTACCTTATTTAATTCTTAAAACATTTAATTCTTATTGTCATCATTATTTTGCAGATGAGAAAACTGATACTTAGTTTATTTAGATCAAGCAGGTGGCAAATGACACAGCACTTGATCTTAACCATTCTGCTACACTCCCTTCCTCGTAAGGGTGTCAGGTAAGCACTAGGCCTAACAAAGCAACTAACAGATTAAGACATGCAGTACTTCTTTATTAAGTCATTCAGAAAGGTCATATTTAGATGTTATGGCATAAATTTATTTTGTTGTTTTAGTTGCTAAGTCGTGTCCAACTCTTTGTGACCCCATGGCCTGTAGCCCTCTGGACTCCTCTATCCTTGGGATTTTCCAGGCAAGAATACTAGAGTGGGTTGACATTGCCTCTTCCAGGAGATCTTCCCCACCCAGGGATTGAACCCACGTCTCTTATGTCTCCTGCATTGGCAGGCAGATTATTTACTACTGAGCCACCTCATTTTAATAGGAAGACCAGGAAGAAAAGCCATGTAAAACATCATTTAAATACAGATGAAACTTGGGTTACTCCTCTTGTCATTACAGGGATGAGTGCATGTTTCTCTATAAGAGGCTGTGGCAGCAGGATGTACGTGCCTGCTCTGGCTGGCTGTCATGCTGATCTTAATTACTTAATAGAGGCAAGCAGGATGGAGGGAGCAGTTGGTGATTCTGTTTCACTGGATGGAATACTGAGTAATGAACAGGAAAACTTTACAGATATGATTTTTAGATTGTGTCTTTCAGTTTCTCTAAGATAGATTGTAGGTTTTTTTTGTTTTTTTTTCTTTAAGCATTATCACATTCTATATAAAACTCCTTTTAACATAGCTCACTGGGGAGGCGGTATAGCAGATGGCTCTTAGTCAGAGCTGGTGTGAATTCTGGCTTTGCTTTGTGAGCTTGAGCCTGAGCAAGCTTCTTCGTTCTTCTCATTCTCACCTTTCCCACCATTAGTGTGGAGACCATAATACCTACCTCACTAAAAGCACATTATATGGGAGCCTTCTCCTTTCCACCTCCCACCACCTTTCTCCATTCGGCAGACAATTACTGAGAATCTTGTGTGTTAGCCCCTGTCTTGCATGTGAACTCTTCTAAGAGCTCATAGTGAGAGGCAGGAAGGCATCTGACCAGCTCTTGGTGATGCAGTTTAACAGCAGCAGTACAACACTGAGCACTCCCTCAATGCTGAAGAAGCACCAGGAATGGAACCACTACTTGTTTTGGGGGGTGAGTGAGTAGCAGTGTTCACTTTAAACATCTTCTGTGTTTAATGTTTAGTGGTCATTCAGTACTTGGTGAACATTACACTTTTGTATTTTGTGGTCAGAAATTAGCTTGATCTTAACATGAGTCTGATTTGCAGTGCATGGCAATTTATTTTTGTCATTGGGTTGACAGTATGGTAGTGCAGATATAGCATTTTTTACAGTGATCATGGTCAGAAGTTACTGGTTTTATGAGACTGAAACCATCCCAGGACATGAATATTGTCAGCTTGATCATAGCATGCAGGATTCTGGAACTACAATAATTAGAGAGCACCTAATATGTGGCAGGCCCTGGGCAACGTCCTTACCTTCCCAGAGTCTGTGGTCTTGGGGGAAGGTGAACTGGGCATCAAGTGGACACAGAATGACTTGGTACACATTATCCTTGTTAGGTGGTAACTTGATACTTCCTCTGGCCCACACGTTTTCTCGTTGGCTTATACTGTTAATTTGTAAAAAAAAGAAGAATTGTGAAGTCATAATTTGATAAGATATTAAGGTCATTTAAGAATGCTGTGGCATTTATCCAGCGATCCATCACTGATTCAAATTGACTCACTGTCATTATAATGCAGCCAGTCAGGCTGAATTTGACAGCACTTCTCTATTCAGATTTGTGAGATGTCATGTTTGGTGAGTAAGTTGGCAAATATGAATTTTTTCTCCTTTCTTTCTGAAGGGTAAAGGCTTAGCCTCTGCTTCTGAATCTCTGCACCTGTCAAGAGCTGATGAAAATGCCCGAGGCCCTGTCTCCACTGCTTTGCTTATCACCCTTCCAGGCCCACTGTCTGTACTCGAGCTGTGTGCACATATCTTTTATAGAGCCAGACCTGCTCCTCCATACCCTTGGTGCTTAACTGGGTGGGGAAACCTGATCTGGTATTATTGGTTCACTCGATAATTACTTAGTATTTATGATGAGGGCAAAGGCAGGACTGAGACATGGGAGCACCCTAGGTGGGCTATTAACTTGTCACTCTGGGCAGGCTAATGATTTGATGCCACTTCAGCCTGCTATTCTTTATCTTTTTTTAAATATATATTTATTTTAATCGGCGGCTAATTACTTTACATTATTGTATTGGTTTTGTCATACATTGACATGAATCCGCCACGGGTGTACATGTATTCCCCATCCTGAACCCCCGTCCCACCTCCCTCCCCATCCCATCCCTCTGGGTCATCCCAGTGCACCAGCCCCAAGCATCCTGTATCATGCATCAAACCTGGACTGGTGATTCGTTTCGCATATGATAATGTACATGTTTCAATGCCATTCTCCCAAATCATCCCACCCTCGCCCTCTCCTAAAGAGTCCAAAAGACTGTTCTATATATCTGTATCTCATTTGCTGTCTCGCATGCAGGGTTATCGTTACCATCTTTCTAAATTTCATATATATGTGTTATTATACTATATTGGTGTTTTTCTTTCTGACTTATTCATTCTGTATAATAGGCTCCAGTTTCATCCACCTCATTAGAACTGATTCAAATGTATTCTTTTTAATGGCTGAGTAATATTCCATTGTGAGTATGTACCACAGCTTTCTTATCCATTCGTCTGCTGATGGACATCTAGGTTGCTTCTATGTCCTGGCTATTATAAACAGTGCTGCGATGAACATTGGGGTACATGTGGCTTTTTCAACTCTGGTTTCCTCGGTATGTATGCCCAGCAGTGGGATTGCTGGGTCCTATGGCAGTTCTATTTCCAGTTTCTTAAGGAATCTCCACACTGTTCTCCATAGTGGCTGTACTAGTTTGTATTCCCACCAACAGTGTAAGAGGGTTCGCTTTTCTCCACACCCTCTCCAGCATTTATTGCTTGTGGACTTTAAGATAGCAGCCATTCTGACTGGCGTGAGGTGGTACCTCATTGTGGTTTTGATTTGCGTTTCTCTGATAATGAGTGATGTTGAGCATCTTTTCATGTGTTTGTTAGCCATCTGTATGTCTTCTTTGGAGGAATGTCTGTTCAGTTTTTTGGCCCATTTTTTGATTGGGTCGTTTATTTTTCTGGAATTGAGCTGCAGTAGCTGTTTGTATATTTTTGAGATTAATTCTTTGTCAGTTGCTTCATTTGCTATTATTTTCTCCCATTCTGAAAGCTGTCTTTTCACCTTGCTTATATTTTCCTTTGTTGTGCAAAAGCTTTTAATTTTAATTAGGTCCCATTTGTTTATTTTTACTTTTATTTCCAATATTCTGGGAGGCGGGTCATAGAGGATCCTGTTGTGATTTCTGTCGGAGAGTGTTTTGCCTATGTTCTCCTCTAGGAGTTTTATAGTTTCTGGTCTTACATTTAGATCTTTAATCCATTTTGAGTTTATTTTTGTATATGGTGTTAGAAAGTATTCTAGTTTCATTCTTTTACAAGTGGTTGACCAGTTTTTCCAGCACCACTTGTTAAAAAGATTGTCTTTTCTCCATGGTTTATTCTTGCCTCCTTTGTCAAAGAAAAGGTATCCATAGGTGCATGGATTTATCTCTGAGCTTTCTGTTTTGTTCCATTGATCTATATTTCTGTCTTTGTGCCAGTACCATACTGTCTTGATGACTATGGCTTTGTAGTAGAGCCTGAAATCAGGCATGTTGATTGCTCCAGTTCCATTCCTTTCTCAAGATTGCTTTGGCTATTCAAGGTTTTTTATATTTCCATACAAATTGTGAAATTATTTGTTCTAGCTCTGTGAAAAATACCATTGGTAGCTTGATAGGGATTGCATTGAATTTATAGATTGCTTTGGGTAGTATACTCATTTTCACTATATTGATTCTTCCAATCCATGAACACGGTGTATGTCTCCATCTATTACTGTCCTCTTTGATTTCTTTCTTCAGTGTTTCATAGTTTTCTATATATAGCCTCAAGACTTCTCTATCTATACAGCACCGATGATAAAACATCTCATCTAGGTTAAAGATAAAAAGCTTCTCCACAGTGAAGGACACCCAGAGAGGTTCACAGAGTTACATGGAGAAGAGGGAGGAGGGAGATAGAGGTGACCAGGAAGAGAAGAGGGGGAATCAAAAGAGGCGAGAGCAAGCTAGCCAGTAATCACTTCCATATGTGCTCTTCACAATCTGGATCCCTCAGAGATGTTCATGGAGTTACACAGAGAAGAGAAGAGGGAGGAAGGATACAGAGGTGGCCAGGATGATAAAGGGGGGGAATCAAAAGGAGAGAGACAGATCCAGCCAGTAATCAGGTCCCTAAGTGTTCTCCACAGTCCAGAATACACAAAGAGATTCACAGAGTTGGGTAGAGAAGAGAAGGGGGAGGGAGGAGATAGAAGCGACCCAGTGGAGAAAAAAGAGAGTCCAAAGGGGGAGTGAGCAGTCAAGCCAGTAATCTTGCTCCCAAGTAAAAATGGGTACTGAAGATTGGGTTCTTAAAGGTACAAAATTTTTGGTACAAATACCAAAAAGCAAAGATTAAAAATCTAGAGTAGAGGTTGGATTCTCAAAAATACAATGTTAAAGAAAAAAACAAAGTCACAAAAATTATATATATGAAGTTTGCTTGAAAAAATAGGGTCTTTTTTTTTGCAAAGTAATAGTAGGTTATAAAAATGAAAATCAAAGGAGTAATAGAGGACTTTAAAAAAATTCCTTTTAATTTAAAGAATGATAATAGTAAAAATATATCTAGAACTTCCTCTGGTGTTGCTGTGGACAGTGTGGAGTCAGTTCATTTTCAGATAGTTCCTTGATCCAGCTTATACTTCTCAAGATCTATAGGCCCCTTCCTATGTGAGTGAGTAAAATCGCTCAGTCGTGTCCAACTCTTTGCGACCCCATGGACTGTAGCCTACTAGGCTCCTCCATCCATGGAATTTCCCAGGCAAGAATACTGGAGTAGGTTGCCATTTTTCGGTGCTAACTACAGGGTTTTAATCTATTGTACCTGTCACTTCCAAGACTGTTCCCTCTGTTTTAGCTTCTTCTGTTTGCTGGTCTCTTCAGTGTCTAATTTCCGCCCTGACACAAGGGGGCGGTGGTGGACACTTTTTTAGGCTCAGTTGTTCAGTGGTACCGTGGGGAGGGAAGAACATTGCAAACAAATAACACTGGCATTTGCTCGCAGTGTCTCGGCCACACTGGGTTTGCCCCCACTCATGGCGTGTGTGCTTTCCCTGTCTACACTGCTTAGGCTCTAGGTTGCTCTACCAGGAACTGTCTGAGGCCGGCCCTGGGTTGTATGCACTTCCCAGGTCTAAGCCGCTCAGGTTCAGGTACTTGGGTAGTCCTCAGAGGCGCAGACTCGGTTGGGCCTGCGTTTTGTGCCCTTCCCAGCTGCGAGGAGCTCAGGTGACCAGGTGCTTGGTGAGCGTGGTCGCTGTGACTTATCACCTCCCCCATCCTTGCTGTTTGGTTTTCTGGGTGTACAACCAGCACACCTTCTCAGGCAGATGTCGACCGTCCAGAATACCAAGAAGTCTTGGTTAGCAACAAAATCTGCTTGCAGTTTGGTAGATGATGGCTCTCTGAGGCCACAATTGCCCCCTTCCAGCTCTGGCTGTCCTCGCCTGCCTGTCTCCGGCAGGGGTGGGCCGGCCCGCAGCCGGCTAGCTCTGTTCAGTCCTTTGTTCTGTGAGCGGGTCTGGCGGGTCTGGCGGTGTCTTAGGTTAGGGCTTTTCCCTGGATAGCTATCCCACAGTCTGGTTTGCTATCTCAAGTTAGTTCCCTCAGATTGCCCTTGGGGCATTCAGACCTGGTCCTTAATCTAAGCAGTGCAGCCCGGGCCTCCCTGCCCAGCCCCTGCTTGCTAGTGGTGGATGCAGGAGTCTGTGCTGCTTCTCCGCTGGGAGTTACCATTGGGCGCATAATCTGTGGGTTTTAATTATTTATTTATTTTTCCTCCTGATTATGTTGCCTTCTGAGGTTCCAAGGCTCGCCACAGACTTGCCAGTGATAGTGTTTCCTGGTGTTTGGAAACTTCTCTCTTTTTTAAGACTCCCTTCCCGGGACGGATTTCCATCCCTACCTCTTTTGTCTGTCTTTTTGTCTTTTATATTTTTTCCTACCTCCTTTCAAAGACAATGGGCTGCTTTTCTAAGTGCCTGATATCCTCTGCCAGCATTCAGTTGTTTTGTGGAATTTACTCAGCCTTCGAATGTTCTTTGGATGAATTTGTGGGGGAGAAAGTGGTCTCCCCGTCCTATTCCTCCACCTTCTTAGGACCGCCTCCCTGCTATTCTTTAAGTATTTGTTCACAACATTGTTAAGAGAAGCCAGGAGCTGTATGAGAGATAACAGGGTAGCCAAAGAGCGCCTCTAGTTCCCCTTTTTGCCAGTTCTCAGGATCTCAACTGACCAGAAGAAAAGTAGCAGACTCCTTGCCTTTTCTTCAAGCCATATTCTGTACCATCCCTGAGAAAAGGCATAATATTTAAGTTTAATTTCACTAACTTTCCAAAGATGTTTGAACACCCCATTGATGAATTGGTACAGGGAAGCTGCTATAATATCCAGGCCCTAAGTCTAGCCTTAGAAAGAGACACTGGGCTAGATCCTGAGAATATAGGTAAATAAGATTCTGCCCCAGTCTTCAAGGAACTTGAAATAGTAACTTATTACATGTCATAAAATAGTAGGAGAGAACTATTGTTCAGTTGGTCAGTCATGTCCAGCTCTTTGCGACCCCATGGACTGCAGCACACCAGGCTTCCCTGTCCTTCATCATCTCCCAGAGCTTGCTCAAACTTACGTCCATTGAGTAAGTGATGTCATTCAACCATCTCATCCTCTGTTGTCCCCTTCTCCTCCTGCCTTCAATCTTCCCAGGATCAGGGTCTTTTCTACAGAGTCAGCTCTTCCCATCAGGTGGCCAAAGTATTGGAGTTTCAACTTCAGCATCAGTCCTTCCAATGAATATTCAGGATTGATTTCCTTTAAGATTAACTGGTTTGATCTCCCTGCAGTCCAAGGGACTTTCGAGAGTCTTCTCCAACACCACAGTTCACAAGCATCAATTCTTTAGTGCTCAGCCTTCTTTATGGTCCAACTCTCATATCCATACATGACTACTAGAAACCATAACTTTAACTATACAGGTCTTTGTTGGCAAAGTAATGTCTTTCTTCTTAATATGCTGTCTAGGTTTGTCAGAGCTTTTCTTCCAAGGAACAAGCATCTTAATTTCATGGCTGCAGTCACCATCTGCAGTGATTTTGGAGCCCAAGAAAATAGTTTTTCAGTTTCCATTGTTTCAGCATCTATTTGCCATGAAGTGATGGGACCAGATGCCATGATCTATTAGTCTTCTGGGAAAGCAGAGGGAAGAACAGTGAATGTAGCCTGTGGAGGTCAGTGTGGCTCAAGGCAATGATTCATGACAGTGATCCTAGGGCGGGACCATTGGTGAAGTGAAATACCCTTTCTTAATTTTAAGTAAATCTGGTGTTCAGAGTTTGAATCTTTCAAATGGATGAAAATAGGATACTTTCATTTTATGCAACCTAAAGCCTTAAACTTATGGAATTGCACAAGGCAGGTTGAGTAAGTGTGACATTGCAGTGAGTCTTGCCATACTGACCTGGTGGCTTAGATAGTAAAGAAAGATTCTTGACTCCTTGCTACATCTTAAAAGGAATCTATCACTGAGAGACAAATTCTCCCAAATGGAAGGCCTTTCTCAGATAAAAATTTTACAGTAGGCCTTTGCATTACTACAGAGAAGTTTGTTTCCTCAGACTCTGCTATCTCCACTGACTAGAAGGAAATAAGAGCCCCTGGACATCTCAGTTTTCAAAGAAAAAGCCTTGGGACCTTTTGTGTTTCTATCAGAAAGCTGGTTGTCCCCTATTGTTCCTTAATCCACAGTCCCTTGGGAGTGTTCTGTTTTGTGTCCCTGCCTGGGAGCCTTCTGAAAAAACCTCTTATTTGAGAAAGGGAGTTCTCAGTGTTTGTCATCTCCAAATCTTCCAGAATACATTTTTAAGGTTATCTTGGGATTGATTTTTTCCAGGGAAAATAAACATCTTGTGTCTTGCCTCTGGGGACAGTAAATGTTTTTCAGAGGCAGATAAGGCC
>NW_011495027.1:7536355-7545664 GCF_000754665.1 Bison bison bison
GATAAGGCCAGTTTTGTAACACTCCAGCACAGCAAGCTGGGGAACTCACTGATGCTGCTTCAGCAGCTGTGTTTGTCACAATGACTGTGACAGTCCAAGTCCTATTTTGATCTTGCCTAATATGGAATATTTATTTCTAATCTTAGAAGCATTGTGATTTAGTACTTTCACATTTAATTATTCCAGCTTGTACTGTTGTTTGGTGTTGGGGAGGAAGCGAGGTGTTAACTTTTGCTGTTGTTTCTAAAATGAATTTGAGTGATTTGATTTTAGGCTGGATAAAGACACTGAGCTACATTTTGTTGGGGTTTTTTTTTTTTTCCACTTGACAACAGTGGCTTCACTCTGAGATGACAAGCTGTCATTGTGAGAGAGTTTGCATTAAGTTCTACATTTGTATCCTCTCAGCAAAATACTCCAGTTTAGGTAAATGTGAAATGTAAAAGGGTAATGAAACTCATTGTTGAAACATGTTGGGAAGCATTCAAGCCAATTCAAAGAAATGAACAGTAAAGCAACAGTGAGATTCTTTTCATACATGGAATTAGCAAAGACTTTTATTTTTAAAGATGATTCCCACCTCATGAGGGTATTACTCATACTGTTTACAGGAAAGAAAATTAGTGTAATCTCCTTGGGAAATAATTTGATATATCAGAAGCCTTATGGAGAAGGCAATGGCACCCCACTCCAGTACTCTTGCCTGGAAAATCCCACGGACAGAGGAGCCTGGTAGGCTTCAGTCCATGGGGTCACTAAGAGTCGCACACAACTGAGCGACTTCACTTTCACTTTTCACTTTCATGCATTGGAGAAGGAAATGGCAACCCGCTCCAGTATTCTTGCCTGGAGAATCCCAGGGACGGGGGAACCTGGTGGGCTGCCATCTATGGGGTCTCACAGAGTCGGACACGACTGAAGCGACTTAGCAGCAGCAGCAGAAGCCTTAAAATGTTTATGCTCTTTAGCTTAGTACTCTTACTATTTCCAGAGGTCTCTGCAAAGGAAATCACATGAACAGAGTTACGTATTAGTAATAATATGCATTATTAGTAATAAAAAGAGAAAAATCTATGATTCAGTAGGGAAATGATTTTGTAAACTGTGACATATCCATGTGTGAACTGTTATGATTTAAAAATGATGCTTAGAGAAACTACAACATCAAAAAAGCCTATGAGAAATGATGAGTCAAAAAGATCTCAATATCTTATCATTGAATTTTATAATAGTATAATTATATACAACTAGCAGGCAGCAAAAACCAAAACAAAAATAAAACTGGAAGGAGAAAATGATCCTAAACATTAAGTTGTTTTCTCCCCAGGTTTCCTTATTTTCTGTAAGAAGCATAGATATTTTCAGTGAATTTTTCTTTTAGTTAAGAGAAAACAATTTTCTTGTAGTGGTGCCTTAGATATAATGCTTATCTCATTCTTCATTAAAAATTTAAAGTTCATATTTTATGCCTTGTAAATTGCCATGGTGATGGGATTAAATGCTTAACTTATGACATGCATGCATGCTGTCATTTCAATTGTGTCTGACTCTTTGCAACCCTATAGACCACCAGACCCCTCTGAACATGGGATTCTCCAGGCAAAATACTGGAGTGGGTTGCCATGCCCTTCTCCAAAGGATCTTCCCAAGCCAGGGACTGAACCCATGTCTCTCAGTTTCCTGCACTGGAGGCAGGTTCTTTACCACTAGTGCCAGCCAATGATTTATTTACCTCCCTGGGTTTTAGTTGACAACTTTTGTGAGAGGTTAAAAGTGACCTTTTTAACAGCAGTTGCTTTATTAAACTGTTATCTTTTGTATGTTTCAGAAAGTTGTTATAGATGTTTGAAACTTTAGAACCACAAAAATGGATAAAATTGTCTTGCAATTTGTGATGGATAAAATGTAACAGTATGTTTATGATTTCTCTTTAGGAATTTTTCAAATAGAAACTAATTGCAGCATTTCCAGTTGACCAGCATTCATAGGGTAAGATTAATATTCTGAATTGTGAACACATGGTAAAGATAATTACTTTTACATTGGTAGCTTGGGGCAAATAAGTACTGAATACTTAGTATGTAAAAAAGATTACTATTCTTACAGATGTTTTGAGTAAAATCCTTTTGATGTTTTAAAACCAATTAAACAGAAAATTAAATCTGTATGCATTTTGGTAAAATATCATCTTCCTATCCTTTGTTTATTTTGTATGTAGGAAAGGATATGTGTGTATGTATGTGTTAGATATTTGTAATTTTTTAACGTTAAAGATCTAAAGAATATAATGAATGTTTATGAGAGGCTTAGACTCCATGACTCCCTGTCTCTATTTTCCTGATTTTTGTTTAAGGTAGCATTTCTAATGCATAGAATTGGTTTGTTTGGTATGTTTCCATAATAAAAAGATGGCCTTGCCTTCCTCGAGTAGGCAAGTCAGAAGTAAACAAGTCCCATCTCCTGTTGCTTCCTGCAAGCATCATTCATCTTTTGTAATTGTGGAAGTTTAATCTTGAATTAGCTCTGTGGCAGAGCTTTTGACTTGGACATAATGAATGATTAATTTTTATGTGTTAAATTGCGTGGCTCTGCAGTGTTCTGAATATGGCATATGTCTTAAAGCTGTGTCACCCAGCTCTGAACATAGTCCCAGTAAAGCAGTGCTTGAGAACAGTGGACCTGTCTCCTACTGTTTTCTGATCATCCTTCTTTTTACAGATGAAGGTAGACACTTGGACTTCTTGAGTATATCCACATTTTGCTGTTGAATTATCGAGGTCAGTATGAATTCTGAAAAGCTAATAACAGATGAGCCACTTCTCTTCTTGTGACTCTTCAGTGGCTTTTCTACCACTCCTATACTACTTGTTATCTGAACTGTTTATCTTGCCTGCAGGTCTCTGTTACTCTTAACTTTCCCCAGGCTTCTGACACTGAGGCCAAGTGTCCTCCCTTCTGATCTGCACACATCCTAAGCTTCTTGCGCCTTCTACTTAGATGATCTCCCCCAATATCATCACATGGTTGGCTCCATTCTCATCTACATTTTAGTGGTAGTCCCTCTAAAGAGAGACGCCTGCCCTGACTCCCTGGTCTAAAGTAGCTATGTCTTCTTCGTAGCTTTTCTGATTTTATCATGTACATGTATCTAATCTGTCTCTCCTTACTACACAGTAAGGTCCCTGGGAGCCAGGATCTTGTCCATCTTGCACATTTCTGTATTTCCCTAACACTTAGAACTCTGGCGCATAGTAGATGTTCTAAATATTTGTTGCATAACAGACTAAAATCCTGACCTCTCTTTGACAAGCACTGCTTTACTATTCTCTGTAATGTTTCACCCATTCTCTTTGGGTATTTTGTTTGTGTAGAACCAAATGCACTGCTTATTTTTGGCCACCATCCTACTCATTTTGGCACTGAAATGACAGTATAAGATGGTGTTGCTAACTCTCAACTATGCATGTCATCTCTCCACAATAGGATTTTAAATCCCATGAGAGCAGAAACAAGGCCTCGTGTTTCCTTGGTATACCTTTGTAAAGTCCTAAACTCCATGATTGAATGCATGTAAATGTTAACTTTAGAGAAAGGGTTAAGACCAAAACGTAATTCTGGTTTGTGTGTCCTAGAGCGGGGGCGGGGCGGGGGGGAACTCATTTTGATTTATGGTTTAAAATATTTATAACATAGAAATATTCTGGACTATTTTTTCAGCTTCATGTTCTAAAACTGTTTAAGAAAGCCTATTATTACTTAGGCTAGGTGACTAGAAGCAATGCTCTCAACTTCAGTTCTTTTCACGTTAGGCAATAAACCCATGTTGTACTACTCTGTGACCCTAGAGAAGCTACTTAAACACCTCTGAAATTTAGTTTCTTTATTTGTAAAGAGTTAGACTCTGATCTCTATGGTTTCTTCTTGGGTTAAATAGTCCGTATGATTCTGCTCCTGTGAAAGGTAGGTCACCTGTGCAAGAATTAGAAGGAAATGGACTGATGCCTGCTGTTGTCATTTAAAAGGAGAGCATGTGTGATTCCCGAGGGACTGCACAGGGACTGAGTTTGGCTCAGCTTTGTGGTTTGCTGACCCTGGGATGATGAGAGGGGGTCAGGAAAACAGTTTTATAAACAATGAAGATGGTAGAGAAGGGTTTGAGGTTGCTGTCTATTTACACATTCTAGGAATTGTGTAGCCATTGGCGGCTTATGCTCTACTGTTAATGAGATAGTAATAGGGCTGCAGCTTCTCTTCATTTTATTCTAAATGATTTGGTAGCTTACGTAAAGCATCAAAGAATTGAGAGGTCTTTTTCTGAAAGCACAATTACCATGTAAATTAAATACATGATGTATTTCATAACCATCAGAAACAAGAAGTGAAGCAATGTTCCTTAAATTTCAACAACTCTGATTTAATTAGGATTTCCAGAGATGGTCACATGCTGTCAATTGTCATATTCAGTAACTTTCTCTTGGGGCTTCAGATGATAAGGGTAATTTTTCTAATATTTAGCGTATGATTTGATTGTTTCACAGATCCCTTACCACTCTACAGCTTTGGATAAGAAGCTGCAGAATGACAGTTACCCGTTACTATTCTCCTTTGGTTTCTCTGTTTTGACTATGACGTCAGATCCTTTGATTTCTGTGCTCCAGAAACACTATGCTGCTCTTTCACCTGCTTCTCTATCCACCTTTACTCTTGGCCCTTCCTCATCTGATATGTTACAAAGGAGAGAGAGATTCTAGTCTTATTTCACCAAATTCTTCCAATGAATTCATTTCTTTGGCACTATCCGCTACTTAAATGCTCAGGACTTCCCGTGATGGGTTAAAGATGGCTGCAAATACTTTGTGATGTTTTTTCCCGTCAAGAGATGGAGTCTATTTCCTGTCCTTTTAAATCTGGGCTGGCCCTGTTATTTTTTCTGACCTGTCACATGTGGCAGAAATCATATGGGGTAAGGCTGGGCCTTAAAGGGCTTTGTGACTTCTGCTTTTGTGTGCTTGTAATTTTCTTGGTTAGAACTCAGCCACCTTGCTGTGAGAAAGTCTAAACAGCCATGTGAAGGAGTGGCAAGGCCCCTGGTCAGTAGCTGAAGCTGAGGTCCAGGCCAAGCAGCCAGCCAGAACACCAGCCCTGTGACTGAGGCAGCTTGGACCTTCCAGCCATCCCAATGTTCGAGCCAACACCACGCAAAACAGAACTGCCTCTTCATCCTAAAGAATCATCAGAAATGATGAATGGTTATTTCAGCTGCTAAGTTTTGGGCTGGTTTGTTACATAGCAATAAAGAACCAAAATAAAAATTGGTACCTAGAAGCGAGGTGTTGCCACAACAAAACATCTGGCATTGGCTTTGAGACCAGGTAGCAGTGAACCTGAAGGGGAAGTAAGAAGATTATTAATGGTGGCTGGAAGGGCAGAAAGGAAATTTCTACTGGAGGGTATAAAACAATACCCTTGTTATGTATTGGCAGAAAACTTGACGAGACTGACACAGTAATATGGAATATAGAAAATGAACCTAATCAATTTGTATATCTAGCTTAGATTTTCCTTCAGAATGTTGGAAGTACTAATTGACTTCTTAAAAACGTTTATGACTAAAGTAAGAGAGAGATTAATTATAGAAGAAACAGTTCAGATTTTAAGTAGACTTTTAGAGGACATATTTCCAATTCAGAATTTTCTGGGGTCATGAATAAAACTGTTTCTTAATTCATAGCTTCTCTTCCAAGCAAAAGGCACTCAAAGATGAGATCCAGAGCAGTGCTAGTGCAGTAAAACTTGGTCTTAAGGTAGGAATCTTAAGGCCAGGGCACAGGGATAGGGCCCTGTACTAAGACTTTAGAAAGATTTAAGGCAGTGCCTCTTCTCAGCTAGGTAGCAAGGCTTCTAAGAATCTTAAGGGTGTTGTCCCATAGTATTCCAAACATAATTTAGATGACAAGATCCTGGACTTTAAGCCTGAACTTGATGCCATAGTGGAATAAAACTTTTGGCGGAGGGCAGGACTAGGGAGAGGGTGAGGCTTTCATGTGAGAGGAATGTAAATCATTTGTGGGTAGAGAGTAGACTGATGGCTGCACATTCTTTGCCGTTCTTCCACTGAGAGGAGGCATTTATTCCTGAACAAATCTGGGCTGGTACTTGACTCCTTTGGCCAATAGTGTATGCTGGGCATGACACCATGATTTGAGAGCTATGCCATAAAAGAACTGCAGTTTTCACCTCTCTGTTTGGAAAGCACCATCATAGAACCCAGGCACCATGCTGAGTGAGGACACTCGAACAACCACAGGAAGTCTCACATGAAGTTCCAGTCAGCACCAAGTACCAGCCTGATGAATAAGGACATTTTGAACCTTCCAGCCATCTCTGTGCCAGCCAACTCCAGGAAGTGAAAGAACCACCCACAGAATCACAAGAAATAAACTTATTTTTAAGCCACTAAGGTTTGGAATGTACAGACTAACTAGCCAAATTCCTTCCCATCTATATGCTTCCAAGATCTTGCTTCTCCAAGGAGAGGCTTAATCCCTTAGATACATCCTGCCTAACATGTGAACATTATACTCTTCTGCCCTATGCATTTTTGTACATTCAGTTATTTATTGTACAAATACTTACTGTACACCATGTGCTAGAAACTGTGGAAGATCCTATAATGCCGTAGGATCAGAATCAGAATTCTTTTGACCCTGCTTGTCCATGGTCCTCTTTTAGGATATTTGATGTTGCTAAGCGGTGTTGAATTTTCATATACAGTGACTATTTTATTCACTGCTTCTTTTCAAATATATTGCAAAGGTTTTCAGTATTATTTCTGGCCCACATGATTGAAATAACCGTTCAGCTGCCCTCCTGTTTCTAACCCCTTGACCTTAAATCCATACTGCAGATCTCTGTAGCTCAGTGACTCATTGTTCCCCCCTCTCACCTGAAGGTTCCTGTGGTTGATGGTAGCTGTTACTTTGTAGTCTTTGGGGAGAGGGAGCACTCTAGACATCTGAAACTTCCAGGAAGACTTAAAAGATAGGGAATGTCCCCAGTTATTTTGTTGCCAGTCTATCTTGTGAGCTCTCTCCTCTGACCTCACTTCCACCAACTTTAAGAGTGGCATCTGGGTTTAAGTTTCTTATAAAAGTGCTCCAGGTGGTTCTAATGTGAAACCAAAGTTGAGAACCACTGTCTTAGATTGGTGATTCTCAAAAAGTAGTCTTATACCAGTAGCATCAACATTACTTAGGAATTTGTTAAAAATACACATTCCTGGGGCCTACTGCAGACCTAATGAATCAGAAACTCCGAGAGTGGGGTTTATCATGTGATTTAACAAGCTCTCCAGTGATTTATGAGCATTAGTGTTAGAGAAACACTTTACTAGATGAATCCTGTAGTTCCCTTCTAGATCACAAAACTAGTGTCTGGCTAGTGATTCTTCAAGTGCTTGAGAAATGCTAAATAATTGTCATCAGACCTCTGAAGAGTGGTTCAGAGGATTATTTAGTATAAAGCAAAAGAGCAAGTGAGTCCTGGACACTAATGCATTGTTTCCCAGGGTGAATTTACATTTCAGCTGAAGATACGTTAGACCCAAGAAACATCTTGATGAGAAGAGTAGGACTAAGTATTTTGAAAGACTATAAAGTGATTTTTTAAGTTAATAATCAGTGAGAGTAGTGTACAGAAACCCCATTTTGATTTGTTTGCCTATGTCCCTGCCTGGAGCCAGAGACAGAGATCTTTGAAGTAGCGTCCAGTTCTCAGCATAGAATGACTCTAAATACCATCTGATCATCATTTGTTTATTTTTTCACTGGTTATTTTGGAAATGCTTTCAAAGTAAAATTAGGACTAGTGGGAAGTAAAGACTGTCTAACTTGAATGTTGTTGTTCCAGTCTTAGAGACTTCGGGGTGAGATTGTCAAATGAATTCATGTGCTTTGAAAAGCTTTTATGATTTTTTAATGAGGTTTAAAAGCTAAAGGAATGGGATTAAGACCATAAAATCCTTTACTTTTAACATTGTTTCTTTGAATTGATTTAGTGCATTTGTATATTAGAAATAGAGATCTGATTTGGATTGAATCCTCATTGTTTGCAAAAATATGGTCTGGAAAAAATTTCCTGGACACACAAACAGTATTCAACTTTGTAATGACAAAGGACAGCTATGTTCTAACTCTCCACTTAAGCACTTCAATTAGAAAAATTAACATCATTTAATATATAGGAATGCTTGAGACTTCATACAGCATTAAATGCAGATGCTATATATTTATATAAACTCTTAAATAGTTCAGTGGAACGTGTTTAGTAGAAAAAGTTTAGCTGAGAAAGCAGATTATATAGTACGTAACTGGAGACATTGCAGAAAGCTATACATTTATAGCCTGGTCTTTCCAAAGATTAAAATGGAGCCCACTTACAGTGCAAATGTTGGTTTAAGTTGATGTCTTAGTCCCTTCAGGCTGCTATACAGCAAACTACCGCAACAAACATTTATTTCTCAAAGTTTCTGGAGGCTGGAAAGTGTAAGATCAGCAGACTCAGTGTCTGATGAGAGCTCACTTCCTAGTCGGTAGATAGCCACATTCTTTCTGTTTCCTCACAAAGTGGAGGGGGCAAGAGAGCTCTCTGGGGACCCTCTATAAGGGCACCAATCCCATTCATTAAAGCAGCATCCTTGTGACCTACCCGCCAAGGTCCCACCTCCTAATCCTGTCATGTTGGAGCATTAGGATTTCAAAATACATATTTTTCAGGTACACAATATTCAGTCCATTGTAGTTAAATGGAAAGAGTTAAATATTCAACTTTTTCTTAGCTTTTGAAAGAACTGAGATTGGCATAGTTAAGTGGATTGAGTGGCCTAGACAATGTGGTCTGGTGTGGATGAGCCTTGAGATTTTATCCTGAGAACCTAGGTTCTAGTTGTAACTATTTCTTGCTGTTGTCACCTTGGACAGTCCATTGGATAACACCTTGGATAACACCTTTCAGTTCAGTTCAGTTCAGTCGCTCAGTCGTCTCCGACTCTTTTCGACCCCATGAATCGCAGCACGCCAGGCCTCCCTGTCCATCACAAACTCCCGGAGTTCACTCAGACTCAAGTCCATCGAGTCAGTGATGCCATCCAGCCATCTCATCTTCTGGCATCCCCTTCTCCTCCTGACCCCAATCCCTTCCAGCATCAGAGTCTTTTCCAATGAGTCAGCTCTTCACATGAGGTAGCCAAAGTACTGGAGTTTCAGCTTCAGCATCATTCCCTCCAAAGAAATCCCAGGGCTGATCTCCTTC
>NW_011495027.1:7545764-7578067 GCF_000754665.1 Bison bison bison
AGACAGGAGTAAGCGTCTTTTAATTTCATGGCTGCAATCACCATCTGCAGTGATTTTGGAGCCCCCAAAAATAAAGTCTGACACTGTTTCCACTGTTTCCCCATCTATTTCCCATGAAGTGGTGGGACTGGATGCCATGATCTTCATTTTCTGAATGTTGAGCTTTAAGCCAACTTTTTCATTCTCCACTTTGACTTTCATCAAGAGGCTTTTTAGTTCCTCTTCACTTTCTGCCATAAGGGTGGTGTCATCTGCATATCTGAGGTTATTGATATTTCTCCCGGCAATCTTGATTCCAGCTTGTGTTTCTTCCAGTCCAGCATTTCTCATGATGTACTCTGCATAGAAGTTAAGTAAGCAGGATGACAATATACAGCCTTGACATACTCCTTTTCCTATTTGGAACCAGTCTGTTGTTCCATGTCCAGTTCTAACTGTTGCTTCCTGACCTACATACAGATTTCTCAAGAGGCAGATCAGGTGGTCTGGTATTCCCATGTCTTTCAGAATTTTCCACAGTTTATCGTGATCCACACAGTCAAAGGCTTTGGCATAGTCAATAAAGCAGAAATAGATGTTTTTCTGGAACTCTCTTGCTTTTTCCAGCCGATGTTGGTAATTTGATCTCTGGTTCCTCATCCTTTTCTAAAACCAGCTTGAACATCAGGAAGTTCAGGGTTCATGTATTGCTGAAGCCTGGCTTGGAGAATTTTGAGCATTACTTTACTAGCATGTGAGATGAGTGCAGTAGTGTGGTAGTTTGAGCATTTTTTGGCATTGCCTTTCTTTGAGATTGAAATGAAAACTGACCTTTTCCAGTCCTGTGGCCACTGCTGAGTTTTCCAAATTTGCTGGCATATTGAGTGCAGCACTTTCACAGCATCATCTTTCAGGATTTGAAAGAGCTCAACTGGAATTCCATCACCTCCACTAGCTTCGTTCGTAGTGATGCTTTCTAAGGCCCACTGGACTTCACATTCCAGGATGTCTGGCTCTAGGTCAGTGATCACACCATTGTGAGCCTGCCTTATTTTCCATGTTTGTAAAATGTAACGAATCATACTTATTATAATGGTTTATTGTAGGTATAAAACTAATGTAAGTGAAAGTGCTTTGACAGTAAGAAAACTGATATTAGATTATTAATAACAGATATTTATTTGTTCTCTTATTGATGAGGAACTTATCCAAGGAAGGCTACATTAGATGATTAGAGGAAAAGTTTTTAATTCTTAAAAAGATGAACAGGAAAAATGATTTACAAATAATTTAGAATAAATGTCACAAATTTGTAGTGAATTGTGGTCCTCTAACAGGTTAGTTATAGTAATCTCTCATTCTGATTATTTTAAAACCATTACTGTAGTTGGAAGTTTGTGATTCTGTTTTTTTCTTCTTATATTGAAATTAGAAAATGTTTTTGCAGTCTTTAGGGAAACTGTGTTGTATAGTGAGTATCGTGATGTCTGGGCAGCATTTTAGAATTACGCAATAAATTCTCTCCTGGCACATTACAGCTGCAATGCAGTGGAACAATATATAAAATGTTTAACACATCAAATGTCTTTATCGTGCTTACTACACATAAATGCAGTTGTCTGTTATATGTTGTCAGACTTTTAAAAATGAATTGTGAATAAGAAACTCATACTCCAGTGGTGCTAAGTATGAGTTAATACACAGTTGGGTTGTCACACACTAACTGTACTTTCTGGCCTGAAAAATAATTTGGTCCTGGGTAGTAGTTATAAAGAAGCTTTTACACATGGATTGGTAAATCCAAAGTAAATTTCAGACATGCTAACTTTTTGATCTTTGAAAATGACAAGGTTACAAGAGTATTGCTAAAAGTACCTTAAGTATAATTTGGGGTCAGTACTCTGAGCTGGATTTCGAGTATTTAATAAACCAGAAAAAGGATTGTATATTCCAGGCAAATATATAAGCCTTCTCAGCAACTTTTCAGAGGATACATCGGCACTAAAAAATACAGTTTTCACACCCAACTAAAAAAAATTTTGTATGTTTTAAAATGTTACATTTCAAATGAATCAGTATATGTATAATTTAAATTATTAAAAATGATTGAAATAGATGCTAAGAATGGCTTTTATTAACTTACTGTGTACAAAACAAAAACTTATTAATGTAAAGGATAGCTACATTTAATAATATAATTTCAGAGAATTTCAGTCTTTTTTCTGAGCTGTGTAAGTTATTAACTTGTAACTATATTTAATGAATCAGTAGGCTGAATTTTAAGAGCACTGAGTCTCATTTGGATAGATGTGTGATAAAGTGCAGAAATTATATGATTTGACAGGCCATCTGATGAATGCAAATAAGACCAACTGAATGAGCAAAATTAGAGTATGTAGATTGCCTGGAAAAAGCTGAGTGTTCACCCAAGTGTTATAGCTATGGCACTTTAAAATATGTTATTAATAACATGTAAATTTCTGTAGAAACATCTCTATAAATTAAGGTCAGAGGCCATATGTGATCTGGTCTGTGGATGGGGTCTTTTATAAGTAGCTTTGCCAGAATGTCCTCCAGTGTGAAAAGTAAACTGAGCTATGAAAATCCACTTGCCATGTCTTATGATGGAGAGGGTCTCCAAAGACAGTATCTCCAATTTTGTTTGTTTGAATGATCACAGCTATTTCAAGATACCTATACTTTCTCTTAGAATGAAGACAATCACAGAGATGGTGTATCTAAGAAATTTCAAAAGGTGTAGGCCTCCTGATTGAAGTACAGTCAACTTACTGGATTCCTTTTTTTTCATTATAGTAAGTATAAACATTTAAAGTACATTGTTTTGGCCAATGTTGACTTGTATTCTTTGTTGAATAAATATTTGCTCTCTGTCAAATACCCTTATTGTTAAAGCTGTTTCTATTATTCTATAGTTTATTGTGTAGCTTTAATGAATTTAACTCTGAGGATCTTTGAAAGGACAAATAAAGCTATAGACTTTGAGCTGGCAGAGCCCTTAGAGATGATCTCTTTCACTTTCTTTATCCATTACAAGAAATTCCTTCACAACATCCTTGACAGATGGTCATCTTATTTAGCTCAGTCCTGGTAGGGAGAAGGGCCTAAACTATTTCACAGAACTATTTCTGTGGGTGTCCCGGTACAAATTAAATCAAAATACCACTTTCTAAAATGTGCACCCTCTTAGTTCTGCCTCGGGAAGAAATCCACTTATTCTTTAATCCAAGAGGTAATCCTTCAAAAAGGTAAGGATGAATTCTTAGATTCCCCTAGTCATCTTTTATCTCAGCTGAATATCATCAATTTCCTGTCTTCCTCCAAGAGAAATGGTTCGTAGACAAGTAGCTCCTGATTATTTCACTGTCCAGTTAGTCTTTAACCTGTGACTCAATGTTGGGTTCCAGGTGTGATCTCACCAGGCAGGCACAGAAGGACTGTTGCCCCTTTATCTGAGTTCATGAATTAATATGGCCACAGATTACCGTCATGTTATAGCTATATGGAGCATAATAGCTATGACACAGCTTAAAGCATGCACTCATGTCAACTAAAATCCTTAAGTATTTTTCCCATGTTCACCCAGCAGTGTCTTCTGCCATCCTTCCCTCCCATCGTATTTATGGTATTTTGGGGTCCAAGTCCAGACTTTCTCTCTGTTGCCTATAATCCTCTTGTTTTGGGTTTTTGTCATGTCTTGACACAATTATAATTAACTGCAGTTGAGTGAGGCAGAAAGGGAGAAGTTGAGAGTTAGAAAGAGATCCACTAAACCAGAGTAAAGGAGGGAAGCCCTGGAGAGTTATTTAATCAAGTCATGAGTCCTAAGAGGAAGTTGAACCCATATAGTATGATGTTGCCTAGAAAGGATGCAGGTGGAAACTCGTGCTGCAGGCCAGTAGTTAAAATCAGACCCTGGGACGCCCTAGCAAGCGGGGAGAGCATGAAGGCATAGGGTTCAGAGTCAGATGGCCCATTATATGTTAAGGCTGACCAGCAAAAGAAAAGACGCTTATTCATAGGTACCAGAGCCTCTGTAATGGGATTTTAGGGTTCAAGGCAGGATACCAGTCCCTCAGAGGAAGACTAACGAGAGCAAAAAAGTTTTTCTTGGTGATGCTACCAGGACTAGGGTATCTAGAGAGAGAAACTCAGACCCAGGGAAGACGGGAAGACTTTAGACTCAAAAAAGTGCAAGAGAAGTCCTTGGGTGAAGGTTATAGCTGGACCCCTAGCAAGGATGACCATACTACTGTGATTGTTTTTAACCAGAGTTGTTATTAGATCCACATATTTCCTTTTATCTGTCTTTACTCTGTGCCATCATATAGGTGGTCTGGATTTTTACCAGTTAGCAATTTTTAAACAATTGGTCTATGTAAGGCTGAACACCATGTAAGTCATTTCTGTAAGGAGCATTCTCTGAATACTTTTCAATATGAAAATGAAAAACCCACCTTGTTGTTTCTGAAGGCAAAAATAATAATAGCATATGCCCTTAGTCATTTGTACTGTTAGTACTTTGCTGTCAAAACACTAAATACAAGAGAGTCCCCATAGTAGGGTGTTGTAACTAGGGCTTTCTTCCCCATCCATTTTTTTAAGCCATTACCATTGTGTGTCAGCTTTTAAGTATTCTAAGTTGGATGTGAATTTAAGTTACAAAGTTAGAGCTTAGGGGAAAAGGAGATAATATATTAAATCATAATTTTTCTGAACATAGATAGGATTGGTAGATCCTGCTAATCCTAAGGGAAAATTTTATAAAATAGTGTTCGCTCAAAGGAAGTTCCTGTAGTGGTTGAAACACAGCTCCTAGGCTGTAACCGATGCTCCATTGGATATGAAATAAAGCTTATTCAGACCATTTAGAAGGTACAACATGTGGTTGTTAGAAATCAGTAGCATAGGAACAGATTTTCCTAGTGTTGATTGAAGAAAATTCAGTTTCTGGTTTTTAATAGATTAGCATGAAGTGGAGATGCAGGAGGCAGCTAGATAGTTGCTTCACATCCTACCCCAAATACCTTTGCAGAGATCCAGTCTGGCGGTCACCAAATAGTCTCTCATCTAAGGGACTTTATAGTTCTCAGTTGGCATAGCCTAAGGTTTCACATGAAGCCAGGAGACTTTGATACTTTTTGATCATCACCCCTGCCTGCCAGGTTTTGCCCCTGAGCTAAATCCTACTTGGATATGTACAGACATTAGAGTTTAAGCTTACTTGGGGTACTTGCTTCAGTGGTTTTTCTTTATCTTCCTCTTCCAGTTTCTGTCCTCCTACAAGGGAAAGCCATGATTACACTAACAGAGCTAAAATGTCTAGCAGACGCCCAGTCATGTTATCACATCCTGAAGCCGTGGTGGGACGTCTTTTGGTATTACATCACCCTGATCATGCTGCTGGTGGCCGTGCTGGCTGGAGCCCTCCAGCTGACACAGAGCAGGGTTCTGTGCTGTCTTCCTTGTAAGGTGGAATTTGACAATCACTGCGCCGTGCCTTGGGACATCCTGAAAGCCAGCGTGAACGCATCCTCCGATGCTGGGATGCCACTTCCGCTGCCCCTCAGAATCCAGAACGACCTCCACCGACAGCAGTACTCCTACATTGACGCCGTCTGTTACGAGAAGCAGCTCCACTGGTTTGCCAAGTTCTTCCCCTACTTGGTGCTCTTGCATACGCTCATCTTTGCAGCCTGCAGCAACTTCTGGCTTCACTACCCCAGCACCAGTTCCAGGCTCGAGCATTTTGTGGCCATCCTGCACAAGTGCTTCGATTCTCCGTGGACCACCCGCGCCCTGTCAGAGACGGTGGCTGAGCAGTCAGTGAGGCCCCTGACCCTCTCCAAATCCAAGGTTCTGCTCTCATCCTCAGGGTGCTCAGCCGGCGACGTGGATTCCAACAAGCAGTCATTGCCCTACCCACAGCCTGGCTTAGAGTCAGCTGGCATAGAAAGCCCGACCTCTAGCGTTCTGGACAAAAAGGAGGGCGAACAGGCCAAAGCCATCTTTGAAAAAGTGAAAAGGTTCCGCCTGCACGTGGAGCAGAAGGACATCATCTACAGAGTGTACCTGAAACAGATCATAGTCAAAGTCATTTTGTTTGTCCTCATCATAACTTATGTTCCATATTTTTTAACCTACATCACTCTGGAAATTGACTGTTCAGTGGATGTGCAGGCTTTTACTGGATACAAGCGCTACCAGTGTGTGTACTCCTTGGCAGAAATATTCAAGGTCCTGGCTTCGTTTTACGTCATCTTGGTTATACTTTATGGTCTCACCTCGTCTTACAGCTTGTGGTGGATGCTGCGGAGCTCTCTGAAGCAATATTCCTTTGAGGCACTGAGAGAAAAAAGCAACTATAGCGACATTCCAGATGTCAAGAACGACTTCGCCTTTATCCTCCATCTGGCTGATCAATATGACCCACTTTACTCCAAACGCTTCTCCATATTCCTGTCAGAGGTCAGTGAGAACAAACTGAAACAGATCAACCTCAACAATGAATGGACGGTCGAGAAACTAAAAAGCAAGCTTGTGAAAAATGCCCAGGACAAGGTAGAACTGCACCTTTTCATGCTAAACGGTCTTCCTGACAATGTCTTCGAGCTGACGGAAATCGAAGTGCTAAGCCTGGAGCTGATCCCTGAGGTCAAGCTCCCCTCTGCGATCTCACAGCTGGTCAGCCTCAAGGAGCTCCATGTGTACCACTCATCCCTGGTGGTCGACCACCCTGCCCTGGCCTTTCTAGAGGAGAATTTAAAAATCCTCCGCCTGAAATTTACTGAAATGGGGAAAATCCCACGCTGGGTGTTTCACTTGAAGAATCTCAAGGAGCTTTACCTGTCAGGCTGTGTGCTGCCTGAACAGGTAAGCACCATGCAGCTGGAGGGCTTTCAGGACCTGAAAAACCTGAGGACCCTCTACTTGAAGAGCAGCCTCTCCCGGATCCCACAAGTTATCACGGATCTCCTGCCTTCACTGCAGAAGTTGTCCCTCGATAACGAGGGGAGCAAGCTGGTTGTATTGAACAACCTGAAAAAGATGGTCAATCTGAAAAGCCTGGAGCTGATCAGCTGCGACCTGGAACGTATTCCACACTCCATTTTCAGTCTGAACAATTTGCATGAGTTAGACCTCAGAGAAAATAACCTTAAAACTGTGGAAGAGATCATTAGCTTTCAGCACCTCCAGAATCTTTCCTGCTTAAAGTTGTGGCACAATAACATTGCTTATATTCCAGCCCAGATCGGGGCATTGTCTAATCTAGAGCAGCTCTCTTTGGACCATAATAACATTGAGAACCTGCCCCTGCAGCTTTTCCTATGCACCAAACTACATTATTTGGATCTAAGCTATAACCACCTGACCTTCATTCCAGAAGAAATCCAGTATCTGAGTAATTTGCAGTACTTTGCTGTGACCAATAACAACGTAAGTAAATCCATTCTTCCCCTTTTTTGGCCAGTCATTTGAGCATCTGCTGTTGCAGTGTGTGATGTCACTAAAGATAGTGGACTTTAAGTCATAGCATCTTGAGCTTGGCCTGACTACCACTTATTAGACATGTGACCGTAGACAAATTATCAAAACACTGAGAGTCAGTTTTTAATGTAATTTACAAGTTGTCATGGAGATTTTATGAAAAAAGTATATATAAGCATTTGGCGCAGTTTCTGGCATGTAGTAGGTATTCAAATATTCTCTTTATCCTCTTTCCCTGTTTTTTAACATAAACATCACAAAAGTTATGGCAGAGCTTGCTTTCGTTTCAGAAAAGGCTTAAGTACAATATTTATAAAGTTTCATAAAATTTTTCAGCTTTCCAAGTCTGACATAGGACAACTTCTTGTAAAAAATTCTGGGATTGTGAATTATTCATAAGTTCTTTCTGTAATTCGGTAAGAAAGACTTGAAATCTCCATGCACGTCTAGAAAGACAATTCAAAATGAAAGGCCTGGTTCTATAATGCAGCACTAGGGCTTCTTAGAAGCTTTTTCCAGCATCCATGCTTTAAAAATGAACCATAATTTGCAACAGTAAAGCCAAATTAAGGAGAACTTAACTTAGCTGAAACAAGAAAAAACAGAATAAATGAGTAGTTTCCTAGGTTAAAATGTGAAGAAGGAAGAAAAAGACAAAAATCATGTTGGCTGAAAGGGCAAGAGAGTGATGGTAATATCCATATGGGAAGAAGAAAAAACCTGTCAGAAATCAGGTCTGCCAAAAGATGAAAGTGATTCCCCTTTAGTTAAAATGGGAACTACTTTCTTCTACCCCACCCAAAAAGGTATTATCTCCTAGACTTTTTTATTTCTTTATTTTTAATTGAAAGATAATTGCTTTACAATATTAATTTGATTTCTGCCATATATCAACATGAATTAGCCATAGATGTACTCCTAGACTTTTTAATAGTTTATATTTCATGCTAAATATATCTGTGAGCATGGAGTTGGCCAATAAACATATTGATCACCAGACAGTGTTTTTAGAAACCATAGATTGTTGGAAAAATACCAGAGTTGGGGAAAGAACAGAATTTATGCTGACTTTTAGAACTCTGTGGCTTCACTATATGTAGAAGGGTAGAACCCATTATAAGATTATGAGGTTTTAAAACTCCTTTAAAAGTTAGCAGTGTACCTTAGAATTACCTGGAAGGCTTGTTGAAACACAGATTTCTTGGCTCCACTCCCAGGGTTTTTCATTCAGTAAGCAGGTCTGGTGTAGGATCCAGGAGTTTATAGCACTGAAAATCTCAGGTAAAGCTGGTGCTGCTGGTCTAATGACCACACTTTGAAAACTACAGATCTAGAGATTTAGCACTAGTGTTGCTTAATTATAAAGTTGCTTAATATTAGCATTTTGGTCACAGTTTTTCCATTGTTAAGCCTGTACTAAAAAATATAAATAATTATTTTGAAAGGTATTGGTTTTACCAAGTTGTCCAATTAAATCACTCCATGGAGTTTTGAAAGCCACAGCTGATTAAATTGTCATCTAACCATAATTATCTAAGTATATAAGCAAGTTGATTATTTTCTCTAGTTTAATGTCATGAAACTGTGAGATTGTTGGTACTGTTGACACTAAGTTTATTGACTTCTTTTGTGGCTGAAAGGGAGACTAGATGTTAGTATCAGACATATTTTGTCTTGAATAAGGAAAGGGTACTTGGTAGCATATGAAAATTCTTATGCTTAAGATAATTTATGGACCAAGAACAATGCTGTCTTGGGTTGTGTTGTCTCAGAAGTCATAACCAGCAGTTGTGAGCATCCTCAGAACCATTGTAATGACTGCAAATCTTGGACTGGGTGAGAAACACTCTTCTCAGAACTGTGAAGAGACTTACCTGCTAAGGATGTGGTGAAATTGGAAGACAGCAGCCAGAGAGATGAAAGATTCCTCTCTGGTGGGACAGTGTAGCCTAGTGATAGGAAGCACTGGAAAGGGAAGGGAAAGAGAATAGTCCACACTATTGGTCTTCAAATATTCGGAAGCCCTACTTAGGAAGGAAAGCCTGTTGGGAGTTGTTGTTAGTGTTAGAGCTCAGACAAGCAAGAGAAGAGTTCTCATCTTTCCCAAGAAAGCTGTCCAGAGACTGAATGAACATCTGAGAAGGGAGAAGTGATTTTCTTAATTAAACTGTCCAGATATCGTCAGCTGCTTGGTGGGAATATTGGTAAAGGGAACTGAGGATTCATGTTTTATGTAGGAATTTAACTAACTTGAAGGTTTCTTCTTGAAACCTTAAGGTTCTCATGACTCTATAAGGTAGAACAAAATATTTATAAAACTTAGAAAATAAAGCATCAAACCTGCTGCATAAATATTTAGATATGCTTATACTCAGAAATGTGAGTTGATTCCTCTCTGGAGTGGAGGTTGGTAAAGATCGCAGAAAGGACACTCTTTTAAAGACTTGGGCAGTGTGTCAGGTTCATAAGATGGAGGCAACAAATGCTAACCCTGGGGTTAAGCAGAAAAGACATTTATTGAAAAGACGTCACGTGTCTCATTAATGAAAAGCCTACAAAATCAGGCTTGGGAAACAGGGACAAAGTTAGATAGCAAGAGAAAAGCAGCCAGAATCATAGTACAAAAGTAAAATTAAGAGATACCCCGACACTGACCATCCCAGCACTGAGCACCGGTGCTGCCCTGAAAACGATGCTGCTGTCACTGTGGCCCTTCCTCTGCCACAAAATCGGTTCTTCATGGTTTCTGCTCTATGCCTTGAGCCCCACATCTAAGCAACTGATAGAGCTTGTGAATGCTCACAGGCTTCCCATGTGGCTCAGTGGTGAAGCATCCGCCTGCCAATGCAGAAGATGCCAGAGACACTGGTTTTATTCCTGAGTCAGGAAGATCCCCTAGAGAAGGAAATGGTAACCCACTCCAATATTCTTGTCTGAAGAATCCCATGAACAAAGGAGACTGGCAGGCTACGGTCCATGGGGTAGGACAGAGTCAGACACGACCGAGCAAACGCACACGCCCATGCTCGTGAATGCTCACACTCGAGCTGCAGGAGATCTGGAACAGAAGAATCTGGTGGTGTCAGTCCTCTAGTAGGAAGTGGGTGCTGCTTCCCACCAAGAGCCCCATGAAGATAAGGTAGAGAATTCTCTAGACATTGAAGATGTTGGGCAGCCCCCAAATGAAAGACATTCACTGAGAGGACACTCCAGACTTTACTCCATGGGATAGTGATAGGTCTTCTCACAAAAAACATGAAACAGTTTTTAGCATGTTTTTGTGGCAGGATTCCTCAGAGCCTTTATCATATGAACATGCATTGTGCTTCTCCAAGAGGATGATAGGGTGTGCAACATTTGGCACACTTATTTGAGCAAGGCGTTCTTTTTTATGATAACTCTTGAGAGGAGTGTTCTGAGAACACTGATTGGGGAAATGTGGAAGGATAGAAGTCATACCCAGAAGATTGTCACTGGCATGCCAGGTGTAATAAGAGACGAGAGCCTTTAGACGGGGGGTCCGAATGGAGACTGCCTTGAATTCTGCCAGTCTAGTTTGAGTCATTGGGTGGTAACTAAGGTGAGGCTTGAGCCTCACAGTGCGAGGAGGCGCTGGGTGTGGCATACTCAGAGGTTGGAAGAGGACAGTCAAGAAACAGAACCCCATGGGAAGGTTTAATCAGTTATGATTTAGAAGTAGGAATATAGATTAAAAAGAGACTCATGTATGAAAGGAATACTATGGATCATTGGTCCTGAGGTCAGCAAAGTACAGCCTCGGAGCCAAATCTACTCACAGCCTGACCTAAGAATGGTTTTTAAATTTTTAAGTGATTGGGGGAAGAAAATCAAATAATAATACTTCCTCATATTTGAAAATTATAGGAAATCCAAATTTTAGTGTCCATAAATAAATTCCATTGTCATTACATCACTTAGAAACATATGAAATTTTTTTTCTTTTATTATTATAATTACCTACATAGTATTTTCAGTTTTGCCATTTGGCCTGCAGAACCTTCAAGATGTTTACTATCCTGCTCCTTTTTTTTCTTTTTTTTTTTGATGTGGACCATTTTAAAGTCTTTATTGAATTTGTTACAATATTCCTTCTATTTTTTTGCTTTGGGTTTTTGAGATCTTAGTTCTCAAAGACATATGGGGTCTTAGCTCCCCTGCATTGAAAGGTAAAGTCTAAACCACTGGACCCCCAGGGAGGTCCCTCTTGCTCCTTTTGAGAAAATCTTTGCCAACCTCTGTTCTAATCCACTGCCCTCACTTTATTGATACTGAAACTGAGGCTCAGAGCGATTTGCCTGGGGTCCAAAGTTTCCCAGTTGATGGATCTGGGTCGGAACCTCTGTTCAGCTCCTCCTCCAGTGCTCTTTCTCCTGCAGCTCAGATGCATCAGTCCAAATGATGCTCCGTGGGAAGCAGTGGTGTGTGTGGGTGATGGGGTAGGAAGAGGCAACCTCCAGCTCTCTCCAGTGCCAAACTGTGGTTGGATTATGATGGTGTTGGATGTAACCAAGAAGCACAGGAAAGGAGGAGGGTTTAATGGCTTTGCTCAAATCTTAAAAATGACTCCAACTTATACCTCGGTCTTCCAATTTCTCTTTCTGCATTTAAATACATTTTATTAACTCACAGACATTTAGCCCAAAGGTGAATAGTGTAGAAATCCTTCTCTAAAGATCATTTATGTGGCAATGTTCCATGTTGGTTTTGACATTATCACTTAGATTGGAAATATTCAGCTTTGTCTCTTGAAATGATTGGACTTTATGGATTTAGGTTGGTGTGTTCTGAAATAGCATGTGTCAATGGCCAGAGAAATAGGAAAGCTGACATTGAGAAGAATTCTGAAATGAGGTCCCAGCCTCTGGGAAACAGTGAAATATTTAATTATCAGTGTCAGCCATGAACATAGGAAGAGAACCATCCTTCCTTGGATGTTCTGAGGGCTTCAGTACATTTGGCTGAGATGGACACTTAGCGCTCAGGAAGTGTGCATCGTCCACAGCCTTTCACTCACTTTCCCAACAGACACTACTGAGGGGCCAACCCCAGAGGCTCACTCTCATTGCCTGGTGAAATTCCTCACCTGTACTGGGGGTGAGAAGAAGCTAAAATCACAAATTCAGAGATTTGAAAGGAGATGAGTAAGACATGGTAGTGCTGGTAGCCAGAGAGGACAATGGCTCAGGGTCTTCACCCAATTAAAAAAAAAATCAGTACAATTAAGCAAGATACCTGCTGGAGTCCAGAAACTTAACTAAAGAAGACAGATTGGGATTCTTTGATGCAGCCCTGGTTAAGACAGGCTTCTTCATAGCAGCCACTGTAGACTAATGATCTCCATAATTGTTTAATACTTCTCTTTCCTAGTAGACCAGTGCTTGTCAAAGGGGGGCAGTTTTACCCTGCAGAAGACATTTGTTTGGAGACATGTTTAGTTGTCACAACTAGAGAGGGCAGTGGCACTGGCATCTAGCAGGTAGAAGTCAGGGATGCTGCTGAATGCACAGGGCACCCCACACACAAAGAATTATCCCACCCCAAATGTCCACAGTGCCAAGGTGGAGAGACCCTGCATGGGTCTTAAAGACCCATCTGTCTTGCTCAGCATTTTATCCCCAGCACCTGGTTGGGAGCCTGGCACAAAACAAGGCTCTCAGCAGGCATCCACTGCATACAGGTGAGACAAGTCTGCCCTCCTTTCAGCCTGTTTGCCTAAGTCATTCCTCTTGTGCCAGTAGGCACTCTCAGCCCTGAGCACATTCATTGCACAGGACTGATCATTGCCTCTACTTGTACGTCACTGACCCTATTTTTGAGCTGCAGATAATGTCTGATCAGAAGGAGGTTACATTTTTTTCTTTCATTTCTCTGCCGTATCTATACCGAAATTGACATATCTGTGGTTTTGTATCTGCATTCTTAAGGAATGAAATAAAAGGGTAGATATTTTCCTTTGCTTATACCACCTAGTATTTTGATGTAGAATGAGTTATATTGCATGATAGTCTTAGAAGCAGTGATCATTGGATTTATTTTCAAGGATATCCAGTACCAAATGATTGTATGAGTGATAGAGGAGGGGGCAGATTCCATCATAATAAGCCTTTTTTTTAATGCAGTCTGACCATCTTTTACACTGTATAAGGAAAGTTTATCTTTTTAAAGAGATATTTCTGGAAGTTCCTGTGGAGAACTGGCTCAGTGGGGTTGTACTAGGTCATCAGAGGAGCAAGTTGAACTCTGGAGCGCCCCTTTCATCCCTCTTTCTAACAAAGCAATGACTTGAACTAGGGAGCCTGCATTGTTTTATAGTTGCAGAGTTGCCTGGTCCAGGCTTGTATAAATTTGTTAACCATTAAGAGGGTGGAGTATGTGCAGTCCACCTTGGCCTGGAGCAAACTTGCAGTTCAGTGGCAGGATGAGAGCTGAGCACGTTGAGTATGCTAACCCTTTCTCTGGGTGTCTTTCCCCAATAAGCCCATTTCATATGCACACTGTGGTTCCCTTAGAAACTCACATGCAACCTTCCCACCAGATAGAGGAGCAATTCAGTTGAGCATTTCTAGGCGTTGACCTAGCCACAGGCTATTTATCATATTCCAAATGATTTCTCTGTTTCAGATGACTTAAAATTCAGGAGCAGGTAGAAAAAGAGTTCATACTCGTGAGTGTGCATGTAGAGGAGAATGAAACCTACATGTTTATACGATCACATCTTCTTGCCTCTGCTTCTGTCAGCGTTTTCTTTAAACCAGAAGGAAGTTTTCAGTCTATATTGTGAAACCCTAAGAAATAGCCTTGTGTCTGTCTTTGAGGGTATAGCTCATTACCTCACACAGTAAAACTCTTCTTGAGGACTGTTGAGATTGATTTGCTTCTCCTGAGTTACTGGTTTGTAAATGAGTATGTAACTGATAGATTTCCTTTGAGAGTTGAGAATTGCTTTGTTAGAGCTAGTCTGTTGCCCACCCATATACAGCAGGGGTTTCGAAGTTCTTAGTGGCCTCAATCCTGACTCCAGAACATCCTTATTTTTCCTGTACGTTTCCCATCTACTTCAAATGTATCATCATTGTTATATGTACCTCTGTAAAATGTCTGAAAATGTTTTGGGGGAAAGGAAGGGGTATAAATAAATACTTGTAGTATAATAGGCCCTCAAAACCCAGTTTTACGGGCTTCTTTTTTTTCCCTTTCCAGATTGAGATGCTTCCAGATGGGCTGTTTCAGTGCAAAAAGCTGCAGTGTTTACTCTTGGGGAAAAATAGCCTGATGAGCTTGTCGCCTCACGTGGGTGAGCTGTCGAACCTTACTCATCTGGAGCTCATCGGTAATTACCTGGAAACACTTCCTCCTGAACTGGAAGGGTGTCAGTCCCTAAAACGGAGCTGTCTGATTGTCGAGGAGAATTTGCTCAATACTCTTCCTCCCCCTGTAACAGAACGTTTGCAGACATGCCTGGATAAATGTTGACCTAAAGAGAGAATAATTTTTAAAAGTACATTCCAGGGCTTTAAATGAGAACTAAAATTTCCTAGGTTATAAAGATGAACAATGGATAATTATCACTAACTATAACCAAATGTCTTATTATAATAAGGCAACTCAGTGTCTAAATTAAACAGGTAAAAAGTATTAACACTGAAACAAAGTTTTGTGAATAATTGATCTTTAACTTATGGAGATATAAGAAGTGTACACTTGGAGGGTAGAATGCGGCCATGAAGTTATTGAATCTCTACACTGCAGTTTTTATCTTTTGAAGATGAGATATAACTTACTTGCATACTTGTTTTAACTGACTTCCTGTTTTGATATTTATCACCTAGGGCATAAACTCATCAACATAAATTCCCTTGAGGTACACTCAGCACTGTCTTTGATTTATGTTCTTAAATACTTTTAGGCAGGATGCATTGCACTTGGCAGAGTTCCTCCTTGGCTTAATTTTTACTTCCTGCCCCAGCTTGTTTGAGTCTTCCTTCATCTGATTTTCTCTTAGCAACAGTGATGAACCCTGAGAAAGTGCCTGCCTGTGGCCTTTGCACAGAACAGGAGCAGGGTATTTAGGATAAGTCATCCTTGGGCCATCCTGAAATTTTAATGTATCCTCTGCAATTTCTTCTTGTATATCATCAGAGCCTTTTTTATTTGCTACTAATTTTTATATCAAATGTAAAACATATAAATGTTTTCTATTGTGTAATCTTGGATTCAAAATCTGTGAGAATAGTTTTTGTAAGGTACAGAGGACACATCCTTTTCTTTAAGAACTTACTATTAATGTACTTGGTTTCGGCTGCTTACGAGTCTCACTTTTGTGCGCACTTGGCTCCAAAATGTTTTTGTAGTCTGCAGCTAATTATTTCTGAATAACAAAAGCCTTGTGTTTTCATGCCCTAAAATATTTGGGGGTTTCCTTCCAAGAGGATGGCCACATCATCTACCTCTCTCTTCCCTAGTTGCTGTGCTATTGTACGGGTAACCATTCTTAATTACTTCAAAAACTGTGATGGAGGGGAGAGGTACAGATTTGGATCTATAAAACTGATTTTTAAACACTCTGTAGAAATTAAGTAAAAGTTGAACAAAATACTTTCTTCTCCATCTGCATGATCTCTAGATAGGATTATAATGTGAAACACTCTGCCTCTATTCATTGCTTAATATGGGTTCTCAAAGCTCACAAAGAAATAGATCTAATTAACTGAAATTCATCTCATGTCTTTGTCTAACTTCTCTGGAATACATTTTGCTCTTTTTTTTCAATAAAGAGTTTTGTGTTTGGCTTTTTATTATCATGCATATTGTAAAATGAATAAAGCTGACTGACTCATTTTGGGGAAATATACATTTTTGATGTGTTTTTCTCTGTGTCTAGGCATTGTGATGCCATTTCAAACTATGAAATAATCTATTAACTGCACCTCGACAAAACTGGAAAACACTATGGGTAAAGAGTACTGTAAACATGGAATTGTGATGTATGGTATGTTTTTCCCCTTGCTTTGTCCCTTCCAGAAGGATGAAAATGAGTTTTTAAATTATGGCCAAATGTAGCTTCCCTCACCTGCCACACACCTTTGATCTTACATTCAGAGAAAACAACTGTTCACATCAAATAAAATTTGAGTAATAGCTATAAAAAACGTAAAACACCAAAAGCTGCCTAAAACACTGCTGTTTATTCTAAATGAGGAAGAACAATGTAAAAATGCAATTTTTACCAAAACTTGCCTTTAGTCAGAACATTCAAGCTCTCAGGGACCCAAGCATAACTGATGAAACTTTCTTCTAGACTTCAGAAAACAGATTCTGACTCTATCTAGGTTTTTTGTTATTTTCAATCTTTTTAATGTGAGATCATTGTCATTTTAATGTTTCCCATCTGTGTTGCACAGTAGAATTGTCATGTGTACCAATTCCAGTGTTTGGAACATGAATATGATACATGGAAATATGTTCATTTTGGGTCATATAATTACTCATAATGTGTATGAAAAATCCTATCCCTTTTGATAAGGAAAAGTTTTCAAAACAAATTTCAGATTTACTACCATTTCCCTGGGGTTTCCCAGGTGGCACAGTGGTAAAGAATCGCCTGTCAATGCAGGAGCCGTGGGTTCGATCCCTGGGTTGGGAAGATGCCCTAGAGGAGATGGCAACCCACTCCAGTATTCTTGCCTGGAGAATCCCATGGACAGAGGAGCCTAGCAGGCTACAGTCCATAGGGTCGCAAAAAGTCGGACATGACTGAGCGGCTGAGCACGTACACACCATTCCCCTGACAGTCTACAGCCCCTCCTGGCTAGTCACCAGGTTCTGTTCACCTGCAAAAGGCACTAACTAAATCTTCCTTATCACCTGTCTACATTTCTGGAAGCAAGTTACTATCATAATGAGTTTTGTAAGCTGCTTTCCAAACACAAGAATTTGGTTACTAGTGCAAACTCCTTTCAAGTTAACATTTTTTTTTTTTAACTTTATTGTATTGGTTTTGCCATATATCAACATGAATCCACCACAGGTATACACGTGTTCCCCATCCTGAACCCTCCTCCCTCCTCCCTCCCCGTACCATCCCTCTGGGTCATCCCAGTGCACCAGCCCCAAACATCCAGTATCATGCATCGAACCTGGACTGGCGACTCGTTTCATATATAATATTATACATTTTTATTTCAGTCCTACACACCAGTGTTTAGGTAGCTTTGGGAATGATGTAACACAGATGCCATGAACTCTGAGACCACCACTTAACATGTAAAACTGTGGTGTATTTGCCAACTTTAATGCAATATTGGAGCAGAATTTCATTTTGAAAGAGAGTTTTCAAAGAAGCAAATGAAGTTTACTCAATTATAGTTTTGAGACCAGTTGACACTTGCTTTCCAAGAATGTGTACTGCACTTTCCAAAAAATAAATATGGATGTTATACAGAACAAAGTTGACGGCTTATGCTAGACTAGATGCATTTATTTACATACACACACACAGATACACAATGATGAGCCTGCATGCACATCCCTATGTGTACAAAATTTATTCGTTTTGAATATATGTAATATTTTTCCAAAGTTGCAAGTGGTTGTAGGTTAATGCTAAAATATTAATTCTTTTTTATTCCTTACTTGTAATCATGGAGTGCTCTATTCTCTTAGCTATAATATTAAAGTAAAAAGAAATGAAAATGAAAGTCACTCAGTCGTATCTGACTCTTTGCAACCCCATGGACTATACAGTCATGGAATTCTCCAGGCCAGAAAACTGAAGCAGGTAGCCATTCCCTTCTCTAAGGGATCTTCCCAACCCAGGGATCAAACCCAGATCTCCCAATTGCAGGCAGATTCTTTACCAGCAGAGTCGCCAGGGAAGCCCAAGAATACTTTAAAAGAAAACCAAATGCTCAGACTTGGTCAGCAACCTAAGTGGTTTTGACCCTAATGTACATTAAGGTCCATCTCTGTAGCACACAGATGAGGTGTTTTCATTCTTCATCCTTCGTCTTCATTTTCTCCTGATACCACCATGTTTCACTGTCACTTAGCAAATGTTTGTGTTAAACAGGGTAAATAGAGATGCCAAGATCTCATCGTTGTGGCATAGCGCCAGTGTATGTGCTGTGGGGAGCTGTTATCTGTATAAAATTATTGTTTAATAGTGGAAATATTTGTTTCTGTTCTTCAGGTGTCTCATGATTTAAATTTTGTATGTTGAATTAAAATATTGCATAATATTGATGGGTTCAAAACCATTAAAATAATCAAACAATTATTCTGTGGGTTTAGTTTTATTTCCTTGTATTTTCAATCAAATACTCTTTCCATCTTCACTTTCTTATAACGTCCCATCCACATAAGCTATTTTGTTTTCCCTCTCTGCTCACCCACCTCCTTAAATTGATATAGTAACAGAATATATTTGTGCTAGAGAACTTGAAATACTACTGGAGCATGTATTTATTTGGGGGGAAGCCAAAGCCTATAATTACGCCTAATTGAATTGTTCTACTCAACCCATCCTTGCAGTGTTCAGAGCTGATCCAGTGATTCTTCATCCATACCAATATAACAGAGAGAATGAGAATATAACTGTAAATCCACTTTGTTTTCAGGAACTGTATATTGCCTCAGAATCTGTGTTTATTTCTTTGTAGAAACGAGGAAGTCTGGTCTGGGGAGGAGTTATTTTGTACCCTGGTTTGAATTATGAAGACATTATATACATGAAATGGCCTAAACTAATAACTGTTGCAAAATGCCCTGGATATGATAATTTCTTCAGCTGTAACTGAAAGCTGAAGCAGTGAAAAGAAACCAGTTTAACTGGTTTCTTCCTGCCTCTGGTCCATCACTTCTACGTCCACTGAGACCTATCTACTAAGTACCTTCTGGTAATGAACTACATTTTCTTCACCTTTTTAAATACATGAACAATTCCATCAAAACCTAAAGTATTAGCATAGAATATAAGAGCCAAAGTACTGAGTTGAGATGGCTTCCGATTGAACTGAATTCATATTTAAATTTTGCATTTGACTTGTATAATACACTACGGCTGAGAAAAACAATTAGGAATGCCTCCTGCATGTTACATGTTATCTCTTAACAGAGATGGTGCAATTTAAAAAATTCAAAGGGGCATAGAATCAGAATGGGTGTGTTTGTACATATATGTATTGTGTATAAACCTAAATATTCATGCTTAAATATTTTTCAAGCTCTTCAAATGTTTCACTCTCAACAAAATAAAGGGCCAATTCTGAGAAGAAACATTTTGTGTAGTTAGCTTCACAGGGAATGCTCGCATTTGTTATTTTGTTTTTGTCATATATTTTGAAGCATGTACATAATTGGTTTTTGCTTCTGGTAATGAATTATTAGAAAATGTAAGATTTTGTTGTGAGCTGAATGCTTTTGGCCCTCAGGTTTACCATGTAAATCTGGATTTTGGTGTGAAATCCCTCTGCCTGAGATTTAGTACTTTTGAGTGAACTTTATTGTTTTTAAAATAACTTTTATGTAACATACAGATTCAATTTTTATAATAAATAGCAAATAAAAACAGATTCAGTGTTGGAAGAAGTTGACTGGACTAATTTTACCTGTATACATTTATCAGTGCCCAAGTTCCAGAAGTGAGTCCCTCCTCTTCCCAGGGTTCCCTGTGCAGTTGCGTTGTTATGTTGTTCACCAAATGAAAAATTTCAGATTTATGTAGCTGTCTTCCAGTTGCTAAGTTGTGTCTGACTCTGCGACCCCATGGACTGTATAGCCCACCAAGCTCCTCTGTCCAAGGGATTTCCGAGGCAAGAATACTAGAGTGGGTTGCCATTTCCTCCTGCAGAGGATCTTTCTGACCCAGGGATGGAACCCACGTCTCCTGTGGCTTCCGCATTGGCAGGCAGATTCTTTACCACCGAGCCACCAAGGAATGGTGGTATGACTATCATAACAGTAATATGAGTTTTTAAACTATGCTACAATGGCCACAAGGCTCTGAAAACTGTTGGACTGATCCTAGAATGCACTGTGGGAGGGTATGCAGTCTGTCACTCTCCTGATTCATCTGTCCAGCAGTGTTTGTCCCTTGGGACTCGTTCACAAACCAATCCATCTCTCTCCCTTTCTTCTTGGCTCCTGTTTCTCCGTTTGCTGTTGGTTTAGCACTAACATTGACTAGTGGACCAGATGAAATAAAAAGTAAAAAACTAAGACAGGAGATGTTGAAGTTTAGGTAGGGAGAAGAGATGGAATTATCTGGTAAACCAGGTACATAATAGTTTGAACTTTGGGATAGAAGACTCTCCCCTCTCTCAATCACACACAGAGTTTAAGGAGCACATTAGGAAGCAGATACCAAGAACTTTTCTCTGCTGGAGGGCAGAACCTGATATAGACTGAAGCAGGTTATGAAGGAAACTAGATGGCACTATTTTTCCCTGGAAATGTACTTTAAGCAAGGCTTTCTCTCACCTCTAAATGCCTTGGGAATGGGAATATGTGGAGGAGATGAAACCAGTGCCTGACCTAAGGCGTCACTTCGAGGTGCTTTGGCTGAGTCCTGTCCTAAAAGCCCAGAAGGCAGTCACCGACCCCCACAATCATGGCAACAAGGGTGACTCCGCGTTCTTCACTCCTTTCCACTTTGCAAATCACTTTTCAAACATGCTGTGAAGGGAGCCTGGCTGTGCAGGCAGAGGCTGTGGCCATGCTGTTGAGGCCACAGCCTGATGCTCTGGAGCTGCAGCTCATGGTTGGGTTTCTGCCCCTTGTTTGGATTCTCTGAAATTCAGGTTCCTAGCTTGTTTTCTGTGTCCCCCTCATCTCTGAGATCCAGAGAAAAGCAGTTTATCCAAAGGCACAAAGCCAGAGCTTGAACTCAGCCCCATATTTACAGAAAAATATCTATATGCCAAGGAAGGATCAGAAAAAAGTCGTCTTTCAACATGTGTAGTCTCTTTGGAAAATATAAGTTTCTCTTCACCCTGTGTTGTCTCATTAGGCTCCATATGAGAGTTCTAAGTCCTGCCTCCTAAATACAGTACTTCCATAGAACAGCCTGTGTGCCACTGAGCTTTTCAGATTACCTCTTATATAGCAAATACCTTACGTTTTGTGTGCCTTTTTACACAGGCCTGTTGTTGGTTTGTGTAGGGCTTCAGGCACATCATTTTTTTTACTCTCTGCCTCCCTCTGCCGCTGAGAAGAGAATAAATCAAACAGAAGCTTGCCTAGTTCCTATTTCTCCCCCTTTTATTCAGTTTCTCCTTGCCTGCCTCCCGAGGGAAGATCTTTAGAATTCGGTGGCCCTCACTTAATCTCAGAGACTCCATCTCAAATGAGATGCACGTAGAAAGCCCTATGCAATGCCCAGCACCAGGATCAGACAGGACATGTTGGGTGCCTGGGCAGGAAACAATTCAGCAACCTTGAAACGTGCTTTGAATGTTCATTTATTAGGTATTTGGTAAAGATGGGGGAGCTGGTTTTCTACTAGTAAAAATCATGAAGCTTAAATAGGCTAATTATTTCCTTCTCCAAAAGCAATACTCACAGAAAAGTGAGGTAGAGCTTAAAGATGACTGAGCAGAGAGAGGTGGGGATTGGGGAGATAGTGTAAATAAGTCCTCATAGTATTTCTATCAAACACCCCAACAGGCAGTCTCCTCTCCCAGGCCTCATGAGCAGGCCCATCAGCTGCCGGGTCTCCCCTCTCTTTTTTCTCCCCAGAGCATCCTTCTCTTTTGACCCAACTCTTTTCCTTCCCAGATTTCGGGTGCTATACCCTTCAGTATCTCTGTCTCTGGGCCGTTTAGCATTGTCCTAACCACATATTCCAAGCTTATATAAATCACCCTTTACTAAATCCCAACTTTGAGAGTATTAAATACCCATCATATCAAGGGAGATGTTTTACTTTGTAGTCGTCAAAATAAATGTCTTTGAAATCACAGTGTCCAGAGGAGTATGACTGTCAGCTGGCTCGACGTGCTTGCAAGCCTAGGAACTGGAGGCAAATGGGATTATACTAAAGGACAGGATGGTTTCCCAGGTTCCTCAGGTTGTAGGTTTACCAGAAGAGGAGTAATAGATTTGGACCATTGAATATAACATGCTGAATAAAATAGGATGCATTTGAAAAAAAGTGTCTTTCAGTTATCAGGATTCTCCCTTCCTACAAAGTGGTTTCCTGTCACAATTTCAGATTCCAAATGATAGACTTATTCGCTGTGCTGGATGGAAGTAGGACCAATTTGCAGTCCTTAGGCTGGTAACCTAATGAATTGCATATGAAAACTCAAGTTAATTGGTCCTGACCTATTATCAATTATTCCAATAATATTTGGTGTTCTTTGTAAGTTAGTACCGAGGCAAATGTTGGAACACTGGGGGGACCAAATGCCACCTGTCTGAAGGGAGTTTCTCTCTAGTCTTTCCCTAAACTGGGTTTCCTTGTCTCATGTGCCTGTGTCTTAACGTGCTTCTATGCTATGCTAAGTCACTTCAGTCTGCGACCCCATAGACAGCAGCCCACCAGGCTCCCCGTCCCTGGGATTCTCCAGGCAAGAACACTGGAGTGGGTTGCCATTTCCTTCTCCAAACGTGCTTCTATGCCACATTCTAAAAAAACTCCACAGGTCATTTTGGGTTTGAGAAAAGAGCGGTTCTGTCACCCTTTTCATAATAGACTGAACCAGTCTTGGGTAACTGCTCTGTGAAAAAGGAAATCCAGAAGAAGAAGGAGCCAAGTGAAAAAACATTGATTCAATCTGCATTCTGAGGCCTGAGGGAAATTTGCTGGCCCGGTGATTCCTGGGCAGAACAATATATTACAGACCTCATTAATGGCTTCAAACTGAGGAAAGATAAAAATCTAATCATTTCATCCCTGCTCCTACAGCGTGGAGTCTGCCACCTTGGGGGAAGCATCATATTGGGATACACCAATAACATCATTTACCTTTTTCAGTGGTAAAGAATTCACCTGCCAATGCAGGAGACATAGATTCGATCCCTGGGTCAGGAAGATCCCCTGGAGAAGGAAATGGCAACCTGCTCCAGTATTATTGCCTGGAAAATTCCATGGACAGGAGGAGCCTGGCAGGCTACAGTCCATGGGTCACAAAGAGTTGGACGTGACTGAGCACGTACCTCCTGCAACCGGCTGAGTACTCTAGTGGGTTCTTCCTGTGTGCTGTCTCAGTCCATCGAGCAACCTTATTTGGTGTGTTATTCCCAATTCACAGATAAGAAAACAAACTTAAAAATGAGAATTTCCCCAACACCTTGTGACTGTTCAGAAGAGGAATCCAATGTAACTTACAGGTCTGCAAAGCTCTTTCTACAGAGATTTAGGTAAACAGCACCCAGGATGAGCACTTCACCCTCTCACCCACCTGAGTATTTGAAGACTCACAGATCATGCTCTGCTTTTCAGAGTTCACTGGTCTCCTCTTGGTAGCTTTAAGCCTGTTGCTTCCTTCTGTTCCATATCTATCTTAGTTTGTCTTCTCCTGAGCCAATGAGTCACTTCCTGTCCATACTATTTCCCCCACCCTTTCCTAGGATCACAGAACTTTCCAACAGAAGAAACCATGGAGACTTTTTAGACAAGGAAAACCTAGGTGACTTGTCTAAGCTCACAAGCCCACTGCCTGAGAGAGGTGGCACCGAAATCTGCACATCCCCCTGTTTGTGCTCTTCTCAGGAGCACAGGAGTCTATAATAGGGGTCTCCAACCCCCAGGCCATGAAGCAGTACCCATCTGTGGCACATTAGGAACCAGGCCACCCAGCAGGATGTGAGTGGTGGGCAAGTGAGTGAAGCTTCACTCCCCATTGCTTGCATCCTTCTGATTCATGGGAAAATCGTCTTCCATGAAACCAGTCCCTGGTGCCAAAAAGGTTGGAGTGTGCTGTGCTTAGGTCGCTTCAGTCGTGTCCAACTCTTTGCAATCCTAAGGACTGTAGCCGCCAGGCTCCTCTATCCATGGGATTCTCCAGGCAAGAATACTGGAATGGGTTGCCATTTCCTCCTCCAGGGGATCTTCCCGTCCCAGGGATCAAACCCACCTCCTGCATTAGCAGGCAAGTTCTTTGCCGCTAGTGCCACTTGGGAAGCTCTGCTAGTCTAAAACCAAAGCCCAGTGGAAGAGCCAAGACTAGCACCCAAACTTCCTCCCTAACTGCAAGCCCTGTGCCTTCTCTAACAAGCTGCGTTCATTTTAGCTATGTCCTGTATCCTGATAATAACACTTTCTGTGCAAAGTGCAGTGCTGGGCCCAAAGCACTTGAGGCTCCTATCCCCACTTCACTTATCAGCTAGGCTCTGAAAGCAGCCATCAATAATTAATCATTATTGAGAACTTTGGAGTTCAATGGCCATAGACTTTATAAATGTGTTTAAAATGTGTTAAGATAGGCATGGTCTCCATTTATAGAAAAGAGAAGTCAATCCAGGATGGTTAAATGACATGAGGTGACATGTTAGATTATATAGCTAGTATGTGGCAGACCCAGGTTTTGAACTGGAGACTCTAGCACCAAAGCACTGCTTTTTGTATAGTGCACACTGCCAGGATCATGTGACAAGCAAGTGATGGTGTGTGAGAACAGCCTAGGATTTCGGCATCTGATCCAGTATTCTGTCCTTTAGACTGTGCAGACATGCTGGGAAAGGATTGATATGCACACAGATATATCCATATACACAAACATATCGCTTCAAACACCCTTTAGTATAAATACAACAATTTCATCCAAACGACTAATGTAATTTTAAACTTGTGGTTATTTTTGAAACTGCAGAGTTTTTCTTTCGATGTCCTAACCTAAATTATGAGCACATGTGCTCTCATCAGAGAAACAGAGTGCCATTCTGAGTTTCAGACCCTGTGGGAGAAGACGGATGAAAACCTTATCCTGTTACTAAAAGAGCTGTCCATATTTTGGTCCTTGCTTCAAGGTGCACATGGGGCTCCCAGTCAGTTTGGGTTTAATACAGAATTGCTGTTACAGTTTAACTCCCTGAGAATCTTGGTTTATTATACAGAGATGCTGGCAGACATTTTAGACTTGCAAAATGACTATCAATCACAGTTCAGGCTAAATTGATTCTAAATTCGTTCTGCTGATGTGGACTTTTGGAGAGTGCGGAGGAGGGGTAGGTGATGCTGTCCTTATTGAATTCCTGCTGTGCTCTGGATAAGGAGGTGTGTTCCTCACCCCAAGCTGGTGATGTGTCCCTCCCTGGCTCTGCATATTTGCTGAACATACCCCTAAACATGGAGAAAGCCTCACCTCAGGCTCCAAGAACCCACTCCTTGAAGCCTTGGTTCACTTGGCATTTCCCCTTGGTTTCTTCAGAACGCCTGCCCTTCAAGACAAGGGCACGTTAGACCTACTGTGAGCTGCCTGATCAACCACCTCCAAGGCCCTTCACACAGTGGAACTGCAGCTCCCAGATGAGCTTGCACCCCAGCCACCGAGCTCAGCTCAGGAACAGAAGATGGCTTACCAAGTGACTTTGCAACATCACATTAGCTGCTTTTTTAGTCTTCTAGAAGATGAAAGAAATTGACCTGCCTCCCTTTTTCTTTCTGATGATGAGTCTAATTCCCCCAGCTTAGAAAAAGCACCCACCGAGATTTTTTTTTCCCAAGATTGAAAATAAGCCAAATGGCTCAGGTGCTGCCTCAGATAATCGGCAGGGGCCCCAACTGAGCCCCTGGCCAGAGTGGCTATAGGGAATCCCCTTCTCGGCGTGAGCTGTGGCTCAGGAGTTTGGACAGGCTGAGGATGCCAGGGGCCAGCTTGTAGTGAGAGAGAATGTGGGATCCTTGTGACTTTTAGGATTTGGCATTGGCCCTTGCAACTGCCATTTCCAGTGTGATCTGTGGGTGCCTGTGTGCTAGGGTCCCCATCTAACAGAGCCTAATGAGAGGGTGAGCTTAGGTGTTCCCTAGGGTGCCTTCCAATTCCAGTATTCTGATCTACGTAAGATGCTCAGTAAGTGGGAAGTGTTGATCAGGGTTATTATTGAGTAATTTTCCTAAGAGCTCGAGCATGTCATACATTTAATTTTTAGCTTTATAAATGACTCATTTTTATGGCATGTGAACAACTCTTTTATTCACTTAAGAACCTACTGCATAACAGCAGGTGAGGGAGGCTGGGATGGTTTTAAAGGGTTGTTCTGCCAAGCCTCCCATCAAGAGAACCAGATGTGCGGTGAAAAGGAGCCATGGAGGGCAGGGCAGATAGGCGCATTCCCAGGAGGTCCTATGTCATCTCAGGTTACAGTTCCCTGTAAGTGGCATGGGTAAAAAGGTGACCTGGGAGGTACTTGACCCTCTTGGGCTTTTAACACCAAAGCATGAAATCCAAGGCTGATCCATCACCACTGATGTCCAGCCCACAGTCTAACCTGAGACCAACTGCTGCCTCCAAGTTTTCAGTTCTTTGGTTTCTGTTTCATGGGGCTCTGGGCCTAAGTGTTCCATCAGCTAACAGGCTCCAGCTGCAGAGACACGCTTCCAGGCTTGGGTGCGCTGAGAGGTGTCAGCTCCTCCCTGTTTTAAGGGTACAGCCCCAGCAGGGTGCCAACGCCAAGGGCAGACTCGTCTGGCTATTCTGACCCATGATTGGCCGCCCTGGAGCTGTGTGTTGTGCACCTAGTCTGTGCCCTGGTACAGCTGAAGACTGCTCCAGGCCTAGGTGTGAACTCTGCTGTGTTTAGAAGAGGAGAAAGCAAGCCCCTTGTCTTAGAGCTGGGCTGTCAGCCGGCCGCACCCTGGGTTGGAGTCTTACCTCTACCAGTGAGATCTGGGTAACCTAACCTCTCTAAGCCTCAGTTTCCTCATCTGTAAAGTGTAGACTCTATCCTACAAATATTTAGCACCTGCTCCCACACAGGGGCTACCTTAGGTATTGAGGATACAGTGGGATCAATGACAAGACAAGCAGCCTCATGAAAATAGACCTCCCTTGGTCTCAGGAGGATTCCAGGAGATTAAGTACAATGCTTAGCATCAAGTTCAACCCCAGTAAGTGTTCACTACATGTTAGTGGTCATGAGTTTTCCTGCCAAAGACAGATGGTAGAAAATCTTTTAAAATGTATTCTTTCTCATCTTTATCTTTACACATGTTTTTTCTCCTTCATGTTCCATTTGTCTAACTAACTTGAGTTCTTCATTTCTTGGGTTTAGTGGTCACTTCCCCAGCATAGCAGCTGCCTGACCAAGTCCACCTTCAGGCTCCCCTGTTGTGCGTTCTCATGGCGACTGGCACTCTACTTTGAGGTAGCCATCCCCTTGGTAACTACTACTTGTTTAACGTCTGTGTTCCTGACTAGACTGTAAATCTGGTGTGGACAGCACCCATGGCTGCCTGAAGCGTCAGCACGGGACTTTGAGATTCTCTGTGAATGTCTGCCGATTGGACTGGCCTGCACGTGGAGGGGATGTTCTCCTCTGAAAGAGAAAAGTACGTCAGACCAGAAAACGGAGAACCTGATCCATTAGGAGCACATGGCCCCTTTCTTTCCTCCCTCTTTTCTCTCTGCTCATATGAAGAGGACAGACAGCCAAGAGATGGTTGAGAAAACCAGCCGTGCCCTGGACAGCACCCACATCTCCCTGGGAGCAATCAGGTAACCAGGAAGGTATCGGTTACCTGATATCAGGAATCAATCAGGTAACCATATTACGATGCAAAGGAAGGCAAGAAGGGTTCCCTGTTGGTACCAAGCATGTACCCACCACCACGCAGGGCATTGCTGAGAACAGGGCAGGCAGAGCCTTCTGTGAAACCATGTACCACAGTCACACTTGTCTGTTCTTCCTCAGTCAGACTGTGTGATTAAAGGAAGAAGTCTTGTCTCTTGTAGCTATAGAGAGAAGAGGGTTGAGAAAATGAAATTCGACTCCACATGTCTGGAATGACATTAGCAGCAGAAATATAACCATGTTGACTTTTCACTCTGTCACCCAGAATGACAGGAGCCGCCTCCTCCAACCTCCCACCTCAGTACCTTGAGAATGAGACACATTTACATGTGACTCACTGGAAATGTTCATATTCTTGCCCTCTAGTACACTGTGAGATTTAACAAAGCAGCACTGTGACCTGACCCCAGTGATTTGCTTCTGGCCAGCACCCAAACCCTCAGGGCAGTGCTGGAATTCCCACATGCATTCCTATAGGCCCACCACAGGAATGGCAGGGAACGGGATGGCAGTCCATGGGCCAGGCCTTCCCAAACCTCCATGCCTTTGCCCACCCTGTTCTCTCACTCAGAGGCCCCTGCCTTCAATATAAATTTGGAAGATTATCTATCATCTATCTACTATTTAAATAGATGGGAATATCAGACCACCTTACCTGCCCCTTGAGAAATCTGTATGCAGGTCAAGAAGCAACAGGTAGAACTGGACATGGAACAATGTACTGGTTCGAAATCAGGAAAGGAGTACATCAAGGCTGTACATCGTCACCCTGCTTATTTAACTTATACGCAGAATACACCATGCAAAATGCCAGGCTGGATAAAGCACAAGCTGGAATCAAGATTGCTGGGAGAAATATCAACAACCTCAGATATGCAGATGACACAATCCTTATGGCAGAAAGCAAAGAGGAACAAAAGAGCCTCTTGATGAAAGTGAAAGAGGAGAGTGAAAAAGTTGGCTTAAAGCTCAACATTCAGAAAACTAAGATCATGGCATCCGGTCCCATCACTTCATCGTAAATAGATGGGGAAACAACGGAAACAGTGAGAGACTTTATTTTCCTGGGCTCCAAAATCACTGCAGATATTGACTGCAGCCATGAAATTAAAAGACGCTTGTTCCTTGGAAGTAAAGCTATGACAAACCTAGACAGCATATTAAAAAGCAGAGACAATACTTTGCCAACAAAGGTCCATAGAGTCAAAGCTATGGTTTTTCCAGTTGTCATGTATGGATGTGAGAGTTGGACCTTAAAGAAAGCTGAGCACCGAAGAATTGATGCTTTTGAACTGTGGTGTTGAAGACTCTTGAGAGTCTCTTGGACTGCAAGGAGATCAAACCAGTCAATCCTAAAGGAAATCAGTCCTGAATATTCATTGGAAGGACTGATGTTGAAGCTGAAACTCTAGTACTTTGGCCACCTGATGTGAAGAACTGACTCATTGGAAAAGACCCTGATGCTGGGAAAGATTGAAGGCAGGAGAAGGGGATGACAGAGGATGAGATGGTTTGACGGCATCACCGACTCGATTGACATGAGTTTGAGCAAGCTCTGGGAGTCGGTGATGGACAGGGAAGCCTGGCGTGCTACAGTCCATGGGGTCGCAAACAGTGGGACACAACTGACCAACTAATCTATCTCCCTACCTCTTTATCTACCTAGCGATCAACTTCTCAAACCAGCATTTATTTTTCAAGACTAAGACAAAATATTTTGTCTCTGACCACCTTCCTTCCCTCAAGTTACAGTTCAGTGCTTTTATTCTTAAACTTTATAAAAATGCAGTGAAGTTATTTATAGATTCCCTCCTCACTAAACTGACAACAGAAATCAAATCTTGTTAATCTTTCTTTCCCTTTCAACTAGTAGAGTGCCTAGCACATTGTATGTACAGAATGAATGAAAAGCAGAAGTTTAGGCATTGGCAAACCTCATTGCAGGACCAGGGGGTCAGCCAGAAAGCCCAAGGAGAAGTACACGTGCCAGAAACTGCTCGTGGGTACTTTTTGTGGACAGACTGTGAATATGATAAGCCTTCAAAGGCTTGTGGGCACGTGAACAACATAAGGAAGTAGAACTTTGGGTGCAGACTTTGAGGGTATAATGGGAATGATGAGGTTATGGTATGAAAATCTTATGCTCATCCTACAGATGAGAGAACTGAAGCTTGAGAAGGTTAAATGTTTCTGTAAAAACTCATACTGCTGGTAAACAAATCTGGCTTAGAATCCAGATCTGATTTCAAAGTTTGTATTCTTAGATACTATGCAGAAACTCAACCAAATCTGCAAACACCATCTTGGACTAACATCTTTTAGGTCTTCAGGGAATATTCTCCTAGCTTGTTAAGTGACTCCAGCATGTCACTAACCCTGACTATGCCTATTTCAGTTTCCTCTTCAGTAAAACAAGGAGCATTGAGGTATGTGACTATAAAGGCAGTTTCAGGCTCTGATTCTCTCTGCAATGCAAATGGTTTCCTAATCTGGGGATCAGTGTGGTCAAAACATAAGTGTACTTGTGTATTGGCCCTGAAAAACTTTCACAGGTTGCAATCGTGACTCCAAAACACAACAAAGACTATGAAATACGATCTTAAGTATTATCTTAAAGGTCTAGTCATTCTTCCCAAATGGGCAGTTAAAATATGCTCAGGCACTAAAGCATGACTGTTGAATTCACAGAGATCATCTGTTTATCTAAATAGTCATACTCAAGTCACAGCAAAGCTTTCACTTGCTCTCTATGGCCTTAGGGCCTTTATTCTACCTGTAATTCTGTATCATAGTGAAGGGAAGTTCAGCGTTGCACCTCCCCCCACCCCATTCCCATAAGTCTCCTTCAGACACAAACGCATTTCTCTGCCTTCAGGCTGAATCTTAGGGTAGAGCGCCTCTGAAAATGTCTGTGTGGTTCAGGATGAACTTCACAGTGAAAAGTTTCCACCCAAACCACTGACTAACATCCTGTTGTTGTTTTCATCAAATCTATGCAGTCCCTCCTTTGACTTGGCTTTCATTTGGAGTGATCTGTCCGATGCCATTTTTCTGAAACATTCAGAACAAGATACAATCTCATTATGGTCAGTGACATAGAGCGGACCTTTCAGAGCATAAAGAAACATCTGTCCTCCATCTGCAGTGCCTAAAAAATAGGACTTTCAATAGAGTACATTGTAGGACTCTAATGCCTTTAAAGGGCAAGAAATCCATTTTTGACTAAAATCTCCATAAATATGTCTAACAGAATATTTTCCTCTTACATACTGTTTTTCAAAGAGCATTTCAAAGGCCACTAGTGCAGAGCATTTAATAAGAACATAATCTTTAGGTTCAACCAGACCTGGTTCAAATACTTTTTCTGCCATGTAGTAGCTGTGTGCTCCTGGAAAGTGACTCAATCCTTATAATTTTAGATTTTCTCAGGGATGTAAAATAGAATAATTGTACCTGCCCTGGGAGATAAGGTTGTCAAAGAGAATGACATGTGTGTGTGTGTGTGTGTGTGTGTGTGTGTGTGTGTGTGTGTTAGTTGCTCAGTCATGTCTGACTCTTTGCAACCCTGTGGACTGTAGCCCGCCAGGCTCCTCTGTCCATGGGATATCCCAGGAAAGAAAACTGGAGTGGGTAGCCATTCCCTTCTCCAGGAGATCTTCCCGACCTAGGGATCAAACCAGTTCTCCTGTATTGCAGGCAGACTCTACCATCAGAACCACCAGAGAAGCCGGAGTGACACTTAGTCGGGCACTAAATAAACATCAGTTGTTGTTCCTACTTCATTGTTGCTGTTGTTAATCCTCGGGGCAGACTGGGCTGATTTCTCAGCAGCTGAAAGAACACGGGATTTGGAATTAGACCTGAATTTGCACCCTGCCACTGCCGCTTACTAGTTGTGTGGCCTTGGGGAAATTACTGCATCCTCAGCTCAGCTTCCTCACCATAAAAGGAATATAAAAACTGATGCCAAAAGCTCAACCTCTCTGCACACCGGTGCCGATTCAAATCTCAGAGACAAGAGTGAAGTAGAGAAGGATAGTTTTATTACTTTGCCAGGCATAGGAGGA
>NW_011495027.1:7578167-7581337 GCF_000754665.1 Bison bison bison
TGGAGAGGATAGTGAGAAGTTTTATAGTAATGCTTCAAAGAGGGCCTGTGATCAGCTCGTGGACGCTCTTCTGATGTGTTGGTGGTGAGGTAAGCAGGAGTCCGTATCATCAACCTTCAGGTTTCAATTGGTCTGGGGTCTACATGCTTGTGGGCAGCATACCACGGTTAATTGTAACTTCTTCCACCTGGAGGGGGTTTCGGTATCTGCAAAACAGCTCAGACATTGTTGTGTGTATCCTTTGATGGGGAAACAGGACCTTGTTTCTCTTGACTGTTTATCCCTAGTCTCGACTACCCTCCCTTCCCTAATTAATAATGGCTTGAATCTGCCCACTGGGACTCAGGAAGGTCATGGGGGCTGAATAAAAGTTATTTCCTATAATCAAAGAAATGGGGGACACAGAAAGGCTTTGTGTCCAGGAGCCCCCGGAAGCACCCTGTTTGGTATCAAAACTAACTTGTGAGGTGCAAATGAGCTGGTTTATGTGAAATATATTTGCCAACTGTCAAACTCTAAGCGTTTAGCATTAGCATTATTTTGTCACTGTTAATATTATGGGCTGAATGTAAATGTCCCCCAAAAATGCATATGTTGAAACCCTAACTCCCAATGTGATCCTGTTAGGAGGAGGTGTGGCCTTGGGTAATAATTAGATTTAGGTGAGGTCATGAGGGTGAAGCCTATAGGATAGGATTAGTGTCCTTATAAGAAGAGAGAGCCTGGAGCACTCTCTTCTCTCCCACTCCCCATCTCTTTTTTTTAAATTAATTTTTTAACTGATGTGTAATTGCTTTACAGAATTTTGTTGTTTCCTGTCAAATCTCAACATGAATCAGCCACAGGTATACATATGTCCCCTCCCTCTTGAACCTCCTTCCCATCTCCCTCCCATCCCACTCCTCTAGGTTGATACAGAGCCCCTGTTTGAGTTCCCAGTGACATACAGCAAATTCCCATTGGCTATCTATTTTATATATGGTAATGTAAGTTTCCATGTTACTCTCTCCATACATCTCACCCTCTCCTTCCCTCTCCCCATGTCCATAAGTCTGTTTCTCCATTGCTGCTGCTGCTGCTACTAAGTTGCTTCAGTCGTGTCCAACTCTGTGCGACCCCATAGACGGCAGCCCACCAGGCTCCCCCATCCCTGGGATTCTCCAGACAAGAACACTGGAGTGGGTTGCCATTTCCTTTTCCAATGCATGAAAGTGAAGTTGCTCAGTCGTGTCCAACTCTTAGCGATCCCATGGACTGCAGCCCACCAGGCTCCTCCACCCATGGGATTTTCCAGGCAAGAGTACTGGAGTGGGTTGCCATTGCCTTCTCCGGTTTCTCCATTGCTGCCCTGCAAATAAATTCTTTGGTACCATCTTTCTAGATTCCATATATATGTATTAGTATACAATATTTATCTTTCTCTTTCTGACTTACTTCACTCTGTATAATAGGCTCTATGTTTATCCACCTCATTAGAACTGACAAATGTGTTCCTTTATATGGCTAAGTAATATTCCATTGTGTATATGTACCACAACTTCTTTATCCATTCATCTGTCAATGGACATCTAGGTTGCTTCCATGTTCTAGCTATGGTAAACATTTCTGCAATGAACACTGGGGTACGTGTGTCTTTCAATTTTACTTTCCTAAGGGTGTATGCCTAGGAGTGGGATTGCTGGGTCATATGGTGGTTTTATACCTAGTTTTTTAAAAAAATCTCCATGTCATCTTCCATAGTGGCTGTATTAATTTACATTTCCACCAATAGTGCAAGAGCATTCCCTTTTCTCCACACCCTCTCCAGCATTTATTGTTTGTAGACTTTTTGATGAGGGCCATTCTGACTGGTGTGAGGTGATATCTCATTGTAGTTTTGATTTGCATTTCTCTAATAGTGAGCAGCCGCTGCTCCTTACCTTGGACGAGGGGTATCTCCTCACTGCCACCCCTCCTGACCTTGAAAGTGGAATAGCTCCTCTAGGCCCTCCTGCACCCGCACAGCCACCGCTCCTTGGACGTGGAGTAGCTCCTCCTGGCCGCCACCCCTGATGTCGGACTGGGGTTGCTCCTCTCGGCCATTCCTGTGCTGTCGCAGCCTGGCACTCTCAGCCGCTGCCCCTGACCTCGGACGTGGGGTAACTCCTCTTGGCCACCGCCCCTCAGGCATGGGGTCCTCCAGGCTTCTGCCCCTGACCTCGGACGTGGGGTAGCTCCTCTCCGCCGCGCTAAGTGCACTGGTCGCAGCCGGCAGACATCCTGGAATGTGAAGTCAAGTGGGTCTTAGAAAGCATCACTACGAACAAAGCTCGTGGAGGTGATGGAATTCCAGTTGAGCTCTTTCAAATCCTGAAAGATGATGCTGTGAAAGTGCTGCACTCAATATGCCAGCAAATTTGGAAAACTCAGCAGTGGCCACAGGACTGGAAAAGATCAGTTTTCATTCCAATCCCAAAGAAAGGCAATGCCAAAGAATGCTCAAACTACCACACAGTTGCACTCATCTCACATGCTAGTAAAGTAATGCTTAAAATTCTCCAAGCCAGGCTTCAGCAATACGTGAACTGTGAACTTACAGATGTTCAAGCTGGTTTTAGAAAAGGCAGAGGAACCAGAGATCAAATTGCCAACATTCGCTGGATCATGGAAAAAGCAAGAGAGTTCCAGAAAAACATCTATTTCTGATTTGTTGACTATGCCAAAGCCTTTGACTGTGTGGATCACAATAAACTGTGGAAAATTCCGAAAGAGATGGGAATACCAGACCACCTGACCTCCCTCTTGAGAAACCTGTATGTAGGTCAGAAAGCAACAGTTAGAACTGGACATGGAACAACAGACTGGTTCCAAATAGGAAAAGGAGTACATCAAGGCTGTATATTGTCACCCTGCTTATTAACTTCTATGCAGAGTACATCATGAGAAACGCTGGGCTGGAAGAAGCACAATCTGGAATCAAGATTGCCAGGAGAAATATCAATAACCTCAGATATGCAGATGACACCACCCTTATGGCAGAAAGTGAAGAGGAACTCCAAAGCCTCTTGATGAAAGTGAAAGTGGAGAGTGAAAAAGTGGGCTTAAAGCTCAACATTCAGAAAACGAAGATCATGGCATCTGGTCCCATCACTTCATGGGAAATAGATGGGGAAACAGTGGAAACAGTGTCA
>NW_011495027.1:7581437-7596628 GCF_000754665.1 Bison bison bison
TACTCCTTGGAAGAAAAGTTATGATCAACCTAGATAGCATATTCAAAAGCAGAGACATTACTTTGCCAACAAAGGTCCGTCTAGTCAAGGCTATGGTTTTTCCTGTGGTCACATATGGATGTGAGAGTTGGACTGTGAAGAAGGCTGAGTGCCAAAGAATTGATGCTTTTGAACTGTGGTGTTGGAGAAGACTCTTGAGAGTCCCTTGGACTGCAAGGAGATCCAACCAGTCCATTCTGAAGGAGATCAGCCCTGGGATTTCTTTGGAAGGAACGATGCTAAAACTGAAACTCCAGTCCTTTGGCCACCTCATGCGAAGAGCTGACTCATTGAAAAAGACTCTGATGCTGGGAGGGATTAAGGGCAGGAGGAGAAGGGGACGACAGAGGATGAGATGGCTGGATGGCATCACTGACTCGATGGACGTGAGTCTGAGTGAACTCCGGGAGTTGGTGATGGACATGGAGGCCTGGCATTCTGTGATTCATGGGGTCACAAAGAGTCGGACACAACTGAGTGACTGAACTGAACTGAACTGAAGAGTGAGCAATGTTGAGCATCTTTTCATGTGCTTGTTAGCCATCTGTATGTCTTCTTTGAAGAAATGTCTGTTGAGGTCTTTTTCCCACTTTTTGATAGGGTTATTTTTCTGGTATTGAGTTGTATGAGCTGCTTGTATATTTTGAAATTTATCATTTGTCAGTTGTTTCATTTGGGGCTGTCTTTTCATCTTGCTTATAGTTTCCTTTGCTGTGCGAAAGCTTTTAAGTTTAATCAGGTCCCATTTGTTTACTTTTGTTTTTATTTCTATTACTCTAGGTGGTGGGTCATAGAGGATCTAGCTTTGAGTCATCGAGAATTCTGCCTATGTTTTTCTCTAAGAATTTTATAGTTTCTGGTCTTACATTTAGGTCTTGAAAATTTTGAGCTTACCTTTGTGTATGGTGTTAGGAAGTGTTCTAATTTCATTCTTTTTTTTTTAATTATATTTTATTTTTTAACTTTACAATATTGTACTGGTTTTGCCATATATCAAAATGAATCCTCCACAGGTTTACATGTGTTCCCCATCCTGAACCCTCCTTCCTCCTCCCTCCCCATACCATCCCTCTGGGTCATCCCATTGCACCAGCCCCAAGCATCCAGTATCGTGCATCGAACCTGGACTGGAGACTGATTTCATATATGCTATTATACATGTTTCAGTGCCATTCTCCCAAATCATCCCACCCTCTCCCTCTCCCACAGAGTCCAAAAGACTGATGTAGCTGTCCAGTTTTCCCAGCACCATTTATTGAAGAGGCTGTCTTTGCTCCATTGTATATTCTTGCCTCTTTTGTAAAAAATAAGGTTTCTGGGCTTTCTATCTTGTTCCATTGGTCTATATTTCTGTTTTTGTGCCAGTACCATACTGTCTTGATGACTGTAGCTTTGTAGTATAATCTGAAGTCAGGAAGGTTGACTTCCTGAAGGATGTCCTTTAGGAGAATGTCCTTCCTGAAGAATGAAGGACCAGCTCCATTCTTCTTTCTCAAGACTGCTTTGGCTATTCAAGGTCTTTTGTGTTTCCATATGAATTGTGAAATTTTTTGGTCTAGTTCTGTAAAAAGTATCATTGGTAATTTGATAGGGATTGCACTGAATCTGTAGATTACATTTGGTAGGATAATCGTTTTCACAATATTGATTCTTCCTACCCAGAAGCATGGAATATCTCTCCATCTGTTTATGTCATCTTTGATTTCTTTTATCAGATTCTTATAATTTTCTCTATACAATTCTTTTGTCTCCTTAGGTAGATTTATTCCTAGATATTGTCTCCTTAGGTAGATTTATTCCTAGATATTTTATTCTTTTTTGTTGCAATAGTGAATGGGATTGATTCCTTAATTTCCTCTTTGTGATTTTTCATTGTTGGTATATAGGAATGCAAGTGATTTCTGTGTATTGATTTTGTATCCTCCCCTCCACGTCTTAATTCATCTGTTTACAAGCCAGGAAGAGGGCCCTCACCAAGAACTGAATGTTGACCTTGGACTTCCAGCCTCTGAAACTGTGAGAAAGACATGGCTGTTGTTTAAGCTACCCAATCTGTGCTATTTTGTGACAGCAGTCCAAACAGACTAAGACAACACCACCACCATCTAGTTTTTTTTTCAGAAGTTTTCATTTACAAAAGTCTTGATTATGTGCTCAAGTGATGATAACTGATTTCCACTCAGTGTGAGTCAGTGCTGACCTCTGTAAGCATTTAATATTCATATGTCTGAAGAGATGCTGAGGCAGAAAAGGGTTGTTGACTATGGCCTCAGCCTATCGTGTGTTGTTTTTCTGTTTAATTGTTGGGTTTTTCATATCTCACCTCCTCCCCGTCCCCACCCCCACCACATTTAAAACAACTGGCAATCCAGCTCCTCCTATTTTCCTGGGAACCTGATCCATCTGTCCTGCCCATAGGGTGGAAGTCCTTGGGCTTAGGGCTTTAAAACCAGCCAAACTTAAGTTTGAAGCCTGCTTCCCAGACTTTCTGTGTTACCTTGGTCAACTCACTTAACCTTTCCACACCTCTATTTTCTCATATGCAAAATGGGAGAGACTACCTGGTTGGGAAAAGTCAATAAGACAGTACTTTTAAAATTTTGAGAGCCACATCCGTCAGCCAGGGTCACTCACCAGCTTCACCCTCCTTCCTGGAGCTCTTGGATTATCCCTGCTTGCTTTTTTTACCTGATTATTGACACCTCTCCAGGGCTTTTGGTGAGATGATCACCAACAGAGTCAGCAGCTATTGTAAGCCTGGAAGAAAGTATTCTCAGGGAAATATTAATCAATACTGTATCTCAGTAAAAACAATAGACTTTATTAAATATATATGCTGATTGAATATTTGAAAGAGAGAGTGTGTAGGCTTGGATATTCACAATGTCTCTGGTGGATATATACACAAAAAAGGTAACACTGTAGACCCTTTTCTCTGCATATCTTTTTGTATTTTCTTTTAATTTTGCATCATATGCATATAATAACTATTTTTAAATTACTTAAAAAATGTCAGTGATATGGGAATATGTTCTTGATTTGGATATTCTAGAAAGAGTCTCCAATGCCCTGAAGGTTAGCATACACTACAAAACTTTCTAATATATGGATAGGGGAAATTGTGGTTTTTTAAGCTAAAAACTACTGTCTAATAATAGCCTATTAAAGGCTATAAGAAGAGATTTTAATTCTGTGGCCTCTTTGCTGTAGAACATCTATAACCTCTCACCTCAAGGTGTACAAAGAAACCATTTGTCACCAGTAATAGGAGTAATGTTAATGGAGAGCTCACTTTGTCAGGCACTGTTATGTGCATATTTTCACACACTACATCAAGTTCATTTTCACAACATTCTTGTGAGCTGAGTCATTATTACTCATATTTTACATAGTAGAGAGTTGAGTCTCCCAGTTTCCTAATTAGCAAGTGACAGAGCTGAGATTCAAACCTACTAAAGGTTTTTCAATGTTTCTTTTTTACTGGATAAATTTGACAGGTAACATTGTGTAAATTTAAGGTGATATTTATCACATTACATACTTTTAGTATTATCATCTATATTATACTGAACATTAGATCTTAATTACTTATAATTACTCATTACAAGTTGGTACCCTTAAACACTATCAGTCTTATACCCCTACCAATAGTCCTCTGGTAACCAGCATTTTATTCTGGTATTTTTATTTGTTTTCATAGGTCAAACCTGTTGTAGGTTGTGACAAGGGGCATTGGACTATTATAAGGATTAAATTAATTAATATATTTAATTGCTTAGAACAGAATTTCTTATAAGTATTCATTCTCATTAAATACAAACATTTGGAGTCAGGGAGGAATTTGGTAAGTTAGAAATAAGTGCAAGTCAGCAAAAGTACAGGAAGTCATTTTTATAAACTGAAATGTTAAGGTCCCATTTATTCTGTGACTTAAGAGTCCTATGTTTTTCAAGATAGTTTTCCTTGTTTTTATTTCCTATGCCATTTCCTAGATCTTCCTAGGTCTCCTGCCATGAAGTTTTTGTGCCACTCCTCCTCCCCCAGCATTTTATGCTTTTTCATTACAGATTTTTTTTTTTTTTTTTTTTTTTTTGGGTCCTGCCATATGGCTTGCAGGATCTTAGTTCCCCAACCAGGACTGGAACCCATGCCCCCTGCAGTGGAAGTTTGGTGTCCTAACCACTGAACGACTAGGGAACTCCCCCACCATAGAAATTTTTAACATAAAATCAGAGAAGATAATATTTTAAGGTATAGCTATTAGGATGACCACCCACACAAGTGGAAGCTTTGTGTTTGGATCTTCCTTGGTGGTTCTGATTGGGCTGTGTTTCTACCTGTGGGAGCTGAGAACAGGTGAAGCAGGAGACTTACAGGGCAGTTTGCTGTTCCAAGTGGTTAAGTCATAAAGACAGTTTGAGATCCTATTTTCAACATGTACGGGAATAGCAGCTGCATAACTGCTTGCTATATAAAGCAAAAGAACAAGCAATATCTGAGCCTGACTGACACCATGTTTCTGCAGTCGCATGCCAGGCTCACAAAAATACAAAGCAAGAGAGGAAAATCCCTTCCTTTTGCCACCAGAACTGCTTTATCCTCCCACCAGAACTGTAGCCTATTTGAGCTGCTCTAACAAAGCACTGGGGGCTTGGGGAGGTGGAGGGGCAGGGACCGGACTTCTTGCTATTCCTCAACAGCAGCAGGTAATCTTCTGTTTCAAGGCCTCCACCCAAATGCTCTTCCTCAGATACTGGATATCCATGTGGCTCATTCTCACACCTCCCTCAAGCCTTTCCTCAGCTGCCTCCTTTTCAGTGAGCTCTTCCATGACCCACATATTTTAGATTTGTAATTGCCCATCCCAATTACTCCTTCCCCTGCTTTATTTTGCTCCATAACCTTTATCACCAGCATATTTTACCTTCTACTCATTTGCTTTAGTGTTTATATCCTTTCAAGAGAATCTAAACTCCACAAAGGTGGAGACCTTATTTTATTCACTGTTATCTTCCCAGTTCTTAGAACAATGCCTGCCACAAAGTAGATGTTCCATAAATATTTGTTAAATGATTGAATGAAATCCTCAGAGGAGGATAATGAAGCAGAGAGAAGCTCAGTTTTAGCCCAAGATCACAGGACTAGTGTGTGCAAGGTTCAGGATTAGAACTCAGTCAGAGCTCATGGCACTCTCTCAACCTTGTTCGGGGCTTCCCTGGTGACTCAGTGGCAAAGAATCTGCCTGCCAATGCAGGAGACACAGGTTCAATCCCTGATCCAGGATGATCCCACATGTCATGGAGCAACGAAGCCCATGAGTCACAGCTAGTGAAGCCCATGTGCCCGAGAGCCCATGCTCTGCCAACAAGACAAGCCACCACCACGAAAAGCCCATGCACCACAAGAGAGTTGCCCCTGCTGGCCACTAGAGAAAAACCCAGAAGCAAGGAAGACACTGCACAGCCAAAAATTAAATGTATAAAATTATATTGTTAAAAATCTGGTTTAGCAGCTGAGAGGGGGGACTCCCCATCCAACCATAAGAGCTGGCTGGCTGGGCTATACTGTGGGGGAGGCACTCACCAGGGTTCAAATGCAAATCCTGCTAGAAGGGCTGAGCTGAAGCAGAAGCAAGTCTTTTGGCAGCGCTGTTGACAGACTCTGATTAAGGAAAGTCATTTGAAGGCATATGAAGAAGCGTTCCAGTTTTAAGACTGGCTTTAACTATTTTTCTTTCAGCTGTAGCTTTCCGGGACGATGAATGTACCATATGTCAGTATCTCCAGGTTCCCATACAAATTAGGAAACTAAAAATGCCCGATGATTAAAACAGATTTCTGCTTGTTTCCATGGGAAATCAACTGCTCCAAAACCTTAGGAAACTGGGAGGGAGGGAGACTGTTCAGCTCGAGGTGCTGTCTCGGAGTGGCTGCACTCTGCCTCCTGCCTAAGTTTCCCTCCAGTCTGTTCAACACTTTGGACACGCGGCGGGGTGGGGTGGGGTGTAGTCCTAGGTGGCCCACCCTGCTGGCAGCCAAGTGACACCACCATGAAAAGCCCATGTGTCTTATCCAACTCCTATGAGCCTCCTGCCTCTAGGGGACCAGACACTCTACTCCAGGCCCTTCAGTGCTGGATCCCAGGCCCACCACACAGGAAGGGCCTCTTACTAATGACAAATAGACACTGAACAGGGCCGAGCCTCTGGCCTTATCCTTCCAGCATGGTTTTGGCGAGTGTTGAGCCCGCTAGCAGGTCTTCTGGTGGACCAGGGGATGCCCCCTCCAGGACTCTTGTTTGCAGCCTCACTGCTGGCTACTCACAAGTAGGCAGTGCTAAGTGGGGAAGTGGGAGGAGTGACCTCAAAACAGCAAGGGGGCCCTGGGCAGCTATACCAAGGATGTCTCTAGAAGGCTGTGATGATTGCTTGCTCCTGCCTGCCCCAGAATTAGCACCAATTTGCCTAAAAGAGAGAATGTTCAGAGAAAAGGCTGCAAAAAGATTTCAGTGTTGTCTTGCCAGTGGCCATCTTTTATCTTCTTTGGGAAAACTGGCTCAGGTGCTTACCTTAGCCTAAGTTGCTGTTTAGTTGATAAATCATATCCAACTCTTTGTGACCCCATGGACTTTAGCCTGCCAGGTTCCTCTATCCATGGGATTTTCCATGCAAGAAAACTGCAGTGGGTTGCCATGTCTTTCTCCAAAGGATCTTCTCGACCCACAGATCAGGAAGTATTGGCAGGTGGGTTCTTTACCACTGAGCCCACCTGGAAAGCCGTAGCTGAAGTTCAGGATTGATCAAACCACACCACCACTCTCCCTCAACCACCAGACAAGCTGAGGGTGAAAAAAAAAAAAAATAACTTTTTTTCTGCTTTCCTAACCCGTAATGTAATTCAGGCATGCCAGGGTGAGGCCCAAAGCTGGAAACTCGGCAGTAAAGTTGAGAGTAGAGTTTAAATTTGGGAGACTTACTATCTTACTATCTGGGAGACCTCAAGGAACTCAGAGTCATAGATTGAGTGTCTCTAAAGTGGTGATGACAATACCTCTTCCTCAGTGAGGTTATCAGAATGAAATAAACTAACTTAAGTAAAAACTCTCATACTGAGCCTGGTAGGCAATAGGTGCTCAGTGCCTGTGGCTTCTCTCTTCTTTCCCTCTGTTGCTATGTCTTATTGCCAAAACTGGAAACAGATAGCTTGGTGAGCAATAAGTAAGCAATCCCCTTACTACTCCCATAACCATTATTACCAGCACTAGCAGTTCAATTCTTCTCAGAATTACTACTGGCGATGCAGATAGTACACAGGATTCCAAATCCTTGTACGTATTATCCCACTGGCAACACATCAGCCAGGCTTGGTTGTCTTGCCTAGGTGGAATGTTTCTCAGAGACACTAAGTGGAAAAGGACAGTGTGTCATCTTCTGCCAAAATAAACCTCTGGTAGGTCCTTGTGGAATTAAGACCATAGATCACAATGCATTCCAAGTGCCTTCCCCTAGGCTGGTCAAAATATTAACTCCTCTTGTCTTTAAATGACTCACAGGTGTGATTCCTTACCATGAGGCCATCCTTACAGGTTCCACGTAATCAAGATTAGAGGACACATGCAGTGTTATCATTTTGTGGTCCTGGGGGGGCTTTCAGTAAATCAATCTTTCCATCACAGCTCTGCTATGCATATCATGCTCTGGTGAGTTGATCTATTTCTGCAGATTTCCTGTAATAGCTTCTCAATGCTGCCAGATCTGTTTCTACCCCTAACCCAGTTCTAATACTGACTACCCAGAGTTGACACAGGCTCCACAGGTTAAAGGCAAAGTCCTCCACATGACTGTATTCACTTCAGATGCTAGACATGAGTCTTGGGAGGTCCCCAGACCACCCACTCTTCTCCCCAACTAGCTACAAATTTGGGGGTTCCATGACTTTCCCAATGGCTCAGTGGGTCAAGAATCCAACTGTAATGCAGGAGACACAAGAGATGTGACTTTGATCCCTGGAGGAGGAAATGGCAACCCACTCCAGTATTCTTGCCCTAAAAATCCCTTGGACAGAGGAGCCTGGTGGGCTACAGTCCACAGGGTTGCAAAGAGTCAGACATGACTGAGCATGAGCACAATAAACAATATAACAACTTGAAAAATTCTCTAGAATGACTCACAGAGCTCAAGTACTAGAGTTACAACTTTATTGGATACAACCAAGAGCATCCAAATGAGATGCATGAAATGAGAGAGAGGAGAGAGGCCAGAGCTTCAGTGCCCTCCCCCCAATGGAGTCAGGGCATGTTACTCTCCAGGCACATCTATGAGTTCATTAACCAGGAAGCTCCACTGAGCCCCAGTGTCCATGGTTTTCACTGGGGTTTCACTACATAGGCACAGTTGATTAACTAATTGGCCTCACGATTGAACTCAATCTCCAACTACCCCAATCCCAGAGGTCAGGCTGGCCTAAGGGTCCAACACTAATCACATGGTTGTTCCTGCTGATGTCCATCCCTCATCCTGAAACTATCAAGAGGCCCAGGTGAGTCAATTCTTTAACAAAGACACTTCATCATTCAGGAGATTCCAAAGGTTTTAGGACCTCTGTCCCAGGAATGGACAAACATCAGATATATTCTTCATTATACCACAGTCTCTTAATATTTACAAACCATCGGGGTTTTGAGTTTAAGGTTTCTCCTTGGGGCGGTGGAGAGATATTTGAAATAAGTTGAAGTCATCATGTATTGAGAAACGACTATGGCCAGTCATTAACAATACGTGCTGAGAGTAGTATTTGGACAATAAATTGGGCAACTACGTGGAGGGTGGTCTGGCTGAAGCTAAAATGGGGAAGACTGAGAGAGGCAGTGGCTGCTGTGTAGCCACAAGGTGGTGAGAGCTAAACTAGGGGAGCAGAAGTGGAAATGCAAAGGGAGACACTGAGAGAGATTATGAAGGAAGCTTTCAACTGACCATTTAAAATGTGTTTTCCATTACAAGAGACTACACAATGGACTGAGAAATTAGAACTACTTGAAGAGTTAAACTACCTTCTAAAGATATCCAAGTAATATTGACAAAGTGGCTCCTCTGTGATTAACAGAACTTTGTATTCTAAACATTGAAAAATTCAACTAACATTAGAGATCTTAATGCTTTACCTCTTGAATAAATTTCAGGAACCCTGTCCTCATCATTAATGCCATATTCCCATTCATTCTTCTGAACAAAAAATAGGGACTCCCCTTGTCTTCAAATGAAAGACTTATTTATGTTTTAAAATGAATATTGTCAGTTTTCATCTTTCAAACAGCCTTTTGAAATTCCTTCACTTCTAAGTTCAAGATCCTTTCCCTCCTTTAGATCAAAGATTCATGATGCATCCCTGAATAAATTATGTATAAAAGAGAACCTGTAATATTGTTACATTAAAAACTAGCTATTTCTTCCTGCACACAGATGTCAGTAAACAATAAAAGTAATATTTCAGAATTCTGTATGTTTTCCTCACACTAATTATTAAAATAGTGAATTACTCATATCCGTAGAAGTTCTGGAATATGACAGATATTTTAGATAAGAATTTTTCAAATAAAGTAATTTAACAGATTTAAATTTAGGGGCAAAGAGAAATGATGATTATTTTAATGTGTAGAAATAGAAATGAAATAATAAAAATTATATACAGTTTGCTCAGGCAATACACATTCATTTTGTTGTTATTTTTCAGTTGCTAAGTCATGTCCAACTCTTTGAGACCACATGGACTGCAGCACACCAGGCTCCCCTGTCCTTTACCATCTCCCTGATTTTGCTCAGATTCATGTCCATTGAGTCGGTGATGCTATCTAACCATCTCATCCTCTGCCTCCTCCTTCTCCTTTCGCCCTCAGTCTTTCCCATCATGAGGGTCTTTACCAGTGAGTTGGCTCTTCACTTCAGGTTGGCAAAGTGTTGGAGCTTTAGCATTAGTCCTTCCAATGAATATTCAGGGTTGATCTCCTTTAAGATTGACTAGTTTGATCTCCTTGCAGTCCTAATGTTTACTTTAAAAATTTTAAATTATATATAAGCTATTAGACGTTGACTTTTAAGAAAACTGGCAACTGGCAACTCTTCATGTTTGTCAGTATGCTTAAAAAAATCTGGAGAAAAGACTTCTTTGACCTTATATTAAAATAATTAAGTGAACAAGTAGTTTTTGAACCTCAACGAGGTGGGAAACAGAAAAAAATCTAAAGTGTCAAAAAAAGAAGATGTAATTAGCTGTTGAATATTATTAAAAATTAACATTTACTGCATGTTTACAATGTGTCAGGTACTGTGCTAATCATCACAATCACACTGTAAAGTAGATATTAATACTATAATTTATCCCCATTAAACTACGGAGAAACTGAAGCTCAGAAGTTAAGCAACTTATCCAATTTCACACAGCAAAAGATTCATTACTATAAGCATTTATAAAAAAGAGTGTTTTAAAAAAAAACTCTATGGAGAGAGAATTTGAATAGGACATTTAAAGACTGATGGAATTTGGAAGAGAGTAGAGAGATGAGAAAAAAAAAAATGAGAGAAAGCAGAAGGTAGTGTGAAGACCTGCACAAAGTCAAGGTAGTAGTAGTCACAAAGCCAATGAAGGCATGTGCCAATGGGGTGAGAGTGCCCCTCAGGGAAAACAACTGCAACACTTATAAAGGTGATTTGGACAAAAACTGGGTCCCTGGGCATTCAGTTATCATATTAGAAAAGCATGCAATGCAGGCTAAAATGCAGATAAATCCAAATCCTTTTCATTAAGGAATTACACCATTTCTGCCCAGCTATTTGAGGCCTTGCAGAAATCAGAAGATGGAACCCTACTTATGTTGGGGGAGGTCATTGAAAAGACATGACAACTGGTTTGACCTCTCCTGTCCTTGGAATATGTGTTCTGTTTGCTTCCCCCACTCCCAGAAGCTGGCCCAAGAGGACTTCCCTGGAGGTCCAGCAGTTAAGACCCCATGCTTCCACTGCAGAAGTGTGGGCTTGATCCCTGGTTGGGGGAACTAAGATTCCACATACCACTAAGTACAGGCAAAAGAAAAAAAAAAAAAAAAAAAACACTGTTCCCAAGGATGAAGCCTTGAGATAATAATCTGGTGATGAGACTAGATTGCATACAACCGAACCTAGTTAAGGACTCCATATAGACTTTTAAGATTCTGGTGAGCAGATGCAGAAATCTCCTTGTCCTGCATCTGTCCAATATAAGCCTTATAGAAAATCCCCTTATGAAGCCTGCCACCTACCAATCTGGAGTGGTCTGCTTCTTTGTTCCTTCTCTCCCTGACTTCTGGGTATGGGCTTCAGTTTCAGATAACACCTGGGAAGTTCCCAAGGAGGTTTGTGAACCATCAACTCACTTCTCTTAAACCTCTAGATTCACTCCAGATTTGAGAAGAAGCTTCTTCCAGTCCTTGACAGAAAAAGAAAAATACCGACCAATCTCCACAAAAGTCGTTCAGCAAAGCCCATGATGACTCCTGTATTTTCTTGTGAAAATGGTGGCAAGGGATACAGAAGTGCATCTTGTTCTTGCAACTGAAATCTGTGCTGTACCATTTGTCTTCATTAATCAGATACTGAGCAGATCTAACATTGCAGAGAGTTTTATAGGAAACTTTCCTATCACTAATTTTCAGAAATAGTTTTGGAATTTTAGAGACTAGCCAGAAATCTATAAATGCTGTGCATTAAATGATCTCATCATTCTAAGTAGTAGCCAGCCAAGATTTTTAAAATTCCTTTCTCCTTAAAGCACTCAGAAGTCCCCTACTATTGCCCACCTCCATGCTCTTTGGGAAGATAAGCTCAGATAAGTTTCCAGCCTGATTTGAAGAAAAGCACTGTGATGTGATGTGATTGTTAGCCTAGACACAGTCATAATGTGCATCTGGGGACTGTGGCAACTGTGGGTGACTTGTGGGCTGGTAATACCACTCCTGATAATGAAAAATTAAAGCTTGCCCAAGTAAAGAACTGGTAACTTTAAAAAATATTGTTATTTTTACCTCCTTCACTAGATAGAGATTGTAAGACAAACATGCGCCATCTATTGTATATTTGTTTTAGATTATTAAAATATTTTTCAAATGTATCTTGTCAGGAGTTTGACATGCATTGAAATGGAACATTTCAAAATGGCTTAACTGGAGTATCTCCTTACTCAAAATGAGCCACACAATATCTCCCTTCTCAGTCACTGTGGGCTGATGATGGACATAATTCATCCTTAAATGATCCTGAAATATATTCATTATGGAGAGATGAAGAATAAAACATTATATCTGGGAAGAAAATCTAGAGATAAAACTACAAAGAAGCAAGAAAATTGATGTTTATTTCCCTTAAGCAGTCCAGAAAAAAAAAAATCACATGTTCTAGAAGTTGAAAAAATTCTGATATTATAAGGCAGAAAAGGATACAAGACTGCAGTAAGAGTTCAGGCTTTGGGGTCAGGTACCTTGACTCCATTTCTGGTTCTGCCACTTTCCCAGGTGACACTAGAGATAAAGAATTCACCTGCTAATGCAAGAGACGCCAAGAGACATGGGTTCAAGCCCTGGGTCAGGAAGATTCCCTGGAGAATGAAATGGCAACCCACTCCAGTAATCTTGCCTGGAGAATTTCATGCGCAGAGGATGCAGGTGGGCTACAGTCCATGGGGCTACAAAGAGTCAGACACAGCAAGACACATTACTTACCTGTGCCTTCAAGTTCCCTGTCTGTGAAATGGGGACAGTGATAGCACCTACCTCATACTGTTGTTACATGGATTAAATGAAACAGTAAATGTAAAATGCTTTAAGCCCTGCCTGGCTGAGAGCACTCAACAAATGTTAATTTATTGATCTTACCCTATTTGTAGCATTCAAATCACTGTAGCAAATTATCAGACAACCTCTTAAAAATTCCAGACTAGGTTGCTCACAAATCAATTATTGTTATATTCTAAAGTCCCTGAAACCCTTTTGATCAGAAAACGTTCGTTTCAAAGCAACTGATCAAAAGCATTATTATAGAACACATAAAGTTTGAGTTCTGGTTTAGTCAATGAAATCAACATGAAGAAATGACATCAAATTAGATGTAAATAGACTGTTGTTGTCAGGAGTATCTTACAAGCTGAAGAATATCATTGACATTCAAGAAATCTGGATGTTTTAAGTTTCTTAAATGTGATCACTGTTGTTTTCATGTTATCATAAAATGATCCTCCCTTTGGCCACATGAAGCAATTTATCTATCCAAACTCCAGTATTTTCCTTTATTTACACTACTTTTGGAAGAAATTAGTGAAGTTAACTCAGAAGTACACACACTCACACACACACACATATCTATTCTTTACTGTAATATGGTAAATTTCTTTGCACTGAGGATTAATTTTTAAATTCATTTAAAATAACAAGATAGAACATAAGATATTTTATAGTCATTTTAATGAAATGTTAACATGCTGGAAAGAAATTCATGGTGCCTTTCTTTGATAGCCCATAATCAGAGCACACCATTTCTATCAGCCCTCTATTGAATGTTCCTCAGAAACAGGGATGGACAGCTCTAAATGTTATAACAGGCCTAGAGAAGCATTCATAGGAGAGTATGTTCACAATAACAGGGAGGGAGACCACCTAAGGTCATGAATTATTCCACCCATGTTCAATTCATAGGGAGGAAAAAGCCAGTTACTGTCAAGGACTGTAAAAGGCTGGAGACGTTATTATTTGCAAGCTAAAAAATGTCAGCCTGCCCCAGTTTCTTGGATGCTGGTAGAAGACATTAAACTCCTGGATCAGAGTTGGGGAAAAGTTCACTTCTTACAGCAATAGCTGTAGCCAGAATATCAGCATTTTCTGTGTGTCTGTTCCGTGAGCTTCAACATACTAACAGCAGGTTGTGTTGTAGAAGAGGAGCCATGATCTTAGGTAATGTGAACCCTTTATAACGAGTGTGTCTGCCTGTCCTTTGCTCTGGAGAGAGACATTATAATATTATTATACTGAGCAGTCACTGTGTTTGCCCTTTGCTCCAGAGGGAGGCATTATCACTACTGTCAAAGCTGTTCACTATACAAATGTCTTTGAAAATCTAGTCTGATAGAAAGGGCAGTCAGTGTCTTGCTCACAAGATGTGCAGAAATATTACAGATGCATGGACAGTTGTCTCCTGTTGGTCATTGGTAAATTATTCTATGCTATTCCCTTTGAATGCACAGAAAGTGTTAGCTGCTCAGTTGTGTCTAACTCTTTTGCAATCCTATGGACTGCAGCCTGCCAGGCTCCTCTGTCCATTGGATTCTGCAAGTAAGAATACTGGATTGTCATTTTCTCCTCCAGGGGGTCTTCCCAACCCAGGGGTGGAACCTGGGTCTCCTGCATTGCAGGCAAATTCTTAACTGTCTGAGCCACCAGGGAAGGCCATAGAAAGAACCCAAAGGCTAACACAAACATGTAAAAGCAAGGGAATATTCCTCAGTGTAAAGGAACAAGGGCACTCTATTACCAGTGAGAATGGGGGCTCCTTATCCTATTAAAGATGACAGGTACTCTATTATGGCTATTTGTAAGGAAAATGCCTACAGATTGTGTCTACCAAGAGGGCTTATCTTCATAGGCATTCATTAAATTAATAGTTAATAGGGCCTATAATTCCCTTCTCTTTCCAAGGAGGGGAAATCTTATAAAGGTTCTGAAGTCTTTAACTCTAGAATAACAATTCAAACATTCTATTCTGAGAGATTTTATTCTTCTTGGAATGTTGATAGATATGACGAAGGAAATCATTCCATGGTAAATGAAATTAGAGAAAAATCACTGCAGATGGTGATTGCAGCCATGAAATTAAAAGACGCTTACTCCTTGGAAGGAGTTACGACCAACCTAGACAGCATATTAAAAAGCAGAGACATTACTTTGTCAACAAAGTCCATCTAGTCAAGGCTATGGTTTTTACAGTAGTCATGTATGGATGTGAGAGTTGGACTGTAAAGAAAGCTGAGCACAGAAGAATTGATGCTTTTGAACTGTGGTGTTGGAGAAGACTCTTGAGAGTCCCTTGGACTGTGAGGAGATCCAACCAGTCCATCCTAAAGGAGATCAGTCCTGGGTGT
>NW_011495027.1:7596728-7602694 GCF_000754665.1 Bison bison bison
TGACAGAGGATGAGATGGTTGGATGGCATCACCGACTCAATGGACATGGGTTTGGGTGGACTCCGGGAGTTGGTGATGGACAGGGAGGCCTGGTGCGCTGTGGTTCATGGGGTCACAAAGAGTCAGACACGACTGAGCAACTGAACTGAACTGAACTGAACAGAAGTTCAGCAAAGCAACAAGTATTTTTAGAGCAGGACTTCTCAGAGCCCTTAGCATGTTAGTATTCACTGTGAATCCCCAAGAGGAGTAGAGTGTTCCCCAAAGGCTCCCCAATAGAGTGTTCGCCCAATGGCCCCAAGGACCCCTATTTCTCAGGGTACTCAAAGGGTAATTCTACAAAATGCTACTTGGAAATGCCTCAGTACAGGAAAGGCTTTATCTCACTGGCAATGGATGGCAGAAGACACAGGTGCTTTGGGAAGAAATTGCCTGACTGGTCTGCCCTGCTCTAGACATATTTCCCATAGATAACAGCAAAGGATGCCTTCCTGCATCTTTGATTATATGTTGGTGACTATATCCATTACTTCCTGAAATCTAGGGAGGATAAATATTACTAGCAATAAACGTGATCACCAAAGATCTTACCACTGTTACTGAGAAGGCAAACCAGGCTTTCTTGTTTCTTTCTCCAGAGAGGTAAACAATGTCAGTAAATTTAGGAAATTAATAAGTGAACTCCAAAAAGTCTCAAGAAAATGTACCTTGTGTCAGTATAGGTGGCAGCTTTAAGAAGACAGCATCCAGGCATGGCTGTAGCATTTTCTGAGTGAACAAAGCACCGTCCATGAAACTTTTCCAAAGAGAGAGTCATGTTTATGTAACAAGAGCATCTGCAATTTCACTACCCCGATAAGGTGTCTTGAGCCATGGATATTCATGCCTCAGAGAGACAGAGAAGAACAGCATTTTACTCAGAGTAAAGAAGCAATTCTTCAGGCCTGAAATCAGGTGCTTTGTCAGGGCTGATGTCACTGAAATTTGAAGCAAGTTGATGTTAAAGTGTGATCTGAGATGTTCTAGGGTACATTCTACATGCATAATATGATATGGTGAAAAGAAAAAGCTAAAAATGTTTAGCCCAGGGAAAAATAATGAGTTACCTTCCTTAGGAGGTAAAGCCTAATGTAGTTTGTTTAATAAAGAAGAAAGTTCTAACCCTCTTAACAGTGTTTCATTATCTTTAGAATAATTTATTTCACGGCTACAGCCAGTCATTTGTAGATTTAATTAATGAGTTAATACAGGTAAAGTTCTTAGATCAGTGGCTGTATGTATATGACTAAAAAGTAGTAGCAAGCAAATATTATTTAGTAGTGCAGTTATAGCAGTTACATTTGGATACAAAAAAAAGTCACTCCTGAGACTATCAAACTTATCTTTACTTAAAACCTATACTACATGTCATCATGTGAAAGCTATTTATCATTGGTCTATATAAAAATAAAAATTCCAAGAATGAGGCTGCCTGGTATATTTCATATTGCCTAAGCTCAGAACCACAGACACTTCATGCTCTTTCATTAAGTTTGCTTTCAATCATAAAACGCTTCTCAATTAAAAAGCAAGCTGTAAAATCATCCCAGGAAGGCACATTTGGGATATGAGTATGCTACTGGGAAAAGCACAAATTAATGCAATTTCAAAAAGTACTGGAAAAGTACATCATAAACCTTACTGAAGATACTTGATGGAGTCAATTTAAAAATACATATTCCTTTACTATGTGATTGAATAGTGGTTAAGCCCGAGAACTCTCAAATTAGACTCCCCTGGATCCAGATCCTAACTCTTCCACTCATTGGTCATATGGCCTTTGGCTAGTTAATATGTGGCCTTTGGCTAGTTACTTGATTACAATCTGCCTCTCTATCAATAAGAGAAAATAACACTGCCTACTAGCTGGGGACAGTAACTAAATGATACAATACATAAAAATATTAATATAAAGCTAGTACTTAGCACATTAGCATGTACTTTGTAAGTGTTTATTCACCATTATTTCCAAAGAATATCTCACAAGTTAGTGGGACCTATTGTGTTTGCATATACACACACATGCATGTGTTTTGAGGAAGATGTGTAAATTACGATTTTAGAAGAATTTGACCCAAACTTTTCTAGAATCCTATTTTAAGTTTTTAGCAACACTACCCTCGCCTCTGGCACAATTCTACTGCCATTTTAGGATCAAGAGCACATTTGACCACATTACCTCTTGGGCAACTTCCTGCTCACAGGACATTTTCTAGGGAAGGTTTCTCTTGTCTGAGCATTTTTATTGGCATACAGTCAAGAATTTAAAAACTGTAGCTAAAGGTGGGTTTTGTCTTCCAGCTATTAATTCAGAAAGTGCTAATGGTTGCAACAATGTTAACAGCTGAAACTTAAAAACAACCAAGTTTCCTGTTAGTTCAGGATCCTTCCCACAAAGCTCACAAGAGGTCTGCTGAGCAGATGTGCAAGGGTGGGCAGAGAATGCTGGGTAAAGTTCTGCTGGTGGTTTGGGTTTAGAATTTAGATTTTACTTTCACTATTACTGGGAAGGATCAACTGACATCCCATACAAAACACACAAGCATAGCAGGTTGATCTTAAAGAATAAGCCCAGCATTGAAAAATCAAGGTTTAAGCAGATACATGTACATAACACATAATTTTAGTATAAACTAAAGGGTTGAGGTTTTAGAGACTGCAGTTTAATACAAATTATACTGAAAGTCAGAACAAGTACAGGAAATGGAAATATTTTTAAACTTGTTCTTTCAAAATTTATTGCCAGGCTCTCTGCTAGTAATGATGTAGAATTGAATAAAGAAACAGTAGAGAAGCAAAACGTTAATGGTGGCATGTGACGCTGAAACAGAGATTCAAAAATAAGTTATATGGGAGCACAAGGAAGAGAGAATTATGCTTGCCCGGAGCCTGCAGAGCTCTACAGAGAAGGTGACTTTTGAAACATGCTTTCAAGGAATGAGATCGCTCAGGCTGCTTTTTATTGTAGCTAATAACAAGATAATGTAATATAATCACCATTTCCATACAATCTACCACAGCAATTGCATATATTCTTTCTAAGCTTCACTGGAACCTTAAAAAGAAGGTATTATTCTCCCAATAAAGATATGGGAAATGGGATTCAAAAATTAAGAAACTCACAATCACATAGCTGGTGAATGGCAGATTCAGGATTTGAGCCCAGATCTACATCATTCCAGGCTTCCCAGGGGGCACTAGAGGTAAAGACTCCATCTGCCAATGCAGGAGACATGAGACATGAGTTTGATCCCAGGGTTGGAAAGATACCCTGGAGTAGGAAATAGTAACCCACTCCAGTATTCTCACCTGGAGAATCCCATGGACAGAGGAACCTGGTGGGCTACAGTCTATGGGGTCACAAAGAGTCAAACACAATTGAAGCAACTTAGCATGCACACACTACATCATTCCAAATTTTGTACTATGGTCATGAGTTGCCCAGAAAGATCTACTTCTGTTCCCTATTATCAACCAGTATATGGTTAACTTGTAACTATACGGAACTCACCCTGGAAGCCCATCTGGAAGGCTAAACTTTGGCCTAAAGAACTGAATATTTAATGAAAGATCAAAATGGTAGCCCTGGCCCACAGGGCCCGCTCTTTTCTCTGAACTTCAACCACATTTAGTTCAAAATGGTTTATACTGAGTCAAGTGCATGCCAGATTCCCTCTCCCATGCTCTGTGAACACCTGGAAATCAGGGAATAAGCCTAATCCTTCTCTGAGACCCTCAGGGTTCAGCAATCACAGAAGCTGGCTGATTGCTAATTGACCTAGTGTTTTACAGAGGGCTTGATAAGTGTGTGTGTTGACTGAAGTGAGGTGACTATAGACTTAAGGCTTATGTTCTGTAAAATAAGAAAAGGAGACCTAAGCAGTACAATATAATGAGTTTCAGACTAGCGCCTCTCAGACCTCAGGGTGCATGGGAATCACCTGACTATACACAGAACTGTCCAGCTGATCCTACTAGAAAGCAGGCACAGAGTAGACAAAGGTATTGCAATTAATGGGGTAGAGCAGGGAGGAACTTAACTTGCAGGGACTCAAATCCATCTGCAAGCTTCATTGCTGTTTCTGGTCGTTTTGCTCTCTGAGCCATAGTGCAAGTCGCTCACTCTTTGTGACCCCATGGATTGTAGCCCACCAGGCTCCTCTGTCCATGGGGATTCTCCAAGCGAAAATACTGGAGTGGGTTGCCATGTCCTCCTCTAGGGAAACTTCCCAACCCAGGGATTGAACCCATGTTTCCTGCATTGCAGGTGAATTCTTTACTGTCTGAGCAATGAATTGTAGTAAATACCACAGCTACCATTTACTAAGTACTTATAAAGTGTTTGGCCCTGTTCTTGGTGATTTAAGTGTGTTATTTAATTCTCACAGCACCCTATAGTACTATACTTACATTGTTGATGGGGTGGGGGGAAGTAACAGTAATTTCCTTACATTTACACAGGAAAAGCAGGGATTTCTTCCCGGTTCACCTCAGTCCAAAGTCCAGCATTGTGATTCCTTGACACTGGGCAGTGAGGCAGCGTTTCAGGGAGGACTAAGCTTGAGTTTAGGGTACTAGTGGCACAAGGAGGATAGAGGTGCAGGCAGAAAGCCTCTGGAGAACAAAGCCCTCCGCAGGATATTTGTGCCCTTAGTGCTCATGTCGCTGTTTAAATCCAGGTAAGGTATTTAACTTAACCAAGTTAACTAGTTAACTCAGCTAGTACCTGGTGGCCTGCCAGATACTCAAATTTTTATTTTATTTTTATTTTTATTTTTTTTTAGCAAATTGCTAGTCAGTCTTTGTCTATTCTCTAGGAAACTTCCAGGAATTTTCCCACCTGATATCTAGGAGGAAGGCCCCACTTTAGAATTAAGTGTTGTTCTCTGGGTTAATTAAGGCTAGTGTTAGGGTCATTTCCTAAAGACTAAGAGGGTTGACGGTTTTCTTCTGTGAAAGACACCCAACAACAGTACTGGAATTGGAAAAAGTGTAGGAATTTGCCAGAGGAGCATGGAAAAATCAGTTAAGGCTAAGAAATCAACTTTTTTTTTTACAAATTTTAATTTTGACTTGGAGATTAAAATAGGGTAAAAGGAGAGAGGCCTGCTTTCTCAAGTTTTGGGGTGTAAGAACAAACCAACTAGCAAAAAAAAAGATTAGCTGTCTATGAATTGCTCTGTTGGCATAAACCCCTCTTTTCCTGAATGCCAAGACAAAGCAATAGTTTAATTGTTTGTGCTCTTAGAAAAACTCATATTGGTAAGGCGTTCCAGAAGATCTTATAAATACTTAGTAATCTTGTCTGTACATTTTTCCACTGGGGAGATTTTCTATACAGGTGACTCAGCTTTCAATAAGGCAGAGTTCGCTTTTCATCCTGAAATTGGGTAGGGAAAGATGGAGAAGAAAAGCGTGGTTTAGGTCGATTTAAGACGGGGGTCGGGGGGAGAAAGAAACCCCCTCCCCCATACTCTTTAAACAACAGGTGGTTTTGACAAGAAAGATCAACTCCATGCACAGTAGGAAATTGCAAGCGGAGCATTCGATTTCAGTTCCCCAGAACCTGGCGCCAGGTTGTCAGGATGCGGGAACAAGGAGGTTGCTAGCGGACAGCAAGCTCAGGTGTTAAGGGAACGGCTCCTGGGCTTTTTGGTCTAGGAAAGCTGGTTTTTGCCTTTGTTCTCTGTCTCTCTGTGTGTGTCCCACCACCCCCTCCCACCCTTCTGCTCATCTGTGAGGGGAGCAGGATGAGGAAGGATTATCTCCATCCTCCCAAGTCCTTCCGAGGAGTGCCCAGAAGGGCTATTTTTAGTGATAGCGGCTCCCCTCCAACTTACCCCGGGGTGGAGCCGCGACTGCAGCGCGGCCGCCCAGCGCAGGGAAGCCTCGGGTTAGGGATGGGGAAGGTAGTGGCCCCGGTCCAT
>NW_011495027.1:7603010-7609165 GCF_000754665.1 Bison bison bison
ACTAGGAGGAAGGCGCCGCCGTGGCCGCGGCCGCAGTGCTTCGGGGCGCGACGAGCCATGAGCAGCCGCCCGGCGGGCGACCCGCTGCCGCTGGCCGCCGCTGAGCCCAGCCGGGAGACGGCTCGCCGCTCCCCAGCACCGTTCGCAGCCGGCACCCTCGCGCCCAGAGGTAAGGGCGGGGACCGCCGAGGGATGGGATGGGATGCGATGGAGAGGGACGGCCCGCCGAGGACCGCCGGCTCGGTCCTCTAGGTGTGCTGGAGCCACGACTCGCCCCGCCTCGTTCGCGTCCCTGCCTTCCCCCCGCTCTCGGGCGGGCGGACTGTGGGCTCCTGCCCGGCGTGTGGTCCCTGGAGCCATCCGCTGCCGGAGCTCGGGGACCCGCCAATCCTTACCCCACCCATTCCGCGCCAGCCCAGCGTCGGGTGAGAGACCCCAGCCTGGCGCCAAGCGCAGCGCGGCAGGTTCTGCGGACTTGGGGGGATGGGGCTGGGGGACCAGGAGAAAACGGGGCCACGCAGGGGGAGATCGTCGTTCTTTTCAACCTTAAACCTCCCTGAGACCTCAGGGTCTTTACCTACTGGTCTGCTCTTCCTCACCACCCCCGAGCCCCTGAAGTTAGCACTTTGGGGAGAGAGAGTAATTAGGTCTCCGAAGGGAACGAGAGCGCGATGCCTGCTCCCCAGCAGGACCCGAGGGGAGAGAGGGTTTCGCTGGATCTCGCGGGCCCCAGAAACCAGGTGTCTAGGCCGGCGATTGAGACCAAGACCAATGCTTTCGACACAAACCCAGGCTCGCTGGTCTTTCCCTTTCCAGCTGGTTCTCAGCGACGACACGGCTAGGGATGGAGTTAGCGACTCAGGAACCTTAGGATGTGCTCTGTAGACGCTAATTCCTTTCTTCTCTCCCTCTGCCAGTTCTTCCCTCCCCCACCCACGGTATACATCGGATTTTAGTACCTTCAAAACCTTGTTCTTTACCTAGCTTTGGGTGCCACGGACACCTAGCCCACATCCCAGACAGATATTTCAAAGAGTTAAGGCTAAACTTCACTTTCGAATTCTTTTTAAGCATTTTAAACTCCCAGCAAACCGGTTAGGAAACACTTTCAAGTCCCTATCTACCTTAAAGTAAAAAATAAGCACCCATCAAACTGTGTGTGAGTGCCAGCAACGTTGGGCAGAGGGAGATCTGAATGACTATTTCATGCAGATTTATGGGGGAGGAACAGGTAAAGGAAATGGCAAGGCTTATTTTAGTCACACATTTCTTACAAGCTCTCAGTCGTGTAAAAAATGTAGCCTTAACCAACGGTCACATTTCCGGACAGGTATATAGTGGTTTCCTAAGGCATACTGGAGGCTTCTTCATGGACAAGTTATTAAAATGCCGTCCAGATGAGAGATGAAGGCAACTGGTCTTAACTCTCTTTGCACAGTAGGGTACCATCACCTCAGCCATCAGCTTTATAGTTTTTATTTTTCTTTACATTCTATTTTTAAATGATTTGTGTAAACCCCAAAGGTAAGCCATACTTTACAAAATTTGCTCAGATTCATAAACCTGTGGACATGGGTAACAGATTAAGTGTCTACAGCTCCAATCTGTGATATTTGCCTTTTTGTGATTTGCTTAGATAGGGAAGACCATGGACCTGACCCAGACTGGCTTTACTTTGGAGTGATCAAATACTCTCTTTAGGTCAGGTTGTTTGTTTGCTTTTGAGGCAGAGGTGGGGAGCAGCTTTGCAAGGATGGATGCTTTTCATGGTTCACATAACAGATTTGACCACAGATAAGGCCCACTCACCCACCAGCAGTATCAGAGATAGCAAGCATGTTTAACAACTTTCTTAGTAATAAAATGATCAAAGCCTTTGTTAATGGTACTAATCTCTTATTTCTCAGATGAACTAGGCACTTAAGGAAATGTGTTTTGAGAAGGGAATGCTTTTAGTGTAAAAAGTATCTAATTTTTACCAATTTGTTAATGATTCTTAATAGTCTGTACTTAAGTTGTAGTCACCCATAACTTCATAGTAAAACCCAAGTTTAAAAAAGAAATAGAGTGGAAATACGCACTTATTTTGCCAAGTGTGGTGTTAATAATCTAGTATGAAGCATTACTGTAACACAGGCTGAACTAGATGCCTGACATGCATGATCTCAAAATCTGACAACAAAACCTTAAGGCAGATGGCCATTCACACATTACAGAAGAGAGAGGCTCAGAGTGTGTGACTTATCCAAGACCGTACAGCTAAGTTAATGCCTGAATGAAGCCAAGCCTCTAGTTGTCTTTTCTTTTTTTTTTAATTTATATTGGGGTATAATTGATTTACAGTATTGTTTTAGTTTCAGGTGTACAGCAAAATGAATCTATTACACAAATACATATATCCAAATCCTCTAGTCTTAATGATTTACTTTTTTGTTATTCAAAGCTGCCTTTTTTTTTCCTAAATAAATTTATTGTTAACTTACCATAAGGACTGTATGAGGAAATGGAGGATTAAGGAAGTCAGGTCACCTGTTCAGGGTTTTCTGGTATATAGCAGAATTCACATTTGGAATCAGGGCCATCTGTTTCCCAAACCCCTCTTCTTGCCACTGCTGTCTATTAAATGATTTAGAGCTTAACCTAATGAACATTTCACTCTGGCTCATCAGCTATTCTCATTCACATGATAATGATGCCCTCATGAGTTGCAACACACTCCCAAATACTTTATACTTAATCCCTGGAGTGCTGGCTATGTCTCTAGGCCCAGAACACTCATGAAAGCATATTGTAACCAACGAGGTGACAGGTATCCTAATGCAGGTATCATTAATTCACTTAATGTCTCTTAAAATATAAATCATTGTAGACTGGTATGGGGTAAACGGCATGGCCTCAAGATAGGAAAAGCTGGTACAGGTTCTGGCTCTACTGCATAGAACAAGTGCCAACTAATTCACATTATTGAGCTTCTCTGAGCCACAGTTTCTTGGTGTGTAATGGGCTTATAAGTAAAGCCTACCTAGCTGGATCATTGTGTGCATTCAATGTAACAGTGCTTACAAAGGACAGCTTCTGAAACCTGTGTGTTGTGTGTTCAGTCACTATGTTGTGTCCGACTCTTTGCCATCCCATGGACGCAGTACACCAGGCTTCCCTGTCCTTCACTATCTCCTGGAGTTTGTGGAAACTCATGTCCATTGAGTCAGTAATGCCATCCAACCATCTCATTCTCTGCCACCCCCTTCTCCTGCCCTCAATCCCTCCCAGCATCAGGGTCTTTTCCAATAAGTCAGCTCTTTGCAGCAGGTGTCCAAAGTATTGGATCTTCAGCTTAAGCAGCAGTCTTTCCAATGAATATTCAGGGTTGGTTTCCTTTAGAATTGACTGGTTTGATCTCTTTGCTGTCCAAGAGACTCAAGAGTCTTCTCCAGCACCATAGTTTGAAAGAATTAATTCTTTGATGCTCAGCCTTCTTTATGGTTTAACTCTCACATCCGTACATTACTAATGGAAAAACCATAGCTTTGAGTATATGGACCTTTATTGGCAAAGTGATGTCTTAACTTGTTAATACACTGTCTACATTTGTCATAGCTTTCCTTCCAAGGAGCAAGCGTCCTTTAATTTCATGGCTGCAGTCACCATTCGCAGTAATTTTGGAGCCCAAGAAAATAAAATCTGTCATTGCTTCTACTTTTTCCCCTTCTATTTGCCATGAAGTAATGGGACAAAGGGCTTCCCTGATGGCACCAGTGGTAAAGAATCTGCCTGCCAATGCAGGAGACATAAGAGAAGTGAGTTTGATCCCTGGGTCAGGAAGATCCCCTGGAGGAGGGCATGGCCACCCACTCTTATATTCTTACCTGGAGAATCCCATGGACTGAAGAGTCTGGTGGGCTACAGTCCATAGGATCACAGAGTCAGACACAACGGAAGCGACTTAGCACAATGGGACAAAATGTGGTCCTGTCACCTAGTAGGTGCTTAATAAATGGTAAGAATTACTGTAGTCTACCACTGATTGAAATTTCTGCTTAATTTTACATTTGTATATTTTACATGCATATAGCATTTAGTCAGCACTGTCATTGATTCACTCTTTTATATGAAGGCCTTATCTGCTTTTTAGCATCTTTAACTTTTGAATCACACCCTTGTTTTTGTAGTCTTGACTTATATACACTTTCTCACCTTATGTAGTTTTTCCTTTGCCCTACTCTGCACATTTTTTAGAATATTAATAGCCATCTTTCAATGGGATGGAATTTGTATATCTTGGCAAATGCACTATCCTGTTTTCTGCCTCTCCTGATATCTCAGCCTTGCTTATCACTCAGAGCACCATGGCAATCCTAGTATCTCCCTACCACATACCTCACCCTTCACTGAGTCTCTACCAGCTAATGTTCTGCATCTACTTCCAGGTCCAACTCCTATGTAAGCCATGGACCTTCCATTTTTAATCATTTGTCAGTTCATTTATAATTCAGATAACATATCCCCCCCTAATGATTTTTACATTTTTTAAGGTTATTTGTCTAGGTAACATCCTGCAAAAAACTGTAAACTCTTTAAGACAAGGACATTTTTCTATTTCTTTATATGCTTTGCTTCAAATAAAACATCAGTTCAGTTCAGTCGCTCAGTTGTGTCTGACTCTTTGCAACCCATGAATCGCAGCACACCAGGCCTGCCTTTCTATCAGGCCTCCCTTTCCATCACCAACTCCCTGAGTTTACCCCAATTCTTGTCCATCGAGTTGGTGATCCCATCCAGCCGTCTCATCCTCTGTCATCCCCTTCTCCTCCTGCCCCCAATCCCTCCCAGCATCAGAGTCTTTTCCAATGAGTCAACTCTTCACATGAGGTGGCCAAAGTACTGGAGTTTCAGCTTCAGCATCAGTCCTTCCAATGAACACCCAGGACTGATCTCCTGTGGGATTGACTAGTTGGATCTCCTTGCCATCCAAGGGACTCTCAAGAGTCTTCTCTAACACCACAGTTCAAAAGCATCAATTCTTCGGCACTCATGGTTTCAATTTCCTGAATGAAAGATGAGTCAGATATTCAGAGAGAGATCCTCACAATAATTAGGAAACACACCCAAGTTATTTGTCTCTGTTACATGAGTAGTGGCACCTTCCGCTTTATTCTGAGACTTGTTCATCCCAGCCTCCTTCACTCCTTTAACTGGCATTACATTTACTGGAAGGCCACAGTTCTTCAAAGCCTTGGCCATTAGGTACCAGGTAAGATAGCTATGTTTTATTGATCAATTGCTTCTGTGGTGGTATAGTAACCTCATTAGGTTGTAAATATATTGAGTACATCAACAGTATTTGAGTAGTTTGGCATTTTAGATGGGGTAATGACCCCGATGGATTTCTTTAACTAGGATTATAATTTACCTACGGGAAAGAAATGCAGGTTTCCCCCATTATCTGCAAGCAGAGTTCCTCTGAAAATTTATGTAAGTTGAAATAGCATAAAGGGAAGGAACAGTTATCCTAGGACACATCTTACTAACCGATGCACAGAATACATGGAGATAAAGCGCAGATGCTCACAGATACTGTTCAAAGTTATGGGGCTTGATGTGGAGATGCTGAGTGTAGTTCCTGGGGGAGGAGCTTGGCGGTGCCACTGTCGCTGCTGCCCTGGGTGTTCCCTGCCTCTGTATTTCTGCTTACTGCAAAACCAATGCTGAACACTATTTTTGCTTTTTACCTCTCTTTTCCATAAGTGCAAAAATCCTTTTTGGATTTCTTTCAGTTAGTCAAAACAGGCACCACTATAGGTCTTTCATAAAACTGAAGTGATATAAAGGGAACTTTCAAAAAACAGGTATACCTGTACCTGCCTTAGAGAGAAGGTTAAGATAATAAGCAAGGAGGATTTCAAACCATTTGGTTGAAAATAGGACTAATCATGGCACAGTATGGAGGATACAATCAAATTGACTTTCATGAGAGAACAGACCAGTTGCTCAGTCATGTCCAACTCTTTGCGACCCCATGAACCACAGCACACCAGGCCTCCCTGTCCATCACCTACTCCCTGAATTTACCCAAACTCATGTCCAGTGAGTCGGTGATGCCATCCAACTATCTCATCCTCTGTCGTCCCCTTCTCCTCCTGCCCTCAATCTTTCCC
>NW_011495027.1:7609466-7626243 GCF_000754665.1 Bison bison bison
CATCAAGAGGCTCTTTAGTTCCTCTTCACTTTCTGCCATAAGGGTGGTGTCATCTGCATATCTGAGGTTATTGATATGTCTCCCGGCAACCTTGATTTCAGCTTGTGTTTCTTCCAGCCCAGCGTTTCTCATGATGTACTCTGCATATAAGTTAAATAAGCAGGGTGACAATATACAGCCGTGACGTACTCCTTTTCCTGTTTGGGACCAGTCTGTTGTTCCATGTCCAGTTCTAACTTGCTTCCTGACCTGCATACAAATTTCTCAAGAGGCAGGTCAGGTGGTCTGGTATTCCCATCTCTTTCAGAATTTTCCACAGTTTATTGTGATCCACAGAGTCAAAGGTTTTGGCATAGTCAACAAAGCAGAAATATATGTTTTTCTGGAACTCTCTTGCTTTTTCCATGATCCAGTGGATGTTGGCAATTTGATCTTTGGTTCCTCTGCCTTTTCTAAAACCAGCTTGAACATCTGGAAGTTCACGGTTCACATATTGCTGAAGCCTGGCTTGGAGAATTTTAAGCATAACTTTACTAGCATGTGGAGAAGGCAATGGCACCCCACTCCAGTACTTCTGCCTGGAAAATCCCATGGATGGAGGCGCCTGGTAGCCTGTAGTCCATGGGGTCGCTAAGAGTCAGACACGACTGAGCAACTTCACTTTCACTTTTCACTTTCATGCATTGGAGAAGGCAATGGCAACCCACTCCAGTGTTCTTGCCTGGAGAATCCCAGGGACAGGGAAGCCTGGTGGGCTGCCATCTAGGGGGTCACACAGAGTTGGACACAACTGTAGCAACTTAGCAGCAGTAGCAGTTACTAGCATGTGGGATGAGTGCAATTGTGCGGTAGTTTGAGCATTCTTTGGCATTGCCTTTCTTTGGGATTGGAATGAAAACTGACCTTTTCCAGTCCTGTGGCCATTGCTGAGTTTTCCAAATTTGCTGGCATATTGAGTGCAACACTTTCACAGCATCATCTTTTAGGATTTGGAATAGTTCAACTGGAATTCCATCACCTCCACTGGCTTTGTTCATAGTGATGCTTTCTAAGGCTTACTTGACTTCACATTCCATGGGATGTCTGGCTCTAGGTCAGTGATCACACCATTGTGATTCTCTGGGTCATGAAGATCTTTTTTGTACAGTTCTTCTGTGTATTCTTGCCACCTCTTTTTAATATCTTATGCTTCTGTTAGAATTATGAGAGAATAATGAGAGAATTAGCATGGGGAAAAGACCCATATAGTCTCACCACAAATATCAGAGGTGGAAAAATTTTAAAGGAACTGGTAAAAGAAATGAAACACTATAATATTACTATACTATGCTATATTCTCTCTCTATATATGTCTGTGTGTGTATGTGTATATATATATATATATATGTATATATATGCTGCTGCTAAGTCGCTTCAGTCGTGTCCGGCTCTGTGCAGCCCCACAGCCCGCAGCCCACCAGGCTCCCCCGTCCCTGGGATTCTCCAGGCAATAACACTGGAGTGGGTTGCCATTTCCTTCTCCAATGCATGGAAGTGAAAAGTAAAAGTTAAGTCACTCAGTCGTGTCCGACCCTCAGTGACCCCATGGACTGCAGCCTTCCAGGCTCCTCCATCCATGGAATTTTCCAGGCAAGAGTACTGGAGTGGGGTGCCATTGTATATATATATATATCACACACTATCACACCCTATGACAATAATAACAAATACTACTATTTATTATTAATAATAGGCCTGTTTAGATATGGGTCATTCCTGGACTGTAGAAATAGAAAAGAGACTGTGAGGTCAAGATGGGCAAGAGTGGAAACTAGTGTGGCCTCGAATACCTAGAACAATAACGTACTCCAATTCGCTCTCAGCACAGTCACAGAAGGGCAAGAGGGTAATCTCAGAACTTTATGTAAAGTAGATAGTTCAGCATATATAGTGAAAATCTCATAAACATATTAAAAGGTAAAGAATACCTGAACTCTTTTCCAATATCAGGCGTGAAACAAAAAAATAGCCTGGGCTACCTACTTAAAAGTGTAACGCACTGTCACAAGTTCAGGGAGTGAATTTAAAATCCTTTTCTGGTGTTGGATCGACTGTCCTTTTAGAATATGATTCTATAGTCTGTGAATGGCAGTCAATAGAGACATGGTAATATTCAGAAAACGAATACAGTTAAGAAAAGAGAAAAAGCAGAATTCAAGAACCGGTTTTAAGAAAACTGTTGTAAAGCTTAGGGAAACAACTGAAAGTGTTCCAGATGACTGGGTATTTGAGGTCAAAGGCATTCAGGAGAACTATAGATTCTTTAAAGACCTCAAAAGAATGAACGCTCTGTCCTTACTGGAGATGGGTGGGAAGGAAGAGCAAGGAGGAAAGTTATTTTGGCTGAACTCAAACACTGCCCAAAGGCTAGAAGCACAAGAGAGAGTAATGAAGCTCTTAGGGAAGCATTTCTCAACCTTTAGTTCATGCCCACCTTCCTTCCAGGGATACATATTTTTAAATACATTGTAATGTATCTAATTGTAATGCCACAGATACCCTGTCTACCCACTTAGGTGCTGTGGCCTGTTGGCAGGCTACACCCTGAAGATTCTTTTCCTCTGCCCTGCAGACCCAGTAACCCACTCCCGTATTCTTGCCTAGAGAATCCCTGCAGACACAGAAGCCTGGCAGGCTACACTCCATGAGGTCACAAAGAGTAGTACACAACTGAGCAACTAAGCATAGCACACAGCAGTCCAAGTGTTTGACAGGGACAAGATTGCCCCCCTCTGTTGAGAACAAATGGAGGAACATGATTCTAGATTATGTTTGAAAATCACAAATGAGCCATGTGGAACTAAAAGACATGAAGAACAGTGTATACATACACATTTTTCCTTTATAAGAAATCATATTTCATTGGCTCTTAAGCTGAAATGTATTTGTAAAAATATATCTTCCAGTTGTACCAGTTTCATCTTGGCAGCATTATTACATTCATTAAGTTATCTTCCAGACCGGCCTCTACCTGCATTCTTTTGTTTTAGGGATGGGAAACCCTCCTCAAACTTTAAATGTGCAACATCTTTTATTTACTTACTTCTGTTATGCTGGGAAGGCTCTGATACTAACCATTCATTCTTGTGATTGTTCAGTTTTAATGAGTATAAATTAGTTTGTCTTTATTAGAGCATTTGCATTTTATGGCAATTTTTTATTATTATGAAACACTGTGTTCCCTCTCAAAGAAATCTTAACTCACAACAAGTAGATATTTGGTGGTGGGGGTGGGACTTCTGAAGTCACTCTTAGCTTTTTCGTGTTTGTTTCCATCCTCTGGTTCCATAGGGAGCATAAGCCTGGGCTTCTGACATGGAATCTCAGAGCCTTTAGGGTTAGAGGAGCTTGGCTTCTTTATATATTGGCTTCTTTTGGCATTTGGAGCCTGTGGGCTTCCCAGATGGCACTAGTGGTAAAGAATCCACCTGCCAGTTCAGGAGACACAAGAGCTGAGGGTTTGATCCCTGGGTCAAGAAGATCCCCTGGAGAAGGAAATAGCAACCCACTCCGGTATTCTTGCCTGGAGAATTCCGTGGACAGAGGATGCTGGTGGGCTGTAGTCCATGGGGTTGCAAAGAGTTGGACACCACTGAGCGCACACACACACAGCCTTTGCGTGCTCCTTCCTCCACCACAACACATCTTCTTTCAGCTTTTAACTGTATTGTTCTTTCCCCCTCTCCTTTCCCCTCAAGGCTTCAGAAATATCTTTGTTTTCCACATCTTTTCTCTTTGTTTGATTTTTAGAGCTGCACTGAAAGTCCCGTGAGGGCAGAGGCCATTTGGCCATATCGGTCTTGTTCACTTCTGTATCCACAGCACCTGCACAGTGACTGGAACAGAGCTGCTCAAGAAACAGTTGTGGAATAAACACTTATGATACATTTTGCACTAAAGTTTCTAACCTGCCATCTTACAGTATATCCCTTTCTGTTATTTTAAATTCTAGAAATGAAATTTAAGAGTGTAATTAGAATTTATTCTTCTTAATGGGGTCGTGACATATGTACACAGAAATATTTCTATATGTCACTGGAAATTTAGAGTATTATATAAAACATGAATTCAGAACATCAAAACAAGTCCTAAATAAAAGTCACTACATAAGCTAAATAGATGAAAACTCATGGGTCCAGTAATCAATACAAATTACTAACTACTCTTTCTCGAATACCTTAGGAATATATTAAAATTAGAAACAAATTCAAATATCTTTTTTTAAATGGGAATGATATAACCTATAAATCTAGCTTCTGGAAAAATACTTTGGGGGTCACTTAGCTAATAACACCTTGATTTTTAAAAATAACTATGAGAATAGCTTCATTAGGAAAACAGCTTCAAGCTAATTTCTATTATGTGCCCTGAAATTAGCAAGGTCCAGGATAATTTCCCATCAGCAAAGTTAGGAAATACTATATATAGCACACAAAAATACCTTTCTAGTTAATGCACAGCTATGTAGATCCCTGTAACCAGAAAATGGTAAAAGTTGAGGAGCTAGAAGTAGGGGTATGTCTAGGGCTTGGATCTTTGTTGAGTGTTTAAGCACTTTATCTAAGGAGCTGATGGTATAACGTGTATCTTATATTTCTGTATGTGGCCCCATGGTGCATAATGTAGTATTGAAGCAAGAGTTGGAAATGAGCTTGGCAAAATAAAAATGAAGGAAATAATCAAAACTGAGCACTGAAATTCACTTAAGGAAAGTATAGGATTGTACCTTGAAGAAAAATAAATAAAACAAACATAAAATATACTAGACTTTTGTTTGTTTTGTTGTGTTCATTTCTATATCACCAGTATTTACAGTAGTACCTAATATGTTCACAAAGGATCGGTAAATATTTGTTGAATGAATAAATGAATGAAATGCAAGATGGAAAAAGACTAACTACATGCCATTAGGGCAAAAGTAAAGTTAATCCTATGGAGATGGTGATGGATAACTAGTAGACTGAAGAAACTGTTAGAAAACACTTTTTGGACAAATCATTTTTGAGTCTGTGTTACAGTTTTATTTTAGTTTTACATGTAAAAGACTTCTGGTAGGTCAGAAGTAGTTTAAAAATTCATCCCGACTAGGGACATTTTATAAGCATAGTGGATGGTTAGATATTATTGTTAGGCTAGATAAAAAATGTGGGTTCAAGGTCATTGGATTCTTGCCTAAGTTAACTGATTAGCTCTTTAGCTGGTTTCCAAAGATAAGTCTTCTCCCCCTTTAGCATTATACCATATTTTGTAGGAGAAGGAAATGGCAACCCACTCCAGTGTTCTTGTCTGGAGAATCCCAGGGACGGAAGAGCCTGGTGGGCTGCCGTCTATGGGGTGGCACAGAGTCGGACATGACTGAAGCGACTTAGCAGCCAGTACAATAAGGACGAAAAAAATTGAAGACATAAAGATTGGAAAGGAAGAAGTAAAAGTATGTCTACTTACAGACTTTGTGTTTGAAATTAGGATTCCATATCCCAAGGAATCTACAAAGCAACAACTAAAGATAAATGCCACACTCATCTCTAATTAACATGTGGGTATTTAAAATTTAGAAACAAAATCTTTGAAATAAATCTGTTGTCAGTGACTGTTTCAGTCAGCCCTTGTACCTGAACTTGAAGATGATTTTACTTATCCTGAAAGGGTATCTAATAACATAATCACATTAATAACATTTTGTTTAACTTTTTTACTTAACAGCTCTCCCCATAATGTCACTGCAATAAACAGAACAGCCTACTGTTGCCCTAATTAAGGAATTTAAGGAGCAAATCAATTAAAACTAATTATTTCCAGCATCTCTTTTACTTGTGAGTACCCCATCCTGGATTATAGGAGAGGGAGCACACCTTTGGTGTTACCTAGAGGCTGTCTAATGTGTCTCAAACGTGTTTTGAATGTTAAAAAAAAATGCTCCTTTTTTATTGCTCCAAATTAGAAACAATCTTAAACCAACATTTTTAAATGTTTTCAGATAAGAATACAGATGCCCAGTAATAAGAGAAGGCCATATGGGTCGCTGGCTTATTAACTACAACTAAGAAAGTGTTTAAGAAATCTCAGAATTTTAATTTCTTTAGAGTCCAGGAGTCTCTTATTGTTCTGCTTGTTTGCTTTTAGTTATTTATGATTTTGAAATTTCAAAAAGCAGCCCCAAAGCAGGAAAACTAATTGCCCCTTCTGAAAGAACACATTTGGTTTGAGTGAAGGAAAAAATATCTTTTGTCAATTAGGTAGAATATATGGTAAGTAAATAATTTTACATCTTCATATTGGGAAAAGTTTTTTCTTAGTTACCAGTTACCTATTCTATTAAGCTAATTAAAAACAGCTAATTTTATTTCCGTGTATTATTTATCATGTAAATCACATAAGCTAAACAATGGTGGACGACAGTATTTAAAGTGTTACACCTCAGTTCTTAAGATAAAAGAAATTTTATAAAGCATGTTATAATCATATTATTATTATTTAAATGTTATAAAGAACAAATTATATTTATGTATAGATATTATACATAGGTTAAAACTATCATATGATATTATTTGCCAAAGGTTGTTCATTAATTAGTTATTAGTCCTAAGTCTTCATATTAATTGTCTTTAATTACAGTTTATACTTCCATTTAAAAATGATGTAATCACAGTTCATATTAGAATGTATCAGAGAAATATGACATTTCATGGTTTCACGTTACTGTAGGAGTGCAACAACCATTAAATAAACTGGCACTAGTTATAATTCAATGTTGTTGAACATATGAACAAAGACATAAATTTTTAGTGTAAATAATGATCTGGGGAGCTGTCTGAGCTCAGAACTATCTGAGATGCTGTGTTCTCAGTTTTATATGCCAAATAAAACATAATTCTCAGCAACAAAAACAGAAATGATCTGACCATGGCTTCCCTGGTGGCTCAGACGGTAAAGAATCTGCCTGCAATGTGAGAAACCCAGATTCGATCCCTAGGTTGGGAAGATAGATCTCCTGGAGAAAGGAATGGCAACCTACTCCAGTATTCTTGCCTAGAGAATGCCATGGGCAGAGGAGTTTTGTGGACTACAGTCCATGGGGTCGCAAAGAGTTAGACATGACTGAGTGACTAACAATTTCAGTTTCAGTTTCATGAGACAAATACAAAGAAGTTAGTAACTTCCAATTAAACAGGCATCCTATCAGAGTACAGGTCAGTCATGCAGGAACTAAAATACATTTTAACAGCTTTATTGAGATATAACCCACCTTCTATAACACTTATTTTTTTAAGTATATAATTCAGTGGTTTTTAGAATAATTACAGAATTGTACAACCATTACCATAGTCTTAGAACATTTTCATCACCTCCCCAAAAAAATCTGTACCATAAACTATCACTCCCCAACATGCCTCCATTTCTTCTCTGAAGCTCTAGGCAGCTGTCTGTCCTCAGTCTCTATAGATTTGCTTGTTGTAGAAATTTCAGTAAATGATATCATGTTATATGTAATCTTTTGTGACTGGCTTCTTTCACTTAGCATATATTTAAGATTCATCTGAGTTGTAGCGTGTATCAGTACAGCATTCCTTTTAATTACCAAATAATATTCCATTATAGGGGTATACCATATCTTCTCTTTACATTCTTCAATTAATGGGCATTTATTCAGGTTGCTTCCACTTTGAGGCTGTGAGGAGTAAGGCTCCTGTGAACACTCATGTAAGCATTTGTGTGGACATATGTTTTGATTTCTGTTAGGTAGATCTGTGTAGAGGTGGAATTGCTGGGTTATCTGGTGTCTCTGTGTTTAACACTATGGTATAAATGAGGTATAATTTTTTCATGATCTCCCAATCTAGGATAAAATCAGGGCTAAGACTTTTAACTGCCTTTTAGTGAAATTTAAGAAAATAGTTAAATTTGTTCTGAGTACTCATTATCAGGAATATCAATTGAACTTTGAATTTTATGTAATTCAGTGCAGAGTACTATAAAGCTTTGCTAAATCTCTTTGAATTAAACATTCTGATTGAGAAATATAGAAAGAGCTATTGAAGGGTGACCAGAAAGCTATTTGCATAGGTTTTAGTTCCTCATCCTTACTGACAATTCCACCCATTACCTGCAAACTTCCCTTTTGTGCATTTTTCCTCTTTTTGTTGTAAGACAGTGGTGAATATTTTTTGTGTTTCCTTATTCTAGGTATATATGTTTATTACCTCCTGCTTGGGATATGTGAATTCATTTTAGTCTTTACAGTCCTGTTAATTTCCCTCTGGAAAGAGGGAAAGGCACTTTTAAAAGTAAAACACCTTTCCTTGGCTAACGTTCTTTCAGGCACTACTCTTTTGCCCAGGAGGGTGAGAGAGGGGCTGTCTTTTTAAATTGTAGATTCTATCTTTTTTATCTATTTGAATTATTCTTTTAATCCACTGTCAGACCAATTCTTGACAGAAATTTCCCTTTACTCTTTACTACACAGCCTTATGAAATCACCCAAGCAGATTTCCCCTTCTCCCTTTATTTCAACATAAATCTATTTAAAGAGGTATTTTTCTAGGGGAAAAAAAGACAAACTCTGACCACTTAACCTTCATTCTTAGAGATATTCAAAGCAAGGGAAAAAGTATAGTTGTAGTAAGTGGCCAAAGAATTCACTGACCACAAAATAAACAAACAAACAAACAAAACAAAGCACTGTAAATAACTATAGAAACAGACAAATATACAAAACAACCTCTGAACCAATTCCCGCATACAGTTTTTTAACTGTTAGACAAATGTGAATACAAGTGCAAACATATACACAAACAAACCCACTGTAAGAAAACACAAGATAAGACTTCTGTGAACGTTGTCAAGGGATAATTCTTTAAAAGTTAAACATGACTCGATGAATATAGAATGAACCTGTCAAAGATTTATTCAACTCCTTATTGAGAGAGCTGGTAAGATGGCAAAACATTTAGTTTAAAGAGCATTCCAGGAACTGTTTGAAAAAGGAATGTTAGAATAACATTACTAGGTTAGATACAAAACTATGTTACGTCCTTCGGGGCAATAAAAAAACATATGTTTTGGGTTTTCTTTTCTACCGAACAAAAATCTACAATTCTGGGATGTAATCAGTAGTAATTAGCAAGTCAAACAAAATATATTTCCCTAAATTATTCTTGGGTAGGCCAGTTAAACACTTCTGCAGTATAATAATAAAAGGATATCTGCCCTCTTTTTGCCTCACTTCCAAGTTTTAGATACCTTTTTTCCCCTAAAAATGCATAGTTGTTCTTCCTAAGCTTCCTTTTGAAGGGCTTTTGTTTTTCTTAGTATTATAACAGAGATTTGGCCATGGAATGTGTCAAATTCAAAACACTGGTCATTGAAATTCTCAAATTTAAAATATGGCATGGAAACTTTGGATTCTACACTTGACTCCCCCTCTTGGGAGTCCTTTACGTCACTCAAATATCAAAATACCTCTCTGATCTCATCTTGGGGAGGAGTTCTTTAACTCCAACCCCAAGTTTAACCAATTCTTATGGTCCAGACTGCTCTCCAAGTTCTCAATTCAGATAGTAAATCATCGTAAACCCAGTGGAACAAGAGCCCTTTCAGGTGGCCACCAGACTTTGACATTCAAGAGATAAAATTGCCGTAGATCAGCAAAAAAATACTCCAGGCTCAGGAAGAGAAGCAAGGGTACATGCCATGAAGTTCCTTGATCCAGTGGCTGCTAGCTTGCGATGAGTAAATCTCCATGGGACCTCCAAGAACCGTGACAACAAAAATCAGCAAACTATGGGCTGTGTAGCTTGAGTCTACAACCTGTTTTTGTATGGCCTGCTTGCTGAGATTGGTTTTTACATTTTTGGAGGGTTGTTTAAAGAAATTTTAAATAATATATAACATAGACCAGATGTGATCTATAAGGCCTAAATATTTGCTATCTCTCTATCTGTAAAGCTTCCCTGGTAGCTCAGATGGTAAAGAATCTGCCTGCAATGTGGGAGACCTGGGTTCAATCCCTGGGTTGGGAAGATCTCCTGGAGAAGGGAACGGCTACCCACTCCAGTATTCTGACCTGGAGAGTTCCATGGACAGAGGAGCCTGATAGGCTACAGTCCATGGGGGTGGCAAAGAGTCAGACAGGGCTGAGCAACAGGACTTTCACTTTCACTTTCCCTCTATAGAGTAAGTTTACTGATGCCTGCATATATATATAAAAAAAGATAATTTTGTTGTTAGCATGTATCGAAGAATTACAATAGATTCCCTGGTGTTTTGTTTTGTTTTTTAAAAGCTCTCTAGTAGGCTAATTCAAAGATTTGCTCTTCCTAGGGACATTTTATAGGAAAAGAGAATGGTTAGAGAAGTGTTAGATTCAACATCAAAAGAAAGTAGTATTTGGTTAAAGGCTACTAAACTCTTGGTTGATGACTTATCACTGGTGTTTTTTTAAAAAAGCTCTCTAGTAGGCTGATTCAAAGATTTGCTCTTTGTAGGGATATTATATAGGAAAAGAGAATGTTTAGAAAAGTGTTAGATTCAACATCAAAAAAAAATAATATTTGGTTAAAGGCTACTAAACTCGTGGTTGACAATTTATCAACTGCTTGGGTTGGTAACTAATCTCCCAGAATATCTTAATGTCGTTAAAGTTTATTAGAATAATTTAATTAAGCATTGTATCAGGAACATCAATTTCTTTCTGGGAGGAGGTTGGAAGTTATATTACACAAACAGATTTGACACACTTTTTCATTTATAAGGCAATGTATTAGTATATATTAAAAACATAACAATGGGTTACAATAAAAGTAGACTCTAGGATTCTTTTGATACCACATTATTAATATTTCAATTTAGGACTACCCAAATAGGAAGATGAAAAACTTGGAAAAGAGTCAAAAGACCATCACAAAGAGGATTAGAAGATTGGAAAAGCAAAATCTATGTGGAAAAAATGAAAGGACTTGGGATATTTCAGCTAAGATGAGGAATACAAGGAGAAATTGAATAATTACTTCCAGTGGTATAAAGGGATCTTCAGTTGAATCTAAAGAGTGATTGTATATCTCTTTTGAAAAGAGATAGAAGCTTAACTTTCAGCATAAGAATTTAAAAAGAATTTGCTGACACCAAGTCATCAGACTTGCCACAAATTTTCATAAAGGCTGTGTCTTTGTTTAAAAATTGAACAGAGTTGGGGCTCTCTGCCCTGCGTCGAATATGCTCTTGCCTGAAGGTTTAGACAGATAATCCCTTGAGATCAGCCTTGTGTTTTGCAGACCATACTGGGTGCAAACCACCACCTGATCTGCTCTCCTTTGAGGAAATTAAAAACCAGCCACTATCCTTCATAACATACTCTGTAACAGATGTGGTAGGGTTAACAAATATCTGTGTGGCAAAGATAAGGGGTAGTACTACCATAGAAGAACAGGGAAATATTCATAAGTATTTAAATATCTGGAAAGAGAAACCATAAAAATATTGCTCATAAGGCAGAGACCTGGAGGAAGGGAGGGAGCCATCCATATCTGAGGAGAGAGCCAAGAAAAGGGAACAGCAAACACAAAGGCATATCCTTGGCCTGATGGGCCAACAGCAAGGAAGCCAGTGTGGATGGAAGGCACTGGGGAAACTAGTAGCTATTAGGAGAGGAGACTGGAGGCTCACAGAGTGTGTGTCCTCCTCTCCTGTGAGTGCAGTGAGGGGCCATTAGAGGGTTCTGAGCAACTGAGGGTCAAACTATGACTTGAGTTTTATTTTATTTATTTATTTATTGTATTTATTTATTTGACTGTGTCAGGTCTTCCTTGCAGCTTGAGGGATCTTTGTTGCAATTCATGGGCTTCTCTCTGGTTGTGGTGTGCAGGTTCTAGAATGCAAGTGCTCAGTAGTTGAGGCACACAGACTTTGTTGTTCTGTGGCACATGGGATCTTAGTTCCCTGACCAGAGATCAAACCCACATACCCTGCATTGGAAGAGGATTCTTAACCATTGGACCACAGGGTAGTCCCATATGACTTGAGTTTTAGAAGGATCACTCTGGTTGCAGTATAGAGAAGCCATTAGCCAGTGGCTTCAGTGCTTTTGTAATCTTAAAAAATTGTTGAAGACTCCCAAAGAGCTTTACATGGGTTATACCTCTAAATATTTACTATATTGGGCTCCCCTGGTAGTTCAGACAGTAAAGAATCTGCCTGCAATGCAGGAGACCCAAGTTTGATCCCTGGGTTGGGAAGATCCCCTGGAGAAGTGAATGGTTACCCATTCCAGTATTCTTGCCTGGAAAAATCCATGGACAGAGAAGCCTGGTGGGCTACAGTCCATGGGATGACAAAGAGAAATTTAAAACTGTTAAGTATTTATTAACTTATTTTAAAATAACAAGAAAACATGTTAATACACATAATGTATTTTTATGAAAATAACTGTATTTTCCCCCAAAGAAAGACAATGTCGTCTTATATTGTTACACGTGTCTTTAATGCCTGACATTCATTATGTTCACTGACATCATATAGCCTCAAGAAAACTCTATACACTCACCAGAGAATGTGAGTTAAAAAGGCAAATCACATGTAGTATTCGTACAGGAATAGTTTTGACCTCACTGACTTTCTAAAAAGGCACAAGTTGAGGAAAAATAAAATGGTACAAACTAGACAGTAAGAGAAAAGGATGGAAACATGGAGACTGCTGCAAAAAACCACATGAGACATACTGGTGGTTGGGACTATAACTGGCAGTGTAATTAACGAGAAATGGTCAGATTCTGGATATAGTTTAAAAGTTGAACCATTAGGCTTTGCTGACAGAATACGCCTGGGTGCAAGATGAAGAAGTCAAAATTAGCTTCAAGGTTTTAAACCAGGGGAACCGTAATGTAGAAGATTGCGGGGACAGCAGATTTAGAGTTGAAATGAATTCTGTTTTGGACTTACTTATTTTGAAATGCCTATTCAACATCCAATTGTAAATGTCAAGTTACCAGCTGGATATATGTCCAGAATTCAAGGGAAAAACTTTTTATTGCCTTTACATCCCTCAGTACCTTTAAAAGAAAAAATGCATAAAGCTGAGTTTTCTGAACTTTTCAGTATCTGAAACATATTATTTATTCTACTTTCAGATTTGGAAGTTAGTTTGGTTGGATATTGAACTCTAGCTTGACAACAGCTTTCACTAAGAATTTCAAATGTTTCAAAGAGGACACCGCAATTTGGGAGTACTTTTAGGCATATTCCATTAATGGTAGATATAGAAAAACATACAGTAAATGGAATTTTTAGAATCCTGAAGCTTCCTAGGAGAGAAGGCTAACTAATATTTTAATTAAATAATGAGGTTGATAACTTATATTACTGCCAAGAACTTTTCAAAGTGTGCATGATTTAAACAGACTGCCACAGAGTTAGATTTCAAACCTAGGTCTTTCTGGCTTGAAAATTTGCATTGTAGCCATTGCATTATTTTGAAAAGGGTGAATGGAGATAACTTGCTTCCATTTTTACTTTTTAATGTGGCTGCTTATGACTAAACTTAGAGTTCTCAGAATACAGATGTTCAGTGAGGTAGTATATACCCATAAAAGAATAATATTAATACTTTTATTAGTTTTACTGTTGGCATATATTGCTTTGGACTAAGGATTTTATAATCAGCCTTAATGTGCGAAAATGAAATCATTTCATAGAGAAGAGAATTTGTATAAATTGCCCTGAAGTTTTACGTTAAAATACTGTTAATAACTTGTCAGTGCCACCATAAGGAACATACCCCACCTTTTTGAATGGTCTGCCTGGTAAGCTCAGTCAGCAGTGGTCAGAGTGGTTTAGAGGAAAGATATTTAGTATGATGATAATCTGTTCCTGCAAAATTTTCAGGAGATCTCTTCTTCACTAGGGGCTTCCCTGGTGACTCAGCAGTAAAGAATCTGCCTGCCAATGCAGGAGATGCACATCTGATCCCTGGGTTGGGGAGATCCCCTGGAAAAACAAATGGCAACCTGCTCCACTTATTCTTACCTGGGAAATCCCATGGGCAGAGGAGCCTGGTGGGCAACAATCCATGGGGTCACAAAAGTCGGACACAACTTAGCAATCAAAACAACAACAACATTCTTCACTAGAAGGGAAAAGAATTTTAGACCCAAACTGGAACCATGCCTAAGGGACCATATCACATTAGAATATTTGATATGCAAAAATAAGAATGTTTTAGGTGAGGCAACAAGGTGGCAACAAGCAGACATATTTGTAGAGACTGAAGAATGTGAGTATCTGAGAGCATCTTTACATTCACTCAGCTGTATTGAGATTTTTTTAAAAATTGAAATATACCTTGCTTTTAAAAAGCCCCCTTGTGCCACATCCAAATCTGAGCAGAATAGGTCCCTTATACGAGGAAACCACAAATGTTGAAAACAGTGGTGTTCCTTGATGTTCTTTGGCTGCACCAATGTTGGTTTAACTAGCATTTCTGGCAGTGCAATCACTTGAGTCTCAGAATTAGTTTGCTTAGAATTTTTATGTTTTCCTGTTGACACATTCAACCTGAATCAAAATTATTTGTGTGACATCATAAGCAGTGTAAGTATAGCATTTGTAAACAGTCTAAGGCTGTTAATATGTTAATTAATGTACTTGGGTGTGTTTGCTTGAAAACCTGGAAGCCTGTTTTAAAGTATATCTGTCATTTAGACTAATCTGAGAAAGAGTCAGAAAATGTTTAACCTCTCTGATGTTTTAAAAGAGTCATTCCCTATCTTTCAATGTCTCATATACCAACTAAATCATTTATTTAGTGAAATTATGGAAAGTAACAGACATACTGTACTTGAAAATAGACAGTTATATCCTCCTTTTAAGAAAAATTATGCCTAAGCATCATCAGTATTTTTATATTAGAATCACCCATGAAAATTAAAGAAATCCTCATTATCTTAAAAAAACACAGCATTTGATATAAAAATTGAACCTGTGTATTATCTTTCATTATCAAGTAATAAACTATCAATTTTTAAATTAAAAAATATGGACATACAACAGGAAAATGAAATAGCTGTACTCATTTAGGATGAGATAGATTCTACTCTTAAAAATTTTTTAAGTTTAAAGTTATTAAGTGCTTGACCAAGAGACTGAAGAGCTAAGAGATTTAAAACCAAAAGCCAAAAAGTTAGGAGCCAACACCAATGGAAAAGCAAACAGAAAATTAAAAGAAAACATCTCTTAATATGTTATTCTGAATAATATGAATTTAAAAAAACATTGCTGATTTTATAATGTAAGTTAATAGGACTTTAAAAAAATTATTTATTTTAATTGGAGGCTAATTACTTTACAATATTGAGGTGGTTTTTGCCATACATTGACATGAATCAGCCATGGGTGTATATGTGTTCCCCATCCTGAACCCCCATCCCACCTCCCTCCCCATCCCATCCTTCAGGATTATCCCAGTGCACCGATTCTGAGTGCCCTGTCTCATCCTTCAAACCTGGACTGGCAATCTGTTTCACATGGTAATACACGTTTCAGTGCTATTCTCTCAAATCATCCCACCCTCGCCTTCTCCCACAGAGTCAAAAAGTCTGTTCTTTACATCTGTGTCTCTTTTTCTGTCTCGCATATAGGGTCATCATTACCATCTTTCTAAATTCCATATTTATGTGTTAATATACTGTATTGATGTTTTTCTTTCTGACTTACTTCACTCTGTATAATAGGCTCCCGTTTCATCCACCTCATTAGAACTGATTCAAATGCATTCTTTTTAATTGGACTTCCCTGGTGGCTCAGACAGTAAAGCGTCTGCCTACAATGCGGGAGACCCGGTTTCAATCTCTAGGTGGGGAAGATCCCCTGGAGAAGGAAATGGCAACCTACTCCAGTATTCTTGCCTGGAAAATCCCATGGATGGAGGAGCCTAGTAGGCTACAGTCCGTGGGGTCACAAAGAGTCAGACATGACTCAGTGAGAATCAGATCAGATCAGATCAGTCACTCAGTCGTGTCCGACTCTTTGAGACCCCATGAATCGCAGCACGCCAGCCCTCCCTGTCCATCACCAACTCCCGGAGTTCACTGAGACTCACGTCCATCGAGTCAGTGATGCCATCCAGCCATCTCATCCTCTGTCGTCCCCTTCTCCTCCTGCCCCCAATCCCTCCCAGCATCAGAGTCTTTTCCAATGAGTCAACTCTTCGCATGAGGTGGCCAAAGTACTGGAGTTTCAGCTTTAGCATCATTCCTTCCAAAGAGATCCCAGGGCTGCTCTCCTTCAGAATGCACTGGTTGGATCTCCTTGCAGTCCAAGGGACTCTCAAGAGTCTTCTCCAACACCACAGTTCAAAAGCATCAATTCTTCGGCTCTCAGCCTTCTTCACAGTCCAACTCTCACATCCTTACGTGACCACAGGAAAAACCATAGCCGTGACTAGACGAACCTTTGTTGGCAAAGTAATGTCTCTGCTTTTCAATATGCTATCTAGGTTGGTCATAACTTTCCTTCCAAGGAGTAAGCATCTTTTAATTTCATGGCTGCAGTCACCATCTGTAGTGATTTTGGAGCCCAGAAAAATAAAGTCTGACACTGTTTCCACTGTTTCCCCATCTATTTCCCATGAAGTGATGGGACCGGATGCCATGATCTTCTTTCTGAATGTTGAGCTTTAAGCCAACTTTTTCACTCTCCACTTTCACTTTCATCAAGAGGCTTTTGAGTTCCTCTTCACTTTCTGCCATAA
>NW_011495027.1:7626988-7627124 GCF_000754665.1 Bison bison bison
TTGCATTTCTTTTCTATGGGAATGGTCTTGATCCTTGTCTCCTGTACAATGTCACGAACCTCATTCCATAGTTCATCAGGCACTCTTATCTATCAGATCTAGGCCCTTAAATCTATTTCTCACTTCCACTGTATAA
>NW_011495027.1:7627224-7645444 GCF_000754665.1 Bison bison bison
CTTCCACTGTATAATCATAAGGGATTTGATTTAGGTCATACCTGAATGGTCTAGTGGTTTTCCCTACTTTCTTCAGTTTAAGTCTGAATTTGGCAATAAGGAGTTCATGGTCTGAGCCACAGCCAGCTCCTGGTCTTGTTTTTGCTGACTGTATAGAGCTTCTCCATCTTTGGCTGCAAAGAATATAATCAGTCTGATTTCAGTGTTGACCATCTGGTGATGTCCATGTATAGAGTCTTCTCTTGTGTTGTTGGAAGAGGGTGTTTGTTATGACCAGTGCAATTCTTTATATTCCATTGTGTATATGTACCACAGCTTTCTTATCCATTCATCTGCTGATGGACATCTAGGTTGCTTCCATGTCCTAGCTATTGTAAACAGTGCTGCGATGAACATTGGGGTACACTGTCTCTTTCAATTCTGGTTTCCCCAGTGTGTATGCCCAGCAGTGGGATTGCTGGGTCGTATGGCAGTTCTGTTTCCAGGTTTTTAAGGCATCTCCACACTGTTTTCCATAGTGGCTGTACTAGTTTGCATTCCTACCAGCAGTGTAAGAGGGTTCCCTTTTCTTCACAACCTCTCCAGCATTTATTGTTTGTAGACTTTAAGATAGCAGCCATTCTGACTGGTGAGAGATCGTACCTCATAGTGGTTTTGATTTGCATTTCTCTGATAATGAGTGATGTTGAGCATCTTTTCATGTGTTTGTTAGCCATCTGTATGTCTTCTTTGGAGAAATGTCTGTTTAGTTCTTTGGTCCATTGTTTGATTGGGTCGTTTATTTTTCTGGAATTGAGCTGCAGGAGCTGCTTGTATATTTTTGAGATTAATTCTTTGTCAGTTGCTTCATTTGCTATTATTTTCTCCCATTCTGAAGGCTGTCTTTTCACCTTGCTTATAGTTTCCTTTGTTGTGCAAAAGCTTTTAATTTTAATTAGGTCCAATTTGTTTATTTTTGCTTTTATTTCCATTACTCTGGGATATGGGTCATAGAGGAATCTGTTGCAATTTATGTCGGAGAGTGTTTTGCCAATGTATCTTCTAGGAATTTTATAGTTTCTGGTCTTACGTTTAGATCTTTAATCCGTTTTGAGTTTATTTTTGTGTATGGTGTTAGAAAGTGTTCTAGTTTCATTCTTTTACAAGTGGTTGACCAGTTTTCCCGGCACCACTTGTTAAAGAGATTGTCTTTTCTCCATTGTATATTCTTGCCTCCTTTGTCAAACATAAGGTGTCCACAGGTCTGTGGATTTATCTCTGAGCTTTCTATTTTGTTCCATTGATCTATATTTCTGTCTTTGTGCCAGTACCATACTGTCTTGATGACTGTGGCTTTGTAGTAGAGCCTGAAGTCAGGCAGGTTGATTCCTCCAGTTCCATTCTTCTTTCTCAAGATTGCTTTGGCTAATTGAGGTTTTTTATATTTCCATACAAATTGTGAAATTATTTGTTCTGGTTCTCTGAAAAATGCCATTGGTAGCTTGATAGGGATTGCATTAAATCTATAAATTGCTTTGAATAGGACATTTTAAGTAGTCACCTTTCTGGTTTTTCAGAAACTCTTCTGTAGAGTAAGGGAAAACACCCTTGCCTGCTAATTCCTGAATTAAATCAAGAAGAAATTCAATTTTCAATTCTGTTATCCATGAAATGTTAGGTTTAGTGACTTACTTAGAATAATTGGCTCTAAAAACAGATCACCTGGGTTGTATTCAGGCTCCTCTACTTACTGCTATGTAACCCTGGGGACATTTGACCTATTAAAGTCTCCATTTCTTCTGTAAGGGTACCCACAACCTAGGTTGTTTTGAGATTAAATGATATGATACATGTACATGTCTAAACCTTAGCTCATACTGTGATGGAGATGCAATTTTTTTATTTATAAAGGGATCTTTGCTGTTAAGATTCACACTCACTGTTATTCTCAAATAAAAAACCTATAAAGTTAAAATGGACCCCATCAGAACTACAGTTCTAATGTTCAAAGCATCATCCTCATTCAGAAAATGTTCTGGAGGGTTAAATCATTACCATGCCTGTGGAGCTCCTTGTCATTATGCTCAGAGGACGAGGTCAGAGGCTGGGAGTGCCAAAATGAGTAAGGTAGTATCTGCCCTTATAGAATTTAACAGTGTGGGTGAGGAAATAGATGCATATATAAATAACCAAGGGGAGTGCAGGAGTGAACAGACCAGGTAGGGAGAGAGTTGATCTTGGCCTACATATGAAAACATGCAGCCACAGGCTTCCAGAATTGAACACTGCAGTTTACGGTCATGATCCTATCAAATGTTATCCTAGCCACATGCTCTTTCTGCAGGAGGGTGGGCCACCTGGTGGAGCCTGTCAGTCCTGATGTGCTAATCCAGGAGAGGTAAGGTACCTATTAACTATAGACACGAAATGAAAATGTGAGTCCATAGAGTACTGAAATCATTTTAAAGTAAGCAAATTCTGCTTTGGTAGGCCAAGCTGAAGCTCTCGTTTTTCCTTAAGACCTTCCCTGGTTAATAGGTTTACTTTTTATCAGAAAAAGAGGAAGTAGGTTTCTAGGGAACTAGATCTCAACCTCAATTGCATGTTGGCATCATCTGGGCACGTTTAAGAAGCAACTTCTTGCCTGGAGTGATTTTCTGATCTAACTGGACCTGGAACATTAGTATTTTTAAAGCTTTCCAGCTGATTCCACACATTGGGAGCCTCTACTCTATGTACCCTGGGTTTCATTTCCTCCAAGATTTTCTATTTCAAGATCCTGGTTCAGCCCAGATGTTGTCAACAGGTTTTCCTATGGATCATTCCTGATTTAACATCAGTCTGTGTGACTTCCTTTTGGGAACACATGGCGTTCTCTGCTGTTTCAATAAGTGATTTTGGCTCCTGGGGAAATACCCATCTTAGGCTCTGAGCAGAGCAGCTGGGGGCTTTCTCAGCTAGCACTCCGCCTCCGGGTTTTGAGTGTGAGTCTCACCCATTTTTCATGTCTCCATGGCATGACCAACCCACAGGTTCTGTTCTAGAACCTTCTATTGAATCATTTAACAGCGGGCTCTCCCTGTTTACCCTAAATCTGTTATGCAACAGTTTGAGACCTGCTTTTACATCAAAATTGAAGTACTTTGTATTTGGCCATAGTCAATCCATAAACTTTTAGGTTCTTACATCATCTGTTAGATTTACATATTCCTTTGCTATCTTGATTTTGATATTAATAACATGTCTGTGTAAGTTCTGTTTCTACTGGTTTATTCCTTCAATCAAAAAGTATCTGTTGAATGACAAATATGGGCCAGATACTCTCCTGGACATTAGGGACAAAGTGGTGTCCAAATCTGACAAAAATTTCTGCCTTCATAGGACTTATGGTCAAGGGGGAGGAGACGAGAAATACGTAAGTAAGTAAAATATGTGGTATGTTCAAAGGTACTAAATGCTATGGAGAAAAATAAGGCAGCACAGGAAGAAAGGGACTGCTGGGCCTGGGGTGGGCTCGTAATATATTAAATCAGCTTTGCAGTATTATCCATGCAAGAGCTGGTGAAGGCTCATACTGGAGTGGTAGTGACAGAAATGGTGAAAAGTGGTTGGCATCTGCATGAGTTTCAGCAGGGCCTGAAGAAGACAAGGGATTGAACCCTGCAGGTATCAGGAAGAGGAGAGTTCCAGGCAGAGGGTAGGATATTGGAAATACGAGGGCTCTGAGGCAGGAGTGAACCTAGGATGTTGAAGAAACTGCAGGAAATGCCAGTGTGTCTAGAGCAAGCCAGAGCGAAGAAGGCTATGACACTGGTGCTGAGGGTGGGGAGAAGGCAGATTACATAGGGCCTATAAAGACTTCTGTGAACATTTTTACTTTTTCTGAGTGAGATGGAATTATTAGAGGGTTTTGAGCACAGGAGAGACCCAATAGGACCATTTTGGCTGCTCAGTTGAGACAAATCTATGTGAGTCAGTGATAGAAACAGGGAGACCAGTTGTGAGGATATTGCAATAATCTAGCTGAGAGATGATGGCTTGGACCAGGGTAATAGCAACAGAGCTGAGTCAGAAATATCGAAATCTGGATGTATTTTTGAAGGTAGAGTTTGTTTCTCTTAAGTGTCTAATATATTTTCACATTTCTCTTGAAAGTTGGAACTCAAACTCCAGTTAGAGACCAAGTAATGCTAGTTATAACAAAAGGTTGACTTGCAGGCTCTTGTTACCACCAATTCAGTGCCCTGATTTTTTTTACAGAATGATGGTAGGTGCACCATGGCTTCCCATAGTCCTGACTTTCCCATTTTCCTGCTCTTGTGCATTGCTAGGCATTTGCCATTGAGAATTCTAACCTAAACTATCAATGATCACTCTTGCCTGCTATTGTTTAGTAAGTACCTGTCCTTCCCTTCTTTCAGTCTTTACCTTATTCAGTGGTAGGTCCCTGGAAGGTGATTTAGACAGGCAATGGGAGTGAAGAACGTGATACCGCTACCATTATTACATAAGAGCCCAAGGTTCAAAATAAATCAGGTCGAAAACACCTCTTTTCCCACTCCTCCTCTGTCTTCCCTCTTCCAACTTCCTGAACAAAGCAGAGAAAATTTTCCTTTTCAACCTCCATGTAAATCTCCCAGGGGGCCTTTTATGCCTTCCTTGCTTCTCTGCCCCAAAGTAGAGTGTAGGAATCATGAGAAAAATGTAGAGTGTTGCAAAAAAAAAAAAAAAAAATCTGGTGATTCTCTTCTTCAAAACTAAGTAAGCCTAACTCTAAATTCTGGTATTCATGTAAATATTTCTGTTATACTGGCATACCTTGGAGATGTTGTGGGTTTGATTCCAGACTACCACAATAAAGCAAATATCATGATAAAAATGAGTTACACCAATTTTTTGGTATCCCAGTACATATAAAATTTATGCTTATACCATACAGTAGTCTGTAAAGTGAGCAATAGTATTATGTCTAAAAAACAATGTACATACCTTAATTTAAAAATATTGTATTGCTAAAAAATGTTAACTATCATCTGAAAATGTTGGGAGCCCACAGACTTTCAATTTGTAAAAATCACTGTATTCGTGAAGTACAATAAAACAGGTATACCTGTTCATTTTTAACAACTGAGAGAATTCCAAAACATGTGTATACTCATATTCATTATTCATTCATTTATGACATTATGACAGCAACCATTTATTGAGTCCTTTTTATGTGCCAGGCACTGTTCTGCACACTGGGAGGTACAAGTGAACAAAATGAAGTCCCTGTTTCTTAGGAAATGTACCTTATAATGCAGGAGAAAGACAAAACACAAATAGATAAGCCCATATGTAGTACATCTGATAAAGATAATACTGTTGATAAAAGTCACTTAGGAGAATGAAAAAATGGACTGCTGGGATAGTGTGCCACTGATGGTGGCAAGTTAATAGTAATATTTTAAAGAAGGTCACCAGAGACAGTGTTACATTATCATAATAATGATGATATGACATTTTCACAGTAACCTAAAGGAAGAGAGTGATTCAATCTCACATCTGGTAGGAAAACGCTCTTTGCTACAGGAAGTCCTTAGGTAGTTATCTTGTACTTCCTAGTGACTTCATCCTGTCCCATGGCTTTAATCCCTTCCTGTACCTTGATGAGCCCCTAATTTATATTCCTGGCCAGATCTTTCCTAAATCTAGCCTAGTATATCAGACTTTCTGGCGTCCCTCCCCTTAAATGTCTTAATCAGTTCAGTTCAGTTTATTTGCTCAGTCGTGTCCGACTCTTTGCAACCCCATGCACTGTAGCACACCAGGCTTCCCTGTCCATCACCAACTCCCAGAGCTTGCTCAAACTCATGTCCATTGAGTCGGTGATGCCATCCAACCATCTCATCCTCTGTCGTCCCCTTCTCCTCCTGCCCCCAATCCCTCCCAGCATCAGGATCTTTTCCAGTGAGTCAGTTCTTCCCATCAGGTGTCCCAAGTAGTGGAGCTTCAGCTTCAGCATCAGTCTTTCCAATGAATATTCAGGACTGATATCTTTTAGGATTGACTGGTTTGATCTCCTTGCAGTCCAAGGGACTCTCAAGAGTCTTCTCCAACACCACAGTTCAAAAGCATTAGTTCTTTGGCGCTCAGCTTTCTTTATGGTCCAACTCTCACATCCATACATGACTACTGGAAAAACCATAGCTTTGACTAGTCAGACCTTTGTTGACAAAGTAATGTCTCTGCTTTTTAATATGCTGTCTAAGTTTGTCATAGCTTTACTTCCAAAGAGCGAACGTCTTTTAACTTCATGGCTGCAGTCACCATCTGATTTTAGAGCACAAGAAAATAGTCTGTCACTGTTTCCATTGTTACCCCATCCATTTGCCGTGAAGTTATGGACCAGATGCCATGATCTTAGTTTTTTGAATGTTGAGTTTTAAGCCAGCTTTTTCACTGTCCTCTTTCACTTTCATCAAGAGGATCTTTAGTTCTTCTTCGCTTTCTGCCGTAAGGATGGTGTCATCTGCATATCTGAGGTTATTGATATTTCTCCTGGCAGTCTTGATTCCAGCTTGTTCTTTATCCAGCCCAGCATTTCACATGATGTACTCTGCATATAAGTTAAATAAATAGGGTGACACTATACAGCCTTGACATACTCCTTTCCCAATTTGGAACCAGCCTGCTGTTCCATGTCCGGTTCTAACTGTTGCTTCTTGACCTACATACGGATTTCTTAGGAGGCAGGTCAGATGTTCTGGTATTCCCATCTCTTTCAGAATTTTCCACAGTTTGTTGTGATCCACACAGTCAAAGGCTATGGCATAGTCAATAAAGCAGAGGTAGATGTTTGCTTTTTCTATGATCCAACGGATGTTAGAAACTTGATCTCTGGTTCCTCTGCCTTTTCTAAATCCAGCTTGAACATCTGTAAGTTCTCAGTTCATGTACTGTTGAAACCTCACTTGGAGAATTCTGAGCATTACTTTGCTAGCATGTGAGATGAGTACAATTGCGCTGTAGTTTGAACATTCTTTGGGATTGGAATAAAAATTGACTTTTTCTAGTCCTGTGACCACTGCTGAGTTTTCCAAATTTGCTGGCATTTTGAGGGCAGCACTTTCACAGCAGCATCATTTAGGATTTGAAATTGCTCAGCTGGAAATTCCATCACCTCCACTAGCTTTGTTTGTAGTGATACTTCCTAAGGCCCACTTGACTTCACATTCCAGGATGTCTGGCTCTAGATGAGTGATCACACCATTGTGGTTATCTGGGTCATGAAGATCTTTCTTGTATAGTTCTTCTGTGTATTCTTGCCACCTCTTATCTTCTGCTTCGGTTAGGTACAAACCGTTTCTGTCCTTTATTGTGCCCATCTTTGCATGAAATATTCCCTTGGTATCTCTAATTTTCTTGAAGAGATCTCTAGTCTTTCCCATTCTATTGTTTTCCTCTGTTTCTTTGTATTGATCACTTAAGAAGGCTTTCTTATCTCTCCTTGCTATTCTCTGAAAGTCTGCATTCAGATGGGTATATCTTTCCTTTTCTCCTTTGCCTTTAGCTTATTTTCTTTTCTCAGCATTTGTAAGGTCTCGTCAGACAACCATTTTGCCTTTTTGCATTTCTTTTTCTTGGGGATGGTCTTGATCAGCACAATGTTATGAGCCTCAGTCCATAGTTCTTCAGTCACTCTATCAGATCTAACCCCTTCAATCTATTTGTCACTTCCACTGTATCATCATAAGAGATTTGATTTAAGTCATACCTGAATGGCCTAGTGGTTTTCCCTACTGTCTTCAATTTAAGTCTGAATTTGTCAATAAGGAGTTCATGATCTGAACCACAGTCAGCTCCTGATCTTGTTTTTGCTGACTGTATAGAGCTTCTCCATCTTCAGCTGCAAAGAATATAATCAATCTGATTTCACTATTGACTATCTGGTGATGTCCATGTGTAGAGTTGTCTTTTGTTTGTTCGAAGAGGGTGTTTGCTGTGACCAGTGCATTCTCTTGGCAAAACTCTGTTAGCCTTTGCTCTGCTTCCTTTTGTACTCCAAGGCCAAACTTGCCTGTTACTCCAGGTATTTCTTGACTTCCTACTTTTGCATTCCAGTCCCCTGTGATGAAAAGGACATCTTTTTTGGTGTTAGTTCTGGAAGGTCTTGTAGGTCATCACAGAACCATTCAACTTCAGCTTCTTCAGCGTTAGTGGTTGGGGCATAGACTTGGGTTACTGTGATATTAAATGCTTTGCCTTGGAAACGAACAGAGATCATTCTGTCATTTTTAAGACTGCACCCAAGTACTGCATTTCAAACTCTTTTGTTGACTATGAGGGCTACTCCATTTCTTTTAAGAGATGCTTGCCCACAGTAGTAGATATAATGGTCATCTGAATTAAATTTGCCCATTCTGGTCCATTTTAGTTCACTGATTCCTAAAATGTCATTGTTCACTCTTGCCATCTCCTTTTTGACCACTTCTGATTTACCTTGATTCATGGATCTAACATTCCAGATTTCTATGCAATATTGCTCTTTGCAGCATCAGACGTTACTTCTATCACCAGTCACATCCATAACTGGGCATTGTTTTTGCTTTGGCTCTATCCCTTCATTCTTTCTGGAGTTATTTCTCTACTCTTCTCCAGTATCATATTTGTTGTTGTTTATCACTAAGTCTTGTCTGACTCTTTGCAACCCCATGGACTGTAGCCTGCCAGGGTCCTCTGTCCATGAAATTCTCTAGAATTTCTCAAGAATACTGGAGTGGGTTACCATTCTTTCCTTCAGAGGATCTTCCCAACCCGGGAATCAAACCCAGATCTCCTGCATTGCAGGCAGATTCTTCACTGTCTGAGCCACCAGGGAAGCCCTGTCTCATATATAGTATGTCTCTAATTAAATTACTCATGCCCTCCCCCAAACCACCTCTTTCTGTTGTTTCCTTCAGAAACTGTCATCTCTGTCCGTTCTGTGTCTCAAGTTAAAAATCTTGGTGTTATCTTCTTCTGTCTCACACCCCACATCTGATCCATCATATACATCATGAGTTACTCATATTGGGGAAAACTAGAAAAGAAGGAAACTTGGGGAGTTGGGATGAAAAAATTGAGGTTAAATATTAATAGAAAGCAGAACAGTAATAGAAGTATCTGCAGGTGGTATTTGATGATATGAAGAAAATGAAGCTAAGGGATCATATGCCCTAGAACTCAGGTTGACATAAAATTACATCATAAGTCAGATTCTCCTAAAAGAGCCACAATCTCAGAGTGGTCCACCTGTTTGGATATGTCTTAGCATTAAGAATTAGTTGGCAGAACTCAGGCTGTAACTCCACATGTTGGGATAAGACTTTAAGTACCCATGGGAATTTTTTACATAAATGGCACCTGAAGCATTTTCTGTCCCCCGTGTGACCTGAATGGGGAAGCAAGAAATTCAGAATCATAATTTTAAAAAAGACAATGAACACTTGAACCATGTTTTTAAAAACAACAAATCCTCTTTGTGGGCATATCTGCAGTAAAGCAAAACACTTTGCTGAAGCATCAAGAAAAGGAGGTTCTGGTGCTTTTCTAGGGGCAAGAGACAGTTAACAGTGTCTCAACCAAATTAACTTGAATAAGAACAATGAGAAGGAAGTAAGTATTCACTGTCCTTCTGTTTTAATTTGGAATGTGTTTCCCAGTATTCAGATTCTCAGTACAGAAGGTTTTTGCTGTTTTGCTGCACTGAGTTCCTGAAAGTCACATGTAGAATCCCTAAACGAGACTGGAACGGTGTGAAATTGGGCGAATTTCATTCTCCACCCAGGGCTTCCCCCGTGGCTCAGTGGTAAAGAATCTGCCTGCCAATGCAGAAGACGTGGGTTTGATCCCTGGGTCAAGAAGATCCCCTGGATAAGGGCATTGGCAACCCACTTCAGTATTCTTGCCTGAAGAATCCCTCATACAGAGGAGCCTGGCAGGCTACAGTCCGTGGAGTCGCAAAGAATCAGACATGACTGAAGCAACTGGGCAGAGCAGCAGGTTCTCCACCCAAGGGTTTACCATTAAATGAAAAATAGGTGTAACCAAAAGTATCACATAGAAGTCCTTCTGTGGTTCTGATAAAATTCGGTTTTGCTAGCTATTTACAACAGAAGTGTCAGTGCCATACTAGTTACTCCCTTAAGAGAAACTGAGTCCTTTATAAAATTTAAAAAGATCTTTCCTCAGACCGTATGTCTCTCACAGTGCCAGATCTTAGACAACTGGATGCTAGTCACAAATCTGACTGCCCTGGATTTAGTCCTCAGATAATAGCTAACTCCCCAAATAGGAGTTTTTGTCAATGGATGACAAGGCTGAATTTCCCATTAAGGAGGTTGTTAGAGACTTAAAAAATTTCTTTCGCGAAGTGGAATGAGTCTGAACATTGGAATCTGACAGAGCAGAGTGGGAAGTTTTGCTTTGCCCTCACAGGCTTTGTAACCTTGGAGAAATCATTTCATCGCTCTTGCACATTTATTCTTCTGAAGAGCTAAGATAATACCTTACCTCATGGGTTTAATGTGGAAGCTCAGCAGATAAAACTTGATTAATACCTGCTGTGTAGTAGGCATAATAATATTATATGTTCATTGTTACACCTTTCCTCTCCCCTTTAAAAAAGGTGAGCTCTCAGTTTGTTTTTTTGTTTTATAAAGATTTGTTTGAGTGTGATACCTCAAGTTAGAGCTGAAGGCCATAAATGCCAAGCAATTCTTATTCTTCATAGTAAATTCCCTATCACATTTACCAAATTGGATTGTTAGCTCTATTGGTAATATTAGCAGTTGTCATATCTGAGTGCTAATTTCCTACCTAGAATAACAATTAGTGTTTGCCAGAATTACCTTTTATATACTTCCCAGAAACTCTGTGAAGGAAGATACCATCCTTTTCCCTATTTTAAGGAAGCAGAAGGATTGAGTAACTTGTTCATGGTCACCCAACTCCCCAGTGGCAGAGCCAGGATTCAGACCCAGGTACTTTGACCTCAGTGCTATGCCATGAACACTAGAGTAATCCTTTCATGCTCAAGAATTGCATTAATATGAATGTCTCTTCTTGCTTTAATCATCAGGGACATAACTTTTCCCTAAAAGTGGAGATCTGACATGGAAAATGTAACCTATTCTTTCTGTTTTTCTTTCTTTTGCCTTTTCCTATAATAAAACCAGAGCTCTAGACTGGGTGAGAGATTCTGTACCATTTGGGGAGAAAATAAGTGGGTGAAAGTAATGCATTAAACTGAACTTTTAAAATCATTTAAGATCACATGTCACTGAGAAAAGTCTCATTTGATCCCTGCAGACACTTTGCTTTCCCCTATTTGATTCTGTGAGTTAAAAGAAAGGTACAGATTATTTATTAGATCAGCTTAGTCTTTATTACTGTGCTTCCACTCCCTTGGATATTTTCTTTCTTTAATCTGTTTACATGTTTTTCGCCTGTTGCCATGGTAAAGCTCATTCCATGATGTGAGAGATCTCAGTGCCAAAGAAGGTTTTCCTAATGTTAAATCCTGTATTTTCACTTCCACATTTTATCTTGGTGTTACTAGGGCAACCCAAATAATTTCATTTTCTCTTTGAAGTTGATACCTTTTAAAGTTTTTATACCCTCATGCTGACTCATTCATGTTCTTACTATTTTTTTTGGTTTAATTCCTGCAGCTACTTCTTTACACACACATTTTCTGCTTCTCTATAATCATAATAGCAGACGTACTGCGGTGTAGTGATTAAGTATTGGGGGGATTACAAATCCCAGTGGGGATTAGAAAAAGCCTATGAACTTTCTCACCAGAAAAAAATAGCAGTTTAAGAAAAAAGATGAATATACAATGGGGAAAGGATTGTCTCTTTAATCAATGGTGTTGGGAAAACTGGACAACCACATGCAAAAGAATGAAACTGGAACACTATGGTATACCTTACACACAAATCAATTCAAAATGAGTTAAAGACCTGAATATAAGAAAGACCTGAAAGCATAAAACTCCTAGGAGAAAATACAGGGGATAAGATCATTGACATCAGTTTTAGCAGTGAGCTTTTGACACCCAAAGCAAAGGCAACCAAAGCAGAAATAAACAAGTGGGATTACATCAAACTAAAAAGCTTTTGTAGAGCAAAGGAAGCCATCAAGAAATGAACGGGCAACATATGGTATGGGAGAAATTGCTTGAAAATCATATATAAGTGATTAATATCCAAAAAATATAAAGAACTCATACAACTCAATAGAAAAATTCTAACAATCCAATTTTTAAAAATAGGCAGAGGATCTGAATAGATATTTTTCCAAAGACGACATACAAATTGCCAACAAGCACATGAAAAATGTTCTCAACATTACTTATCAGCAGGGAAATGCAAATCAAAACCACAATGAAATCTCACTTCACTCCAATTAGAATGCCAATTATCAAACTTCCCTCATGGCTAAGTGGTAAAGAATCTGCCTGCCAATGCAGGAGACATGGGTTCAATCCCTGATCCGGGAAGATCCCACATGCTGCAGAGCAACTAAACCTGTGTGCCACAGCTACTGAGCCTGTACTCTAGAGCCCGGAAGCCGCCACTACTGAGCTCACATCCCACAACCACTGAAGCCTTCATGCCCTAGAGCCCATGCTCCATAACAAGAGAAGCCACCACAATGAGAAGCCTGTTCACCGCAACTGGAGAGTACCTCCCATTCGCTTCAGCTGAAGAAAAGCCCGTGCAGCAATGAAGACCCAGCACAGCCAAAAACAAATAAGTTATATTTTTAAAAAGAAGGCCTATTGTCAAAAGGATGAGAAATAACAAGTATTGGTTAGAATATGGAAAAAGGGAAATCCTTGTGCACTGTTGGTAGGAACATAAATTGGTATGCGCTTGCATGCTAAATTGCTTCAGTAGTGTCTGATTCTTTGTGACCCTATGGATTGTGGCCTGCCAGGCTCCTCTGTCCATGGGATTTCCCTGGCAAGACTACTATACAAAACAGTATGGAAGTTCCTCAAAAAGTTAAAAATGGCCATATGATCCACCTCTGGGTCTTTATCTGAAGAAAATGGAAACACTGGCTGGAAAAGATATCTGTACCCCCGTGTTCATTGCAGCAGTATTTGCAACAACCAAAAGAGAAACAACATAAGTGTCCTTTGATGGATGAATGAATAAAGTAAATGTAGTAGCTATAAATATATACAATGAAATACAATCATAAAAAAGAAATCCTGCCATTTTCAACAGTATGAATGGACCTTGAAAGCATTGTGCTAAGTGAAAAAAGTGAGCCAGAGGAAAAGAAACACTGTGTGATCTCGCCTAAATGTAGAATCTTTAAAAAAAAAAGCTGATCTATGAAATCACAGATACAGAGAACAGGCTGGTGGTTATCAGAGGCAGAGGGTAAAGGGTGGTGGCTGAAATGGGTGAAAGTGGTTTGAAAAGTACCCAGTTATAAGATAAATGAATTCTGGGGACGTAACAGACAACATGGTGACTGTAGTTAACAAGACTGTATTGTATATTTGAAAATTGTGAAGAGAGTGGATCTTAAAAGTTCTCATCACAAGAAAAAAAAATTTGTAATTGTGTGGTGATGGATATTAACTAAACTTGCTCTGGTAATTATTTCACAATATATAATATCAGTATACCAAATCATTATGTTATACAGCTAAAAGTAAGACAGTGTTATATGTCAATTATATCTCTATTACAAAAATAACTAATGGATAGAAATATTCAATAAATAGTCTCTTTTACCCAAATGTATTTGGTTCTTGGATTTTGAATAGCAAGTTGGAAGAATTTGTATGGCAAAAATCTATCTCAATCTATTCCAGTTCAGATTGTCAAACTTAAGGTACCTATTTTTTCCACTTTTATTTGTACTTCATCCCAGGACAATTTCATGCCTGTTTTTATATCTTTGTCCTTCGCTGGCAGGTCTCTTGGCAAACTACCTGCAGAGGTTAAATGGTTAGTTGGTATGTTTCCTTCCTAATGCAGGTTGGGCTCACAGAAACCCTTTGGGTTTAAATCCATGCAAAGAGCTCAGGAGCAAAATGAAGGGATAACATTTTGAGTCTCCTTGAGAGCACATACTCAACTATCACTTCTTATTTCTCTTTTATCCCCAGTATTTGACACAGAATGTGTTTGGATAACAAATGTTGGAAGAGAGAATGGGAGGGAGGAAAAAGGAGGGAATAGGAAGAAAGAAGTGGAAGGAAGAAGGTTCTACCCAAGGGAGGAAAGGAGAAAAAAGTAAAACAGACTAAAGGAGACTCTCCTCTGACTAAAGACTGAATTTCCTGTGTGACTCAGAAGTCGGTTCCACAGGAGGAGTTCTAGAGAGATGCTGAGTGAGATGCTACTCTGCAGGCTGGTGCACATTTGGATGGATGCAGGTGAGAAGAGCAGCCTCTGGTCCTCATATCTGCCACCTTAGAAAAAGACTCCTGGGGAGTCCTCGTGACTTTTTGCCCTTTTCAGTCTAGGAACATGTAACTTGGGGACTCCCTCTGTCTCACAGAATCTGAACCAGCTCAGGTTACCCCTACCCTCATTGTCTCCAGAGATAGAAAATATCAAGTTCAACCTTATTTGAATAAACAGAACCTTTCTAATAAGTGATGGAGGGCAAAGTAAACGTCTCAAGGGGGAACAAAAGAGATCACATTGTAGACCTTTCATTCTGCCCGGATGTTCTCCTGGCCCTGCCCTTCCAACTTTACCAGAGTAACTATTCCTACCTCTACTTCCTGATTTCATGCAGGTGTCACTTCCTAAACCCCCAGTATCTCAGGTACCTCCATATATTCACTACCAGGGGATCTTAAACTTCCACTTCATTGTACCTGTCACAGTTGTGATTAAATGATGGTATGTCATGTTTTCTTTTTTTTTTTTTCACTGAATGTCTTTCCACCATCATATATGGTCCATCAGACAAAGGTTATGTCTGTCTTAATCAATGGTATATCCACATTAGTGAGCTCAATACCCTGCAAATAAAAGCTACTCTGGAACCTGTAGAAAGAGGAATAGCTGCCAGGCACTGTGTGTGGTAGGTGCAAGGGATGTAATAAAGCTTTTCAAAGGCATTGCATCTATCTTTGAAAAACTCTGTGCCTCTGGAGTAGCTATCTCTAATGATAATATATCCCTCTCTCAGCCTCCAGAAAAGAAAGATGAAAGATGAATCAAAATCCTGTGGCTTTTGACACCTTATCCCCCTAAATCCCACTTCTTTCCCACAAAAATACATCTTTCATATCTAAAAACACTGAGTAGAAATAAACCAATTTATCTTCTCACTAATTTCTGTTCCTTTGTTGAATAGACATTTATTTTGTTTTTCTGGAAACAATTTTGATTTATGTCTGTATAACCATTTTTTAAGGCCCTAGAACATTGGTCTGTTAAGTTTTTAACATGGGTCATCTGAAAATAGGATTAAACATTACAGGATGAGTAAAAACAAACAAATACCCACAGTTGTTCCATAAATTTGTCTTTTCCGTTGGCCCTAAGCTACCCAAAATATCATTCACTCATTCCTAAATCCCATTTTACTTCAGAACTTCCAGAACTCTCTCAGCTTTGAAATGTTTGATGTTCTTTTTTTTAGGCTTACTTTTAAAAAAACGTTTATTATTGGAGTATGATTGCTTTACAATATTGTGTTTCTGCTGTACAACAAAGTGGAAATGTTTGACTTTTAAAAATAACTTTTTACTTGTTTCTTCCTCACTGTTTCCTTCTAAATCTATTTTTAAATAAATGATTGTCTTTTCTACATAGCTTTTCAGTATTTGTGATTAACAATGAAAACTTCCCAATTTAACAACTCTTGAATCAATTTTGTTCCTTTCAAGCATCCTCAATCTACCTTTTCATCCTATTGATGAGGTTGTTTGAACAAAACCGCTTTAAATAACTAGATGCTTTAGATAACTAATTGTCAACATACAAGTTCATGTATTACTTGGCTTTAGTATCTTGTTTTCTAGGTCTCTGAACCATTTAAAAGTACATTTGACAGAACTCAGTATCTTTGAGATAGTTTTCTCAGGAAGACCTCATCTGGCCCCAAGCCATCTTTCTTAGTAATAATAATGACTGTGAGTAAACGATTTTAAAATACTAGACAGTTCATCTGTAAAGATGGGCACTGTTTTGGGTCTCATTTCTAGTTAGCTGATGGGCTCTAAATTTTTCTCTCTCTTTTCCTTTTGCTGACAAAGTATTTAAATGAATAAATCTGAGATTTCACACTGGGAACTGTTTTGGAACTTTGTTTTTAATGAATTATTCATTTGTTTGATGAACATATATTGAGCACCTGTTATGGGCCAAAACTGTTAGGTGTTGGGAAAACAATGGAGACCAACATTCATTTGGAAACCAAATAAATGAATGGGAAATGGTGCCTGTGACGGGGGCCACAAGAGAGATCCACAGTGCTGTAAGAGCCTGCAGAGCTGGATTTGACCTAGTCAGGGAGACCAAGGTTGGCTTCCCTTAGTAAGCAGTACTAGAAACCCACTCTGCAGGAGGCACAGGAGTCTGAAAAGTGAGGAGAAATTAACAAAACATCCCCATTATAGAGTTAGCACCACAAGGACCTGCTGTAGTTGCTGGTATCTCCTTTGTGGTGACTTCTCAAGAGCCCCACACAACACTCAGCCTTTGCAATCAAATAATGTATAGCACCACCTAGTTTCACTCTTCGCTTTTTTGGAGGGGGGAAATAGAAGTTTGTTTTTTTTTCCCCCAGTTTTATTTTATTTTTTTGATGTTGTTGTACAGCAGATTTTTATTATTTTATTTTTTTTAATTTTTTAATATAAATTTATTTATTTTAATTGGAGGCTAATTATTTTATAATATTGTATTGGTTTTGCCATACATCAACATGAATCTGCCACGGGTATACACGTGTTCCCCATCCTGAACCCCCCTCCCACCTCCCTCCCCATACCATCCCCCTGGGTCGTCTCGGTGCACCAGCCCCAAGCATCCAGTATTGTGCATCGAACTTGGACTGGCGATTCTTTTCATATATGATATTATACATGTTTCAATGCCATTCTCCCAAATCATCCCACCCTCTCCCTGTCCCACAGAGTCCAAAAGACTGTTCTATGCATCTGTGTCTCTTTTGCTGTCTCGCATACAGGGTTATCGTTACCATCTTTCTAAATTCCATATATATGCATTAGTATACTGTATTGGTGTTTTTCTTTCTGGCTTACTTCACTCTGTATAATAGGCTCCAGTTTCATCCACCTTATTAGAACTGATTCAAATGTATTCTTTTTAATGGCTGAGTAATATTCCATTGTGTATATGTACCACAGCTTTCTTATCCATTCATCTGCTGATGGACATCTAGATTGCTTCCATGTCCTGGCTATTATAAACAGTGCTGCGATGAATATTGGGGTATACGTGTCTCTTTCAATTCTGGTTTCCTCAGTGTGTATGCCCAGCAGTGGGATTGCTGGGTCATAAGGCAGTTCTATTTCCAGTTTTTAAGGAATCTCCACACTGTTCTCCATAGTGGCTGTACCAGTTTGTATTCCCACCAACAGTGTGAGAGGGTTCCCTTTTCTCCACACCCTCTCCAGCATTTATTGCTTGTAGACTTTGGATCACAGCCATTCTGACTGGCATGAGATGGTACCTCATTGTGGTTTTGATTTGCATTTCTCTGATAGTGAGTGATGTTGCGCATCTTTTCATGTGTTTGTTAGCCATCTGTTATGTCTTCTTTGGAGAAATGTCTATTTAGTTTACTTTGGCCCATTTTTTGATTGGGTCATTTTTTGATTGGAACTGAGCTGCAGGAGTTGCTTATATATTTTTGAGATTAATTCTTTATCAGTTGCTTCATCAGCTATTATTTTCTCCCATTCTGAAGGCTGTCTTTTCACCTTGCTTATAGTTTCCTTTGTTGTGCAGAAGCTTTTAAGTTTAGTTAGGTCCCATTTGTTTATTTTTGCTTCTATTTCCAATATTCTGGGAGGTGGGTCATAGAGGATCCTGCTGTGATGTATGTCAGAGAGTGTTTTGCCTATGTTCTCCTCTAGGAGTTTTACAGTTTCTGGTCTTACGTTTAGATCTTTAATCCATTTTGAATTTATTTTTGTGTATGGTGTTAGAAAGTGCTCTAGTTTCATTCTTTTACAAGTGGTTGACCAGATTTCCCAGCACCA
>NW_011495027.1:7645789-7648501 GCF_000754665.1 Bison bison bison
TTTGATTTCTTTCACCAGTGTTTTATAGTTTTCTATATATAGGTCTTTAATTTCTTTAGGTAGATATATTCCCAAGTATTTTATTCTTTTCATTGCAATGGTGAATGGAATTGTTTCCTTAATTTCTCTTTCTATTTTCTCATTATTAGTGTATAGGAATGCAAGGGATTTCTGTGTATTGATTTTATATCCTACAACTTTACTATATTCATTGATTAGTTCTAGTAATTTTCTGGTGGAGTCTTTAGGATTTTCTATGTAGAGGATCATGTCATCTGCAAACAGTGAGAGTTTTACTTCCTCTTTTCCAATTTGGATTCCTTTTATTTCTTTTTCTGCTCTGATTGCTGTGGCCAAAACTTCCAAAACTATGTTGAATAGTAATGGTGAAAGTGGGCACCCTTGTCTTGTTCCGGACTTTAGGGGAAATGCTTTCAATTATTCACCATTGCGGATAATGTTTGCTGTGGGTTTGTCATATATAGCTTTTATTATGTTGAGGTAAGTTCCTTCTATTCCTGCTTTCTGGAGAGTTTTTATCATAAATGGATGTTGAATTTTGTCAAAGGCTTTCTCTGTATCTATTGAGATAATCATATGGCTTTTATTTTTTAATTTGTTAATGTGGTGTATTACATTGATTGATTTGCAGATATTGAAGAATCCTTGCCTCCCTGGGGTAAAGCCCATTTGGTCATGGTGTATGATCTTTTTAATGTGTTGTTGGATTCTGATTGCTAGCATTTTGTTAAGGATTTTTGCATCTATGTTCATCAGTGATATTAGCCTGTAGTTTTCTTTTTTTGTGGCATCTTTGTCAGGTTTGGGTAGTAGGGTGATGGTGGCCTCATAGAATGAGTTCGGAAGTGTCCCTTCCTCTGCAATTTTCTGGAAGAGTTTGAGTAGGATAGGTGTTAGCTCTTCTCTAAATTTTTGGTAGAATTCAGCTGTGAAGCCATCTGGACCTGGACTTTTGTTTGCTGGAAGATTTCTGATTACAGTTTCAATTTCCATGCTTGTGATGGGTCTGTTAAGATTTTCTATTTCTTCCTGGTTCAGTTTTGGAAAGTTGTACTTTTCTAAGAATTTGTCCATTTCTTCCATGTTGTCCATTTCATTGGCATATAGTTGCTGATAGACGTCTCTTATGATCTTTTGTATTTCTGTGTTGTCTGTTGTGATCTCTCCATTTTCATTTCTAATTTTATTGATTTGCTTTTTCTCCCTTTGTTTCTTGATGAGTCTGGCTAATGGTTTGTCAATTTTATTTATCCTTTCAAAGAACCAGCTTTTGACTTTGTTGATTTTTGCTATGGTCTCTTTTGTTTCTTTTGCATTTATTTCTGCCCTAATTTCTAAGATTTCTTTCCTTCTACTAACCCTGGGATTCTTCATTTCTTCCTTTTCTAGTTGCTTTAGGTGTAGAGTTAGGTTATTTATTTGACTTTTTTCTTATTTCTTGAGGTATGCCTGTATTGCTATGAACTTTCCCCTTAGCACTGCTTTTACAGTGTCCCATAGGTTTTGGGGTTGTTGTGTTTTCATTTTCATTCGTTTCTATGCATTTTTTTATTTCTTCTGTGATTTGATGGTTATTCAGCAGCGTGTTGTTCAACCTCCGTATGTTGGCATTTTTAATAATTTTTCTCCTGTAATTGAGATCTAATCTTACTGCATTGTGGTCAGAAAAGATGCTTGGAATGATTTCAATTTTTTATTATGTTTTCTATTTTGTTTTGGTTAAGAATATATTATCTTCAGAAACAGGTGTATTTTAATGAATTGGTTTATATTTTCTGTATTTTTTTTTTTTTTCATTTAGATTTTTGGCACAGTCTTGGTCTGACTGAGAGAGTCTACAAGTAGACTTTGACCATATTCTCCTAGAGGCTTCATATACAGAAACTTCTTATGGCCTTTGTCAGCTTCCAGAAGTGAGACTCGAGGAAAGTTGAATATCATCATGTTAGATTTTATTTAGCTTTGCTGTGAGAAAAGAATTGGAAGGGGGAACTCATATAATGTCTAACTTGGAAAAGAGGAGCCATTAAATCAATATGTTAACTTTAGAGCCAAACCCAACAGATATTTTTCTTTCAAGCACAAAACTTTGCATTAAATGTTTACTGGCTGTATGGGTAAAAACAAATATTCCAATTTCCAGGTAGTTTTAATAGTCTGACAGTAAGATTCTGGTCATTTTCTCCTATAGTTCCCACCTACCTCCCCAGAGGCTGGAAGATCTGAACTTCTTTGTTCCATCATGGATCTTACTGAGCACAGCCAACAGAAAAGACAAACCAAAAGTTGACTTCTTGAGAACAACTTTCTTGAAAAGAGATTTACTCAGCATTTAATATTTTTCTGCTATTAACAACCCTACCATGTTCCCTGATCTTAAAAAGGGAAATTGTGAATGGTGGATTATTATAAAGATGAGTTTAATAAAAAAGATGATAAAAACAATGATACTATAAATCCTCTAGTCTTTCAGTCTCTCACTTTAACCATCAATCTCTTTGTTCACTGAGGAGTGTTGCTTTGGCTCCTACTGTATTTAACATGGCTGGAAATTTAAAATTTTACCCTATTAAACAACAAAAAAAGAGCTTAGTGGCAAAGTTTTGATAACAAGTTACTTTAACTTCCCTGTCACTCTTGATTGGCGCTCTGTTTTTTATAAGTTCCAGACCATCTATGTGTGTGAAAACT
>NW_011495027.1:7648601-7649640 GCF_000754665.1 Bison bison bison
CTGTAAAACACACCAGACTTTCTACTGAAACAGAAAAGGCAAGTCCCCCCACTCCCCCTACCCCAGCCCCCTGCCACAACCCCTGTAGAATCATTAGGAATTTAACTCAACAAACTATTGAGCCTTTTAGGCCCCAGAGCAAGCAATATGAAATAAAAGGTGACCCCTGCCTTTTCAATCTACTCTATTTGGTGAAAAATAAGCAAAAAACTTTAGTTTTAATGTTCTGGAGAGCAGGAATGTTTCTGTCCTCTCCACCTCTCCTCCCCGTCCCGTCCTCAGAAAGTCGCCTTCCAGGTAGATGGCTTCCGGCACTTGTTTTGTTTGAATTTTCTGGCCTGCGCTATATATTCATGGTGTTTCAGCTGCTTAGAACTGTTGTGCTTTCTTTATTCAAGGGGGAAAAGTGAACCTCAGTCTCTTTTTGCCCTTTGAAGGAAGAGAGACATCATCTTCAAAACAATCACTACAGATATACTCAGTTGAAATCTAGACTTGGTTTTTGGATGTGGAGACTGATGAGAACTGAAATCTTGTCTAAATTACATTTGAATGATATCAGCCATTTAAGGGGAAACACAGCATCTGAATGCAAAGTTCCAAAGAATAGCAAAAAGAGATAAAGCCTTCTTCAGTGATCAATGCAAAGAAATAGAGGAAAACAACAGAATGGGAAAGACTAGAGATCTCTTCAAGAAAATTAGAGATACCAAGGGAAAATTTCATGCAAAGATGGGCTCTATAAAGGACAGAAATGGTATGGACCTAACAGAAGCACAAGATATTAAGAAGAGGTGGCAAGAATACACAAACGAACTGTACAAAAAAGATCTTCATGACCCAGATAATGACGATGGTGTGATCACTGACCTAGGGCCAGACATCCTGGAATGTGAAATCAAGTGGGCCTTAGAAAGCATCACTACGAACAAAGCTAGTGGAGGTGATGGAATTCCAGTTGAGCTATTTCAAATCCTGAAAGATGATGCTATGAAAGTGCTGCACTCAATATGCCAGCAAATCTGGAAAACTCAGTAGT
>NW_011495027.1:7650138-7655040 GCF_000754665.1 Bison bison bison
GCAGAGTACATCATGAGAAATGCTGGGCTGGAAGAAGCACAAGCTGGAATCAAGATTACCAGGAGAAATATCAATAACCTCAGATATGCAGATGACACCACCCTTATGGCAGAAAGTGAAGAGGAACTCAAAAGCCTCTTGATGAAAGTGAAAGTGGAGAGTGAAAAAGTTGGCTTAAAGCTCAACGTTCAGAAAATGAAGATCATGGCATCTGGTCCCATCACTTCATGGGAAATAGATGGGGAAACAGTGGAAACAGTGTCAGACTTTAGTTTTTGGGGCTCCAAAATCACTGCAGATGGTGACTGCAGCCATGAAATTAAAAGACGCTTACTCCTTGGAAGGAAAGTTATGACCAACCTAGATAGCATATTCAAAAGCAGAGACATTACTTTGCCAACAAAGGTTCGTCTAGTCACGGCTATGGTTTTTCCTGTGGTCATGTAAGGATGTGAGAGTTGGACTGTGAAGAAGGCTGAGTGCCGAAGAATTGATGCTTTTGAACTGTGGTGTTGGAGAAGACTCTTGGGAGTCCCTTGGACTGCAAGGAGATCCAACCAGTCCATTCTGAAGGAGATCAGCCCTGGGATTTCTTTGGAAGGAATGATGCTAAAGCTGAAACTCCAGTCCTTTGGCCACCTCATGCGAAGAGTTGACTCATTGGAAAAGACTCTGATGCTGGGAGGGATTGGGGGCAGGAGGGGAAGGGGATGACAGAGGCTGAGATGGCTGGATGGCATCACTGACTCGATGGACGTGAGTCTGGATGAACTCTGGGAGCTGGTGATGGACAGGGAGGCCTGGCGTGCTGCAGTTCATGGGGTCGCAAAGAGTTGGACACAACTGAGCAAATGAACTGAACTTAACTGACAGCCTTTTCAGGGGTTTAGAATCCTATGGGATAGGGGTGAGGGTCAAGTATACACTAACATCCTGGAAGACTATTTTTGGTTTAAGGAAGGTGGAAACAGTGTGGAATGAAGAGGTGACTGAGAAGAGCAGTGAGGTGCAGAGAGCTGAAGCCTTAATTCTCAGAGAGACTTTAGGTGTATTTAGAACAGAGATGAGGGAGAGAATGAATAACATTTGATGATAATCTTTTATGGTCAGGTTTTAAGAAACTATTAGATCACTTAGCTCATTTTTGGAAAAAATTTCTGAGTTTACTTCAAATGTACAGAATAAACATTAAATAATTACTAGTGTCATTTAGATGTAGCTGAAGTTCTTTGACAAAAATTCCAAAGAAGTAAAAATCTCACCAAGATTTATAAATGCCGTATTCTAAACTGTTATATTGTAAATAAGGCTTTTATGTTTGGATCTGTTTCTGTCACTTGTTTCTTAATAGACTAATGTTCTGATAAGGGAATCACAAAACATGGCCATTGGATACTGACTGGTGCTTAAGAAGTCATCATCGATCGATATATCCTCTTTGTAACTAGTGACAGACATCGTACATTAAATTTTCAATGACCCTTAACTTTGAAATTATAAATTATTCCTGACTCTCATTCTCTTCTCAAACAGTTTCTTCAGTAGTGGGTGTACTTTGAATAATCATTATTCAATGATTGTGAAGCTATGTGGTAATAGTCACACTCTTATTGCAGTATCAAGCTATAAGAGAGGATAACAGTAGAAGAATTGTCTTAACTACAAAGTGCTCATTTGGGTGTGTGTGTCTGTTTATGACTATGTTTGCATGTTTAGGCCTCTTTGAATTTAACAAAAATGTGTTGAGGGTCTGTTCTAAGACATTGTGCTATTTTCTAGAAGATACAAAGATCAACAAGATATAAATCCTGTCCTCAGTGAAATAAAAACAGCAACCTCTTTAAATGCACCATTGGCACTGGAAACAGTAATCAAAGATCAATTACAATTCATGCTCTCACGGGAATTTGTTTAATGCACATTCTCCTAGAAGTGTACACAGGGGTGAGGCAGGCACTTTGTCTGTTTTATTCGCCCAGCACCTAATACAGTGCTTGACATACCTTAAACTTTATATTTTTAGTGTACATTTTAATATATATTTCTTATAATGCTATAATTATTTATAGCAAGTACACAAGTAAATGAAATATGCTTGTGAGAGAAAAATAAGCTACTGATAATAGTACATAACAAAATTTTAGTAAATTAAAAACTTATGACTATGCTAAAGATAACTGTGGATACTGGTGTGTAAAGCAATAGCCTTGTGATATACGGTCTGAAGCAGTGATTAAAGGGTTTTTCTTTAAATATGGGAAGGATATAATGAGAAAAATGTTATAATTATATCTTAATTGACAACTAAAATAATGTTTAAAATAATTTTGTTTATTTGGCTGCACTGGGTCTTTGTTGCAGTATGGGGATCTTTTATTAATAGTTGCAATCTCTTAGCTGCTGTGTGAGAACTGTTAGTTGCAGCATTTGGGATCTGGCCACGGATGGAACCCGGGTCCCTGCATTGGGAGCTTGGAGTCTTAGCCACGGGACCATCAGGGAAGTCCCCAAGGAGTAATTGTTGTTCCCTACCACTCTTAGAAAAACAGGTTAAGCTCATTTTGAACGCTTCCCAAATAATGTGATTGGGCCATTAATTTAACACATGACATCATGGAAATATTCAAGGAGATGATAGTACCAAAGTATCCATTGCGTTGTCAGATCAACTTGCCTTCTGAGTCTAAAGTTCTCATTTATGGGACTGTAAGAGCGCTAGAGCTTAAGAATCCTTTAAGTATATTAATAATAGTTTATTTTTCATTTTATGTTTTCAAAGAGAGACATGAAACAAGAAATTCTATTTAAGCCATTTGTTTCTTAGTATATATTTTAGATTCTTTGCATTCAGATCAGTGTGATGTATTATTGACTAAAAGCTGTAGAGTAAGGGGTAAGGTTTGATTAGAAGTCAAGACACCACTGGCTGTGTTCCTTGGGCAAGTCACCTAATCTCTCTCCACTCAAGTTTTTACTCATAAAATGAGAGTTATGGAGTGGATGACTTCTGAAAGAGCCTTTCAGATTCTCTGAACAGTTATAACCCACCTCTGAGTTTCTTTCAATTAAATAGATTTCTGTAGAACCATATAATCATGGTTTTCTTTAGTGGATTTTTCTTTAAAAAAAAATTATCATGTATACTGCAATTGCAGAGTAAAATACAATCCAGAGTCATGCTCTCCTAAGAGAGAAATAAATCACTTTTATATAATTAGGAAATCTGGCTTTTTGTCCTGTTTTTTATTTCCATCTTTGCATTGCTAAAGGAAGAGTAATTCGTTTTATAATTGATGTTTTGAACATATTCTGATGAGTTTATTTTTATTGGTACTGCTGAAAGAACCCATAAATAAATCATGGTATTCCTGTGCTCTTTCTGTCTTGCACTTCTCTGCACTGGCCTTGGCTGTGCCAGTGTCAAGGCCCTGCACCGTGGGATCTTCCTCCCGTGACAATACTTAGACACCCACTTTGCTTTTATAATCATTATTTCCAAACCAAAAGGCAATCACCCCTCCTATCTTTATCAGAATTACTAGTTACTCAGTAATTTATTCAGCAAATATTGAGTGCCTACCATATGTCAAGCATTACTTTCTAGGTGCTGGGACACATCAATATACAAAATAAAATTGAAAAGAAAATTCCTGTCATCATGAAACTTAGATTCTTTTAGGGGAGACAGACAATACATTAAGGAATGTATAATTTTTGGCAGATGGGATGTGGGATGTAAGAGATGAAGAAGACTCAGGATGACTCCAAAAATTTTGATCTAAGCAACTGGATAGACATAGTTGCCATCAAGGGAGGAAAGTTGCAAGAGGAACAGGGCTTTGCCAGGGATAGGAGAGGTAGGGATAAGGAAATGGAACTGGAGTTGGTTCCAGACATCCTGAGTTTAATGTGTCTACTGGGTGTCCAGATGGTGATACCAAGTTGGCAGCTGGGTCCACCATTTAAAGCATGATGACTTCATGTGCTCACAAGGGAGTAAATGAGGTAGGGAAGAGAACTGGACCAAAGACTAAACACTGGGCACATCAAGGCCAGAGGTCAAGGAGTTAAAGAAGGAACAGCATGGAAAACAAGAGGAAAACCTAAAGGCTATAGCATCCTGAAAGCCAAGAAGAGAATGTCATTTTATACCAGATGCCTCAGATAGAGCAAGTAAGGTGAGGGCTGAGAACTGACCATTAGCTTTAGTTAGCCACACAGATGAATTATATATGTGGGTTTCTTTCCTGTAGAAGTCACATTTGTTGTGCTCAGGAATTATTGAATTTTTAACACTCATTTTTGTAAGGGGCCACTCACTGTGCTATTGATGTGATTACTAGGATCACTTGGAATTGGCTCTTGTTTTCTTGAGCAGTACTATACTGTCTAATGTCTAATGCTATTTTCCAACTGCCAGAAAAATGTGAGACAAAGCACTGGTAGTATATACCCACCTAATAGCCATTGGAAAACAGTGTTAGCGATCAGATTTGAATCAGAGTAGAATATATTTGATATTCTTAAAGTCCTGGGTAATAAATAGAGTACAATTTGTTCTGTATAATTAATTCTTGAGAAGAAGATATTAAAACTCTCCTGAGATGGAGAAGAAGACATTGTTTCAGGGAGAACCAAATAAATGAAAGAAAGAAACTCTGGATTTGCAACTAACTTTACCAATATTCTTTACAAAAAGGATTATAGATCTGTATATTTTTGAGAGGTAACATTTTATGAATAATGAAGCCTTTAAAATGAGTTTTAGTAATAAGTATTTTTTAATTTACTTATTTTAATTGGAGGCTAATTACTTTGCAATATTGTAGTGGTTTTTGCCATACATTGACATGAATCAGCCATGGGTGTACATGTGTTCCCCATCCTGAACCCCCCCTCCCC
>NW_011495027.1:7655140-7687173 GCF_000754665.1 Bison bison bison
ACCAGCCCTGAAGACCCTGTGTCATGCATCGAACCTGGACTGGCTAGTTTTAGTAAGAAGTATTTTTAATAAAAGTAATGCAAATGGATTTCTGCAAAAGGATATAGAGGCAAATATATAACAATGTAAAAGTTTATATATTTTTGATTAGATACAAGAATCTTTTGATTTAATTTGAAATGCCATGTTTCTAAAGGCATTATCAGATAAGCAAAAATCTTACATAGTAAGTTAGAAATTAGAGTTGGAAGCAATATTAATATAATCATTTATATTTCTAAAATAGGAAAAAAATATAAATAGAATTATCCTGATTGATCTTTAGGGGAAAAAACTATGTAAACTTAGCAGTTTATTCAGAAGTGGCTTCTTCAACTTGATATGATAACTCTAAAAATGTCACAAATCATTTGGAAAGTACAATGATAATGAGAGAGAAATTGTGTTGTCACTGTAATGCACAAAGAGGGGAGGAAGGTTAGGGAGAGAGGGGAACGTATATATAATTATGGCTGATTTGCGCTGTTGTATGGCAGAAACCAACACAACACTGTAAAAAGTTTTTAAAATATTGAAATAGAAAATGGAGGAAAGCACTTAAATTGGTGAAAGAACACAAAATTTTTTTTCAGTTAAGCAAGTGCAAGATTCCTTCACCCTCTCTTTAGTTTTAAGTCAAGAGGTTTTAAGTCAATTCCTATATTTCCTCTCTTCCCCCCCCCTTTTTTTATTTGCATCAAAAATAATTCCAAGGATTAAATCTGTACTGGATATTGGCTTTAAGCCTTGTGTTATGTTAAAACAATGAAGTCTATATGTGCGTATTATACATGTGTCCACATACATTTATATGTAGTATGTGTGTACATACATATAAGGAAGGGCATGTGCATGCCACATGCACATACACACACTTACCCTAAAGAGGTTAAGGACATTAAGAGTAGAGTTATAACTCTAAAAGTCTGTTTCACCTTGACTGTTTCCTCTGACAAGCCCTCTTAACTAGGCTGTACCAGTATTAGGAAGCAGTAGACAATACTTAAGTTTCCTAGATTGCTTAGTTTGTCTTTATTTTCCACATTAAGAGAATGATGCCAATGAGGACTGGCAGAGCCTCGCCGTTATGAGTGCCCTAGGCCTTTGCTTTTTCAAGGCCAGCCACAGATGAAGGAACAGTGAACCTCTACCTCAGTGGTTCTCAAAGTGTGGTTTATGGAACACCTGTCACCTACACATTTTTAGAGGGTCCACAAGATCAAAGATCAAACCAGTCAATCCTAAAGGAAATCAGTCCTGAATATTCTTTGGAAGGACTGATGCTGAAGCTGAAACCCAATACTTTGGCCACCTGATGCAAAGAACTGACTCATTTGAAAAGACCCTGATGCTGGTAAAGATTGAGGGTGAGAGGAGAAAGGGGCGACAAAGGATGAGATGGTTGGATGGCATCACTGACTTGATGGACATGAATTTGAGCAAGCTCCAGGAGTTGGTGATGGATAGGGAAGCCTGGCGTGCTGCAGTCATTGGGGTCACAAAGAGTCGGACAAAACTGAGTGACTGAATTGAACTGAACTGACAAGATCAAAACTAGTTTTTAATGCCAAGATATTTCTTGCATTTTTCACTGATGGTACAAAATCACTGGTGGGTAAGTCATCTTAGTGTGAATCAAGGTGGAGGCAGCAAATTCTACTGTATACCTCATTGGCACACATTTACAACTTAAAAGAAAAAAATGCCAGTTTCATTTAATGTCCTGGTTGAATCCATAAAAATTATTATTTTAATAGCTCTTGACCCTTGACTACATATTGTAATAATACATGAAGTGATGAAAGGGAAGAATACATAAAGCACGTCTGCTGAATTCCAAGTACAGTAGGTAGGTATCTCGAGGGAAATCTTTATTTGAATTGAAAGTTGAATTAGCCACTTTATCATAATGTACAATTTTTAATTGAATAAAACAACTGATATTCAGACTTGAGTATGTGGAAGATAATTTCTCAAAATGAATGAAGCGAGCTTGACATTTCAAAGAGAAGAACATAATATTTGCTGCCACAAACAAAATTCAAACTTTCAAGCGATGATTAGAATTTTGGAAAATTTATACACCACCATGAGCTTGACAGGCTCCAGTTACTTAAAAAATTTTCTGATGAAAGCATTAGTGATTTCAATGAATGTGATTTCTAAGTATAATTTGTCAGCATTTGGAAAATCTGCATGACTAAGTGATTCAGTATTTTCCATATTTTCCAAATGACTAATGTTGTTACCAAATCATATATGGATAAAGGGTCCATTCAAAGTTCAAGACTGATGAGTGAGTTTTAACAGCAAGGAGTTTGAAAAGTTCATTAATACAGTTTTCAGGCTCTATACTGCAACTTACCAAGTTAATTTGATATATTATCAAGTTATAGTTATCCACAATTATATGAAAAGCCTGCTAAGATAGTCTTCCCTTCTTTAACTGCATATATTTGATTCATAAATTTCAATCAAAGCAACGTATCAGAGCAGACTGAATGAAGAAGCAGATATGAGAATCCAGCTATTTTCTATTAAGTCCACTGGCAAAGAGATTTGCAAAAATGTGGAAAAAAATGCCATTATTCTCATTAATTGTCTTTGTTTTGGAGAATATAGTTATCTTTATAATAATTTATGTTAACTTGGAATGAGTTTATTATTTTTAAATGAGTTAATATATATATTTTTAAATTTTCATTTTAATTTCTAATGTAGTAAGTATTGATAGGTATCATCCACCTAAAACATGCTCTTTGAGGTCCTTCTCCTACATTTTAGGACATGAAGGGATTCCCAAGATCAAAAATCTTGAGAACCACAGCTCTTCATTGGTGTATTTTATTCCTGAAATTGTTCCTTGCATCAGAGAACAAGCCCGATTCCCTCCAAGGTGTACAGGAAACTTATCAAGAAGGAGACAATAACCAAATCTATCAAAAGATGTAAACTGTAGCACAAGCACCATACTTGTTAGTGCTGTTGCTGCAGCTGGCTCGGGTCACTCCTAATTTGATTAGGTGAGCACTGCTCTATGAACAAACATCTGAATCGACTCATCCATTTAACAGACAGTTGCTCAGGGCCTCTTGTTTTCCAGGCACTGTGGTAAATGATGCGGGTGCAAAATAGAACAAAACAGTAGCTTCTAGGCAGAAAGTGGAAGTTAAGATGAGGTTTAGTGCCAGTCTGTGACTGCCACTGGACAGCTGTGACTAGAAAACATTTGGGGCCATGAGATAATGATCCATTGAGAAGAAAACGGTCCTAAAGTGTCAGGAAAATCAAAATTTGGACTAGTCTGAAATGTTAATAACACTAGGAGTAGGCGAAGTTATTTAGCTTGGGTGGCTTGCCTGAAACATATGTTTTGAAAACACACATATGATAACATATAGTTTCTCCCTTCAAGACGCTTGCAACCCAGTGGGTGAACAAAGTGGAGTTAGGAAAGTTGTGTTTCAGTAAAATGAGGAAATTTTATCAAATGCTGCACAGATGTCAAGTAGGTAGATCATAGGTAAAAGGAATGCCAAGTGGTTGGATTTTCCATGTTGTGTTAAGACAAATTACTGCTTAAGAAAAAGTCAGGTAAAGCAGTGAGATGGAATGGAACATATTATAATAATTTCCAAAGATAAACACTAGTGAACCCAAATAAGAGGCTTTCATTTTCTTTAGGCTGTTTATTGTACAGCCTTTAATTCAGTATTAGGGAAGAGAAGATCCAGGAAAAAAAAAGGCTTGGGAAAACAAGCACCAAATGTAGCCTTTCCCTGCTCTGTAATCAGACTACATAACAGTCAGTTCAGTCACTCAGTCGTGTCCGATTCTTTGTGACCCCACGAATCGCAGCACACCAGGCCTCCCTGTCCATCACCAACTCCCGGAGTTCACTGAGACTCACGTCCATCGAGTCAGTGATGCCATCCAGCCATCTCATCCTCTGTCGTCCCCTTCTCCTCCTGCCCCCAATCCCTCCCAGCATCAGAGTCTTTTCCAATGAGTCAACTCTTCGCATGAGGTGGCCAAAGTACTGGAGTTTCAGCTTTAGCATCATTCCTTCCAAAGAAATCCCAGAGCTGATCTCCTTCAGAATGGACTGGTTGGATCTCCTTGCAGTCCAAGGGACTCTCAAGAGTCTCTCCAACACCACAGTTCAAAAGCATCAATTCTTCAGTGTTCAGCCTTCTTCACAGTCCAACTCTCACATCCATACATGACCACTGGAAAAACCATAGCCTTGACTAGATGGACCTTTGTTGGCAAAGTAATGTCTCTGCTTTTGAATATGCTATCTAGGTTGGTCATAACTTTCCTTCCAAGAAGTAAGCATCTTTTAATTTCATGGCTGCAATCACCATCTGCAGTGATTTTGGAGCCCAAAAAACTAAAGTCTGACACTGTTTCCACTGTTTCCCCATCTATTTCCCATGAAGTGATGGGACCAGATGCCATGATCTTCGTTTTCTGCATGTTGAGCTTTAAGCCAACTTTTTCACTCTCTTTCACTTTCATCAAGAGGCTCTTTAGTTCCTCTTCACTTTCTGCCATAAGGGTGGTGTCATCTGCATATCTGAGGTTATTGATATTTCTCCCGGCAATCTTAATTCCAGCTTGTGCTTCTTCCAGCCCAGTGTTTCTCATGATGTACTCTGCATATAAGTTAAATAAGCAGGGTGACAATATACAGCCTTGACATACTCCTTTTCCTATTTGGAACCAGTCTGTTGTTCCATGTCCAGTTCTAACTGTTGCTTCCTGACCTGCATACAGGTTTCTCAAGAGGGAGATCAGGTGGTCTGGTATTCCCATCTCTTGAAGAATTTTATCATACAGCCTTTAATTCAGTATTAGGGAAGAGAAGATCCAGGAAACAAAAAGGCTTAGGAAAACAAGCACCAAATGTAGCCTTTCCCTGCTCTGTAATCAGACTACATAACAAGGGCAGCTGTAAAGAGTGAGATTATTGGATCCAAAGATGGCAAAAGAGAAACTCTTTTTTTGGCCCTCACTGGCCACCCTTTTTCCTTGCCATGAGATAAGGAAAAATATTTCTTCTCCCAGTAGCTGGATGATTAACTTGAAGTCTTAAATCATAATACAGGCAATGGGATTAAGCCAAAAGATAGAACAGTGCAGGCGAAGAAAAGGATGTGTCTCTTTTCCCAGAGCCTCAGTATACCCTATTCATCTTCTGTCATTCAGAGAGAGAGGCTGGGGCTTCCCTGGTGACTCAGTGGTAAAAAAAAAAAAAAAAATCCATCTGCAATGCAGGAGACTCAATACCTGGGTCAGGAAGATCCCCTGGAGGAGGAAATGGCAACCCACTCCAGCATTCTTGCCTGGGAAATGCCATGGACAGAAGAGCCTGGCAGGGCTACAGTCCATGGGGCTGCAAAAGAGTCAGACAAGACTTAGCGACTAAACAACAACAAACAACAGATGTTTCCAGGGAAAATTGACTTCTCAGAGGATTAGTTTGAGGTTCACAGTGAAATATAAAGTGTTTAGGAAATACAGGGGGGGAAAAAATCAAGTCAAAAATCACAGGGACCAAAAAAAAAAAAAAATAGGGCAAAAAAAAAAAGTTCTCCCCAACACCTCCTCCCCACATGAGATGATCCCATTTATCAGAAGAAGATTAGTGGCAAAGTCGTTTGCCTTTCAGGACTTAGTAAATAATTAATACAAACGAATGCTGAGGTTTACACTTTAAAAATAATTCAAAACAAAAAACCCCAAGATGACAAGACAAATAGGAAAAACGTTTTAAAGGATGGGCTGTGCTTTTTCTGGCATCTTCTGGCTCTTTCTGGCATATCTTTCTGACATTAGGGGAAAGGGAGAGACCAGGAAATAACAGGCAGCTTTGGTCATGCTGTCTCTCTGGGCCTTTAGCTTTGGCCCATTGGAGCTAAAGGGCACCGCTGATTGGATAGGAGTTAGTAAAGGTGCTTGCTGTTTTCCATGTGGGGCTCCTTATTTCCTTAAGGGGTGGATCTCTCAATAACTTGTTAAAACCCTAAAGTACAGTGACAGCTCATGGACTAATTCAGACCACTGAATACGACAGGTTGGAGCAGAATTTTCAAATGCCGTGAACAGTGCAGTATGTTGTGTGTAAAGATAAATGAATTCACCAGTCACCTCTCTTTTCTCAGAAACATGATTCCGGTGACAGAGTTCCGGCAGTTCTCTGAGCAGCAGCCTGCCTTCCGGGTGCTGAAGCCATGGTGGGATGTGTTTACCGATTACCTGTCCGTGGCCATGCTGATGATCGGTGTGTTCGGATGCACTTTGCAGGTAGGTCAAAAAAAGAGGCAGAGCAAGACAGTAAGCCATCGAAACCTCTTAAAAAAGTGTGTGATTTTTAACCATGTATACATTCGTTGCTCTTTCTCTGTTTGCGTGTGGTATTTATAATTATGGCAGGGAGCCTGAAGCCTAATTTCCTGAACTTTCCTAATAAGGTAAATAGGGTATTTGTAAGATTTAGCTGAGTTCAAATAGCAGTTGAGTATAGTCAAGTAATATTTGATGTCATGAATATCAAAGGGAGTCCTTTATCTTCCAAAGTTGGCTTTACGGTAAAATATAGCATAGATACCCACAGTGCCATTTACATTCTTAATATCAAGCTTTTTTCTTTATCTCTTATTTTTACTCCTAAGATTTTCTGAAAGATCTGACATTTTGATGAGCTGTTTTCACACCCAGTGCTTTAGTTCTGAATTAAAATGTAACTGAATCATAATTTATTCTGTATAGATACTGTACATTCATATGTTGAATCTAGATTTTTTTTTTTTTTGCGTATCTATGTGTCAGGCACTATCCTTTGTGGCCATAAGCAGTTCATTTCTAGGGGGAAACTAAACAAGCAGTCAGAACAGGTTGTGATTAGAGGCTTCTGAAGAGCTCTGAGTGCAAAGGAGGGGAACCAGAAAAATGGTTGCAATATTAAAACTTGAGAACCAGTCAGGAAGAGGGTGCTGGCAATAAAGAAAGTGCTAGGAAGAGGAAAGAAAGCTCTTAGTCATGGATGTGAGAAAAGGACATGACTCCTCTGGGAGACAGTGTGTAGGACCAGCAGCCTTTGGGTGTCTTCAGCGTGAGGGTTGAAGCAGAGCCTGGGAATGGAGTCAGACCAGGAGGATGCGCTTGGTGAGGTAACGTCAGGAATGGCAGTAGAAAGTGAGTGATGGAAACCGAGGCGCCTCTGGAAAAGGCTGACGAGGGGCAGCCCTAAGGACAGGTGCAAACCAGGAGAGAGGAGAGGCTCAGGTGTGGTCAGTGAAGGCAGGTGGTTCAACTAACTCACAGGCTGAGGAGAGAAAAACAGCAACTAGGCCTTTAGAAACCTTAGTGCAAGTGGTTGGAAAACTGAATGGGAGTTAAAGGCTGTGGGGTAGATGCAACTGTCATGTATTGATAGATCTGAGAGGAAAAGTCAGGAAAGAGGGAAGTAGCTAGAAGTGGTGCAGAGTAGAAATAAAGACCTTTTTGTTGTTGCTTTTAGTAATAGTTAACATCTAGTGCTTCCTAGGGCTTCCCAGGTAGATGCAGTGGTAAAGAATCCACCTGCAATGCAGGAGACTCAGGTTTAGTCCCTGGGCCAGGAAGATCCCGGAGAAGGCAATGGCAACCCACTGAAGTATTCTCATCTGGGAAATCCCATGGACAAAGGAGCCTGGTGGGCTACAGCCCATAGGGTCACGAAGAGTCAAACATGACTAAATGTCTAAGCACAGTGCTTCCTACATGTCAGACACTCTTCTGAAGACTTTACATATGTTTTAAATCATTTCATCCTCATACCAACCCTAGGATGTTCTATTATTATCCCCATTTATAGATGCAAAACTAAGGCACCAAGAGATTAGGAAAACTTCCAAGGTGACTGACGAAACCCTTGTTGAAATCCAAACAGTTTGGCCCCAAGTCCCTATCCTAATCCCTAACACCAGGCTGCATTTTATTTGCGGGCTGAAAATATTTCGCCCTCCTCCCCACACCAATAAAATGATGCCAGTGAAAAACTAGAGTTTGAAAGAAAGAGCATAAATTCATTCATAAATAAAACAGATAGTTGTTGAAGAACCTACTGTATGACAGGCAGTGTTGTACAGGCCAGGCATTGTCAATGTAGGAGATAAAAATAAAAGACAAATTTCCTAGCCTTATAAAATTTAAGTTCTATGGGGAAAAAAATAAGCAAAATCAGTCAGTTATACTCTGATTCACTGGAAAAGACCCTGATGCTGGAAAAGATTGAGGGTGAGAGGAGAAAGGGGCGACATAGGATTAAGTGGTTGAATGGCATCACTGACTTAATGGACATGAGTTTGAGCAAACTCCAGGAGATGGTGAAGGACAGGGAAGCCTGGCGTGCTGCAGTTTATGGGGTTGCAAAGAGTCGGACACAACTGAGTGACTGAACAGCAGCATCAGCATACATGTTAGAAGGTAATAAGAACAATGGAAAAGAAAATAAAGCATACAAGAATGGTAGGAAATCCCAGCAGCTGAGATTAGCACTTGAGGTTCTCAAACAGGGTGCCCTCACCAGGGAGGTGACTTGTGAAGAAGGAATTGAAGTCAGTGCGAGAGCAGCCTATCCAGATATCCGGGGAGGAGCCATCCTATCAGAGCGAACAGATGGAGCAAAAGACACAGTGAACAAAGCAGTCACAGTACCCTTCCCCTTCTACAGAAGAAATTGACATTTGGCTTTCTCAGCTTTCTATCTCAGTTTCCCTGGTGCCTGATACAGTAGAATGTTAATTGTGTTACTAGGCAACATTGCTTATGGCATCAATGGCTGCTGATTGGTCAACTACATCTGGGGTCAGGGAATGATAAAAATGCCTGGTAGGAAGACATAGATGGGATTTCTGTGATTCTGGTGACACCTGTAACTGAGCATGTCCCTTGACACATGAAATATCTATCTACTAAGTTATAAGAGTTGTTGGCTCCTTGGGAACATAAAGCATGAAAGTCAGAGTAAATGCAGAACCTGCATACTGTGGATCTCTCTTCCTTGCACCTGAGATGATTGGGGAGGAAAAGCCTGGGGAGAGACTAGCTCTTGGGCGGCAGGGTGGACCACCACACAGATAGTTGTGAAGATTCCCCCCAAAGGGAAACAGCCTGATGCTGCCTGGCTGGCAAGCTCTTACTCCAGTCCTGTTTCCAAGTGATTCTGGAACCAAGTGAGATCTGTTATAACACTAAGTTTGAATGTTGAGGTGATGTTACAGGCCTGAAGCAGGGGTGTTCCTCACACTGAGGGAAAAGCCAGGAGGCCAGTCGGCTAGAGCAGAGTGAGGAGTAGAGTAATAGAAGATTGGGGCCTGAGAGGCAACAGCTGCCAAATCTTGGAGGGCCTGGAGGCAACTGTAAAGATTCTGTCTTTGCTCTGAGTGAGATGCTCTGTGTTTGGAGGGTTGTCATTATCTGACTCAGGTTTTGACAAGACCACTCTAGGTGCTGAGAATACAGTGTGGGGGGCAAGGATGGAAATGGGAATGACTGAGAAGGCTAGTGCAATAATCCAGGCATGACACAGATCAGATGGCTTGGACTAGGAATGAAGCTGTGGTTCTGGATATATTTTGAATGAAAAAAAATGAGAGTTGCTAGAAGATTGGATTGAATGAGATGAATGAGAGAAAAAGAAATCAAGAATGACTATAAGGTTTTTAGGCCTGAGCCACTGGAAAAAGTTTGTTTTTGAGCATGTTAAGTTTGAAATATGTTAAATGTCCAAGTGGAGAAGTAAACAGTTAAATAGAAGACCCAGGAGTTGTTGGTAGGAGAAGAATGATCATCTTCAAGAGGAAGGAGGTGTTGGATCCAGGATCCAGGGGGCAGATTATCATTGATTTGGGTAGAGGGAGCACCTTCTACAAGAACAAGAGTGATGGCTACAGAGACATTTTTTGCAGGGAGAGGAAAGACACAGTAAGATGGGAGTGTATGCCCTAGAGCTTCCATGAAGTAGAAAGTGACCCGTCTGCTGAGAGAGTGTGGGGGAAGGGAGGCAGCAAGATGCAGCAACGAGGTGGGTATGGCTTGGGGTCCTCAAGGAGAAGGGCGGATTTTGGAATGGCAAGTTGGGGAAATAGCAGGAGGAGGGTAACATAGGTCTGCAGGAAGACTCTGCATCTGTCTTACTTTAACGCTATGCCAAGCATGACAGCAGAGCTGCTGCAGGGCCTTGCTTATTAACAAGCGCAGGTTTTTTCTTTTTTACTTATTCTGTCGTAGAAAAGGGAAACCACAGAGCATCTATAAGAACTAGTAGCTAACTTGGAACAAAATAAATGAAAATGGGAGTGTGTATCTATGAAAATGCCATGATGAACATCATTTAGGGATATAGCTGCTGTGAGTTCAAGCACAACTTAAGCATCTCTTCCCAAGCCCTGGTCAGAACCATCTTCCTGGAGCATAGTCCCCATCATGTCTCTCTGCTACACAGAAGCTTCCCACTTAGCACTCTGCCCAGCACATCGAGTACCCACTCCTCAGATGGGTGACCCAACATGGAGCCTTCACACACAGGCCTGTTTCATCCTTACCGCCTTTAAGAATATGGATGGCAGTTGACTGGATACCGGAAAGACAATATTAGATGTCAAGGTTCTAAAACATCTGAAATACCCCAAAGGAAGATTGTATCAGAATGTGAAGGCTGCAGAGCTCAGAATTCATATGGGGTAGACCATGGTTCAACAAACATCCCTGCTGCTGCTAAGTCGCTTCAGTTGTGTCCGACTCTGTGTGACCCCATAGACAGCAGCCCACCAGGCTCCCCCATCCCTGGGATTCTCCAGGCAAGAACACTGGAGTGGGTTGCCATTTCCTTGCATCAGAATGTGAAGGCTACAGAGCTCAGAATTCATATGGGGTAGACCATGGTTCAACAAACATCCCTAAGCACCCTCAGTATACCAGGTGTTGTGTGGTGTGCTAGAGACACTGAAAGAGAATACAGTACAGCCCCTGCCCTCAGATTGCTAACACTCTACAGACCATAGGAATACAGAAGCAATGCCATTCAATGTGTGAGCACCTTGATGGTGGTAGACTTCAAGAGCATTAAATATGATGTCATCTTAGCTACTGGAAGTTAGGGACTTGAGGAGGTACATTTGAGCGAATTCTCAAAGAATAAGCATATAAAACCAAAATATACATTTTTTGAAAAGAGGAATTAAAGGAAAATATCAGTATAAGCAGTCGATTTAGTGTGATTATTTCAGGAAGCCCTCATTGGTGGGTCCTCGTAGCCTTTTCAGGGGCATCCTGCTCTGGGTGGGGCATTCCCACAGAATCCAGGATGCTAATAGCACTCCACCGAGTGACACTGGTAAGGAGCCTGTGATAGAATGGGTATGCATTTTGTTTAGCTCCTATAAGGACCCTTGGGAGGTAGATCAGTCCCATTTTTCAGATGAGCATTCTCATCTGAAAGGTTAGGTGATGTCCCAAAGCCAAGAGAGATGCAGCCAGGGTTCAGCTCTCAGGTCAGTCCTCCACCATGTAACTTTCAGTCCTGTTTACCCTGCTGTGGTGGGATATTATGAAATCATTACAGTTGCAAATTGTAATGGCCAAATTTTGGCTTGTAAAACAGAATTCTAAGTATAAAAATAAGTGCAAGATGACTGAAAGAGAAAATAGAAAGTTATAATAAGATTGGTTTTTTCTGATTTACAGCTTAGGTTCTCTAAAAGATTATTCACTGTACACCTGCTATTAACAAATAATAACTTCTAACCTGTAGTGAACATTAAAGAGACAAGAATAAATTACTAAAGAAAGTAAAACCACCCAGTATTCGTATTGCAAATGAAAGTAATGTTCCCGAGGGGGAGAATTTAAGCTCTTTATTTTAGCTCTGCTGTGATAATCCTGTTTAATGACTGATAAATTCATAAACAAAAGGTTCTCTTTGAAGCTCAAAATCCTTTCCCATTTCTAAGGAGATCTTACAGTAATCACAATATGTTTTTATGCCTTGATTTTCCCTTTGTGCAGTAAAAGTGCAGTCATTCATTCTGATCATGTTTATAAAACAACATAACTCTTGGGATTTGAAAACACAGCAAAGCAAAATCTCAGTAGGGTTAGAAGAGTACTCATTGGTGGTAAAATAGGATTCCAGCAGCTTTTTTACTGTTTTATAAATGGTCTCTTCCAATAACGAACAATAGTTCATTATCTCTTTTTTTTTTAATCATTATACAGTTACCCTTTTACTTTATTTTTAAAATTATTCTTTAAATTGGAGGATAATTGCTTTACAGTGTTATGTTGATGACTGCCATGCAAAAATGTGAATCAGTCATTATATATATATATATATATATATATCCTCTCCCTTTTGAGCCTCCCTCCCACCCCACCCCCACTCCCACCCTTCTACGGTCATCTCAGAGCACCAGGCTGGGCTCCCTGTGTTATATAGCAGCTTCCCACTAGCTAGCTATCTTATACATGGTAATATATATAATTATCTCTTTATTCCAAAAGAGATGGTATGCATATAGCTTTAACACTATGCAGCTTTGAAAATACTGGGGAAAGGAGGAAGATACTGTCTTGTCAATGGTCTGTCTTGTCAATGGTCTGTTGATTCTTGCCTTGAGATGTGAAGGGATCAAAATCAATATTTGTCTTACTCATCTGACAAATATTTATTCATTTCTGAGCAAGTGACTATTTTCAAGGCTGCCATGGACTAAGAGCACGCATAAAGAGCATTCCTTAGATTGTATCAGTCCACATAACAAACAAATATAAACTCATTGTAAACCAAAAGAGTGTATGTATCCTATTTCTGTATAGTCACACACCCTCTAGGGCCAATAACATAAACACCCAACCTTGTGCTATAAACAATACTATTCAAATACTCACTTTCAATAAAATAGACGAAATCCTGAAAGGTCAACACGCTGCTTCCTGGAAAAATAAGATTGCTTTAGATCTCTGCTCCATGACTCCAGGTTATCTTATTATGACCAAATCCAAAACAGCCCATGGTCAAGCTGTTACCAAATATAGAGTTAACAGTTAGAAACCAGCAACAGGAACTGGAAGATAAGCCCCCTGGAAACCCTAGGGGACTGCTCTGTGACTGCTACACAGGAAAGACATTTCCTGCTTTCTGAATTAGAGGGGGAAAAGCCAAGAGAATGACTTAAATAACTTGAAATCACCTACAAAAAAATCCTTATAGACTAAGCCAATGGCCAGGAGCAAACTGTCCAGCAGAGTCACACTGAGAAGAGTTTGGGACATCGGAGCTTGCTGGTTGGAGTTGATCCTCACTTTTAGTTTTGCTTCATACTCAATTGCTTCTCTGGTTTAGAACCATCAGCATCAACTCCATGGCAAATGGCCTTCAACTGAAAATACTCATAGGCAGGTCACTGGAAAGCACAGGTGGTAAAAATTAGTGATTTCGGAGTAGTTCATTTTTAAAAACATTTATTTGGCTTTGCCGGGGCTTAGTTGCAGTACGTAGGATCTTAGTTACTATGTGTGAGATCTTTTGTTGCAGCATGCAAACTGGGATTGAATCCAGGCCCCCTGCATTGGGAGCTTGGAATCTTAACCACTGGACCACTAGGGAAGTCCCCAGAATAGTTGGATTACAGGCCCTGAATCCTTGCTTCTGCCTCTCTCCCCTAATCCTTTGTCCCATACTACCCAGGATCTCTAGTAGATTTCTCCTTTGCCAAATCTGAGTTTACAGATGGAGACTCAGAAATTCTTACTTAGATTAGCCTATTGTTTACGGTGAAATTCAGAATCCTAATATAACAGCAGATAGTACCAGTGGGGAGGCTTAAAATGAAGACCTCATCTAAGATATGTTTTATAAAGCTTCTGTGTACAACATGTCACCATTCTACTTCACTCTTTGGGGAATATAAAGCAAAAATCATTTGATGGTGAAAATAATTTTAAAGATCAACCTTTCTCATCTCACCATGGTGGTGGATGCTGTGAGAGAAGCACTGTTTCAAAATCCCTGTTATATCTGGTAACAAAAATATGCCTTAATTAGGATTTCCTTGGTATGATGGTTTATTCAAACTGATATTTTTTCTTTCCTAGAACTTTATTTCTTGTCATCTATCACCTTGACAACTTAATGTGCAGTGAATTCCTGACCACAAGAATAATATATGAGTGCCTTTCACTTCCTTCTCTTGGGTTTAACACAGGACATGAATCTAAATGCTTTTCTTAGACCATCTGATGCCGCCCAATGCCCCTCAGTGAATGGGGAGCGTTTCCTTTTATTTCACTATTATGGATTGTTGTGACTTTGTTGCCTATTGATTGTTTAATAATACATCTTTCCCTCAGCAAATCACTGACAAGAGAATTGAATTTTTTCATCTGTGAAGCAACTGAGATTTACTTATACTTAGTCTCTTGTTCGGAGAAGGCAATGGCAACCCACTCCAGTACTTTTGCCTGGAAAATCCCATGGACAGAGGAGCCTGGTGGGCTGCAGTCCATCAGGTCACCAAGAGTCAGATACGACTGAGCGACTTCACTCTCACGCATTGGAGAAGGAAATGGCAACCCACTCCAGTGTTCTTGCCTGGAGAATCCCAGGGACGGGGGAGCCTGGTGGGCTGCCGTCTACGGGGTCACGCAGAGTCGGACACGACTGAAGAGACTTAGCAGTAGCAGCAGCAGTCTCTTGTTAGGACTTCCCTAGTGGCTCGGTTCTGAGAAGGCAATGGCACCCCACTCCAGTACTCTTGCCTGGAAAGTCCCATGGACGGAGAAGCCTGGTGGGCTGCAGTCCATGGGGTCGCAAAGAGTCAAACAGGACTCAGCGACTTCCCTTTCACTTTTCACTTTCATGCATTGGAGAAGGAAATGGCAACCCACTCCAGTGTTCTTGCCTGGAGAATCCCAAAGACTGTGGAGCCTGGTGGGCTGCCGTCAATGGGGTCGCACAGAGTCGGACACGACTGAAGGGACTTAGCAGCAGCAGCAGCAGTGGCTCGGTTGGTAAAGAATCTGCCTGCAATGCAGGAGACCCAGGTTCGATCCTAGTCTCTTGTGGATCCTATGTTGTAAATCACCAAAATCTGTGTTTGAAAATCTCTGTTAAGCAGGTTTATCATGAGATGGAGGCAGATAACCTTGTATTTCTAATCGGGACCTTTGATTTGGAGACCCTCCTCCATCCTCTCATATGTCAGGCAAGCAGATTCACTCCTCCTCCTCTTCCCTCACTGGCTTCCTCCCCAAGATCCCTCTTTCCCATTTCCCTGAGAACACTGAGCGTGTCTAGATCTTCTCGGCCTACGCAGGGTCTCTGTGCTAAGGATTAGGCTAACACTTGGCACTACATTTTAGTTGCAAGGCTTGTAAGTTCCTACATTATATCTGGAATCTTATATTTAACATACATAACGTGTGCTGTTCTTTTGTCCCCATGCTACTGTTTTTCTTTGTAAAATCCTGCATTTTTGTTATTTTTATTTTACAGTTCCTATTGTTTTGGAACATCTGGCCTTCCTATAGTTTTTTTTAAATCTAGTATTATTGTTTTGTATTTACTTTAATATAAACTATGAAATAAAACACTCCCAACTAGAAAGATACATATCAACTGAAAGATTTAACAAAATATAAGATCCCACTCACAGTGGCAATGAAAGCTATTAAATATCTGGAAATTAAGCTAATCAAGAATACACAAGAACTTCACTTCAGTTCAGTTCAGTTGCTCAGTCGTGTCTGACTCTTTGCGACCCCATGAACCGCAGCACGCCAGGCCTCCCTGTCCATCACCAACTCCCGGAGTTCACCCAGACTCATGTCCATCGAGTCGGTGATGCCATCCAGCCATCTCATCCTCTGTCGTCCCCTTCTCCTCCTACCCCCAATCCTTCCCAGCATCAGAGTCTTTTCCAATGAGTCAACTCTTCGCATGAGGTGGCCAAAGTACTGGAGTTTCAGCTTTAGCGTCATTCCTTCCAAAGAAATCCCAGGGCTGATCTCCTTCAGAATGGACTGGGTGGATCTCCTTGCAGTCTTCACTAATAGCTTTTAAATGCCTCATAAATGACTTATAAGACAATTTGAATAAATGGAAAGACATTGTGCCTTTGGATGGCACAAACTTGACATTAAAAAGATGTTCAGTCCTCAAAAATTAGTTTGTAAATTCAAAGCAATATTAAGAATATTCTAGTTAGTTTATTTTTGAGAAACTTGGTGAACATATATCAAATTTATATGAAGAGTGCTCACTTGTGGTGGTGAAGGGGAATAGAATGATATAAGCTGATAGAAGGAAAGAAAAGAGAGAAGGAAGAGGAGGTGGGGAGGGAGGGACTTTGCAGGAACTGATAAAACACAGTGCTTGGAGGAATATGGAAAGTTCAGCCCTCTGCCCCCGAGGGTTCCCTTGCCCACCACACACGCGACAAAACGCCTTGACTATATAAACTAATTTCTTCAGATTTCCTTTATAGAATATGGGTCAGAAGCTCCATCTAATTCTCATTCCTTTCCCAATTGTAAATTTCTAAATCTCTGTGCAAATATTCTATTTACAAGCAGGAAATTTCCTAACTGTAAATTTCACAAGTGGGTACGTCATTAACTCTTAAGATGTAGCATCCCCGTTTTTCAAGAGCAAAGCTCTAGCTGAAAGAATGACCTCTAATTGTTGGGAATAGAAACCTTGTAAGACCAGGCCTCATCTGTAAGGTTCATTCATGTGTCCCCAGAAGGAAAGACAGTAGCGGTCCTGGATAAGCAAGTACTCACCAGAGTTCATTCTGTGGAATGACAGGATGAGTGAGGAAGAATTCATGAGACATTTTTGCCATGTGCTAACATACAGTGAGCATTTGTGTGCCAAGTCGCTTCAGTCTGTCCGACTCTTTGTGACCCCATAGACCATAGCCTGCCAGACTGCTCTGCCCATGGGATTCTCTAGGCAAGAATACTGGAGTGGATTGCCATTTCATTCTCCAGGGGATCTTCCTAATGCAGCAATCGAACCCGTGTCTGTTATGTCTCCTGCATTGGCAGGCAGGTTCTTTACCCATGGTGCCACCTTAACAGCCTTGAAAAGGGACTGAGACCTTTGAATTACTGAGATACTGTGCTTATTTCCGGGTATTTTACATCATAACTTAAGAGACTGTGACCAGTACAAAAAAGAGACCAAAAACTTGTACGAGACCTAGTTGAAGGTACACATAGCCTAAAGCTGAGAAAATTGATGAGATCATGAGAAAAGATAGCAGGTACTCAAAGGGCTGCCATGTGGAAAGTGTAAATGGTCTAAACTGATTTCATGTGTCCTAGGACACCAAACAGAACCAACAACAGAAGTTTTAGAAGGAAGATTTTGGCTCAGTACAAACCCAACTTTCAAAAAGTTAAGCTCTTTCTGAAAATACCATGTTCAGTTGTGAGTTTCCCGTTACTGGGAAACTCACAGAGGGTGAATGGCCTGGTGGAAGGGAGCCTACAAGGACAATCCACGTGTTGAAAACTGTGGGCATTTGTCCGCTACATACGATTAAGTTCTAGGCAGTTCAGGCAGTGATAAAAATGACAAGGCCCTACCAAAAAAACATCAACTGATAACATTTAAAATACAATGTCAGGTGTATTTTAAGTGCTTTGTGAAAAAGCAGTGTAAGGAGAGAGAGAGAGGGGCCCTACTTTAAGTAAGGTGGTCAAGGAAGTCCTCTCTGAAAAATAAACATTGGAGCAATACCAAAGGAGCTGAGATGGGGAGGCATGGGGGTATCCAGAAGAAGAACATTTCAGGCAAAGGAAACACAAGAGGCCAGTGTGCCAGGTACAGAGACGGGACAGGCAAGTGTGGCGCTTCCACTGTTTTCTTGCTAGGATCCACTGTGTGAGGCTTGACATCAGTCTTAACCTAAGTGGAGTATTAACACAAATGTCAGGCACCTGAGATTTAAGCTTCAGAGTTGTCAGAGTTAACACAAAGGATTTAATCCTGTAGTATGTAAAATCTGGGACCTTATAATCTACCAAAGCAATTAGTATTACCTCTTTGTTGACAACTAATCACAGTGTGTAGAAGAAAATACTACCATATCTCATTGCCCATTCAAGACTTCAAGTTGCTCAAAGGCAGGATCTGTGTCTGGTACATCTTTGTACCACTTTTATTCTTAGACCTAACACACAAGAAATGTGTGTTGAGTGAATGCATCAATTTGCTTCAGCAGCTCTAAGAATTTATTAACTGTCTTAGTAAAAACAATTGTACAAACTCTTAATTTAAAACTGGATCATAAACTGATGGAGGAAAGCTTTGTGTGGTATAATTAATGAGAGGTGATAAAAATCAGATCTCCCCTGAAAAAAAGTAGAAAAAGCAGCCAGTAGCAAGTGATCTTTCTTTAGGAGTATCAGACATTAAGCACAGCTCTCTGCAGAACTGGATAGGAATTCGAGGAGCATCCTCTCTAGAACAATTATCATAAACCCAGTGCTGGAGAAAGGAGACAGCCCCTTAAGCTTGAGCAATAAACTTGAAAGAAAAAATCCTTTGAGGATGTACTGCAAAAATGTGCTAAAAATAGATCAACAACTCCTGAGTTGTATGTTATGTGCCCTCACGTGCTAGAAAACTACAATCAAAATTGTGTAAAAAAAAAAAAAATCATGCTTTTATGGCAAAGAGGCTTAAGAAACTGTAGACATTGAGGCACCCTGGAAGAGCAAGTTACAGAATCACTGCAGTGAAACTAATGAAGTATATTTTTACAGAACCAAGAATTTGTTATGTTTTGGCCATTTGTGGTTGTTTTATAATAAAGTTGAATGCCATGGTGAAAATCAGGTTTTTCTTCCGTATGAACTGTCCATTCATACGGATGTTGGGTGGAGAAATATTTTTAGGGCATCCCAAACTAAACCTCATTGTGAGTGTTGACTGAGTTCTGTTATGGTATTAGTACTTGACCATGTGCCCATGAAATAGATGTTACAAGCTGCCTTGAGAGTCTAAAAACCTCCATGTTGTGTTGTGGGAAAATGGTTTCTTCTTTCTAAACAACCAGATTTCCAACAAACTTTTGAAGGCTTGCTTATGGTCATTAACTATTTAGTATACTTTAGTCTTTCAGACATTAAAAAAAGATTATTTAAAATTTAGTGGTTTCTGAGTAATGATGATATTTTCATGATATTGGTTTATTCTAATCTAAAAAGGTCATTCTAACCTAAGAAGATCCTGCACTAGTTAAAATTCTTTTAAAGAAATAAAAGTAATAGAATTTCAGAATTGGAAAAGAATTTAGAGGTGATTTAGTACAAGTTCTCATCCAATATAGAAATCTCTTTTACAGCATCCTTGACAAATTAATATCTGGTTTCTATTTGAGCAAATTTGGTAATAGGGAGAAATGTGCTGTTTAATCACATTTTTGCTATGAAACTGCAAGTAAATCAGTACATATTTACTGAATGTTGACTAGGTTCCCAGCGCTGTTAGATATTATTGGGAGTAAAAATAATTTAAGGCCCCATCTCTTAAGAAGCTTAAGGAATAGTTGGAAAGCAAAGTAACACATTCATTTATTGTACCAGTTTATTCAGTATATGGTGTTATAGGCACTGTGCTAAGTTCTGATAACACAAAACTTGCTCTTGGCCCTGAAGATGTTTAAACTGTTGCAAAGATAGACGCTCAAATACATCCTTCTAACACACAATATAGTTGATGGGGTGTGTGTGTGTGTGTGTGGGTGCGTGCACGCGTGCATGTTCATATTGTAATGACCATAGATTGCAATAGCTGCCAAAGAGGAAGAATAGTTAAGTCTACCTGGGGAAACCCAGTTTCTTGATATTCTGTGTAGGATGGTTTAAATTATATTCCTGAAAAAAAAAAAAAAAGTGTTGTGGTGTGTTATAAAGAATAAGACCTGTAAGGCAAAATAAAATTTAATGAATGTCATGTGGAAGTGTCTAGCAAGTAAAGACTTTCAACTTTTTAGATGTTAACAGTATTTTATTTCTAAGAATAAAGAAATAGAGGCTTTGAAATGTGTACATCACTGTTCATTGTGTAATAGCAAGTTAAAATCTTTAGGCTCCCTAAGAAATAAACTATTCTAACTGGCAGTATTAGAATTAGCTCCTTTAGATTTGAGTTGGTATCTCCCTATTGGGTACATTAGTCTTAAGAGCTGACGAGATTCTTTGGACCAATACCTAAAACTAAGGCTGTGTAATCTTAAATTCAAATATGTTAGCTTATGTTTTGGGATGTTAATGTAAGCTTTTAAAATGTTGGAGCTGGACTCACGAAATGCCTAATGCATGAGGAGACAATGTTGTAGAGATCCTCTTCTGAATCACTCTTGTGCATCATTTGTATTCGTCAGCTGCTTAATTTTAAACTTTTAGAAATTCTGTAGTATCAGCCACAAATCTTTTGTCTAATAAACAGACCATCAACTGCGTCATCAGTTTGCCTTGTAAGAAACCTCATATGCTCCCTGGAAATCTTAAATCTGGGTTAATTTTTATAATTTCAGCTAGGTCAAGTAAAATTAAAGAGAAAAGTTGAATCTTTCCCCAGAGCTTCAAGCAAAAAAAAAATGGGGACTCTGCCATATGATGTTGGGTAAAACACATGTCCTTTCTGAGCCAGTTTTATTAAATGAGCAGCATTGGCATCATTTTCATTTCACAGATGATGGGAGAAACCTAATGGTAAAATAGAAATGTGTTATGTTTAGTCTCTAACTCCAGACTTCAAGAGCCTTCTCTTCATCTGACATTTCTAGATGTCTTAGGTGTGATTAGTTGAGTCTCTAGCAAAGAGATTGAAAGATGTCTAAGATCAAGGTCCAAATGCCCAGATCTTCCCTCTCACAGCTGTCTGCTTCCCTCTTCCAAAGGATCTGCAGGAGCTATATAGGCAAAGGACAGACAGACAAAAGAACATTTGATGAAAACTAAGTTGTGGCCCCAGACCTCACTGTCACTCTCCCAGTGAGCTGGGCCAGAACTCAGATAAGTCACAAGGACTTCCTTTGGCTAAACACTGAAGGCTGAACCGGAAGCGGGTGGGAGAGCACAGGAAGCCTCCTTTATCCTCTTTCCCTGTACTTTAATCTCTGTCTCCCTGGAGCAAGAAAAGGGGAAGCTGGGCAAAGAAGAGACTGGGTGAGGAGGAGCTCTTCTGAGCAATCCTCCCCAGGCCCTCCCAGGGTATAATCCACTTCTAAGAGGGGAGCAGCTCCAGACCCACCTATCACATCAACTTCACAGAATAAGAGAGACTTCAGAGTGATGACTCCTATGAGAAGCTCTAAAGAGAGACTCCAAACAAACTAATTCCAAGAGAGCCCCTGCTCAGACTCAGAGCCTTAACCCCCTAACCCCTTAAGCACCAAGGTTCAATGCCTTTTCCTTTAATGTTACCATCTCTACCAGCCCTCTTTCTCCTGGAAAGAAAAAAAGGAGGAATAAAGTAGAGTCTTGAGTTCTGCCCAAAGATCAACCATCAGATGAGTTAGGAAAAAAGAAAAAAAAAAAAATCCACAGCTGAAATTCACCTTATATGGTAAAAGATCTATTCGCCTGGAATGTGTGGAACCAAATTAATGGTATTTCTGGAGTCCAGATAGCTTAACTTCCAAAAAAACATAAAATGATTGGGGAAAAAAAAAATTCTCCAACCATCCATCACACCTAAATGACTAAGGATTGGCATGACTCTTGCCTTACCTGCAAGCCTTCTGTAATATCATGTAATTTAAAGTGTTTGTTGCTCAAGCATGTCCAGCTCTTTGAGACCCCATGAACTGTAGTCTCCCAGCTCCTCTGTCCGTGAAATTCTCCAGGCAAAAATACTGGAGTGGGTTGCCATTCCCTTCTCCAGGGGATCTTCCCTACCCAGGGATTGAACCTGGGTCTCCCGCATTACAAGCAGAATCTTTGCCATCTGAGCCACCAGGGAAGACCCTAGTGATGTCACAGCAAGATAACAGCTGTTCTCTCCTGTAAATGATACCATCTTTTCTTTCACATAGATTGAACCACAGCCTGGCAATTGACATCATTCATTTGCTGAGTAGTAGAGCAAATTATTCTTTGATTACTATAGAAAATTTCTGAAATAAATTACCATTTTTTAAAAGATTCTTTTAGTAGTTCTTTGTCTATTGGGTTGGTGCCAGTGGTAGAATTCTGTATCTCTGGGCTGTTTGTACATTGGTGTGAATAGTCCAGAAGATTTATGTTTCTCTGGGACTCTTCCAGTTTCTATCTTAACTCCTGCTCACGAATTTGTCAGTGAACTACAGGGTGTCCAGAGATAAGTCAATTGAAAACAGAACTAAGATTTCAGTCCCTGAGTGTTGCTTCAGAAAGAGCTTTTTCTTCATTATTTCAAGAGCATAATTTTAAATATTTCAAAATTCTAAGCAACAGAAACAAATTGTCTTGGTTATGAATCACTAACAGTATGTTCCTATTGTTTATCCATAGTTTTTGTATATGCACTGAGTTTTCTCATATGGTTTTGACCTTGAAGTGAACGCTTTCCACTTAAGTCGTGATGGATGAAATAATTCATTAACCTACTTGGCTTATCTGAGGTTATTGATATTTCTCCCAGGAATCTTTATTCCAGTTTGTGCTTCCTCCAGCCCGGCGTTTCTCGTGATGTACTCTGCATATAAGTTAAATAAGCAGGGTGACAATATGCAGCCTTGACGTACTCCTTTTCCTATTTGGAACTAGTCTGTTGTTCCATGTCCAGTTCTAAATGTTGCTTCCTGACCTGCATATAGGTTTCTCAAGAGGCAGGTCAGGTAGTCTGGTATTCCCATCTCTTTCAGAATTTTCCACAGTTTATTGTGATCCACACAGTCAAAGGCTTTGGCATAGTTAATAAAGCAGAAATAGATATTTTTCTGGAATTCCCTTGGTTTTTCGATGATCAGCGGATGTTGGCAATTTGGTCTCTGGTTCCTCTGCCTTTTCTAAAACCAGCTTGAACATCTGGAAGTTCATGGTTTACATATTGCTGTAGCCTGGCTTGGAGAATTTTAAGTATTACTTTACTAGCATGTGAGATGAGTGCAATTGTGAGGTAGTTTGAGCATTCTTTGGCATTGCCTTTCTTTGGGTTGGAATGAAAACTGCCCTTTTCCAGTCCTGTAAAACACTGCTGAGTTTTCCAAATTTGCTGGCATATTGAGTGTAACACTTTCACAGCATCATCTTTCAGGATTTCAAACAGCTCAACTGGAATTCCATCACCTCCACTAGCTTTGTTCATAGTGATGCTTCCTAAGGCCCATTTGACTTCACATTCCAGGATGTCTGACTCTAGGTGAGTGATCACACCATCGTGATTATCTGGGTCATGAACTTTTTTGTACAGCTTTGTACATTTGTACTCTTGATGAAAGTGAAAGAGGAGAGTGAAAAAGTTGGCTTGAAGCTCAACATTCAGAAAACTAAGATCATGGCATCCGGTCCCATCACTTCATGGCAAATAGGTGGGAGAAACAGTGGCTGACTTTATTTTTCTGGGCTCCAAAATCACTGCAGATGGTGATTGCAGCCATAAAATTAAAAGACACTTACTCCTTGGAAGGAAAGTTATGACCAACCTAGACAGCACATTAAAAAGCAGAGACATTACTCTGTCAACAAAGGTCCATTTAGTCAAGGCTATGGTTTTTACAGTGGTCATGTATGGATGTGAGATTTGAACTATAAAGAAAGCTGAGCGCTGAAGAATTGATGCTTTTGAACTGTAGTGTTGGAAAAGATTCTTGAGAGTCCCTTGGACTGCAAGGAGATCCAACAAGTCCATCCTAAAGGAGATCAGTCCTGGGTGTTCATTGGTAGGACTGATGTTGAAGCTGAAACTCCAATACTTTGGCCACCTGATGCAAAGAGCTGACTCATTGGAAAAGACCCTGATGCTGGGAAAGATTGAGGGCAGGAGGAGAAGGGGACGACAGAGGATGAAATAGTTGGATGGCATCACTGACTCAGTGGGCATGGGTTTGGGTGGACTCCGGGAGTTGATGGTGGACAGGGAGGCCTGGCATGCTGCGGTTCATGGGGTTGCAAAGAGTCAGACACGACTGCGCAACTGAACTGGCTGACTCACTTTGCTTATCTGAAAATGCCATGAAGCAAAAAGAAAAGTGTTTAATTTTATCCACTTCCTCATTTTTCTTTTCTTTGTGTGTCCTAAAGAAGCTTTCCTCAAAAGAAAAGGGATGAAAACAATGTAGATACAACTAAAATTCAAGATGTAGGAAATGAAAACATTCTTGATGACTAGAAAGTCTCAGGCTAACCAGGGTTAAAAAAAATTAACATTCACAGTATGTATAGTCATCCTTACCTCGAGAAGTCGGTGTATGTATATTCATAGTGGTAGGAGAAATGCTTTTATTAAAGCGAGATATCAAAACGCAGATAGGATCGTAATGTAGGTGTGTTGGTTTTTCCTTTTACTTGGGATTTAAATGAATGAGTAGTGCCTCTCAAATCTGGCACTCTCTTTCTGTATCTTCAATGAGTCAGCACTTTGCTCTGGCTTTAGGCATCACTAGGCTGACATCACTTGGCAGTTTGGAGGTTGTATGAAATGAGCTGTTTCATCTCAGAGGAAGAGGGCCAGAAGGCCGGTTTCCCCATGTTCACTGGCATCTGACTTTATCCATGTGTGTACTTGCCAGTGTTGCACTTTGTTTTCCTTTGGGGAGGGGGCACAGTGTTGATTTATTCACCTCATATGTATTGCGCACTTACTTTGTACCAAGCAATGTCAATAAGGATGGAGCTTCTCTGTATCTTTACTGGTCTAGAAGGTAAACTGATAATAGAAAATCAGACTATGTTTCCATAGGTGCTACAATAGAGGGAAAATCCAGACTTAAAAACCTGCTCCCGTTAACTGTATACTTTTGTTCTATACAGTAGTGACCCAGGTAATTATGCATTAACCTTTTCAGTGCTTGATTCTTACACCAGACTAGTGGCATTTGATGTTCCTCAGAGAAAGTTTTGATGACACTTCACTAGAGAAGATCTGCTTGACGTCCGGTTTTTAATCATGTACAGATGAATCCTACAGCATGTGTATTATTGCTGTACCTTACCACCAAGAGAATTCATTAATTCAAAAGTCTAAGTGTTAATCAGTTCATCCTTCCAATCCCTTAGATTTTTTTTTTTTTTTCCAAGGACATTGATTCCATGCCTCAGAGGTGCCAGGGTATGATTTTTTTTTTTCTCCTTGTCCTATTGCTCTTGAGGAAATAAGCAACCAATAAAAACAGACTTTTTACTCAGTCCTTATGTTTATTAATAGACATCTTAAAATTTGGCAATTTTCTTTATACTGTTCTTTCTCTCTCTCTTTACACTCTGGGTCTAAACTTCCTCCATACACAGGGTGTTATTTCCTGACCATCGCATAAGTTTTAAACATCATCATTAAATAAGGAAGATACCATGTGCATAGCAGGCAGGAAATGATGCCCCACCCTTGCAGTTTTGCTTTTCCATTTCCCCTGGAGACAAGGACTTGTTTGTGTTGGTGAGAGTGATGCAGTGTGTGTGGTGGCTCCTGCGTGTCTATTTTTGTTCCCCATGGTTATTGCCCCCAAGTACACATGTATTGGGCTTGGAGACTAGCGAGCTTTATGAATAAGACATTTGCTGAGAATTAAAGCATTTAAATCTTTACCCTTTTAGAACCATCTTCCATGCCTTTTTCAGTCCCTTTTGTTTCTCAGTAAGATTTTTGGTACTTAAAATATTCTCAGTAGTGAGCCTTGAAACAAATTCTGGCATTCTGAGTTAATCCTGTCACTGATGAGGGTAAATCTTATGTCTCTTGAGGATAGATGCTTTTGTCTCCTAGCGTGTTTCTGAGAGAATATAATTAATGCAGTTTGTACATTAACTGATAACTTAGTGACATGAAAGTTAATTCCCTTCCCTTGTATCGCCATCATTTTTTCCCAGGAGAAATGGGTCTACCTCAGAAAGGATGGTGACAGTCTGTCTTTTTAATCTTTTTTTAAAAAATCTTAATTTATTTATTTATTTATTTATTTATTTTTGGCCATGTTACACAGGCATGTGAGATCCTAGTTCCCCAGCCAGGGATTGAACCCCTGCCCCCTGCAGTAGAAGCACAGAGTCCTAACCAGTGGACTGCCAGGGAAGTTCCCATCTTTTTAACCTTATCCCTTGTTCTTTGCAAATGCAGTCCTTTGCCTCCTATCTCTGGATCCCGCAGGGTTCTGACCTTATCCTCCCCCTCCAAACCTATCCAGGTCCAGCAGTTTTGAGGCTCCAATGAAGTTGCTCCTACTCCATGAATCCTTCTCTGCTCACTGCAAGCCTTAGCTTGTTGCACTTACCACACCATTCACTCGATGTATATACAACATTGTGTGCACCCTTGTTTGACTTTTCATGTGCCTGTTTATGTTTCTCCAACAAGAATGTAGAACAGGGAATGTTGGTTATGCCTCCTTGATTTTCCTATGATGGTTAGCATAAAGTAGATCTTCAGTAAGTTTTAGTTAATAAAGGATAGCCTGTCCTTAGTATCTCTGAATAAGCCCCGGGGAATAGATCTTTGGGATCTGTTTCTTACTAGATCATTCTTAGATCAGCAGAGATAACTTGTTCTATCAGACTGGGGACAAATCTGGTTGGTCTTCAGAGTCCAACCCTCTGGAACCAGTTGTATCTGGAGAGTGGAGGGAAAGTAAGGGATAAAGTTAATCATCTTCCTGTTGGCCCACCTGTCACTTCATGACTCCAGTCTACCTGTCCATGTCCAACTTGCCATAACCAAGTTAAAGCATCATCTTTTAAAAGAACAGGCCACTATCTAAAGAATATACCTGAGTGACACATTAGCATACTGGAATGATGACTGCTGATTTATCATATGCAGCAAGTTTTCTCACTTCTTTCAGTGATAATACAGTCGTAGCTATGATTTAAAGTCTAAACCAGAAAAAATGATTTAGGAGTTATAATTCATAGAAAAAGAGTACTGGACTTAATTGTCAAAATTGTAGGAAAATAAGACCTCTCATATGCTGTTAAGGGGAGATGTATATAAAGAAATCCAGACTTTTCTTGGTGGGAGAAGCATTTGACATTGTAAGTTTACCTTGTTTGGCACTACCCAAGCAATATTGTTTATTCATAATGGTAGCTTGCTCATCAGTCATTTCCAACTCTTTGCAACCCTTTGGACTGTAACCCACACCACTCCTCTGTCTATGGGATTTCCCAGGCAAGAATACTGGCATGGGTTGCCATTTCCTTCTCCGGGGAATCTTCCTGACCCAGGAATTGAACCCATCTCCTCTGTTTCCTGCATTGCAGGTGGATTCTTTACCCACTGAGCCATTAGGGAAGCTCATAATAGTCATAAGACTATTTTTTTTTATTTCAACACACTGCCTCTCTCTTCTGAAAAGATAGTAAAGCAAGAGTTATTCTTGAAAACACTCTGTTCAATGTGCATAGCCATGATAAAGCCATGATAAAGAGAGATACTAAAAACACATACATGGACTTAAAAGCAAGATAAATGGTTCTATGGAGCACAAATAGAATACTGAGTGGGGCTGAGGCAATAGCCGGGCTCCCATCCAAATGTAGGCAGTAGCAGCCAGGAGTTCAGCTCCTGCCAGTAAAGGAACTAAAAATGCACCAAGCAAGATAAGAGACTGGAGTCCGGTCACTGTAGCCAAAGGCCCTCATTTCCAAAAGGAAGCTAAAAAGAATGGCGAAGAACTGACCGCTAGAGCTGGTGCTTCAGAGGAAACCATGCATCTGGGGTGCCTCCCAACCAGGAACTGAGTCAGCCCGCCTGGAATTGTGAGATCCTGACATCACAGCGGAGCAGCGAAACATCATGACAGGTCCTAATGGTGGACTGGGAGGCTGGGTGTAGGAAACCACAGAAGAGCTCACGAGAGAAAAACAGTCTCCTCAGAATGAGCCTACCACCCAGAACGCATGAAGACAGCTATGCTAAGAAAGTCTCTCAGCAAAATTGACAGTCGGAATATTGATTCACTCCACTCTAGAGGAAACTAAGCTTTGCAACAATAATGAAGTTAAAATATATTTTCTAAAGTGTAAAAAAATTAAATAAAAAGCAGAAAAAATAGATTTAGAGTGGTCAAGGAGATAAAGACAAAACATTAAAAAGTCAGTAGATATGTCATAAGATCAGAAATAAAAAAACCACTGAAATTTAAAATATCAACAGGCAGAAGAATAACACTGTACTCAGTTGCAAGAAGAAGTAATGAATTAGAATTCTGAGTTACCCAGAGCCCAGCACAGAGAGAGATGAGAATTAAAAAGTGCACACACACCCATGGAACTGAGAGACTCTAATATATATCTAATAGGAATTGCAGGGAAAAATGGAAGAAATGGTGAAGCAATTTTTGAAGCAATTATTTAAAGAGATTTACCTGAAGTTTTCCAAAATTGAAGAAAGTCAAGTCCTTGGCTACAAATATTGAGCAGTGTTCATCTACATACATTTAAAATTAAGGTGAAAATGTAAAAGATCTTTTATTAAAGATAAAATCTTCAAAGCTACCCTAGAGAAAGAGAGATTGCTCCTCAGAGAACAAATGTAAGCTGACAGCAGACTTCTCATCAGCAAAAGAGGCCAGAATAAAATGGAATAATATGTTTAAGTGCTGAAAGGAAATTACTGTCAGCAGAATTTTATAATTTACAAAGTATTATTCAAGAGTGAAAGCAATATAGACATGTTCAGATGTATGAGGCATATGAATTTTCTATCTACAGGCCCTTATTAAAAGAACTATTAAGGGATACACTTCAACCCATAGCAAAGGAACTCAGGGGAAGATAAAGGATCTGAGACAGTGGGTGAGCACATGATTTAATAAATATGTAGATAATCACAATGAACTATAGATTATTTTTTTCAAAGGAGAGCTAAAACAGACTCTAGGAACAACACAACAGGATAGTTCGGTGGGTAGTTAAAACATGCTTGGAAGAGGAGGTAAGGATTCTGAAAAGCTTTAAGTGTATCAGTTCAGTTCAGTTCAGTTGCTCAGTAATATCTGACTCTGCAACCCCATGAATCACAGCACGCCGGGCCTCCCTGTCCATCACCAACTCCTGGAGTTCACTCAGACTCACGTCCATCGAGTCGGTGATGCCATCCAGCCATCTCATCCTCTGTTGTCCCCTTCTCCTCCTGCCCCCAATCCCTCCCAACATCAGAGTCTTTTCCAGTGAGTCAACAACTCTTCCCATGAGGTGGCCAAAGTACTGGAGTTTGTTTTTTTTTTTAAGTGTATACATTCTAAGAAATTATATGTAACCTTAACTACAGAAATTTAGTGTACACATTCCCAACCAGCTGAGGCAGGATGGAAATAGGAGATGTGTACAATGTTATCAGAGCAACAGAAAGCAGGAAGGAGGAAGAAGTGGTATATATAAAAATAAAAACATGGACATGAATCCAAATATCACTAAATATCCAAATATGAGTGAGGTGAGCCACAACATTGCAATAGATTAAATTCATTTGTAAGAAGAAAGAGGTGATTAGTTTGGATTTTTTTTAAAGTCCATAAAACAGACACCTAAGGAAATAACAAAACACAAAGTTTCTAAATAGAGATTAAAGAAGGATATTAAAAAACAGGAAAAAGCTGATGAAGCTCTGATAATATTAGATAGTATTTAGACTTTCCATTTTCAAAATGCACTCTTTATCAAAACAAGGTGTATTTTTAAATTTTAGAACACACATAAATTCTTGTAACACCACACAGGATACAAAAGAATCTCAAAACCCCGAGGAATCCCCGGGTCCTGAACCTTTGCAGTGAACCTCTGGCAACCACTGATCTGTTCTCTGACCTGGTTTACAGAATGTCATGTAAAATCAGGCACTATGTAGTTTTTGAGACTGGCACTGTTTTTAAATTAAAACTTGCCTGAATGCAATCATCATTGGAATATTTTTAATAAATTATAGCACATCTATATCATATAGTAATATAGGCCTTAGAATGAAGTAAATCTCTATATGTGGGTGTGTTAGGGTCTGTAAGACATACTGCTGCTGCTGCTGCTGCTGCTGCTGCTGCTGCTAAGTCACTGCAGTCGTGTCCGACTCTATGCGACCCCGCAGACGGCAGCCCACCAGGCTCCCCCGTCCCTGGGATTCTCCAGGCAAGAACACTGGAGTGGGTTGCCATTTCCTTCTCCAATGCATGTAAGTGAAAAGTGAAAGGGAAGTCGCTCAGTCGTGTCTGACTCTTAGCGACCCAGTGGACTGCAGCCTACCAGGCTCCTCTGTCCATGGGATTTTCCAGGCAAGAGTACTGGAGTGGGGTGCCATTGCCTTCTCCGGTAAGACATACTATGAAAGTGAAAATTTTAAGGGGCAAGAACAATGCATGTAGTAAGATCCCACGTGTTTATATGTCGTGTATGCAAAGTCGCTTCACTCATGTCCGACTCTGCGACCCCATGAACTGTAGCTTGCCGGACTCCTCTGTCCATAGGAGGCAAGAATATGAGAGGGGGTTGCCATTTCCTTCTCCAGTAGATCTTCTTGACCGAGGGTTCGAAGCCATGTCTCTTAACATCTCCTGCATTGGGAGGAGGATTCTTTACCACTAGCACCACCTGAGAGGTCATGTCTATGTCAATACACAGATATAGAATACCCACCAAACTTATCGGGCTTCCTAAGGAATGGCAGGGGAGTGGGAAAGGTGAAGGGAGTATGCTCCCTCTATGCTAAATATGCATCGTTTAAAAGAAGATTTATAATAGCAAAAAATAAAATATTTAGGCATAACTTAATAAATGCCCAAAATCTATTTGAGGAAAGATATGAAACACTCCTGGGAGATACAAAATTAGATTAAGCCAAGTGGAAACACACACATGGAGAGGAAGAATCAACACCATAAAGATGTCAGTGCTTCTTAGTTTATAAATGTAATATAATCCCAATAAAAATACCACCAAGGTGATTTTTTTTTTTTTTTTGGATCTAGACTATAAAGTTGATTATAAAGTTCATTGTGAAAGACAAGCGTGAATTTGAGCACTTACAACACTCATTACTGATTTAGTCACCTATCTCCTGTTCAGGACCTTGAAGGGTGCATTGCTCTTGGTATCTCTGGCGTGATGTCTGACGTACAGCAGGTCCTTCACTAGGAGTGACTTTTCCTGAGGCACACTCAAAACTAGTTAGCACTTGTGTTCTACACGTCCCACACCTCCCCCATCAATGTCTTTTATGTCTCCTGCATGTAAAAGATAAGCTGGCCCTTATGTATGTTTCCCTGTCTTTGTTATATCAAGCGGTTTCTCTGAAGCTGAGTGGCTTTGTTTGATTGAGTTTGAATCTCAGCCCTTTGGTGTCTCATTCATGCACATGTTGAACTGCTTCAGTAGCTTACCACTGGTCCCTGCTGCTTCTCACTGCGCTGCTTTTCTGGAAACTGCCTCAGTTAAGCAGATCTTACTTTTTTACATTGTAATGATGGAGTTTATGATTCTAGCAAAGGGACTGAGAATCAAATAACCATCATCAAAAATACAAAGATGTAGGTGGACATTAATAATTTAAAATTGTGAAAGTTACTATTAAAAGGTCCTAATTTACATTGACCATGCAAGATATTTCAATATGTGATCTGCTGCTGCTGCTGCTAAATCGCTTCAGTCGTGTCTGACTCTGTGCGACCCCATAGACGGCAGCCCACCAGGCTCCCCTGTCCCTGGGATTCTCCAGGCAAGAACACTGGAGTGGGTTGCCATTTCCTTCTCCAATGCATGAAAGTAAAAAGTGAAAGTGAAGTTGCTCAGTCGTGTCCAACTCTTAGCGA
>NW_011495027.1:7687273-7720612 GCF_000754665.1 Bison bison bison
TGGGTTGCTATCAAGTGTGTACATATTCCACATAAAAATGTATCTCTTTGCTGGTATAAATTTGGCAATTATGATTTTAAATATTCGATTTCTTTTTCTAGCTCAGAGCAGCATTCCAGGATATAGTTTAGATAGGTTGCTTCAGTTTTTTAAGGAAGTTTGAATTTTACTTTGTTTCTCTTAAAAACACACCGTGTAGAAAGCAAAATCAGGAAATGCAGTTTATTTCATTGACCCTACAATTTTTTTCCGAAAACAGCTGTTGTGTTATCTGAAAATAATTTGCAAATGGGAATTCATGTATTTGGCTCTTAGTGAGCCCATTTCTCCAACTACTGCAACCTTTGTGTTTCTTTTCCAGAAATATTATCCACGTATTAGAACAGTCATGGAATGATTTTACATGTATATTTTTTATTCCTCTAGGAACTTTAGTTGTAAAGTCTTGAAGAGCATTTTATATACTTTGTTACCTGGATGTCAGCTGCTCCATAGGATATAGAGGATATTGTATCAAATTCCAGTCCATGAGCTCTCTGTATTCTAACAGACTCCTGGAAGAATTAGGTTCTCATAGTCCCAGTTCCTTCTTCCATGGAAACAATTTAGATTATAGATTTTTAGCATCCCAGGCAAAATCTCCTTGTCTGTTCAGTTTTGATCTAAGCATTAAATTATTTAGTCTTTTGCCTGTGATTTCTACAGTTCATTCATAATACAGAGGTCTGTGTGTGTTTAGCAGATTTTACCAAAGGTTTAGGGAAGAGTGAAAGGTATTTACATCTCCAAATGGAAATAATGAGTATGCAGTGCAGCCTCCTACCACATTGCTTGTCCTGTTTCCTTCGATTCTACCCCTCCTCTACTGATTCACCTCCCCCTCCCTCCAACCCTGTTCATCCCACTATAGCATGGGCGGTTTAGCCATCTTTGTTGCTGGTTTCACCTCACTTTTGCCCTCAGTGACTCATGCCCTTCTATGTACAGCTTTTCCTTATTCTGAAACTAACTTAGGTATTTGCTTTAACTTAGATGATTTCATTCAAGAATTATTCTCAGAATTTCCCTGGTGGTCCAGTGGTTAAGACTCAGGGCTTCCCACTGCAGAGCAAATGGGTTTGGGTCCTGGCTGGGGAACTAAGATGCTGTGCTGCACAGCCAAAAAATAATAATTATTATTCTCAAATCTGTTCTTAGAGTAGTAACTTTCTTACCTTGATATATCGTGGATCAGATTCTCCTGTTCATCTTGCTTTTTAAATTTTTTCTCTACCCCTTGACCCCGTTTCTTTCCCCTCTTTCTCACCCTTCCCCTACATAAACACACTGTGTAGGTATAGCTCTAGTCTCGATGCTTTTTTCCTCCAAAGGCAGTCTGAGAGTTGTCCCTAGAAGAAAGGCATTGCATTTCTCATCTGTGTGACACATGTATGGTACAAGCTGGTGGTGATGGTCTGAGCCTTGATGTTCTGCAGAACAGGATATGGTGGTGGGGCTTTCTTCCTGCTCTTACCCTAAGCACTCTTCCTTAGTCCTGCACTGCAGCCTGGAACCCTACCATTATTCTTTGGAAAAAAAAAATTGCAGCTATTCTTTAAGGCTTATTTTGTACTCTAATCTTTAAATTTCTGGATTAGGTAAAGAGAAGTGAGATATAGGTTTAATTGGGCAAGCTACTCAAAAGAGCAGAAAAGTTGAAACAAAATCTTTTAAGTTCTTACAAGCTGCTGTTTACAAATATCCCACAAAACACCCCTTACTCTTTTCTTTTTTAAAGGAAGCCTTTCTGTCTTCTCTTTCTTTTACTGTACCTTTGAAAACATTGATGCTTTTCCCAGTTCTTCTCAGTGTTGGAGTGTTTACAGTAATCATAGAAAGTAACTTCCTTCCTCTCTTCTATGGCTACTGCACTGTTTAAATCCCCACCGTCTTTTCTCTTGGGCTCGGCAGCCTGCCCTCTTCCTTCTCATAGTGCCAGATAGACAACCTGCCATCACATCTTTGGGAATTCAACTCCAAGCTGTATCCCTGCTGGAGTCTTCTTGTGATGTGTCCTCTTAGCAGTATGAGCAGCTATTTTGCTTAGTGACTAAATTCCAGCATCTTTTTCTACTCTCTGCTCATTTCTGACTAGTTAACAGCTTCTGGAAAGGATATCACTGTCTTTATCTTCCTGGGATTTAAATAAGCACATTTTAAAATGACATCTTGAAAGATTGAAAGAAATATGACATCGGAAAGCTGAGAGGAACTTCCAGAGTTCATCTATATATTACCTTCCTACGTTGGGCCGTTCTCTTAAAGCCATCGTAGCAGAAGTTTGGAGAAACGAGCAGACTGTCTGAAGTGGTGCTGTTTCATTGCTGTATGAAGGTTGGCAAGCTGTTGAAGTTCGCTGAAGCTTAGTTGGGTTCTTCTGTAGAATGCGGAGAAAATGACCTACTTCTGTAGCATGGCAGATGCTAGCCAATCAAGTGCGTTTGTCCTGAATATAAAGATGTATCCCAGGAGGGCACACAACTGAGCCAGGGAGACACAAGCAGGATTTCAGGCCACACTTGCCCCTCAGCTGGACACCCTGGTGCCTAGCATAAACTGAAACCCTCTGCAGCAGCCAGGCTCTGGAGGTTAATCATCTGCCCCCATGAGGAGTGAGTCTGGAGAAGGGCAGGGCAGGAGGCAGTACTGGGACCATCTGGGTGCTTGGCAGGGACTTAGAACCTCCAAAAGGTACCTACCTGCCTTTTTACCTTCTGGCTGATCTTGCTTTACACCAATGCGTCTATGTTTTCATCACATCATTAACAATGTCATATTAACATACTTGGAGAAAGAAATGGCAACCAACTCCAGTATACTTACCGGAAAAATTCTATACACAGAGGAGACTGGTGGCCTGTAGTCCATGGGGTCACAAAAAATCAGACATGACTGAGCACAGCACGGCATTAACATCCTAGCTCAAAGGTGTCACTCTTGGAGAAGGTGCTGGGGAAGCATCTCTGTCCATACTGGTCTCTAGCCCCCACCTTTTGCCTGCTTCACAGGTGTGTTCAGTCGCCCAGTTGTGTCCAACTCTTTGCAACTTCATCAACTGTAGCCCGCCAGGCTCCTCTGTACATGGGATTTTCCAGGCAAGAATACTGGAGTGGGTTGCCATTTCCTTCTCCAGATAATTGAAGCTTCACAGATAATTGGAGCATTAAATGAGACTACAGTTGGGAAAACAGCTAGAACATGACCCCAGCCACTGAATTTCTTTTTCTGTTTGATATTTCTGCAGGGTAGACTCTAACATCTGTCTAGGCTTTCTCCTACTATTTTCTGTTCCAGGGGTTTCCATGGTACAGTGCTTAACCCAAGAAATATAAAGGATGCCCTATTGAAATATGAGATTAAAATGAAAACTTTATGTTTATTTTAAACCTAAAGGAAAAATAAGCTTTCTAATATTTGGCTGATGGATTGGCAATACTTTATGGTTATAATTATAAATAGGCATATGTGAGTGAGTGAAAGCCACTCAGTTGTGTCCAATTCTTTGTAACCCCATGGACTATACAGTCCATGGAATTCTCCAGGCCAGAATACTGGAGTGGGTAGCCTTTCCCTTCTCCAGGGGATGTTCCCAACCCAGGGATCGAACACAGGTCTCCCTCACTGCAGGCAGATTCTTTACCAGCCAAGCCACCAGAGAAGCCCATAGACATATATATGCACACAAATATGGACGTGTTTAACGCTTTTTTTCTCTGATACAGGTAAGTGATTAAAATGTTTGTTTGAAGACATTCTCAAACATTCTCACACCACTGTAGTCATGGAACCCTCTGAATGCAGTCACATTTGTTTTTCTTCCCTGCCTTCTTCTGATTTCCATAGTAAATGGTAGCCCCTGGTGTATCTTCTAGTCTACAGGGCGTTTATATATCTTTATAAACAAAACTTCCTCTCTTCCCCCTAACCTCATTCTTTCATTGTTATCCACATAGGATATGGGAAGAGATAAGCTTTTCCCCTAAAACATGTATAACTTTAAAAGGTAATTTGTTACTTAGGATGAAGTAAAATTGAGATCTTTTTTATTTAATCCTAGAAACTCAGTAAAATAAAATAAGAATGTGGGTTCTGGGTCCAGGTGGCCTGAGCTAGATGACATTAAGCAAGTTGCCTAACCTTTCTGTGCTTTCGTCTCCTCATCTGTGAAACTGGGGTAAAAAGAATAATCTGCCTCATCAGGTTAAGGTGACAATTTTTTTTTTCCCCCAAGCTGAATTTATTTATTTATTTATTTTCAAATTTTATTTTATTTTTAAACTTTATAATATTGTGTTAGTTTAAGGTGACAACTGAAATAAGTAATATCTTTGACATTTTTGGAATAGAATTGCATATTAAACACAACAGAAAGTTTGTTGCTGCCATCACTGTAATCACTGTCCTTAACTTTATCCCTAGGAAAGATCCACGCCCAGAACTATGCAACTCTGAGTTGGAATGGCTAGCATCCGTGTCAGTTCTAGACTCATCCACTTTCTCAGCAAATATATACTGGTGGTCTCCTATATCAGATACTCAACTAAGGGCTGGACGCTCCACTGCATTGTCAAACCTTGTACAACACTTCTCTCTAAGGGCGTGTATCTCCCACGTCACCAACTTGTGGTCATATTCCTCGTGCCATAACAGTCCACTTTGTAATAGACTCAGTGTACGCTTCGTGTACTTCTTCCTGAAGATGATTCCTCCAGGTTGATTCAAAGTGTAGTTTGCCTCATCCTATTTCATCTTTGGGAAGAAAGTGTTCTCTCTTACTGAAATTGCAATCTTATGAGACTGCAGGACTTAGTAGGGCTTAATATGATTTTCAACAAACTGAAGCATTAGTAGGGGAATAGAAGTTAATGTGATATTTTGTGTGAAAAGACATAACTATTTTACTATCAAACATTTCTATAGTCTTTCATCTCTCTCTGAATAAATAGCTTTTAGAAAAGCATAGTAAATTCCCATTTTATTAAAACTAGACATATTCATCTATGCATGACTAGGATATGGGTAGAAAGAAAAGAGGAAATGATAAAGACAGGAATTTCTCCCATATTTCCTCCTTTTAATCCTTTTATTTCTCGTACAGAAACTAATATAATGTTGGGAGCCATCCAATTCAAGACTGAATCTGATAAGAGGATGTACTTCCGAGACCAATGACTGATTCCCCAAAGGCTTCAGTGAAAGAAGAAGTGCAAACTTTTTTAAAATACGTGAAATGTTCTTCAAATATTTGTCATGCACTGTTCTGTGTGCTGACAAAACTGCTCCATTTTGTGTCATGAGTTAGATGTGGCAAACAAAGATAAGCATTTCATTTTTCTAACCTGTGGGCTAAGAATAAAAATCTCGTGCTGGAATTGAACATTGTATTCTCCAGGCAAAGGAAATGGACGTTTATTGGATGTTACTGCTGCTTTCCTTCTCACTAATGACATTATGAAAGCTCTTTGAGTAATATAATTTGGAAATATTATTTCTGTGTTTCAGGTCATGCAAGACAAGATAATCTGCCTTCCGAAAAGAGTACAGCCTTCTCAGAACCAGTCTTCTGTTTCAAATGTCTCTCAAGCAGTGGCCAGTACCACCCCACTGCCTCCACCCAAACCATCTCCTTCTAACCCGGTCACTGTGGAAATGAAAGGGCTGAAGACAGATTTGGACCTTCAGCAGTACAGCTTTATTAACCAGATGTGCTATGAGCGAGCCCTCCACTGGTACGCCAAGTATTTCCCATACCTAGTCCTCATTCATACCCTGGTCTTCATGCTCTGCAGCAACTTTTGGTTCAAGTTCCCTGGCTCCAGCTCCAAAATAGAACATTTCATCTCAATCCTGGGGAAGTGTTTTGACTCTCCCTGGACCACACGAGCCTTATCTGAAGTGTCTGGGGAGGACTCAGAAGAGAAGGACAACAGGAAGAACAACATGAGCAGGTCCAACACCACCCAGTCTGGTCCAGAAGGCAGTCTGGTCAATTCTCAGTCTTTAAAGTCAATTCCTGAGAAGTTTGTGGTTGACAAATCCACTGCAGGGGCTCTGGATAAGAAGGAGGGTGAGCAGGCAAAAGCTTTATTTGAGAAGGTGAAGAAGTTCCGGCTGCACGTAGAAGAAGGTGATATACTATATGCCATGTATGTTCGTCAGACTGTACTTAAGGTTATAAAATTCCTAATCATCATTGCATATAATAGTGCCCTGGTTTCCAAAGTCCAATTTACAGTGGACTGTAATGTTGACATTCAGGACATGACTGGATATAAAAACTTTTCTTGCAATCATACCATGGCACACTTGTTTTCAAAACTCTCCTTTTGCTACCTGTGCTTTGTAAGTATCTACGGATTGACGTGCCTTTATACATTGTACTGGCTGTTCTACCGTTCTCTGAAGGAGTACTCTTTTGAGTATGTCAGGCAGGAGACTGGAATTGATGATATTCCAGACGTGAAAAATGACTTTGCTTTTATGCTTCATATGATAGATCAGTATGACCCTCTGTATTCCAAGAGATTCGCAGTGTTCCTATCTGAAGTGAGTGAAAACAAATTAAAGCAGCTGAACTTAAATAATGAGTGGACTCCAGATAAACTGAGGCAGAAGCTGCAGACAAATGCCCATAACCGCTTAGAACTGCCTCTCATCATGCTCTCTGGCCTTCCAGACACTGTTTTTGAAATCACAGAGTTGCAGTCCCTAAAACTTGAAATCATTAAGAACGTCATGATACCAGCCACAATCGCGCAGCTAGACAATCTCCAGGAGCTTTCTCTACACCAGTGCTCAGTCAAAATCCATAGCGCAGCATTGTCTTTCCTGAAGGAGAATCTCAAGGTCTTGAGCGTCAAGTTTGATGACATGAGGGAGCTGCCCCCCTGGATGTATGGCCTCCGGAACCTGGAGGAACTCTACCTGGTTGGCTCTCTAAGTCACGATATTTCCAGAAATGTCACCCTTGAGTCTCTGCGGGATCTCAAAAGCCTTAAAATTCTCTCGATCAAAAGCAACGTTTCCAAAATCCCACAGGCAGTGGTTGATGTTTCCAGCCATCTCCAGAAGATGTGCATACACAACGATGGCACCAAGCTGGTGATGCTCAACAACCTGAAGAAGATGACCAACCTGACAGAGCTGGAGCTGGTCCACTGTGACCTGGAGCGCATCCCTCACGCCGTATTCAGCCTGCTCAGCCTCCAGGAATTGGACCTCAAGGAAAATAATCTGAAATCCATAGAAGAGATCGTTAGCTTCCAGCACTTGAGAAAGCTGACAGTGTTGAAACTCTGGCATAACAGCATCACCTACATCCCAGAGCATATCAAGAAACTCACCAGCCTGGAGCGTCTGTCCTTCAGTCACAATAAAATCGAGGTGCTGCCTTCCCACCTCTTCCTATGCAACAAAATCCGTTACCTGGACTTGTCCTACAATGACATTCGATTTATCCCACCTGAGATCGGAGTTCTACAAAGTTTACAGTATTTTTCCATCACTTGTAACAAAGTGGAGAGCCTTCCAGATGAACTCTACTTCTGTAAGAAACTCAAAACTCTGAAGATTGGGAAAAACAGCCTATCAGTACTTTCCCCCAAAATTGGAAATTTGTTATTTCTTTCCTATTTAGATGTTAAAGGCAATCACTTTGAAATCCTCCCTCCTGAACTGGGTGACTGTCGGGCTTTGAAGCGAGCTGGTTTAGTTGTAGAAGACGCTCTGTTTGAAACCCTGCCTTCTGATGTCCGGGAGCAAATGAAAACTGAATAACTTATTTTTGTTTAACGTTTGACTGAAACATGCTTCTACCAAATACAGTATAAATAATTAGGTAGTCTTAATGCCTTTCCTACTTTATTATTATTTTTCTTCTTTTTCGCACAAAACAAAATGTACACAAAGAATGAGTAAGGAGTATGTATTTTTTAATAAAAATTTAATTGTATTTTTTCAATATTAGTATTTTAAAGATTTATTTGTCCTGGAACCTAATGTATCTATTATTGTTTTCTACTGACAGAGACAGATGGTTCCACCTGTTTTTGTTTGGTTTTTTTGTTTGTTTGCTTGCTTGCTTGCTTGTTTGTTTTGGTTTTTTGGTAAATTCTTGTGGAAGGAAGGGAATTTTAGGTTGCATGCTTTTGGTATTTTTTAAATCGATGAAGATACTTTGCCAAGGTCATTTTTTAGCTTGTTTACATCTGTACAGGGTCTTTATTTTTGTTTTCATTGTATACATTGTATGTGTATCAAGGAATCTCTGCTAGTTATTTTAATACCAGCTGCCTTCTGCATTGGTCAAGTATTTCGTTGTATAGAAAACTCTTCTCTGGAGTATAAGCTCACATAAGTGCATTGTCATGGACTATTATTTTCAAAATTTCCCCTTGCCTCCAGCAGAACCCTAAATTTTATTCTTTCACATACCTGACAGTTATTTATCATTAGGCAAGGATTTTTTAAGTGAGTAAGGACGATAATCTTCCATGGTCAGCTTGCTTGGATTGGTCATTTATAATTTAACTGATGTACATTACTACCAACATTTTTAAAATGTTGAAAATATTTCCTTCAGTGAAAAAAGAAATGCAGAAACTCCTCCCCTTTAATATCAATGTTGTTATGTAGTTGTGGTGAACAACCTTAGAAAAGCTAATTTATTTTAATTAAAATAGCTAATTAAATTTAAAAATCAGAATCAGAAGCCTGCTTTTTAGTAATTTAATCATCTTTGATATCTTGATATGTGAATACATCCGATGGGAAAAAAAAAAAAACAGTGCTACTAAAGCACCCTGCTAAAGAGCTGGTGCGCTCCAGCTAGGCACGCTGGTTCCTCTGGGCAGTGTGGCAGTGGTGATCTCTATTCAAATTCTGCCTGTTACACAAACTAATCAATGTATACACACACATATATATATTAATCAATCTCCCTCAAGTCAGCCCTTGCTATGAATGCTAGTGATGCAAGCACAGAAACTCTATCTGTTCTCTTTGGCTTAAAAAAGTTTATCTCATCTAAAATAATTCTATTCCTTTATTTTTTTAAGTGTGAAAAAATAGCTGAGTGGATATCACTTAGAAATAATTTTTGCCTGGTGGCCAGCAGTGTTTTTATTTTATCTCTCTACTAAAAAATCCAGCATAGTGGAAAGTGAAAGTAGCTCAGTCGTGTCTGAGTCTTTTGACCGCATGGACTATACAGTCCATGGGATTCTCCAGGCCAGAATACTGGAGTGGGTAGCCATTCCCTTTCCCAGGGGATCTTCCCAACCCACGATCAAACCCATGTCTCCCACATTGCAGGCGGATTCTTTACCAGCTGAGCCCCCAGGGAAGCCCAAAATGTATGGGTCTTGGGCAAAAGTTTTCACTGATTATTAAACTGTGTAGAACAGGAAAATGGAAACACTATTTGTGCCCTCAATCCAGGACCAGTGCTATCTATCATGGGAATTTTGTTTCATGTTCCAACTTCACACTCAATGTTTTCAGAACCCTAGTCTGATCTAAGACGGTTTTGTGACTTAACAAAAAAAAAAGTAGGAAGATGGTTTAGGTTTCAAAATGCTGGTTTTAAAATTTACTCCTTGATCCTGGTAAATTTGCTTAATGACACTTTGAGTCATACACGGGACACAGCTCTACAAACTACTCAGCAGATACATGTACCTCCATTGTATTTTAAACGTTATACATCATGGGGTAAAGGATTTGGGGAAGAGATGCTTTTCATTTATTGAATAATTTAATCATGTAGACCAAAGTGCTTTGCTGTTTCTGCTCCATGTTTAAGTGTTAGAATGGTGATTTTGTATAGCTGGTTTATTTTGACCTGGAATTGAAACAATATGTTTAAAATAGCAACACAGTTTTACTTCTTTGATAAAATATTCAATTCTAGTATGTTTTTAGGATCTTGATTATGAACCATGAGTTGTATTTAGAGACATAGCACTACCTGTTTTAAACAAACAAACCTGGAAGATTGTCCGTCACTGAGCATGACAAGAATACCCCTGTTGAAAGGTGAGCTTTGATAACTACTGTTAAGACACTGGGTGCATTATTCTTCTGGATAAAATTTATACTTGTTTTCTATATCACCCTTAAAAAGGGATCTATTCAGGTTAAACATCATATTTATGCTGAAATCTTTATCTGGTGTTAACTTATAATCTCCCATGGGTTCATAACTGAAGTAAGTAACTAGTAATTAGTCTTTGTGACAACTTGCTCAAAATGTCAAAATAATTTTATTTACTTCCTTAATGATTTCACAGGTTGACCCTAACCTAAGTTCTAAATAACATCCAGTAAATCAGTATAGTTCTGAGTTTATGGTTTAACTAGGAAGGAAAATTCCTAGATGTTTGTTAGATTTTATAAAAATTCAAAATGTTCGAACTTCATCTTGAGTCTCAATTTTCCAACTTGACCCTTTTAAATATTGTATATTTTTGTTCACATTCTTAAGTAAAAAGCATTTAATTACTCTTTAGCCGTTAAATGGGAAACTCAGGTAAATGAACTGCTGACTTTTCTAAAGTTCTTTAATGAATCAACTCAGTGTTAAAAGGAGTATTTACCTAATCCTTTTCATATTTTTACAAGTGCTCTTGCTAAAAAGGAACAACTAGCTCTATTTCTCCAACTTCTATAAGATTCATGAGAAACTGCTTATGTAAATATAAAAGCAGCATACATACTCAAGTCCTATGGCTACTGGACACCCTTGGTGAGTATGCTTTTTGGTCAGTTTTAATGGTTAAGTATAGATCAGTTGTTGGTGGATGGTCCGGTTGAAACACAGCATCTAAGTATATCCTAGTGGAACTCACCTAAAAAGACCACACCTCAGAAAACTAGTTATTTGTTGGGTTTTCACTCACTCTGTTTTGTTTTTAGTACAATGGTTTTTAACATATGTGTTCTTGATTCAGTGAAACCTGTTATTTACACTGGTGAATTTTCTGATTGTTCACCCACCTTTCCCCTGCCTTAGGTTTCCCATGTAGTTAGTGCAATGAGTTCTAACAATTTCCACAGCATCCCATGTGCAGGCACTACTTTTTCAGAAAGGCTTGGAAAATAAGCCTGCTGTGAGTATTCTGTTCATTTATAGGTGCCTCCTTCTCTGCCTCTGAAGCCGTCTTTACAGAGAGGGGCTTAGCAACCTGAAGTATTCCATGAGTTACTGGGGATGAACAAAGTTCATGTTTTTGCAACATGCTCTCTTATGATTTCTGTTATAAGAAAGGGAAGAAAAAAATATTTACATCTGTTGTTACCATTCCCCCCAAGAGTTTTGCTGTGGTTTATGTTCCTAATTCCAAGAAAAGTTCATTTTTTAAGTAGTGTTTTACTCTCTAATGTAGTGTAGTGATAGTCACTCAGCCGTGTCTGATTCTTTGCTACCCCATGGATTGTAGCCCACCAGGCTCCTCTGTCCATGGGATTTCATAGCAAATACCTGATCAGTAGTAGTGATATATTTATTATACTTAAACAGTGATCCACCTTTATGCAAACTGCAGTATTTAGTAGAAAAGAGATAAGCTTCTAGACAACTTAAATTTGTGTTTAGAAACTAAATTGATTCAGTTTGTGTTCTCCTATGAATCTTAAATGTGATAATGCTATTCAAGCAGTTCACATTTTTGGTAGGATCTCAATAACTCAGGGTAGGTAGGGTTCCGTAGCAAAATAGCACAGTTATTAGTGAGGGGAATGCCTCAAGGGTCTGTAAGATTTTCTCTTTTTTTTTTTTTTCCTGTCTATTCAGACACATTGTAAGAAAACTTGGACAGTCTCAGACCTGCCATTGATTTTTCAGATTGAGGCCTCAGTGACATGCTTCTAATACAATTTCATACCAGTCTTTCAAACTAGCTATCCAGTCTTACTCCATCTTCTCAGAGACTTTCACTGGTAAAGGTAACATGCTTAAATTCATTTTGGGGAGACAGGGAGGAGAGAAGCTCTCCTCTCACGCCAAGGAATTTTTTCTTTTTATTCAGTTCAGTTCAGTTCAGTCACTCAGTCGTGTCTGACTCTTTGTGACCCCGTGAATCGCAGTACGCCAGGCTTCCCTGTCCATCACCAACTCCCGGAGCTCACTCAGACTCACGTGCATCGAGTCCGTGATGCCATCCAGCCATCTCATCCTCTGTCAACCCTTTTCCTCCTGCCCCCAACCCCTCCCAGCATCAGAGTCTTTTCCAATGAGTCAACTCTTCTCATGAGATGGCCAAAATACTGGAGTTTCAGCTTTAGCATCATTCCTTCCAAAGAACACCCAGGGTTGATCTCCTTTAAAATGGACTGGTTGGATCTCCTTGCAGTCCAAGGGACTCTCAAGAGTCTTCTGCAACACCACAGTTCAAAAGCATCAATTCTTCGGGGCTCAGACCTCAAAAAGGGGTATATAACTTCAAACAGTTTTTTGGTCCTGTTAAATAACAGTTCCTATACATGGTTTTGGATATGGTATAAATTTGCTTTCTGCTGAACATTGTTCACTCTCTCATATGATTCTGCCTATTTAATGAATATTTTTTTGTGGGGTTGAAACTCAATGCCTTATGTGGTCACTTAGATTTCCTTTTGCTGCTCGTTTCCTCTTACTGTATATGTTCAGATTTTGTCAGTGCTGGCAAAACCTCCAAGACTGTCAAGAAAATGCTTGAAAGTTGATCTGTCATAGTGTAAATTCATGATACAATGTCTTAATGTTATTTGGCTATGTAGTACATAGGAAGAGAAAATAAATTAAATAAAATCGTTTTTGTAATTTAAAATTGAGATCAGACCCGTTCTTATTTATTTGTAGAAATCATGTTTCTCTTTTGCATTTCTCTTGTGTTTTTGCATATTCTGTTACCAAGGCTCCCCGTACTCTGCAGGAAATAGGCTGCATGCATTTTTTTCACTTTGTATTTGGCTAGTTTCTGCAATTGTGACTAATGATTTCCTTCCTTAATTCTCTGTACTGCATCTACCTAAGGTGCCCCTGGAGTTTCATTTGGGTCATTAGTGCCTTGCTGTGTAATCTGGAGTGCAGTTTCTATGTATTTGCCAGATCAGACTGTACAATGGCTGTCCAGCCCAGGTCTCAGTAAATACTTTTATGGTAATAATTGGGTCTACTTAAAGAAATCAGAATGTTTCTGTACAACTAGAAAGACTTCCCTAGTTAAACACATACACTCCAAGCATAGGGAAGTGCTTAATAAAATAACTTTATGAACCACTTATGCATAAGAAAATTGTGGATGGTAACTTTGAAGCTAAATTGTCATTTTACAAATTTTTCTGTAGTTATTTATGACTCAGTTATTTCACTGATAATCAACTGATAGTCCTTTGGGAAAGAACTGTCGAGATGAGGAGAGATTGTGAGTGTGATGAGAGAGGCCTTGGGAATATGTGTACAGAAACTTAGAAGGAATTATGGGAGAGTGCTGGAGAAACTTTGGAGACGAGCTGAGATGGGCAGCAGATCAGAAACATCTCGTGATTCCAGTGCAAGTTGCACAAATAAAAAGTCTCTGTCCACTGCCACCTCCCACCACCCCATCTTCCAGTCCTTTCGTGTACACAGAACATCGAGATAAACACTAAAATTAACTCAGTTGTTTCAGTTAGCAAGGTACAGGATAAGCACTTTGATTTAGATGGAGAGATATATGAAAGTCACTAAAATAAGCAGGGTACTTAAACAGCCATAACACCAGGCCTGTGTGTTTCTGAATGTATATTTGAATGTCATTCTAAATATCCAAGCAGGAAAAAGTGAAAAGCTCTTCATAAGCTGCATTATTTTTATGTATAAATCTTTGAATACAGGTTATAATTTAGGTTTCATATTTAAGCATCTGTGAACAAATCAAGGTATGAGTAAACATTTATGTGATCAGGCATACCACAGTGATGAAGTTTTCAGAGTCTGGATATTTTGCATAAAAAGCACAGCACTAGGGGACTTCCCTGGTGGTCCTGTGGATGAGAATCTGCCTTGCAATGCAGGGGACATGGGTTCAATCCCTGGTTGGGGAACTAAAATCCCACATGCCGCAGAGTAACTAAGCCCATGCACTGCAACTACTGAGCCCAGATGCCGAGTCTGTACACCACAGAGAAAGATTCCACATGATGCAGTGAAGAATCTGTATGCTACCATTGAGACCTGACTCAGCCAAATAAATAATAATAATAAAATAAATAAATATTTTTAAAAACAAAGCATCAGGCAAAGATTTTATCACCAAACATCTTAACCAAACTGGCCATTCTGATTATTGTGATTCAGGGGTTCCTCTGTTGTAAAGTTTGGAAACAATTAGAAGATGGTCTTTCTCTTTATTTTTTTTTAGTCCTTTAATTAATTTTTTGAACTGAAGAATAGTTGATTCACAATGTTGCTATTGTTATTACACAGCAAAGTGATTCAGATATAAAGATATTGCTGCTGCTATTTAGTTGCTAAGTCTTGTCTGACTCTTTTCCAACCCCATGAACTGTAGCCTGTCAGGCTCCTCTGTCCATGGGATTTCCCAGGCAAGAATACTGGAGTAGGTTGCCATTTTCTTTCTCCAGGGGATCTTCCCAACTCAGGGACTGAACCTACCTGTCTTGCTTGGCAGGTGGATTCTTTACCACTGAGCCACCTGGGAAGCCCCAGATATATGGATATAAAAAAATATATATTCTTTTTCAGATTTTTTCCATTATAGGTTATTAAAAGATATTGACTATAGTCCCCTGTGCTATGCATTAGGTCCCTGTGGAATTAATTTTATTTCAACTCAGGTTACATCTAGACATCACCATTAAAAAGTATTTAGTTCCATTCTTATTAGTATAATATGATAATTACCTGATCAGGTAATACAGATCTTGGGAAAAGTGACACAAAAAGGCCACATATAAGTTTTGCATTTTATATCTCTTCCATAATTCTTCTAAGTAAAATATCAACTCCTCAGCAGTGATTTTGGTATAGGGATAAACAACATTTTTATCTGAATTACAAAGTTCTTGGGATTCCATTGTAATTTCACATAGACTATCTGGAATAATTTTGTTAAAATCATACTCTAAGTAACATTTGAACAGCTTTCAACTTGTCAGGCTGATTCAGTCCAAGAATAAATAAAATCAATACAAGAACATGAAGCTACATCATTGTAAACTTGAGAAATAAATGTCCACAAATTTATGAAGTAGTAGGTGTGTTCCATTTATTCTATTGAGTTATATGTATAAATTACAGTTCTTAATGATTTAAATTGCTCCATGAAAAATACTTTATGATGTAGCCAGTCTCAACAAAAACCTGAGGCCATGTACATTAATGACCACTAAAGTGGTGTTAAAGAAAAATTAATCTTGATACTTGTTAGAATGGTAAGAAAGACTTTATTTAGGACTTATTATTTATTCAGGGTTGTTTCTTAATTCTCCCAGGTTCTAGCCTCTGGTAATGTGACTTATAGACTTTCTTGGAAGTCACATTCTGAACCTTAACAGTATCAGCATATTCAGAGGTTTAGTTGTTTTATGCATCCAGAAACAAAGATAGGATGCTAACTCTCCTTACTTTGGTGAGGAATTGTTTTCCCCACTTTGGTTGTTTTTTCAAATTGAAGTACATTTCATTAACAATGTTGTCGCTTCAGGTGTACAGAAAATTGATTGGGTTTTATATATATATATATATATATATATACGTATATGTGTGTATATATACTCCTTTCCAGATTATTCTCCATTATAGGTTATTACAAGAAGTGAGGAAGTATTTAAAATGAGTTCATGCTTGTAAAATTGGAAACTAGAGATTCAGCTTCAATCAAAACTATTCACTCTAAGCATTTAGCTATATAAATATTTTATAAGTCCAGATAACCTCTCAGAGAAACTGAACTGGTGTCTAATGGGAAATATGAAAAATGTCAGAGGGATTAAATACCTGGTTTATTTACATAAGGCGATTGTTTGTTATGAGGGCACGGGGGATAGAGGTGTGATTGACTTAACCGGGAGCCTCCTGATGAAGGATGCTCAGTGCACTTTCTAAACTTCAGGCTGATTCATTGCCCTTCAGTTCTATCAACAATGTTAAAACCATCAAATCTCAATTATGGAAAACTAGCTAGATCATTATTTTCAGAAAACTTCTCCTAAGTCAGAAACTATTGAAAGCTTTAACTATAAATCTGATCAAGAACTCACATCAAAAATGCCTGAAAGTTTACTGCAAAACCTTGTAGAAAATGCTTGTAAAACAGAATTTGCATTCTAGGTTGTTTTAAAATATTTAGACTCATAGACATTTTTTTCTTATGTGTACAAGGAGGAAACAAACATTATACAAAAATGTGTCTAGGACTCTAAATGCTTTAAATAGACATGACAATAAAGGAGTTATCAATAACCTCAGATATGCAGCTGACACCACCCTTATGGCAGAAAGTGAAGAGGAACTAAAGAGCTTCTTCATGGTGAAAAAGGAGAGTGAAAAAGCTGGCTTAAAACTCCACATTCAAAAAACAAAGATGGTGACATGCGGTCCCATCACTTCATGGCAAACAGATGGGGAACAATGGAAACAGTGACAGACTTTGTTTTCTTGGGCTCCAAAATCACTGCAGATGGTGACTACAGCCACAAAATTAAAAGACTTTTGTTCCTTGGAAGAAAAGCAATGACAAACCTTGACAGTGTATTAAAAAGCAGAGACATTACTTTGCTGACAAAGGTCTGTCTAGTCAAAGCTATGGCTTTTCCATTAGTCATCTATGCATGTGAGAGTTGGACCATAGAAAAGGCTGAGCACTGAAGAATTGATGCTTTTGAACTGTGGTGTTGGAGAAGACTCTTGAGATTCCCTTGGACTGCAAGGAGATCCAACCAGCCAATCCTAAAGGAAATCAATCCTGAATATTCATTAGAAGGACTGATGCTGAAGGTGAAGCTCCAATACTTTGGCCACCTGATGTGAATAGCCAATTCATTAGAAAAGACCCTGATGCTGGGAAAGATTGAAGACAGAAGGAGAAGGGGATGAGAGAGGATGAGATGGTTAGATGGCATCACTGACTCAATGGATATGAGTTTGAGCAAGCACTGGGAGCTGGTGAAGGATAGGGAAGCTTGGCATGCTGCAGTCCATGGGGTCTCAAAAAGTTGGACACAACTGAGCAATTGAACAACAGCAATTGATTAGACAGGGATTCACAGGTTGTTAAATATTCATAAAAATGCCCCTTCTATCTTCAATCCTATCCATCCAAATCTAATTTTGGCTCTACTTATACTAAGATCCCAGAGATGTTTTAAAAGAATTTTAAGACATTAAGAATTTCTCTCAAGACTTTCTACATGCCTTGACTTACCAGTTGTACTATGATTATTTTAAGACTTACCATGAAAAAAAAAAAGACTTACCATGTCTCTTCTTCCAGAGTTGTAGTTCCAATGATTGCGGAAACCAAGACCTATTTTATTTTTGTATTTTTCTAAGTGCTTCTCATTCTGACTTCTATGAAATGAATCCTGAAAAACCATTTCATTAACGGAGAGCCTTGGAGCTATGAAGGGCCATGGTCCCTGTTCAAACTGGTTCTTGAATGTAGTTGTAACAAACTACCACACACTGGGTGGGTTAAACAAACAGTTATTGTTCGTAGTTCTAGGTCAAGGTGTCATCAGAGTTGGTTTCTCCTGATGGTCATGAGGGAGAAACTGTTTCATAAGTCTGTGGTTTGCAGGCAATCTTTGGTAATCCTCAGCTGATGGATGCATCACCTGATCTCTACCTCCATCTTCATTAGGAGGTGTTATCACAGGCATTACCCCTGTGTGTCTCTTGTTTTAAGTACACAGTAATATTGGATCTGAGCCCATACTGATGCCATCATCTTAACTTGATAATCTGCAAAGACCTTATTTCCAAATAATTTCACATTCACAGGTAGGGGTTAGGACTTCTTCTTTGGGAGAGGGGACACAATTCATGACACTAAGCAAGATATTTCTTTCTTGATAAAGCTATTAAATTCTAGGTTTCTTAGAAACATGGGATTTGGAGGCCTTGGTTGATCCAAAGGTTTTCATATAGTATTCCAAGAAGCTCTAACTCTCCGAAAATGTATCTCAGAAGGACTCAGAGACCAGATAGGTCTCCTGCTTTCATATCTGTACTACTTACTATTGCCTTGTAAAAAACAAAACCAAAAATGTAATACTGCTGCTACTAAGGCGCCTCAGTCGTGTCTGACTCTGTGCGACCCCAGAGATGGCAGCCCACCAGGCTCCCCCGTCCCTGGGATTCTCCAGGCAAGAACACTGGAGTGGGTTGCCATTTCCTTCTCCAATGCATGAAAGTGAAAAGTGAAAGTGAAGTCACTCAGTCGTGTCCAACCCTCAGCAACCCCATGGACTGCAGCCTTCCAGGCTCTTCCATCCATAGGATTTTCCAGGCAAGAGTACTGGAGTGGGGTGCCATTGCCTTCTCCAAAAAACGTAATAGGGTGAAGCAATTATTTATTACACTCCCAGATTCTGTGGATAAGGAATTTGGAAAGGGCACAGCAAAGGCAGCTTATCTCTGCCCCATGGTATCTGAGACCCCGGTTGGGAAAACTTGGTGGATGGATGCTAAAAGCGTCTGGAGATGTCTCTACTCCCACGTGTGGCGTTTGATTCTGGCTGTTGGCTGGAAACTCCTTGGGCCTCTCCACACAGCATGGGAAGCTTCAGGGTAGCCAGAGATCTTAGATGATAACTGAGGGTTCCAAGGTTGCTATTTCAACAGGCAGAAAGTATACAGCATCACCTTTTATGACCTCACTTCTGCTATATTCTATTGGTGGTGGTTGTTGTTCAGTCTCTAAGTCATGTCCAACTCTTTGCAACCCCATGGACTGCAGCACACCAGGCTTCTGTCCTTCACTAGCCACCCGAGCTTGCTCAAACTCATGTCCATTGAGTCAGTGATGCCATCTAGCCATCTTATCCTCTGTGGCCCACTTCTCCTTTTGCCCTCAACCTTTCCCAGCATCAGGGTCTTTTCTCTTAGTTGAAATAGTTGTAAATCTTGTCCATGTCAGGGGCAGAGGAGTAGGGACACAGAAACCCACTTTTCGATGGAAGGAGTGTCTATGTCCATCCACATACGTGGAACAGGAGATACTGTTGAGACAAATCTGAGAAAAATATAATCTGACACACTACCCACACCATCCTCTTCAACTATTGGGCAGCACCTCTCTACTGCTGATGTTCACTGGCACTTGTAGCTAAGAAATGCTGGATCCATAGAGGCCAAGCACACTCACAAACTTCCCACAACCTGTCAGTATGTCCAGTGATTATTATAAAAAACTAGAGAATTGAGAAAGCTAGCATTTTCTTCACTTCTTTGTTTCTAATTTCTTTGGGAAAGCTGGGAGAGCCTGGCAGAATTTCTAGTATGAAATAACTGGAAGAAAGCCATCATTTCATTTTATTGAAATCTATTAAAGATCATCAGCTTTTTGACCGAGTATAAGCAAGGTGCATTCAGAAATTTTATTTGATACCACATGTTTCTCCCAATGTCAGCCAAAAGTTCCTCCATTCCTCAGAGATGCGTGTGTACACTATACATGCACACACCCCTGGTCTGTGACACAAACTCTTCAGAGGAAAAGTCCTGTCACTCTGTGGGGGAAAGCACCGTGCTCCCTTTGTCAAGCTTCTCAGTTAATGTTCCTTTCCAAACACAGAAGCCTTCCTCCCACCCTAGTTCCCTACCTGACAAACCCTCACAGTGACTGCAGGACAGGCAGCAAGAACAGGTCTATTAAGCCTCGGACCTCTTCCTTGCAGCAGCAGTCTCTGTTAGGTCCCACCCTTCTAGCTCAGGAGGAACATTTGGGGGCTCCAAAAGTTTTCTAGGAATTAATTACTCATGAACAAAGGAACCAGAAAAGTCTCAGAGATGTTTTCCAGCAGACAATTAAAGCTAACGAGTTGCAGCTGGGCAGCTTGCCCTGCAGCAGTTGAGGTGAAGTATGTGTTGCTGACTTAAGATCTGTGTTCTCCCTGTGTATGTATGTGCTCAGTCATGTCCAAGTCTTTGCAACCCCATGGACTATAGCCTGTCAGGCTCCTCTGCCCATGGAATTTTCTAGGCAAGAATACCGGAGTGGGGTGCCACGCCCTCCTCCAGAAGATCTTCCCAACCCAGAGATTGAACCCATGTCTCTTGCATCTCCTGCATTGGTAGGCTTCCCTTGTAGCTCAGACAGTAAAGAATCTGCCTGCAATGCAGGAGACCTGGCTTCAGTCCCTGGGTTGGGAATCGTTGCTTTGAGCTTCACTTCTTTAACTATTCCTCCTGTCTTCAAAATTTCCTGCCTTTCTCCTTCCCTCTGAAGGTCCCAAATCCCCAAGTTGAATCCTCACTCCTCATCCCTCTTCCTTCTTACCTCAGCCACAGCGATGTCATTTACTTCTGGGGCTTTGCAGGTGTTCTAGAGCCACTCACAGATCTCTGCCTCTAGTTACCCCTTCTCTTCTGCCTCTCACTTCCACCTGCCTTCTGGGCATTTCTGCTTGTCCTGTTAACTGAAGAGATGTCTTAAATGTATCTAGAGCAAATCTCATCGAAGCAAAACTGGTCAGGGCAACAGCCTCCTTCATGGTCTCCCCACAAACCTCTCATCCCTCCATCCTCGCTTTCTCTTCTACATCGCTAGTTTTCCAAAGTGTAGTTCTGATTATATTACCCCTCTGTTCAAAAATCTTCTCACTGTCTTCTTAATACAGTCTTAGAATTCCTTTCATGATCTAACACAATCCGGGCCTGACCTGCATTTCCAACACAGGCCCTGTTATCCAATGCAAACTCTAATTGTCACTCTCCATATACCTTCTCTATGACTTTGGGAGGGTGAATGTGAACTCTCTGATGTCTGTTTATGTTAAAGATGTCCATATTTTGGTCTTTCCCAAGAAGCTCTAAAATATTACATAACAATGCTGGTACCAATTCTGTCCTTACTAAGTTGTAAATTTCTTTTCTTAAAATGTATTTTATTGACATATAGTTGATTTATAATGTTAATTTCTGCTGTACAGAAAAGTGATTCATATGTGTATATATTTCATATATATATATACACACATTCTTTTTTGTATTATTTTCTATTACAGTTTTATCACAGGATATTGAATGTAGTTCCCTATTCTATACAGTAGAGCTTGCTTATCTATTCTATATATAATTGCTTACATCTGCTCATCCCAAACTCCCAATCCATTCCTCTCCAACTCCCTGTCCTACTTGGCAACCATGAATCTGTTCTCCATGTCTGTGAGTCTGTTTCTGTTTCATAATTTCATTTGTGTCCTATTTTAGATTTAAATATAAGTGATATCATATGATATTTGTCTTTCTCTTTCTGATTTACTTCACTTAGTAAGATAATCTGTAGTTCTATCCATGTTGCTGCAAATGGCATATTTCATTGTTTGTCGCTGAGTAGGCTTCAGCAGTATGTGAACCAAGAACTTCCAGATGTATAAGCTGGGTTTAGAAAAGGCAGGGAAACTAAAGATCAAATTGCCAACATTCATTGGATCACAGAGAAAGCAAAGGAATTCCAGAAAAACATCTACTTCTGTTTTACTGACTATGCTAAAGCCTTTGACTATATGGATCACAACAAACTGTGGAAAATTCTTCAAGAGATGGGAATACAAGACAACCTTACCTGTGTCCTTAGAAACCTGTATGTAGGCCAAGAAATAACAGAACTGGACATGGAACAACAGACTGGTTCAAAATTGTGAAAGGAGTACAACAAGGCTGTATATTGTCACCCTGCCTATTTAACTTATATGCAAAGTACAACATGTGAAATGCCTGGGTGGATGACTCACAAGCTGGAATCAAGATTGTTGGGAGAAACATCAACAACCTGAGATATGCAGATGATACCACTGTAATGGCAGAAAGTGACAGGAACCAAAGAGCCTCTTGATGAGGGTGAAAGAGGAGAGTGATAAAGCTGGCTTGAAATTCAACTTTCAAAAAACCAAGATCATGGCACCTGGTCCCATCACTTCATAGCAAATAGAAGGGGAAAAAGTGGAAGCAGTGACAGATTTTATTTTTCTTCAGCTCCAAAATCACTGCACACGGTGACTGCAGCCATGAAATTAAAAGACACTTGCTCCTTGGAAGAAAAGCTATGACAAACCTAGACAGCATATTAAAAAGCAGAGACATCATTTTGCCAGCAAAGATCCATATCATCAAAGCTATGGTTTTTCCAGTAGTCATGAGTGAGACTTGGACCATAAAGAAGGCTAAGCACTGAGAAATTGATGCTTTCTAATTGTGGTGCTAGAGAAGACTCTTTTGAGAGTCACTTGGACTGCAAGGACATCAAACTAGTCAATCCTAAAAGAAATCAACCCTGAATATTCATTGGAAGGACTGATGCTGAAGCTGAAGCTCCAATACTTAGGCCACCTGATGGGAAGAGCTGACTCATTAGAAAGCACCCTGATGCTGGGAAAGATTGAAGGCATAAGGAGAAGGAGGCAACAGAGGATGAAATGATTAGATAGCATCACCAACTCAATGGACATGAATTTGACCAAACTCCAAGAGGTAGTGGAGGACAAGGAAGTCTGGCATGCTGCAGTCCCTGGGGTCAGAGTCGGACACAACTTAGTGACTGAAAAACCACCACAACAAAGTATTCCTTTGTATATTCATACCACGTCTTCTTTATCCAGTAAACATCTTTTCATAGGTTCTCACTGAACCTGGTTCCAATCAAGATAAAGACAATCTGTACTCTTGAAATCCTACTTGCACATTTGAAATTCTACTTGCACCCGCAGCCACAAATCATAGCTATTTTCAAGGTCTCTATGATACAACTTTAAGTTTGATAGCCAGAAAGTAAAATGAAATGACAATGTGGTAATATTGCAGTCAACCAAATGACTGGTTAGCTATATAGTGGAGCAGTTATCAGGGACTGTGAGGAAGGAAAGCTTGTTTACTTTTCTTGAAAGTTCAGATGCTGAAAGGTAACTGGAGATATGGGGAGGAAGGGCTAGAGCTCAAAGGCTGGCTGCCTCATAGCATGTGAATTCAAACCAGAGTTTATATCTCATCTTGGCCACTATCTAGATGTGTATATTGGGGCAAATCCCTCAGCTCCTTGAGTCATAGTCTCCTCATCATAAAATGGGTGAGTGGTAAGGGGAGGGGTACACATCCTAAGGGCTCTTGTGATGATTAGTGTGTGATGTGTAAGACACGCTTAGGTCAGTGCTCGTACTCAAGAAATCTGCTAATGTTACAATGACTATGGACTGAGCTCTGGCTAATGTAAAAAGTACTCTACAATACTGCACTTTCCTAAAGTCAACACTCATTTTGCATCTAGAATGTTCTAGGCATTGTCTTAAAGGCATTGTCCTTTGCCCTCAAGGACCTGGAGCATCCCAGAGAGCCACAGATAAGCGATTACCATTGGGCAACATGCTGAGCAGTGCAGCAGGCATGTAAATACAGCAAGTCACCCCTTTTTATCTTCAGGGGATTGGTTCTGTGGACCGTAAAAGCCCAGAAAACTGCAAATAGGAAAAGAATGTATTTGGGGGTCTGAAAAATTGTATTTCAGGAGACACAGATTCAGGTAAAGCCAAAAGAGTGTTACAAGGAAATGAAAGAGTCAGGGGCTTATAAAGGCAAAAGCCATGAGGCTGTATTCTGATGTAAGAAAAGAAATATTTGTCCTTAAGGGCTGACACCAGTTGTTTTAACGTAAGTGTCGAGTGAGCATCTTGAGTTTCTGGCATTTGTTCTGGTTGCTTGCATTAAGACAGTCGTAGTCAAAAGGTCTGATTCTATCTAGGAGAGATGAGTACAAGCCACAGTTCCTCAATGGCTCCACAGCTTCATTTAGACAGCTCTCTTAGCAACACTGGTCATATTGATTTTCCTTTCACAGCACCAGGACCCCTTGCAGATACAAAAATCTGTGGCTGCTCAAGTCCCTTATATAAAATAATGTAGAATAATCTGCCCTCTGTATCCACAGAACCAACTGCACTACTCTGAAAACACAGGCACTTTCTCTAACAACGAGCATTTTCTGAGTACATCACAGGGACCAGACATTATTTTAGGTGCTGAAGGATCATAAATGAATATGATTCCTGTGTTTAAACAGTTCATAATCCAGTAGGAAATGACTGGATTGTTCCCAATAGCTACAGTGTATACTGAGATCTCACCTAGATGTCCATTCACACTACATGTGAGCACAGAGAAGATGCAGTCAGATTCACCTGATGATAGGAAGGGTTTCAGGAGGTGATTCTGAACTGGGTCCAGAAGCAGGTGATGCCCAGGCAGAAGTGAGAGCACTGCGGGGAAAGAGATTTCCGAGTGAGCATGGAGGTCTGAGAGACGCATGACGTCATTGGAGGGCTTAGGAGCAGGGAAGGATCAAGAACCTTTGAAGTGATGGGAAGTAAGGATGGATAGATTAGCTTGAGGATGCCCTGGATATGCCACCAACACCAGAGAGCTCTTTGATTTATCCTTCAGGTGGTGGGAAACAGGAAGGAATTTAATCCTACCCTGTTATATTCCAAGCCTGGACAATCTTACAGAGGCTGTCTGAGATCTTCCTCTCTGTTTTCAAATCCTTGTGAAAAGAAAAAAAACTACCATCTGGTCTTGAGGAAAACCAAAGACTGCAAAGAGAAGCCAAGCGTGGGCAGACTGACAATGCCCAGAGCAAATTTGGCCGAGCATAATGAGACTCATAAGCAGTAATGTGTTGCTTTAACTTGTCCTTGGCACTGGGAGACCTCAGGGAAACCACCCAGCAGATTCAATCTCCTTTGTCCCTGCCTCTTCCTCTCCTTTCACACCCTAGTTTCTTCCTTTGCTTTGCTGCCATTTTTTTTTTTTTTTTTAATAGACCAGCTGATTGCAGGAAACTTGCCCTGTTCAGAGTCTGGAAAGTCATAACGGAAACCACTCAATTAAACTGAACTCTGAGTAGTATTCTCAGGGCAAAACTTCTCCCTCTGCCTCTGCCCCTTGCGGTTTTGGGATGTTCATTTGGAGGTGCCATTGGTCTCAGGGCACAACAGGATGTACAGCTGTACCTGCCCACCCTCTCTGAAGCCAGCTCCCGGCTGAGCCCAGGCTGCCTGCTTGAGTCACTTGGGCTGGATGGCCCAGACCAGGAGATGCGGAGGAAGACGTGGTTAGACTCAGCCAAATGTCCCTGTCTGACCTCTGCTCTTTTTCTGTCCTCAGAGGAAAGGTGGTGCTTTCCTGCCCACAGAACTTAATTTCCATTTCCCCATTCCTTACCATGCTGTACTCCTGTCCCACCTCTTGGGGAGAATGGGATTTGGTGTTTCACATGGACAGCACTCTGCAGAATCCCCTTTTTCTCAAAACCAAGGGCTTTGATGGGCCTACTGGGAAGACTACACGTTGAAAGCCAAAGGTTATCCCCCTTCTCTGCTGATTCCATTTCTTAGTTTCTTTGCACGTCCTGCCTCCCTCAGGGTGAGGCTCGGTTTCTGGCAGGTCCCCATGACCCAGCCACAGTGGGAGCATCTCGTAACCCATGTTCACCCTGACTAAACCAGGGGAGCCCCTAATCTGATCTCAGCTGGTGAGGCAGCAGCAAACAGTGGCATGAGGCAAGATGTTAATTCCCTGCCCAGGAAATAAACCTGGGTAGCCTAGATGAGAACCAGGAATCCTAGCCACTAGACCGGCAAGGGCTAGAGGCTAGAAGCTATTGTTTCCCTGGATCTCAGCCCCAAGTGAAAAATGTGTTTATCATGGAGGCAGAAACTGGAAATGCAGCTACAAAGTTTATTATTAGAGACATAGCACAGCAATAAGTGGGAGAGCACATAGAGATGTAGTTGTTTAGTTAAGAGAGGAGCGAGGCAGAGATACACACCCAGAGAGAAGAGGAGGAGTGCAGCAAAGACACGCACTCAGTCGTGTCCAACTCTTTGCCAACCCCATAGACTGCAGCCCACCAGGCTTCTCTGTCCATGGGGATTCTCCAAGCAAGAATACTAGAGTGGGTTGCCATGCCCTCCTCCAGGGGACCTTCCTGACCCAGGAATCGATCCCACATTTCTTGCATCTCCTTCATTGGCAGGCGAGGCCCAGCAAAGAGGTGGGTAAGTCATTTATGTAGGTCAGTTCTTCTGGGTCTTTGTCTTCCTTCAGGACAATTATCTGGTTTCTTTTTCTACCCTGGGACCTTCCCCTGGGGTGTACACACACCCCTCAGCCAAGATGGACCTCGAAGTGAAGGCTTCTGAGAGAAGCAAGCCTCATTATGGTCTGGCATTGGCTACAAAGTGACAAACTGTCATGTCTGACTCTGCAATCCCAGAGACTACAGCCTGCCAGGCAAGAATACTGGAGTGGGTTGACATTTCCTTCTCCTGGGGATCTTCCTGACCCAGGGATCGAACCCAGGTCTCCTGCATTGCAGGCAGATTCTTTACGAACTAAGCTACTAGAGAAGACCCCTGGTCTGGCATTAACCCCTGATTTTGACCCACAAAGAGCCTTTCTGGGCATGTATAGCATCTCCCTTGTCCCAAAAGAGTGGGGAGTGGAGATCCCTTAATCTTTTACTCCGAGTTTTGCTTCTCTTTTTCCTTGCTATGACTATTACCTTCAGGTGTTTACAAGAGACAAACGCTGACTATTTACCCTGTTTCTGTTGTTAATTCCATTTTGGAGGGCAAACAGAGGCTGATTATAAATGCCTCAACTGAAGCCCATCTAACTCTTGTCTCAGGAAATGCAAACGGGAGGCTAGTTGTAAATGGCTAACCTGGAGCCCATCTATCTCCTGCATCAGCTCTTCCAACCACTTTCAGGCCCAGAGGAAGCACCACCCCTCTGAGCGTGACTCTACTCCCACAGCAACCACGGGACCAGATGACACTGGAAGTGGGGAGGAGTTTCTGCCCACAGGGTTTACTTGAACCAAAGTAGACCCAGGGATCCTCCCTGCTATGGATCATCCTAAGGCTCAGTTTTTAGGTATGCCCTGCCAGAGCTGTCCCATGTCACCAGGAAACCTGTCACATTTTATCGTGAAACTGTGACCAACTCGTTAACAAGTACTCACTTTCCTCCTTCCCTGCTTTGCTTTTCTTTTTCTCTCACTTTCACAGCTCTGCTGTGGCACCTCCCAGAGAAACATTAGCAGGCACGCTTTACCTCACACTGTTTTCTAGGGAAAAACACTGACCCATTAATTTGGTTCATTTTTTCCTAGATTGGCCTGGGCAGGTTTTAATCACCTCAGCAAAGAAGATTATTCCTTGCTTCTGTCTTGGAGCAGAACACATTCAGATCTGTGGATCCCTGGAAAGCATTTAGTCAGAAGGAGAGCCATCACAGCACTATTAACAAGAGGGGAAAAAAAGAAGTGGAAACAATCTAAGCTTCCCAAATTGGACAGTGTTATTTTAAATGCTAGATAGACATTTAAGATAATGTTGCAGACATATTTATTGACAAACTTATTTATGATTGTTAATTGAAAAAAATTAAATCTAAGCACAGTGTAATCTCATTTTTGCAAGAAACAAAAAAAGATTATCTCTTTGTAGAGAAAAGCTGGAGGAAGTTGTATGTCAAATGCAGACAGAAGTTGTCATCTGGTGGTGGGTGAGTTCTTTTTTAAAAAATTTTTTTAAAGAAGTTGGCTCACATGGTAATGGAGTCCAGCAAGTTTTTAGGAAGGGGACTCAGGTAAGAGCTGATGTTGCCACCTTGAGTCTGATGGTTGGAAACTCAGGTAGGGTTTCTGGGTAGCTGTCTTGAAAATTCCTTCTTCTTTTACTTCCTTTTTTAATTTGCTGTACTTCCCATCATGTGGGATCTTAGTTCCCAGACCAGGGATCAAACCTGCACCTCCAGCATTAGAAGAGTGGAGTTTTAACCACTGGACTACAAGGAAGTCTCTCCTTTGTTTTTTATATGTATCATTATTTTAAATTTTCCCTCTGCTGCTGCTGCTAAGTCACTTCAGTCGTGTCCGACTCTGTGCGACCCCATAGACGGCAGCCCATCAGGCTCCCCCGTCCCTGGGATTCTCTAGGCAAGAACACTGGAGTGGGTTGCCATTGCCTTCTCCAATGCATGAAAGTGAAAAGTGAAAGTGAAGTCGCTCAGTCGTGCCCGACTCTTAGCGACCCCATGGACTGCAGCCTACCAGGCTCCTCTATCCATGGGATTTTCCAAGCAAGAGTACTGGAGTGGGTTGCCATTGCCTGCCTGTGGTGAATTCATTTTGATATTTGGCAAAACTAATACAATTATGTAAAGTTTAAAAATAAAAAAAATAAAAATAAAAATTAAAAAAAATTTAAAAAAGGAAAAAAGTACCCTGGGCCTGCCTGGTGCTCATAAATTCACATTCTACAGCAATATTCTGTCATTTTAGAAGAAACTGGAGATGAAGATCCCAGAGACACTCTGGAAGATCAAGGATAACAGAGAAACTTTTATCTTTGGTGAGAATTATTAAGAGGAAGTGCTTTGCAATTATTCCAATGATGTATGTTTGTTGAAGTTTGAAGGTAATATATCCATGTCTCTATCAAAAGAAGGGTTACAGTATTGCTGCTGTGACTCTCTCTTATGAGGCAGTTCATAAAGCATGACCACTTGTTTCATTACTTTATTATAATTTATAATTTTACTCTTCCTGAAATAAATGTATTGTTTCTTAAATACTTCTATTGATATATTTTTTTCAGTTCAGTTCAGTTGCTCAGTCGTGTCCTACTCTTTGCGACCCCATGAATCGCAGCACGCCAGGCCTCCCTGTCCATCACCAACTCCCAGAGTTCACTCAAACTCATGTCCATTGAGCCGGTGATGCCATCCAACCATCTCATCCTCTGTCATCCCCTTCTCCTCCTGCCTTCAACCTTTCCCAGTATGAGGGTCTTTTCAAATGAATCAGTTCTTCCCATCAGGTGTCCAAAGTATTGGAGTTTCAGCTTTAGCATCAGTCCTTCCAATGAACACCCAGAACTGATCTCCTTTAGGATGGACTGGTTGGATCTCCTTGCTGTCCAAGGGAATGTCAAGAGTCTTCTCCAACACCACAGTTCAAAAGCATCAATTCTTCAGCACTATATCTTTTTAATTCTTGATAATTTTTAAGAGTAAACCATCGCATTTGCATGGGGTGGGACAAATAATGGGCAAACCACTTATTCAACATATACTGAGCTTTGTCCATCTTTCAGAAACTAAGCTGAGGCCTGGGGAATCAGAAGTGGAAGACATACACTCTTCCCTCAGTGAGTTGGTAGGGACTAAGGATCACCAAACTGACATTGCTGTTGACTGTTGTGGGCATTCTATGCCCAGGTCACAGAAGGACATACAGTCTGGATTGTGAGTGGTCAGGAGACTCTTCTTTAGAGTAGGTGGTATCTGAGCTATATGCTGAAGGATATGTGGGAGCTAGCTAAAGAAAAGGAAAAGGACATTCCAAGCAGAGGTTAGAAGATACAGAAGTGAGCAGATCCAGAGGCTGGAAAAAGCTAAATCTGTTGATCCATGGTGTCCAGAACTATCTGTAATGATGGGAAAGTTCCTATATTGGGGCTATTCAAAAAGGTAGCTGCAGGTGACATGTGGCTACTGAGCAAGTGAGGAACTGAAATTTTAATTTTATTTCAATTTTTAAATTTAAATAGCCACCTGTGGCTAGTGTGATTTTTAAACCACTTTATTAGGGAGTGATTGACATCAAAAAAGCTGTGCATAATTGATGTATACGGCTCAAAAAATTTGGAGAGAAGTGTACACCTGTGAAATCATCACCACAATCTATGCCATAAACACATCTATCACCTCCTAAAATTTCCTTCTGTCCTCTATTTATTAGTCTTCTGTGTAGGCAGTGAGAATGCTTTACCTAAAGTCTAGTGTGTATTGAGCAGCATAGCTCTAGAAGAAATCTGCTGCTAGGCCATGTACATTGCTTTTTTCTAGTAAATTTCATTTTCACCCTGAAGGTAGAAAGGAGTCACAGCAGCATTTCAAAACAGAATAATTACTTAGGAGAAACTTTATATGCAAATTTGGAAGGAAAGTAATATCACCTTTCATATAGGTCTAAAGAAATGTAACTTTATGTTGTTAAAAAATATATGATCATCTGACTTCCTTGATTCCTTTTTTCTTTTAAAATATTTAATCAGATGACTTTGGGGGGGTGGGGAGAATAGTGCTTTCTTTCAGTTGTTTCCACTTTTTTCTGCCATTTGTTTTTCTCTTTTATATTCAGTGTTTCAAATATGGTTTGTATTTAATCCGGACAGTTTTTAACATGCATTCACTTTCCATGACCCTCTTAGAGAAGGTAACAGAAAAGAAGCCTGTTGAACAAACATAGCCATAAAATTTATCTTTGGAAATGATCTGACAGTGGAAACTGCCAAACAATTAGGTCACCTACAAACCAATAAGTAAAAGGATAGCCATCTCAATAGGAAATTGAGTAGATGGCATTAATGAGCCATTCCCTAGGGCTCGCATACAAATAGCCAATTAAACATGTAAAACAGCACTCAACCTTACCAGTATTCAAGCAAGTTTCCATGAAAATGAGGTTCCCAATTTTCAACAACCAAACTAGTGAAGTTTTATTTTGAAGACTGTATACCATTGAGGATATAGATAAACAATTGGTCTCTTAACCATCTTAGGAATATGAATTGGTACATTCTTTCTGGAAGCCAGTTTTGCAGTATTTTAGCCAAAGACTTAAAAGTTTAAGCCTTGTCAGCCAGCTATCCCATTTCTGGGAATTTGCCATAAGGCAGTAATTGGGGTTTCTTGCAGAGATATATGTACAAGGCCGTCTATGTCTGTACTACATGCAATAGTGAAAAAAAGCAACCTAACTGTAGTTGGTTTTATTAACTAAATCATGATACATCTACATAAAACTGGACACTACAGAGCCATTAAATGCCATGTCCCGTATGGATACTCATCTGCATGGAGGAAATGTCTGTGATTTATTTTTAATGGAAAAAATATCAACTCTTTATTAAAATGGAAGATTTACATTGAATATAAAAGATTGTGTAACTAGAAAAAATACTTGACAGATATTCACCAAAATGTTAGCATAGCGCTTAGTAGTGTGATTATGTGTGGTCTTTGTATTTTTCTGTTTCTCTATATTTTATAATCTTCTACAATGAAAGTATATAGCATTTAAGTAGAAAAACATTTTTTAGGTTGAAGTTGTTAATTAAGTGGGTAAAGTTCAATTGTGACAGAAGCAATTGAAAGAATGTAATTGCCACATTCCTGCTTTGCTAGATAAAATAATTAAAGTGCTGGCAGACATGTACTAGTCTAGATTTGTGCACAGTAGAGATTTTAAAGAGGCTGAGTGACTTTGGAGTCCTTTCCAGAAGCTCTTCCCTGCTGTTGGTAGCAGCAGCAGTGCTTTGATTAATCAAGGTAAAATGTTTGCAACCAGAGACAATTATGAACATGAAATGATCCTGCAGCCAAATAGGTGGTTGGTTTATAAAAAGAAGGGATTTTTCCATTGTTGCATGCATGCTAAGTTGCTTCAGTCATGTCTGACTCTGTGTAACTCTATGGACTGTAGCGTAAGGCAAGTGCAGAGAGAAAAAGAGAGAGGCGGGCAGTCAGGCAAGAAAAGGGAAATTTATTAGAGGGAAAAGAGAGGATGACTGGCTCTTAAGGAGAACCAGCACCCTCCCTTTTTGACAGGGTCTTTACTATACCCCATCAATGAAAAATTCTCTGAAGGGATGCTTAATTTTTAGCCTGTCATTGAGTCCTTGGTCACATAGCCAGAGGTCTGGAATCTGGTGGTCTCGAAGCTTTGAGAAGATAGGTGTCAGTGAGAAAACAGAATGTCATTTGGGCAATTTGGTCAGCTTCAAGGATCACTGTGATTTTATTCTTTGCTTGTGAGGTTAACATGATAGCCATCTTAACAATGAGACCCCATGTGGGCCCTTTCATGTAGCCAGCTAGGCTCCTCTGTCCATGGGATTCTCCAGGCAAGAATACTGGAACGGGTTCCCCTCCTCCAGGGAATCTTTGCAACCCAGAGATCGAACCCGCATCTCTTATGTGTACCTGCATTATCAGGCAGGTTCTTTACTACTAGAGCCACCTGGGAAGCCCCTACCCCCTTGTTAGGTTCTTCCTAAAATTTTAACCCAGACACATCTGGAAAAGAAGAGAGTGTAAAAGAAAGCTTTAACCAAATAACCAGAAACTTCAGTTAATCAGAAATTTATCCGCCTTTGATTTTTAGGAGAAAATGGAAAATCACACAAAAATAGTGACTATTAATCCTCAAATAGTCGATTGAGGATTACTCATAACCAACTTTCAATACATTTCTCAAGGATTTATCGATTCAGACTAGTCTGCAGACTTCCTGCATCAGTATTTGTCATTCTATCCAATGAAAACAATTCCTAACGGTGAATTTGGAATTCCAGAAGTATTTTCATTATCAACCAAAACAGACTCAAAAATGTTCTATACACTCTACTTACTGCTCAGAAGGAAGTGAAAAAAGGAAGATAGGAAGAAAGGAAAGGAGGGAGAAAGGAGGGGAGGGAGGGAGGAGGGGACACCATACAGACTGGGAAGATTGGATCTCATCCAAAGAACAACATATTCTTGGTGTGGTCAGATGCTTAAGAGTGGAAAGAAGAAAAAATAATCTTCTATTTCTAAAGTGTTGTGGGTGGGTAATGGAGTTTGAGCTTAAAAGCAGAAATGAATGATAGTTGACCAGCAAATGATGGCAACTATGGGTCTCAGCACATTATTCTGTTGAGTTACTATTATGTGACCAAGGCTGGGTGGGACAGGACTGGGTTATACATGAGTTTCAGTGTATAAGAAAAGACAAGGACAGTATCAGAGTTGAAGAAACATACCTGCTTATAATAAGTACATTTTAGATAATTTCATTCAGTAGATGCTATGGCAGAGGCAGTGTACAATGAATGAGCAATTTCACATTTTTGAGAGACCAACACAATAATCTAAGCAGAGTTCATTCAGAAACTGCTAGATTCTTGACTCCTAAGAATACCTGGAACCAGTTCTTTTTTTTTTTTTTAATCAAACCAGTTGATGTTCACGCATTGCGTGCATGCACCCCTAACATG
>NW_011495027.1:7720712-7735282 GCF_000754665.1 Bison bison bison
AAAAAAAAAAAAAAATCTCCCTCTGTAAAACTGGCTTTCACTCACCTTCCTTGGGTCCGGGTCTCCGGTGCTATGGTCTCTGACACCCTGCTTTGAGCTGGATGTGCCCTGATCATTGGTGCTTGCCTGAAGGAGACTTGGCTAATCTGAGATTCTTGTTCTGTATATCCCAGGATTTGGACCCCAGCTAGTTCCTGGAAACTTGACTTCCTGCTCAGTCTTCCCCTAATTCCATGTTCCACTAGCTGCCATGCCCAGTTGCTGCGTGTGTCTGGGTGAGGCAGTCACACTTCAGAATTGGTACCTGTATTGATGCTGCAAGTATCTCAACCAGAGGTATAGACCTGCCTTCACATTCATGCTTCATGGGTGGAGAGGAGGATAAAGGGACAATGCTTATCAGGCTGCTGGCAGGTAATAAATGACATGGCTTCTCACAATTAAATGCCTTTCTCCCTTCCTCTTTTCCTAACTTATCTGTGGCTATAGATACCTTGGAGTGTATAATACACATGTAACTTCCATGAATGTCAGAACTTGCATCCCCCTAAATCTGGCGCTTAGCACATAGTTGATGTTCAATAAGTATTTGTTGAACGAATGAACGTGAATAATGTATGTGATCACTCTTACCTTATATGGCTTCCTCAACACTGACCACTTGGCATGAATTTCCAAACCCTGCCCCCATTGATGTTTACCTTTGCCTGAGGAAATGACTAATATCCGCTCTTGGATGAATTAGTTACTCACTGTAAGGGCCGTTCACCAGAAGTCAGTCCTCTTAAGCAAGGCTGTTGTCTGATGGACCACTCTGCTTCTGCTCAGTGCCCTGTCTGTATAAGAAGACAGGCTGCATTCTGTGCAGTCTTGTAGCCCAATTCCAGCAGAGCATCTCAGTCAGGCAAAGTGAGGGCAGGGAGCTGCTGGTGTCCTGTCTGTTCTTGCTCCAGGCCCAGATTCCTGTCTGAAAATGAGAAGACCCCCGACCTCACGGCCAATTTATCCATCAGACAGAGAGGGTCTAAGGTCCATGAAACTTTTTAGAGACCAACAGAAAATGCTTTCATTTTCTCTTAAAATCAGAAGAAAAGGAATATAATAATGCATATGTAATAATGATTCCAGCCTGCATTATACTTATTTTTGTACTAACACAATCATAAAATAACATTCTTAATTTTTTTTTAATGGAGGAAGGAATCCATGAAAATCATAGTGCCGAGCAGAAGAGCAGACTCGCCACGCCCTGTGCTGCCCCAGGAGGGCTGGTCCCTCAGGCACCTTCCCAAAGAGAAGCCTGCTTTTCTGTAGGAAGGCAGAGAGGGCTTCAGAACCGCCCCGGCCTCTTAAATAAGGCACATCCCAGTCCAGTATACCCTCTTCCCCTCACTCCTCGACCCGAAATATGGGGAAAAGCTGCATGATCTCACTCTTCTAAAGAAGACAAACCTGGAAGTGACTCCATCCCCTGACGCTCAAGCAGAGAAAGCTCATCGATGACGTCACCTCCTTTTCCCTCAAAAGTCAAGCTTAAGCATGACCTTCCCTCAAACCCGGCAGGAAAGATCAGGCATGATGTCAGCTGACCCCCACCCCACTCCTCTCTCCCCACCCAGCTGGCCGATGACTCGTTTTCACCCCGAGGACGGAAGACGGCATCTCAGAAGTGACTCTGCCTGGAGGTGTGGGTGTCTGGCTGGCCGCTGCTTCCTCTCAGTCCCGGCAGGCCCATCTGCCTAGAAGGCAGCCAGGAGTCAGTGAGGAGTCACACGAACCGTGACTCAGCACGTGGCAGCAGACAGGAATTCGTTCAGGGCTCAACATCCAATAAGGAGTTTTCAGGCAAGTCTGGAGGGCAAGATGAGCCAGCTCACAATGAGAAACTGAAAAGCAAAAGGGAAACCAGGACTGAGAAATTCCTAGGGGGAAAGAAAAAAAAAACGCACAACCTTGGCCTGGAGAAGGTTACTTGAATTGACAGGGATATGAGGCAAGGGCGACCTCGGACCTACATCAGCTCACGGCTCTGCCAGCACTCAGGAAGCCAGCCGTCTCTCGGTCCAGTTTGCTGTATGCCCTTCTGACCTCCTCTGCAGGTGCTGGGTCCTCCTTGCAAAGAAGGACCAGCCCCAAGAAGGACAGGACAGCCTAAGTGTGCATCAGGGCCTCAGCACCCAGGGAGCAATAGTGTTTGAGTCTGCAGTCCAGATTTAACACATGAAGAGGGAACAGGACAGGAAGAAAATAAAAGATTGTAAATAAAAGATGGAATGTCCATCGTGGGGGAGGCTGGTGTGTGGGAATGGGGAGGGGGGCAGGAATTTTCTGTACTTTCCACTCAATTTGCTGTGAACCTAAAACTGCCCTAAAAATAAAGTCTATTTTTTTCAATTGACTGAGTTTTTTGTTTTTTTTTTTTTAATCTGTTCTGTGGCCATGGAATCCCACGCAGCATCACGCAGAGAGGTCCATTCTAGCTCAAGAGGGAGACCAGCAAGCAAGCTGACTAAGCCATCCTGACTATAGGAGCCACAAACAATGGAACTTTCCCTCTTTCTCATACTTTGGGCATAGCCCCTGCTGACGTAATTCCTTAACTGTGTACAATAATTTTGCTTTCTAGAGCGAGGAAGAAAGTTATAGCAAATGCTTCTGGAAGAGATAGACTCTGGTATAAGAATAACTAGTAGATCTATTCTTGAGAAAAATTTTTTATATTCTAAGCCTCGGTTTCTTCACCTATAAAATGAGGATAACAGCATTATCTGTCTTCAGAGATGTGTGGATCTACTTTCAGGTTTGCCACCCACCCTATTTACAGTAGCCACACCCTCCCTTCTTAACGCTCACCAGCACTTCCTAGCACCCTACTTCATTTTACTTTTCTACAATGCCTATATTTATTTATTTTACAATGCATTTATCATTATCTTCATATCATTTGTTTTACCCTTTAAATTCTCTTTATCTCCCTTTGAGATGTAAATTCCACAAAGGAAGGGATTTTTGTCTGCCTTATTCCGTATCCCCAGCACCTGGCACATTTTCTAATATGTAGTAAGTTCTATATAAATATTTATTGGATAATATTCGATTTATGTGAAGTGCTCAGCAAAATGCCCTGCATATGCCCTGTGTGTAATACACATTAACTATCTTTATTATATTTTCCATGTTGCAAAACAGTAAAGACTGATGAAGTTCCAGAGAGGAGGAAAAGGGATGCAGATAAAAGAGAATTAGTGAGGATTCGAGGACATAAAAACAGACTTCCTCAATGGTACAGTTTTGCTTTGGGTTAGGTCTACAGATGTCAGTATGTGAATGCCTCCCCAGGCCTGGCCCCCTAAACAGCACAAAGTGCCCACCATGTAATGATGATTGATTGTGTTATCTCAGAGAGCTTAGAAAACAATATATGTGTGCTCTTTAGCCAACTAGTTCATCTTTTTTTGATTCTTAGACCAGAATCTGCTCTGGGCCAGTTGGACATTTCACTACAATTTTCATCACAAGCATTACATACTTTCAGTATTTCATTTGATGCTTAAAAGGAAATATGAAGAATTGTTCAAAACCAGCTCATTATCTGTCCCACAATAGCACCATTAGGAGTGTGCTGGGCTGTAAGTACCAAAGCAGAAGTGCAAAGTGACATCAAAGCAGAAGGCTGGAGGTGCTAAAGCAGCTGGATCTGAGCCGTGACACAGGAGAGAAAGAAGCATCCTCAGTAGATACCAAGCTATCAGGGCATCCTGACCCAGCACATTTCTGTTCTATGAGCCCACAGACTGTATGTGGCCAAAATCAGTGAACAGCCTGCCTCCCGTCTTGTTGAAAAGTTGGTTCTTTCAAAATGTGCTTCTATCTCCTCACTTTGTAAAACACACACACAAACCACAAATCCTCTTCTATCAAGCTCAGTTTTCTCATTGAAATACTCTGCTGATCTTCAAAGAGAAAAGGAGGAACTCTTCAAAATCGTGATGAAGGTACCACTGTTCCAATGCTTTAGGAGAACTTTGCTCCTCTCAGCTCCCACCTTCCTCACGTGGAGGTGCACTCAGGCCCCAGACAGGAGGGCCAGGAGCTGAGCTCCTCTAGGGGTCAATCTGCGAAGTCTAGGCACACTGCCCTGCCTCGGCTGTCCCAGAGAAAAAAAGCATGGGAGACAGCTACAAGCGGGTGATGTAAGGGGCGACTACACTTCCAGTGCGAACATTCCCAGTCATACACTTTGTGCAAACTGTAAAAAGTTGCCTCTTCCAGGCCCTTGGATTGAAAACATTTTTTATTCCTCAAGGTTGGAGCACTTGTGAGAGAAGTAGGGCTATATTTCTCCTTGGTTGGACATCTTTGTGCAGGACAGAAACTGCAAAAGTGCACTTGGTGGTTGGCTATGTGAGAAGGTCATGAAAAGCAAAATGCCTGACCCCTATTGTATACACCCAAAGGATGAGATCCTTTTCCTTTGCAGCTGGAGTTTAATCTGTGGTTGGATCTCCTCTGCTGCTGCTGCTGCTAAGTCGCTTCAGTCGTGTCCAATTTGTGCGACCCCATAGGCCCACCAGGCTCCTCCATCCCTGGGATTTTCCAGGCAAAAGTACTGGAGTGGGGTGCCATTGCCTTCTCCAGATCTCCTCTAGAAGATGCTAACCTCCCAGTCTTTCTCCTCATTCTACCAATAGCACCAGCCCTGCTCGAAGCCTATGGCATCGATACTTAATGTAGGCTGAATATTCGGAGAAGGGCGATGTGATGTCATGGCAGGGCCATGGAAGCAGCTGACCTGGCAGGGTGGCTTGATAGTGTCAACTTGGTGAGGGTGAACTGCCTTTCCCAGAGGTCCCTCCCCTGCACATGTCCCATTAGAGTGGCCACAGCAGATATTCTTGCAGGAGATTTGAAGGGGAGAAGCAAAGCAGTGGTCATTTTGTAGCTCACACGTGTTGCCACTAATCTTCTAGGTCGCCTCATTGGCCCCAAGCAGGTGTCTTTTATTGCTGTTCTTGCCTCCCCAGAGCTCTCCAGTAAGAGAGCAGCCGCAGCTGCCACCCCACCTCCATGACCGCATTCCAAACTTGAGCTAAGATCGCTTGCATTCTTAGCTGACAGCTAAATAAAACGACCCCGTTCCTGTCAGCTGACCTCCCAGGTAAAATGCCAGCGCTTTCTCAGGGGCTGTGAGAGGTAGGACTTTTGCGCAAAGAAAGGTTGGGAGCAGAGTTGGTAGGCACCAGCCCAGACTGGTTAGGGAAGTGTTTGGGGTGGTTTCCTCCAAACCCCACCACGACTGGCATTACATACTCTATTTGGATTCACAATAAAGGTGATTATTTATGATCTTATTAGCAGAGACTATAAATACCTCAAAGAAGGCTTCCAGCGTTTAAATTCTTTTCCACTCTTAGGAACATGCTGGAATAGCGAGCAATTCTGACAAGGAGGTCTCTCACCCCTCCCTGCCATTTATTTTACGCTCTGCTCCGTCTGCACCCTCCACTCCTGACGTCAATTTCTACAACCTTCCTCCTCCCACTCTTTTCATCTTGCTGTGTTGTCACCCTGTCCTCCATCTATCTTGCCAAGAATGAACAAAGGGGTATAAGCTATCCTAAGACAACTTGACATAGAAAATATGTCTTTTCAAAGTCCCAGAATGTCACGATGAACTCATTGAGAAACCATATGATAGACTGTATTGGCTTTTCCAAAACCAGTCTCTGGAAAAAAGTGTTGAATACTTGACTCATTCACTGACAACTTGGGACAGTCCAATAGGGAGGAAGAAAGGAGAAAGAAAAAAGGAGTAAATAAATGGTTTCTTTTTATCTATAGGTATATGATTCAGGTGCCAAGGCTCATGAATCTTGGAATACAGTCAGTTACAGTCATGAATGATTCTCCAAAGAAGAGGCCAAACACTGCCAAAACAAAAAGCAAATCTAAACCATCACATTCCTACTGTAATGGATGCTGAGAAATGGATGCAGTAGAACCACCCACAAGTTTCCTGGTACTTGCTGCTGTCATTGCAAAATACTGGCTCCTTCAAAGTATCATCTCTTGCCCCTGCCAGAAAAAGCCAGTCTTTAAGAGAAACTAAATCCAAGGTCACTTACTTCCACATAAAGAGAATATTTTGTCAGCTGCCAAAATTCATTTTTCTAATGTACTCTTACCCAATAACTTAAGCCTGGTATGCTGGGCAGAGTCCAACTTGGGTAATTCCATCCTCCCAACCAAATTTCCCCAAGGACTTTGAACTAGACACGATATCATTCTTTACTTTCTTGGCTGTGCTTTTATTAATCAAACTGATGCTTTTTACTTCTGAGTGACGGGGATATGGAAATGGAATTTCTGAAAAGGGATTATTCTTAAGAATTTAGTAATGAGAGGTTCCATTATATGAATTCAGTCAAGTTCTTTGGAAGTCAAGTCTGAACTCATTTATTCAACAAATAATTATTAAAGTATATGCCAAGTACTGTTTTCAGCATTGCTGATGCAACAAGGCACAAGAAAAGCTTTCTGCCTTCAAGAAATAAGTATTAGAATAAGTATATGAGATGAGGTTGAAGTGAGAAGCAAGAATCAGACCGTTTAAGCCATGATCTAGAATTTGGATATTATTATAAAGATGTTTGGAGAGTATTGGTGGAGCGATGTGCTCATATTTGTTTGTTTGTTTTAAATCAGATTACCGTGAAGGGGAAGAGCCTTTATACAGGATCTGTGGGTCAGGGTCCTAGTCTACTGCTATTTTTCACTGGAATTGATTTATTTGGGGGTCAACACAACCATGTCCCTACTCTTCTCACTGAAAGCTTTTCAAAGAGCATTGAATCTTGTTATGCTCAGAGGGCCGAAAGGCCAAAGTTTGGCCACATGGGCCATCAGCAGTGGATTGTTCTATGATGAATGCGGGTTCCCTCTTCCTCTCTACATCTGGCTGTACTTTACAGGCTGCCTTTGGTCATATGGGACCCCAGACAAAAGAAGGTAAATGAAGAAACATCATTTTTCTCGTCTCCTCTGCTCCAAGAGCTGCCTGTGCTCCGCCCCAGGTAGTTCAAAAACAAAATCAAGGAAAAGCGTCTATACTTATAAGTGGCTTATTGAATGGTGGCATTCTTAGATAAGCACTACCATTGAAAAGAATCATTTTAAACTTTCTATATGTCGCCCGCCCTGTGAACAGTGACAAATATAATTGAGAAAGTCGTAGAATCTGGGCATAGAAGGGAACATTAATGGCCATCAAGTCCAACCTTCCACCCCGTGTAGATGCTTCTATGCAGCTGACAGGGAGTCCTGCAGTGTTCTTCTTTCCTCCTATGTCAGATGGGGGCCAGACGATGGCAATTTCACTATACACAATTCTGTTGGTTTGGGAAGGTCATTGGTGATGGTACCTACTGACTTATGGTCTGAAGGGCCAAAGGGCAGATAGAGAAAGTCACAGCCTGAAAAGGGAACACCAAATAAACTTGCTAATCTCAGGAGCAAAAGAGAGAATAAAGGGCATAAAGCCACACAAGCAGATACACAGGATGCTGGTGGAGGAGAAATAAAGAGTAGGCGAATTGGAGGTGAGCGGGTCTAGAGAAATTCCCAAGGGTTTGTGTGAGTGCTTATGATGGGAAGTTTAATACAATTCTCACACACATTTGTATGATTGTGCCAAGTACTTTCAGAGAGGCTGGAGGAGAATCTGTATCATACTTCTGCTAAATGGTCACTGCCTCACCTGGAAGCCATTTCACCATTAAGAAGTGGTCTTCCCTCTGACCCGACTTACAGAGCAAATCTAATACTTTTTCTTCAAGACAGTCGTTTGGATAATTAAAAAGAGCTCCCATTGTTCCCTTACGTTACTTCCTGCTTTAGGCTACGCATCCCTAGATTCTTTTAGCTGTTTTGGGATAGCATAATTTCAAGGTGAAAAGGACTTCAGAAATTCAAGTCCAGATCTCTCATTTACTCAGTCACTCAGTGGTATCTGACTCTTTGCGACCCCATGCCTCCTATTGTCCATGGAATTTTCCAGGGAAGAATACTGGAGTGGGTTGTCATTTCCTACTCCAGGAGATCTTCCTGACCCAGAGTTCAAACCCGCATCTCTTGTGTTTCCTGCATTGGCAGGTGGATTATTTACCACTGGTGCCACCTGAAAAACCCTATATTAATATATATACATATACATATAAAATATAAATGTATATTACATATACATATAAAATATACAAACAACAAAGTATTGTTGTTCTGTCGCTAAGTTATGTCTGACTTTTTGCAGCCCCATGGACTGTGACACACCAGGTCTCCCTCTCCCTCACTATCTCCCAGAGTTTGCCCAACTTCATGTCCATTGAGTCAGTGATGCTATCCAAACATCTCTTCCTCTTCCACCCTCTTCTCTTTTTTCCTTCACTATTTCCCAGCATCAGGGTCTTTTCCAATAAGTCAGCTGCTCGCATCAATAGAGTATTATTCAGCCATAGAAAAGAACGAAATAATGCCATTTACAGAATGGAGCTAGAGATTATCAGACTAAGTAAGTCAGAAGGAGAAGGATTCATGCCATATGATATCACTTACATGTGGAGCCTAAAATTTGATACAAATGAACCTACCTATGAAACCAAAGCAGACTCACAGACATAGAGAACAGGCATGTGGTTGCCAAAGGGGAGTGGGGTGGAGGAGGGACGCAGTGGGAGGTTGGTATCAGCAGATGCAGACTATTATATATAGAGTGGATAAACAAGGTACTACTATAATGCACAGGGAACCAGATTTAGTATTTGTGATAAACTGCAGTGGGAAAGAACATGAAACAGAATGTGTATATATGTATAAGAGAGTCACTTTTCTGGGCAGCAGAAATTAACACAACACTGTAAATCAATTATACTTGAAAAAAAAACAAACTCCCCTTTTTGTTTTTAGCTCTTCTCCTCAAAGATGACCTACAGTGATTTTTTTTCGTTTTCCAAGGTTGTCATTACTTTAGTGCAGGGATCTACAAACTACAGCCCAGCCTAAATCTGGCTAGCTGCCTGCTTTTATAAATAAAGTCTCATTAGAGCACAGCCACACCTATTTATTTCCAAATTATCAGTGGCTGCTTTCACACTACAAAAGCAGTCTTGAGTAACTGCAACCATGACCACATGGCCCACAAAGCCTAAAATATCACCTTTACAGAAAACAATTTGCCAACTCCTGGTCTAGGGTAAATTTCTGAACTCATCTGAGGCAGACTATGTGACTTCTTTCTGTCAGCTCATCTATATTTGGATATGCTTCCTCTTTAGCCATCTTTCTTCTGCCTTTACAATTTGATATATATTCTTTCTATTAAAAGAACTCAAAACAATATAGCTGCCTATTATCAACTGTTGACATATATCTTCTGCCCCATGCAATGTCTCTTCCACATTTGGAACTTTTAATAGTAAAGATCATTTATTTAAGGCAGAAATCACTATTTTTCTCATTTTTCAATTACTCATTTACATTTTATTTTCTTTCCAATTTTATTGCAATACATGGCATAGAACACTGTAGAAGTTTAAGGCACCCAATGCAATAATTGGATATATGTCTATATAGTGAAATGACTACAGTAGGTTTAGTTACCATCTATCACCTCTTTACCATTTGTTCTCATTGCTCTACACCTATGTAGCAAAGTTCACTGCATCACCTAAGGTTTTTTGGTAAGATGTCTTTCACTTTCAGCTTCGTTTTGCATGTTAGATTCTTGATTATTTATTCCTCTGCCAACAATCCTTTAATATATGAACTTACCAAAGAGCTCTCTTTGCAGACACAATAATTTCTTCCTTCAGGATTACCTCCACTTTTGTTACCAGAATTCTTTCTGAACGTTACTTATCTATCCAGATCAGATCTCTTGATTATACTGTGAGTTTTTCTTTTTTTTTCCCCAGAAATTTTCAAATGTGATTTTGAGTTTTGAGAGCGTGTCAAGGAGCCCAGATGTCCTTTCCAAGTAATTCGGATGATTCCTACTCCCCTTCTACTCTTTATCATCCAGGTCCCACCTGTTCAAGATTTTGGGTTGAATTATTTTCCCTCAAAAAGATGTGTTAAAACCTTAACCCCCAGCATCTCAGAATGTAACCTTTTTTTTTGAGGGGGGGGTTGATAAGGTCTTTATAAAGGTAATCAATTTAAATTAAGGTCATAATCCATAATAATGGTATCTTTATCTCCAAAAAAGAGAAGAAATTTGGACCCAGAGACAGACACACCGTAGAGAGAACACGAGGAGAACTTGCAAGCAGAGATGGGGCAATGCATCGCAAGCCTGTAAACATCAAAGATTGTGAGCGGAGCCCCAGGATCCAAGACAAAGGGATGGGACAGGGTCTTCCTCCAAGCCCTCAGAAGGAACCACAGGTGCCTACATCTTGATCTTAGACTTCTAGCATCCAGAACCGTGAGACAACAAATTTCTATTGTGTAAGTCACCCTGTTGGTGGGTCTTTGTTACAGCAGCCCTAGCAAATGAACACAGTCAGAATCAGTCCAAAGACGTGTGAGTTTGTAGGCTGATTCCAATGTGAGTTCCACCTCATTTCCCCTGGCTTTGCTGACTTTAGCTCCTCCTGTCAGAGCCTGGGGTCAGCCCAGGAAAGAGCTGCAAACTCAAGGCCTGACCTCAAGATTTGTTCATCTCAGTAACTCCAAGGTGGAGTCTCAGGTCTGACTCTCATGAAGCCATAGAAGTGATTCTGAGGCATGAGCAGCAGGAAGGGCCTAACTCACTTTGTGATGTTTATTCTCCCTGGCCCCACGGCCTTAGCACAACACCCGAGAACGGACGGACTCATGTCCGCTGCTAACCCCAGATAAGATCCAGTGCTCCCAGTGGGCTACTCGGCCACTTGGTGTTCCCAGGTGCCCCTTCCTTAAACAGATCTGGGTAGGGGTCTGCTATTTCTTCACCCTTGCCAGTCCTTCTTCTGGAAGACCTCTAACTCCAGACCCTGGTCTGGTGGCTGGGCCACTAAGCTCTGAGGACAGGTCTCCCAAATGAGTGTCCCAAATGATTCTTCTCAGTTCCCATGTGGGGAAACTGAGATATGTTAAGGTTAAGAACCCTGTCCAGGATCACAAAGCTAAGCAATACCCCTGGGACTTGAACTCATGTAGTCTGCCTCCAGGAGCTACACTTTTCTCCTACTTTTCCTGTAAAGGAAAACAGCTTGCCCACCATGCCAGGAAAGTTTGAAACAGATCCCCTATTATCCATCACTCTATCTACTTGCTTCAAACAGATGGCTGCCATTAAGTCCCTCTAGAGAAATCCTAGAATGCCCTTGGGGATACATCAGACAAAGGAGAGAGTGTTGAGCACAGGCAGGGGTCAAGGGCTCCCAGCTGTGATTCTGTCCCACTAGTAGAGTCTTTCTCAGAAGAGAAGACAGACCAACAGATTACTAACATCAGCCCTTTAAGGACACTTCCCCTGTCTAGTGAAGCATCCAAGGTGCACTTAAAGGGTCTAGGTGGATGTGATTTCCCTCAATCTCTCTGCCTTCACCTGCTATCTTCATTGCTCCAGTTTCTATTCTGCTTGACTTAACCACCTTCACAAGCCACAAAAATAATTTCCTGTTATTGGCCGACAGTTTTTTAGGTGTTATCAAGCAGCCTCTATAACCAGGTGTAGCTCAAGTCTTTAGCACAAAACACCTTGGCACAGCCCCACCACCCTTCCCCCACCTCTAACCATTCAAGATGGTCCTAACAGGCAGCTAGGTAAGGAAAATGATTCCTGGCTGGAGTTAAATAATAGAAAGCTTCTAGAAATCTAGATATGACACTGATGACTGAGAGATTTAAGACTAAGCATAAGACTGGGAGGGAAAGACTCTACTCCATTTTCTGGTATTTGAACTTGCCTGTGATGTAAGTGTTGTCTGTGTGTGTGTTCAGTCACTCAGTCATGTCCAACTCTTGCAACCCTGTGGACTGTAGCCAGGCTCCTCTGTCCATGGGATTTCCCAGGGAAGAATACTGGAGTGGGTAGCCATTCCTTTCTCCAGGACATCTTTCTGACCCGTGGAGCAAATTGGCATTTCTTGTATCTTCTTCATTGATAGGCAGATGCTTTACCACTGCACCACCTGAGAAGCCTTGTGTTGTCTAGCTTTTGATAAATGCTCCCTTAGCTGATAGTTTATACCTTCATACTAAAGGGATTATTAATCAGCACAACATGGCAGCTAACATGGAAAATGATGGTAAAAAGGAAAGCCAATAATTGCCTCATTAAATGAAGAGATACAAATCTGAGAAACACAATCTGACACTGATTGAAAGTAAATTACCAGCTGATTAGATGGCTGTAAATACAGAGAGAGAAGCCTGTGTTTTGTAAGGAAGAGGGAAATTATACAGGGCACAGGAGGTGCTGAGCACAGACAGGGCTGTGCAAAGAGGAACAGGGACACCTCTGTCCTGCTGAGATTACAGAAACAGAAAGGAAATTACAGGAAGTTCTCTGCAGATGGAGCCTGCGTGAAAGGGTGGCACTTTAACTCCCACTCTCTGAGCCCCACCTCCCTAGTGAGCCTGCAGGGGTTAAACTGTGGAACCCATATCCTGAGGAGGGGTCGTTGTTATTGCAACACAGGAAGTATCAAGGATCTCAGTTGAGAGGGGGAAACATGTTTTAGCTTATACTCAATCTAAAAGCTTCTTCCTTCCTGCCAAAAAGTTAGGGACTTAACACAACTCTCAACCCTGCAACCTACAGGGACAGAGTCCATGCAGACCTCAGTGGGAGAAATGTGTGCTCAGTCTCTCAATCGTGTCTGACTCTGTGTGACTCCATGGGTTGTAGCCCACAAAGCTCCTCTGTTCATGGGATTTTCCAGGCAAGAACACTGGATGGGGTTGTCATTTCCTCCTCCAGGGTATCTTTCCGACTCAGAGATCGAACCCATGTCTCCAATGTCTCCTGCATTGGCAGACAAATTCTTTAACACTAGGGCCCCCTGGGAAGCCCCTCAGTGGGAAATGCTATCCCCCAAATAGCAGCTGGGCCAATTTCTACAGAGAGCAAAACTGAAAGAAGGAGCACCCACGAACTGAGAACTCTCTATAATCAACAGAAGGAGTTTGGGGCAGGAAGGACAGAGTAATGTCACTATAAAACTCGGGATTCCTCTGTGCATCCCAACAGAGACCCTCTCTTTCTCTGGCAAGTCAGGTGAGAGTGTGATGTGCCTATAAGGTGACTGGACAGAAATGGTGGGAGAGAAGGATGACCATGGTTTTTGCTGCAGTGAAGGAAATGAGCATAGCAAGGAAGACAAGTGATGGTTTAATCCCATTGGGTGTTATTGTTTCCATAGCCCCAAGCCCTGTCCCACAGCATCTGTATCCCAAGCAAGGCAGCTGTGTGCTCTCATGGTCCAAGGAGAAATAACAAAGAAGACATATAGCTGCTTGTTTAGCTCAGCAACACTCCATCTTTGTTTCCTTTGGGTTCCTGCTCTCAGGCCCTGGACATGCCTTTCACCATAGGTCAACTCTTGGGGGACAGTGGGCACAATGACCACATCAGCTACAGTTTGCATTCAGAAGGAGCCATTGCAATAGAACATGGCAGAGGACATGTGAGAGGTTGTGTAAGCAATACAGAATAAGCATGATGGGGGAAGGAGTGGGGAAAGAAGTCTCCTTTGAGTTCAGATCAAGTCATTTCTTTAGCCACATCTGAGGAAGGCTGTCGGGGTTTCCCAGGTGGCTCAGTGGTAAAGAATCCACCTGCCAATGCAGGAGATGCAGGTTTGATCCCTGGGTCAGGAACATCCTCCGGAGGAGGAAACAGCAACCTGCTTCAGTATTTTTGCCAGGATAATCCTATGGACAAAGAAGCCTGGCAGGCTACAGTCTGTGGTGTCCCAAAGAGTCGGACACCACTGAGCACACAGGCAAGCACCATGAAGGCTGTCGTTAGTTCCCTAAGATGTAGGCACTTTTAAGTTACAATGTACCTAATGCCACGGAAGCCTACTGTGTTGATATCACATTAACTAGTCAATCTAATCACACTAGGATCACAGCCTTGTCTAACTCAATGAGACTAAACCATGCCTGTGGGGCAACCCAAGATGGGCGGGTCATGGTGGAAAGATCTGACAGAATGTGGTCCACTGGAGAAGGGAATGGCAAACCACTTCAGTATTCTTGCCTTGAGAACCCCATGAACAGTATGAAAAGGCAAAATGATAGGATACTGAAAGAGGAACTCCCCAGGTCAGTAGGTGCCCAATATGCTACTGGAGATCAGTGGAGAAATAACTTCAGAAAGAATGAAGGGATGGAGCCAAAGCAAAAAGAATACCCAGCTGTGGATGTGACTGGTGATAGAAGCAAGGTCCGATGCTGTAAAGAGCAATATTGCATAGGAACCTAGAATGTCAGGTCCATGAATCAAGGCAAATTGGAAGTGGTCAAACAAGAGATGGCAAGAGTGAATGTCGACATTCTAGGAATCAGCGAACTGAAATGGACTG
>NW_011495027.1:7735549-7737520 GCF_000754665.1 Bison bison bison
TGGCCGAATTTAACTCAGATGACCATTATATCTACTACTGTGGGCAGGAATCCCTCAGAAGAAATGGAGTAGCCATCATGGTTAACAAGAGAGTCCAAAATGCAGTACTTGGATGCAATCTCAAAAACGACAGAATGATCTCTGTTCATTTCCAAGGCAAACCATTCAATATCACAGTAATCCAAGTCTATGCCCCAACCAGTAATGCTGAAGAAGCTGAAGTTGAACGGTTCTATGAAGACCTACAAGACCTTTTAGAACTAACACCCCCAAAAGATGTCCTTTTCATTATAGGGGACTGGAATGCAAAAGTAGGAAGTCAAGAAACACCTGGAGTAACAGGCAAATTTGGCCTTGGAATACGGAATGAAGCAGGGCAAAGACTAACAGACTTTTGCCAAGAAAATGCACTGGTCATAACAAACAGCCTCTTCCAACAACACAAGAGAAGACTCTATACATGGACATCACCAGATGGTCAACACCGAAATCAGATTGATTGTATTCTTTGCAGCCAAAGATGGGAAAGCTCTATACAGTCAGCAAAAACAAGTCCAGGAGCTGGCTGTGGGTCAGATCATGAACTCCTTATTGCCAAATTCAGACTTAAATTGAAGAAAGTAGGGAAAATCACAAGACCATTCAGGTATGCCCTAAATCAAATCCCTTATGATTATACAGTAGAAGTGAGAAATAGACTTAAGGGCCTAGATCTGATAGATAGAGTGCCTGATGAACTATGGAATGAGGTTCCTGACATTGTACAGCAGACAGGGATCAAGACCAGCCCAATGGAAAAGAAATGCAAAAAAAGCAAAATGGCTGTCTGGGGAGGCCTTACAAATAGCTGTGAAAAGAAGAAAAGCAAAGGAGAAAAGGAAAGATATAAACATCTGAATGCAGAGTTCCAAAGAATAGCAAGAAGAGATAAGAAAGCCTTCTTCAGCGATCAATGCAAAGAAATAGAGGAAAACAACAATGGGAAAGACTAGAGATCTCTTCAAGAAAATCAGATACCAAAGGAACATATCATGCAAAGATGGGCTCGATAAAGGACAGAAATGGTTTGGACCTAACAGAAGCAGAAGATATTAAGAAGAGATGGCAAGAATACACAGAAGAACTGTACAAAAAAGATCTTCACGACCCAGATAATCATGATGGTGTGATCACTGACCTAGAGCCAGACATCCTAGAATGTGAAGTCAAGTGGGCCTTAGAAAGCATCACTACGAACAAAGCTAGTGAGGTGATAGAATTCCAGTTGAGCTATTTCAAATCCTGAAAGACGATGCTGTGAAAGTGCTACATTCAATATGCCAGCAAATTTGGAAAACTCAGCAGTGGCCACAGGACTGGAAAAGGGCAGTTTTCATTCCAATCCCAAAGAAAGGCAATGCCAAAGAATGCTCAAACTACCACACAATTGCACTCATCTCACATGCTAGTAAAGTAATGCTCAAAATTCTCCAAGTCAGGCTTCAGCAATATGTGAACTGTGAACTTCCTGATGTTCAAGCTGGTTTTAGAAAAGGCAGAGGAACCAGAGATCAAATTGCCAACATCTGCTGGATCATGGAAAAAGCAAGAGAGTTCCAGAAAAACATCTATTTGTGCTTTATTGACTATGCCAAAGCCTTTGACTGTGTGGATCACATTAAACTGTGGAAAATTCTGAAAGAGATGGGAATACCAGACCACCTGATCTGCCTCTTGAGAAATTTGTATACAGGTCAGGAAGCAACAGTTAGAACTGGACATGGAACAACAGACTGGTTCCAAATAGGAAAAGGAGTACATCAAGGCTGTATATTGTCACCCTGCTTATTTAACTTATATGCAGAGTACATCATGAGAAACGCTGGGCTGGAAGAAGCACAAGCTGAAATCAAGATTGCCAGGAGAAATATCAATAACTTCAGATATGCAGATGACACCACCCTTATGGCAGAAAGTGAATAACTAAAGAGC
>NW_011495027.1:7737620-7749597 GCF_000754665.1 Bison bison bison
TAATATCATGGCATCCGGTCCCATCACTTCATGGGAAATAGATGGGGAAACAGTGGAAACGGTGGCTGACTTTATTTTTCTGGGCTCCAAAATCACTGCAGATGGTGACTGCAGCCATGAAATTAAAAGACGCTTACTCCTTGGAAGGAAAGTTATGACCAACCTTGATAGTATATTCAAAAGCAGAGACATTACTTTGCCAACAAATGTCCGTCTAGTCAAGGCTATGGTTTTTCCTGTGGTCATGTATGGATGTGAGAGTTGGACTGTGAAGAAGGCTGAGCACCAAAGAATTGATGCTTTTGAACTGTGGTGTTGCAGAAGACTCTTGAGAGTCCCTTGGACTGCAAGGAGATCCAACCAGTCCATTCTGAAGGAGATCAGCCCTGGGATTTCTTTGGAAGGAATGATGCTAAAGCTGAAACTCCAGTCCTTTGGCCACCTCATGAGAAGAGTTGACTCATTGGAAAAGACTCTGATGCTGGGAGGGACTGGGGGCAAGAGGAGAAGGGGACGACAGAGGATGAGATGGCTGGATGGCATCACTGACTCGATGGACGTGAGTCTGAGTGAACTCCGCAAGTTGGTGATGGACAGGGAGGCCTGGGGTTGCTGAGATTCATGGGGTTGCAAAGAGTCAGACATGACTGAGCGACTGATCTGATCTGATCTGATATAACACCTGTTTAGTTAACTGGATACAGTTCTCATTTCATGTTAGGTTTGTCATTCTCAACAAATCTTTTGATGGTTGATTTTTTTTTAATTCAGAGTGAACACCTTAAAAGCATCTGGGGATGCCCCAAACTGTTGTCCATAGTCAGGACTCCCACAATCCGGGGGCAAAGTTTGGACAACTAGTTGTTGTTATCAAATGCTTCCCTAGCAATGCTTTCAGTGGTCTGATGTGATGCCCATCACAGACCCAGTATAAATAATGTCACTAAAGGAGCTCACAATACTCAGCCTTGCCCACAGTGAATTTAGAGATAATTTTTTTAAACTAGTTTGGGATCAACTTATTGATGAGGACAGAAGGGAAACTGAGTTCATTTCATTTGGTGTTAACTAAAATGAAGGTTAGGAACTTCCTGGAGGTCCAGGGGTTAAGATTCCAATCTTCCAATGTAGGAAGTACAGGTTCAGTTCCTGGTCAGGGAACTAAGATCCCACACACTGCCAGGCCAAAAAAAAAAAACCTCTATGCCTGTCGTGATGGTAGGCAATTCTGTAAATATATCAAAAATCATTGAATTGTGCAAGTAAAAGCAAGTGAGTTGTGTGTAAGTTATAACAGTAAAAATTTTAAAAATCAAATAAAATGAAGGTTAACATGCCATGTATCTGGGTCACTGACTAAAAATAAGATAACAGATTGGAGAACTAAAGTTGTGACAAGGAGGATGTGGTAAAACCCAAGTGAAGGGTGTAAAGACAGGAGGATCTGATCCCAGAGCTGGTTCCTTCATGGGTAAGAGGCATTAAGAGAATACAGGAGGAGAACAAGGGCAGTGATGGGAAGTTGGAAGGCCTTCAGCAAAATTTCCCTTTAATGCACCACCACCATTTCTTCCCGTGCCCTCAGAACAGTTCCTGACGGTGCTGGTAAGAGATGTATTTCCAGTAAGTCCACACAGTCTCCCTTCTCCATCAAAGTGGAGAGGAGGATCAATTTTGCTGAAGGAGACACTTGGTTCTCACAGACTCAAGAAGTATAACCTACTTCTCTTAAGACACCTCTATTTTGTGTTCCTAAGACAATATATGAATTAAGAAGCTACAAGGGGCACTGAAGAAGCCAAGTAGAAGCACTGAGTCTGTTGAGGAGGAAGAAATCTTTCCTCTGCCCTTCTAGGTTCTTTCTGGCTGGTCTAAGAATTAAATTGACATGAGACATTAACAAAAGAAAATCAAACTTAATTTCATACTTATGGGAACCCTACATACATGACAGGGTCAGAAACCCCACATACTTTGATTCAAAGATAAATAAAATGAGGTATGCCTGCCATCCTGAGCTAAAGAATGGGATAGAGGCCTTGGGCTTCCAAGGACAAGGAATAACCAAGGAGGGTTATTCACAGGACAAGAAGAAGAGCAGATGTTTGGTAATTATATGTTTGTTCAGCCATACAGATGGGGCCATGTCAATAAAATTTATCTCTGGTAATGACTCTTTTCTGAGGAACATCCCCAATTCAAATTCTTCTAGGTAGCTAAGGGAGGAGCAGTAGTTTCTCTTGAATTCCCAGAATCTCAATTGCCTTTAACTGAAAATAATTCTTACATAAAAGTGACACATTTGTGGGAGGCTTATTCTGAACCCCTCTGGAGAAGGAAATGGCAACCCACTGCAGTATTCTTGCATGGGAAATCCCATGAATAGATGAGCCTGGAGGGCTACAATCCAAGGGGTTGCAAGAGTTGGACACGACTTAGTAACTAAAGCACCATCACCACCTATTCTGAACCCTTGCAAGTCTTCTTAATTTCTGAATTCTAGGATGGAACAATATTTGTTAATGAATCTTATACCAACAACAGCCCCCCAGCTTTTCTACATAGTTTCTTCTCTATAACCAAAACAGAGATTGTATTGGTTGGAAGTAAAAATATACCTTTAACCAGGTAAGACTTTAGGGCTGTTTTTTAAAAACCTTCTGCTACAAGGAAAAAAAAAACTATTATCTTAAAACTGACCCATATTAATGTAATTCCCATCTAAATCTTAGCAAGTTTTCCTGTAGGCCTATACAAGCTTCCAAAATTTATACAGGAAGAGAAGGGCTCTGGACCAGCCAAAGCTGTTTTGAAAAACAAGAATAAAGTGGGAAAATCACTCTTGTCGATGTTAAGGTCTAGTATATAACTACAATTTGAGACTTTGTACTGTGGAAGGAACAGGCACATATATTTGTGGAACAGAATAGAGAACCCAGCTACAGATCCATACAAATATCTCCAATTAATTTTTGGCAAAGGAGTAAAAACAATCCAGTGGAGGACAAATAGTCTTTTTAGTAAGTGGTGCTGGAGTGATTGGACTTAAACCTGACACTACACACAAAATTAACTCCAAAACGGGTCATGGTCTTAAATATAAAAACAAAACTATAAACCGTCTAGAAAAGAACCCAGGAGAATATCTTCCTGACTTAGGACTAGGAAGAATTTTTGGACTTGACATCATACCATTATCCATAATAGGAAAAGTGTATAAATTGTACTTAATAAAAATTTTAAACTTTTGTTCTGTGAAAGAGCCTGTACAAAGAATGAAAAGACAAATTACAGCCTGTGGAAAAATCAAATCTGACAAAGGCTTTGAGTCTAGAATCTTAAAGAACTCTCGGAACTGAACATTAAAAATAAATACATCCTTTAGCACCATGTTTTACAGCAGATGTTCTGTAGACCACCTGACTTAGGATTCTTGGGAGTGGGGAGTGACAAGGGGAGGGCTTGGTAAAATGCAGATTCCTGTGTTGATTCTATAGTTTGGGCAGGGCCTGAGAAATCTGCATTTAAAACAAGTTCTGCAGAAGATTTTTTTTTTCTTACTAAAATTTGAGAATTCCAACTGCTGTTCATCCTAGCAAACTGTAAAGGAAGAAGCACATTAGAAAGAAAAACCAACTGGGACTGGGCCACATGTGCCCTGAAGGGGCAAACGAAGAACAGGGAATATTATTTCAAGATAATCAACAAATAGGAAGTGTTATGAATAAGTTCTAAGAAGAAGCAACCGCTCCCTAGATTTATCATGGTGTGAATGAAATGTTGACAGAGACCCTCCCTGACACCCTTTCCCTTCCACACACGCTCTAGTATACAAGTATGAGGAGAACGTGCTGTGTATGGAGAGATTTGGAAAACACTCTTGTAGTCCTGCTGCTCTGCTCAAGGGGCCTGGTGCCCTCTGGTTGTGTTTACAAGGAGGTGTTACGGCCCAGGAGAAAATCTGTTCTCTGAGGGTGTGGCGGGCCTTTTGGCAACTTGAAAAAGTGAAAGTGTTAGTCGTTCAGATGCGTCCGACTCTTTGCCATCCCATGGACTGTAGCCCACCAGGCTCTTCGGTCCATGGGATTCTCCAGACAAGAATACTGGAGTGGGTATCCATTCTTCAGGGGAATCTTTCAACCCAGGGAATGAACCCAGGTCTCCTACACTGCAGGCAGCTTCTTTACCGTCTGAGCCACTAGGGAAGCCCTTGCAGTTGCAAGGGAGACACTTATTCCTTAGCTGAACCCTTTTCTTTGAAGCCCGTGTGAGTTGGGCCTGTGGGAAACCCACAGACAGGGCCCCAGCTATTGATGATGGATGAAGGCTTACCTGGGGGTGGGAGGGGTCTGACATCACCTTCTACCACCATTTTCCCCACCCATTTCACATAAATACATACGCAGGTCTAGAAATTAAGGAGCAGCTCTTTCTCACAACCCAACAAATAGTCTGTGCTTCTGCCTCCACCATTCTTCCAAACCTCCACAGGGAGCAAAATAAAGAAAGTGAAGTCGCTCAGTCGTGTCCGACTCTTTGCAACCCTGTGGACTGTAGCCCACCAGGCTCCTCTGTCCATGGGATTCTTCTCCAGGCAAGAATACTGGAGTAGGTTGCCATTTCCTTCTCCAGGGGATCTTCCCAACCCAGGGATCCAACCCGGATCTCGTGCATTGCAGGCAGATGCTTTATCCTCTGAGCCACCAGGGAAGCCCCACAGGGAGCAAAAGAAGAGCCTAAAGGCAGAACAACATGACTTAGTGCAGACTCAGGTTGAAGCCAGGGCCCTCTAAGCAACTGGTGAGTAAGAGGGGTGTGACCATATCCCTGGGAAATGTGGACGGGAGCCAGCCTAACAAACAAAAGCAAAAACTACCCAGGGGAGGGTGAAGTGGGTACCTGTCAGCCCATCAAAAAGTGAAGCAGCACTTAGTAAGATCAAAATCAGCCCAAAGAGATGCTGGGCTGGCCCACTCATCTGCACCTAAGGGCAGGAAGGGTCTCCTGCCTGACCAAGGCACCTGGGCTTCTGAGATGGCCTTGTTGCCCAAGGGGACTGTTGAGTGTCCTCCCGGCTCCCTGTGCAACTCAGCTCCCTGGTTTTTCCATCCTTTGCTCATTTGCCACTATTGTCTGTCCTCTTTGTCAAAACTGATAGCGGCTAATTAGTGCTGAAGCCCAGACTGGAGTTCACTTCCGTTCATGTCATTATTTGTTTCTCTTTTGGGCTGAAGCCAAGCAAAAAACATTAACATTCCCCCTGCATGGCAGGCACACACATACACACGCAAGCATGCTCACACGCACCCAGTTTCACAATCAGGCATACACATACACTAACACACCTGCACCCACATGTGTACACACAAGAACTCACCCACATACGTGCACACATATATGTACACATGTCCTCACTTATATACGGGCTTCCCTGGTGGCTCAGTGGTAAAGAATCTGCCTGCAATGCAGGAGACCTGGATTCTATCCCTGGGTCGGGAACATCTGGGGGAGGAAATGGCAACCCACTGCAGTATTCTCGCCTGGAAAATCCCATGGATAGAGGAGCCTGGCAGGCTATAGTCCATGGGGTCGCAAAAGAGTTGGACACAACTTAGTGACTAAACAACCCTCACTTATATATACACCCTTATACATAATGCATCCACACGTGTACACATTCACACACACTTCAAACCTGCGACAGAGAGAGGAATACAACTGCTGGCTCAGCTGAGTGACCATGGAAAGCAGATTCAGAATCTCTGGAGCCTCAGGCCCCTGAGGCCAGGACCAGCTAAGGGCTGCCTCTAGGCAGCTGTTTCCTCCTCCCCACCTCCCGGTCCTCCACCTGCACTCCCGCCTGCATTCATCGCTACATGTTAGACTCAGTTTCCAGTCATTGTAATCAAATGGGAGGCCTTCTAAGTTTCCGTGTCAGTGAAGATTAACTGCTCTAAACCCCGGCTCCCCTGAAGCGTTCCAGGGCCAGCCTGACTTGGATTTTAAACAGCAGAGAAGCCCTCCCTGGGCGCGAGCAGGCGAGGCGGGGAAGCCCTCTAGCGGCCGTGGCTGATGTGACAATAGCCTCTGAGGGCTCGGGGACTCTGCGCCCAGGTCAGTCAGCTCTCCTAGAAGACTCAGGAAGGAAAAGCACAGTAATAATATATTTAGAGCCTAACTCCTCCCTCTCCATAGCCCCCAGAGGACCCCGGGCACCAAGTCCTATCAATTTGCTCCCTCAACAACTCTTCTGTTGCCCCAGCCTAGCTCTGGCCTCATCACCCGTGCTGAGTTATGCTGCCATATTCTCTTTCCTGCTTCTCTGCCTCCATCTCTTGTGTCTAATCCTTTCCACACCTTGGTGCCAAATTTGTCTTCCAGACTTTCATTCTTGCCTTCCTTGTTCTTTGTTTAAGAGCCTTCCTTGCTTCCCCATTACCTAAAGTGCCGATTCTCAAAAGGGAGATGCCCTTCCTGAGAGGCATCTCAGTGTCTCAGGACAAGTGAGCAGCATGCCCACATAGATGCTGATGGTATGGATGCTTTTCCCTCAAACCATGCTCATATTGAACCCGTCTTGCTGAGGGGAAATTCCTCAAACCTAGAAAAGTAGTGAAAAGATGAAGAATCACAAGTTCTCTGGGTAAAAAAATCAAATATCTCAGCCCTCCAACATTAATGCTGCAGTGTAATGTCTAAGTTAGGGCTAGAATTAGATTATCTGGGTTAGAGTCCCAGGTCTGAAGCTTATCAGTTTTGTAACTGTGTGGAAGTTTCCAAAGTGTTAGTTTCTTTACTGTTAAGAAACTAAGATATTTAATGAGCTGGCCCATGGATCAGATTTAGCCCAGTGCTTGGCACACAGTTCAGTTCAGTTCAGTCACTCAGTCATGTATGACTGTTTGTGACCCCGTGGAGTGCAGTATGCCAGGCTTCCCTGTCCATCACCATCTCCTGGAGCTTGCTCAAACTCATGAGTCGGTGAGGCCATCCAACCATTTCGTACTCTGTCATCCCCTTCTCCTCCTGACTTCAACCTTTCCCAGCATCAGGATCTTTTCCAGTGAGTCAGTTCTTCCCATCAGGTGGCAAAAGTATTGGAGTTTCAGCTTCAATATCAGTCCTACCACTGAATATTTAGGACTGATTTCCTTTAGGATGGACTGGTTGGATCTCCTTGCAGTCCAAGGGACTCTCAAGTGTCTTCTCCAATACCACAGTTCAAAAGCATCAATTCTTTGGTGCTCAGCTTTCTTTATAGTCAAACTCTCACATCCATACATGACTACTGGAAAAAAATCATAGCTTTGACTAAATGGACCTTTGTTGACAAAGTAATGTCTCTGCTTTTTAATATGCTGTCTAGGTTGGTCATAGCTTTTCTTCCAAGGAGTAAGCATCTTTTAATTTCATGGCTGCACTCACCATCTGCAGTGATTTTGGAGCCCAAGAAAATGAAATCTCTCACTGTTTCCATTGTTTCCCCATCTATTTGCTATGAAGTGATGGAACCGAATGCCATGATCTTAGTTTTCTGAATGTTGAGTTTTAAGCTAGCTTTTTCACTCTCCTCCTTTACTTTCATCATGAGGCTCTTTAATTCTCCTTCCCTTTCTGCCATAAGGGTGGTGTCATCTGCACACGGTAAGTGCTTGATTATCACTCCCCCATTACAGTCTGGCACAGGCTTTGCACTTTTTAACTCTGGGCTTTGGCTCCTGACACATTTGCCTGGAATGCCCTCTTCCTCCTCTCTGATACCAAGACTCCACTATTGTCTCAAGCCCAGCTGAAATCTTAGGGATTAATATAATAACATTGGTCCTGTAAATCTCACACATTATGTATTGTGAGAGAAAACTTAAATACTTATTAAATGTACCATATAAATATATATATGGATGTTTGATAGATAAGTATGATATTTTTATTAACTGTACCATCATTTTGAAAAGCTAAATAAATCCTTTAATGCAAACTGATGTATTATGGAAATTAGTTATTTAAAATCTTTTACATGTTCCTTCTCTCCACAGGTAGACTATAAATGGCATGAAGATAAGAGCTCTGTTTTCCAATATAGTCTCCATAGACCATATCTAACATAATACCTTCACTATATTAGTTATTTAGTAAACACTGCCTTCATTTAATTAAGTTACTCCCTATTTAATTCAGTGACTGCAACTCTAATAATAATATTAATGTATGTTCTTGTATCTTGAGGCAATTTTCCATTCGTTGTCTCATGACCTTTGATTATCTTCTATAACAACCCTGAGAGAAAAGCAAAGCTTAAGCCTATTTCATAAACAATTTCTTATTGGCTAAAAAATCTTGCAAACAAGTTTTGTTATTTATATTTAAGCAACATCACGATAACACAGTGTCCAAATGGCAAGGTTATCTGGGTCAAAATTTACAGGGGGTCAATTTTTAGCGTAAGTATGCTTATGCTATGTTTGGCCTCCAGGTGGCGCTAGTGGTAAAGAACCCGCCTGTCAATGCAGGAAACACAAGAGACTCGGATCAGATCCCTGGGTTCGGAAGATCCCCTGGAGGAGGGGATGGCAACCCACTCCAGTATTCTTGCCTGGGGAATCCTGTGGACCGAGGAATCTGGCAGGCTGTAGTCCATAGGGTCACAAACAGTGAGACACGACTAAAGTGACTTAGCACGCACGTACATACCGTGTTTATTCACAATGTACTTGCAGTATAGCCTATGACTTAAATTCTGGAGCCTAAAACATATTACTATGAATTTCAAAAATAACTAGTATCCCATGATGAGATACCATCGCATGCCTATTAGAATGGCTAAAACGAAAAATGCAATTGGCCTTGTCAAGCGCTGACAAGGATGCAGAGCAACTGTAACTCTCATACAGTGCTGGTGGACTTGCAAAGTGGTACAACTGTTTAGAAAATAGTTTGGTAGTTTCTTATAGAGCTAAATAAACAATCAGCATATGAACCAACAAACCCATGCTGAGGTTTTCACTCTAGAAAAATGCACACTTATGTGCAACAAAAACCTGTGCACCACAATCTATACACAAAGAACAGATCAGTATTTACCAGGAATTAGGAGTGAGGATAGTATTTGACTAAAATGCAGCGTAAGAGAATTTATGGGGAGGTTGACAGAAGTATCCTATTGCGGTAGTGGTTGCACAAATCTATTCATGTGTTAAAACTCATAAAACTGTATATCAAAAATGTGAAATTTACTGCACAGAAATATAAAATAAAACAGTACTTTTTAAAAAGCCTCAGTATCAAACATGTAGTTTAATCTCAGGAAGTACAGAAAAAAGTGAACAGTGTCATTAATTAATTCAATATAAAGATATTGATCACTTTTTATGAATAAGGCACTGAGTGGGCTTGGCAAAAAGGAAACCACAATCCAGTGATAAAGAAGTTTAAAGGACTTTGAAATCTGCTAGAGCTAAGATTGAATCCCTGGATTATCTCTTATGAAATATGTGTCCTTAGGGATGTTGCTTAATGTCTTTGAGCTTTAGTTTATGAGGATAATAAAACAGAGATTATGGACATAGTAAGAGGGCTGAAAATGATTATTATTATGATGATAGCATTGCTAATATTAAAGCCGGTTATACCAAGAATAAGGATGGCTCTCCATTAGAAATACATCCAGAATCTAACTAGTCTTGACATGTCTCTGATACCATCTGGCCCAGGCCATGATCACCTCCTGCAATAGTTTACTACACACACTCTGCAGTCCATTCTCATCCAAGAAATCAGAGCTATCTCTTCCAAATGTAAGTTAGTTATGTCACTCAACTGCTCAAAACCTTCTTGTGGTTCCCCATTTCACTCCGGGTAAGAGCCAAAGTCCTCCCCATGTCCTATAAAACCCGCTGCTCTGGCTCTATCTGCCTCTTGTATGTAATCTCCTACTGCTTTCCCTCTCACTCCTTCGGCTTCTTCCACATTGACCTGTTTCTTTCACTTGAATGCATCAAGCATTTATCTACAGCCTTTGCACTGGCTCTTCCCTCTGCTCAGGACATTTTCCATATGTCTGCATTGATCACTCCCTTACCTCTTTTGTGACTTTTCTCAAATGTAACCTTCTCAAAAAAAAACAAAAAACGAAAACTTATCCTAACCACTGTATTTAAAATTTCAACCAGCCCCACTTACCTCCAGTGTTAAAAATTCTTTGTCTTGCCCAACTTTTCCTCTTACCACTTTCTATATAACAAAATCAAACACTAACAAATACTTGTCTCCTAAATTGTGGGAGTATAACCCAAAGAAAAAAGAATGCAAAAAAGCAAAATGGCTGTCTGAGGAGGCCTTACAAATAGCTGTGAAAAGAAGAGAAGCAAAAAGCAAAGGAGAAAAGGAAAGATATACCCATTTGAATGCAGAGTTCCAAAGAATAGTAAGGAGAGATAAGAAAGCCTTCCTCAGTGATCAATGCAAAGAAATAGAGGAAAACAATAGAATCAGAAAGACTAGAGATCTCTTCAAGAAAATTAGAGATACCAAGGGAACATTTAATGCAAAGACGGACTCAATAAAGGACAGAAATGGTATGGACTTAACAGAAGCAGAAGATATTAAGAAGAGATGGCAAGAATACACAGAAAAACTGTACAAAGAAGATCTTCACGACTCAGATAATCACGATGGTATGATCACTCACCTAGAGTCAGACATCCTGGAATGTGAAGTCAAGTGGGCCTTAGGAAGCATCACTACAAACAAAGCTAGTGGAGGTGATGGAATTCCAGTTGAACTATTCCAAATCCTGAAAGATGATGCTGTGAAAGTGCTGCACTCAATATGCCAGCAAATTTGGAAAACTCAGCAGTGGCCACAGGACTGGAAAAGGGCAGTTTTCATTCCAATCCCAAAGAACGACAATGCCAAAGAATGCTCAAACTACCACACAGTTGCACTCATCTCACACGCTAGTAAAGTAATGCTCAAAATTCTCCAAGCCAGGCTTCAGATGTTCAAGCTGGTTTTAGAAAAGGCAGAGGAACCAGAGATCAAATTGCCAACATTCGCTGGATCATGGAAAACGCAACAGAGTTCCAGAAAAACATCTATTTCTGCTTTATTGACTATGCCAAAGCCTTTGACTGTGTGGATCACATTAAACTGTGGAAAATTCTGAAAGAGATGGGAATACCAGACCACCTGATCTGCCTTTTGAGAAACCTGTATGCAGGTAAGGAAGCAACAGTTAGAACTGGACATGGAACAACAGACTGGTTCCAAATAGGAAAAGGAGTACGTCAAGGCTGTATATTGTCACCCTGCTTATTTAACTTATATGCAGAGTACATCATGAGAAACACTGGGCTGGAAGAAGCACAAGCTGAAATCAAGATTGCCAGGAGAAATATCAATAACTTCAGATATGCAGATGACACCACCCTTATGGCAGAAAGTGAATAACTAAAGAGCCTCTTGATGAAAGTGATAGAGGACAGTCAAAAAGTTGGCTTAAAGCTCAACATTCAGAAAACTGAGATCATGGCATCCGGTCCCATCACTTCATGGGAAATAGATGGGGAAACAGTGGAAACGGTGGCTGACTTTATTTTTCTGGGCTCCAAAATCACTGCAGATAGTGACTGCAGCTATGAAATTAAAAGACGCTTACTCCTTGGAAGGAAAGTTATGACCAACCTAGACAATATATTAAAAAGCAGAGACATCGCTTTGTCAACAAATGTCCATCTAGTCAAGGCTATGGCTTTTCCTGTGGTCATGTATGGATGTGAGAGTTGGACTGTAAAGAAAGCTGAGCACCAAAGAATTGATGCTTTTGAACTGTGGTGTTGGAGAAGACTCTTGAGAGTCCCTTGGACTGCAAGGAGATATAACCAGTCCATGCTAAAGGAGATCAGTCCTGGGTGTTCATTGGAAGGACTGATGATGAAGCTGAAACTCCAATACCTTGGCCACCTCGTGCGAAGAGCTG
>NW_011495027.1:7749697-7751016 GCF_000754665.1 Bison bison bison
ATGGTTGGATCACATCACCAACTCAATGGACATGGGTTTGGGTGGACTCTGGGAGTTGGTAATGGACAGGGAGGCCTGGCATGCTGTGGTTCATGGGGTCACAAAGAACCGGACACCACTGAAAGACTGAACTGAACTGAACCTGGTAAGACCACTTTGGAAATCCTTTAAAGATTTAATGAGATGAAGCAAAGTAAAGTCGCTCAGTCATGTCTGACTCTTTGCAACCCCATGGACAGTAGCCTACCAGGCTCCGCCATCCATGGGATTTTATGAGTATCTACTAAAGCTAAAAATGCCCTATGCTACTCCTGGATATAAATCCAACAGAAAGGAGGGCTTCTATCCACCAAAAGACACATATTAAGAACATTAATAGCAACTTTATTCAGAATATCTCCAAACTGGAAACAACCCCAATATATACCTATTTGATTGTGTGCTAAATCACTTCAGTTGTGTCCAACTCTTTGCGACCTTATGGACTGTAGCCAGACAGTCTCCTCTGTCCACGGGGATTCTCCAGGCAAGGATACTAGAGTAGGTTGCCATGCCCTCCTCCAGGGAATTTTCCCAACCCAGGAATCCAGCTCATGTCTCTTACATCTCCTGCACTGGGAGGCAGGTTCTTTACTACTAGTGCCACTTGGGAAGCCCCATCTACCTACAGTACAATGGATGAATAAACAGTCATATTTACAAATGATGGGATAGTACATGGTGATAAAAAATGAATTACTGATACTCTTTTCAATATGAATGAATCATAGACCTACTTTGAGCAAGAAACAAAGGAGAACATTTTATATGATTTAATTCATTTAAAGTTCAAGAAAGGCAAAGACTTTAATGATATAAGACAAATAGAGCTACTTACTTTCTCAATGGGAAGGTAAACTAATCTCTCTGAAAAATAATAATAGTAATATTCATCTTGCAGGGCTGGGCTAATTGCAGATAGTGTATATCTAACAGCTTGCACAGAATAGCACAGATTCTGTCCCAATGTGGCACAGAATATTGAGTAAATAATTGTTAGTTTGTATTCATATATATTCTCAATTCATGTCAGTTTAATAATTGATAAGGAAAGGATCAGTTCAGTCGCTCAGTCGTGTCCGACTCTTTGCAACCCCATGAATCGCAGCACGCCAGGCCTCCCTGTCCATCACCAACTCCCAGAGTTCACTCAAACTCATGTCCATCAAGTCAGTGGTGCCATCCAGCCGTCTCATCCTCTGTCTTCCCCTTCTCCTCCTGCCCCCAATCCCTCCCAGCATCAGGGTCTTTTCCAATGAGTCAACTCTTCGCATGAGGTG
>NW_011495027.1:7751349-7754500 GCF_000754665.1 Bison bison bison
ACTTTCCTTCCAAGGAGTAAGCGTCTTTTAATTTCATGGCTGCAGTCACTATCTGCAGTGATTTTGGAGCCCCAAAAAATAAAGTCTGACACTGTTTCCACTGTTTCCCCATCTATTTCCCATGAAGTGATGGGACCAGATGCCATGATCTTAGTTTTCTGAATGTTGAACTTTAAGGATAGTTTTATGATATTCAACCCAAAAGTTCCAACTGCATGTAACATTAGCTTCTTCCAAATAGCTCTTCCCATTTTCTTCCTACCAGTAGGATCCGTGTTTTTATTCAGAAAACTCATATGCTTAGCCCATAAAGATGAAGTATGACTAAGCCAAACCTAGAATTCCCATGACCCTTTGCCAGACACCCACTTTCCCAATTCCCTCTTATCCTAGAGTTGCCCATGTGCCCAGTTTTGGCCAACGAGGCCTTCAGAGGAATTCTGATGGAAAACTGTTTAGAAAGACTTTTTCTCCTTGCTAAAATAAGATAGGCACATACTCTCCCACTGCCTCCTGTTTTTGGCCTTTGGATAAATGATTCGTAGAGCTGTGACAACTGACTTTTGACCATGAGAATCATAGAGACAGGGACCCAAAGTCCCAAAATAGCAGAAGTATAAGGTTTCCTACCTTTAGATATTTCGTTCTAAGAGTTAATTAAGCATCTTGATTATTTAAGCTGCCATTGGTTGAGTATTCTGTTACTTCCAGCTCAAATTGTTCCTGACTATTCCCTTACAAAATATGTGTACAAAAGAGAGTCCTTAAACTGATCATTAAGGGAACTTCCCATGCTCTCTTTAATTTTCCCAGTGTCTGAGTACAACCCAGTCCTTCCATGAGCCTGCTCCTTGCTAGTTTACCAAATACCTTCATTTCCTAGGTCAAACACCTTTCAATGGTATATGATCACCATAATGAGGTGAGTAACTTTCCTCAGGGCTTGAGGCTAGGAAATAAGATTTAGGAAAATACTCAATTGCTGACTCTTGTCAGAGGTTGGCCAGCTGCTAAACATAACCTAACTGCATTTGTCCACAAACACCCCGGTGTGCCAAACTTGTGAATATAAGTGTGATGTGAATAGATGGATCATGCAAACAGGGCTCTCCTTCCTGATTGGCAAGGCAGATTGACCTTGAAGCTAATGACATCTATGTCCCTCATATGCACATGCCCCTTTCCTGGCCCTGTTTAGGGCCCAAGCAATATGTTCACACGATCATATGCTTTTGTAAAACGTGAAGGCTATTTCAGCCACAGTCAACTAGGACCTCAGTCTCTTTTGTCTCCAACTTACCTTCTGTTAACACTTGCCTTTCTGTAGACTGATGTTAGAAACCACGGGCTGCTTGGGATTCAGCTATGGGGAAGCTGAGTTGAAGACACACAGAGTTTATGTTAAGAAGGTCATATTTATGGGGTTCACTTTGACATCAAGTTAAGCTACTGTTAGCTATTCTGGTGCAGGAATGGCTTCCGGCAGTGTTCCCATTGTCTGCTTTGGCAATGCCAGAGGAAATGAATGTAACCTATTCACAAGGCATTGGAAGTATGTGGGTATTGAAGGAGAAACAAGTTTACAAAAGTGTGAAGCAGAAGCTGGTCTATGAAAGTTCTGCCAATCTTCAGGTATGTACTATTATAAGCAAGGCATTTGATTCTCACAAATGTCTAGTCAAAAGTTCAGTTCTGCCATGAATATATTTCATAAGCAGTTATCAAATATGTTTGCATATTTATATGCAATTATAAACCCACAATATATTTTTTCTTTTTTGGTGTAAATTGCATAAAATAGAATTTATCATGTTTCCTGAGTTTGTAAGGTACAAATCAGTGCCAATTCCATTGTGACCAGGCCTACTTTTTTGGTTACCTATTTTATACATCCAACAAGTTGTTGTTCAGTCACCAAGTCATGTCCAACTCTGTGAAACCTCATGGACTGCAGCACATCAGGCTTCCCTGTCCTTCACCATCTTCTGGACTTTGCTCAAGTTCATGTCCATTGAATCAGTGATACCATCCAACCATCTCATCCATCCAACATAATGGATCACATTACATGCTGAAGAAAACCAGCAGTTTTAGACAAAAAGATGAAAAGTTATCCATCATTGGAGCATAACAGCTTAAAGAGATAACCCAGGGAAAGAATCACTACATGTATTTATAAATAAATCAATGTATATAAAAATAATATGTGATATAATTAATTAGCTTAATACAATGTAAGAATGTTTTAACACATTTTAATTATTCCTGTACATGCTTTAATTTCAGATAATTTTCTATATTTATTCAGAATTCTTGAATTATATCAAAATTCAAAAGAAATTCTAGAAGTATATATATATTATAATTTATTCACAAAAACATGTAATTTTTCTGGATTTTTTATGTTTCTGGTATTAGCATTTTAAAATTTGTAATTTGCTATACATTTTTTCTAAGTAACTATTTGCTTTCCTATCCAGTTTGTGTTCCTAATCCTGCATTTTTTTTCTTAAACAATGCTCCTCAAATTGTGAAATCTTCTACATAACCCGGAGCTGCCTCTGTTGGTCAGGCAGTGGATACAATCAACAGAGACTGCATTTTAAATTTGGACATATGTTAATAAATTACCTTCCAAAATCTTGCATTAATGTCTACTTCCACTAACAGTTTATGAAAATTTCTTCATATCATCACTGTTTTATTCTGCTGCTGCTGCTGCTACTAAGTCACTTCAGTTGTGTCCAACTCTATGCGACCCCATAGACGGCTGCCCACCAGGCTTCCCTGTCCCTGGGATTCTCCAGGCAAGAATACTGGAGTGTTCTACTTTTTAATATTTATTAACCTGTCAGATGAAAAGTGGAACCCTATTATGTTTCTAACTCAATGAAACTAAGCCATGCCCGTGGGGCAACCCAAGACGGGCGGGTCATGGTGGAGAGATTTGACAGAATGTGGTCCACTGGAGAAGGGAATGGCAAACCACTTCAGTATTCTTGCCTTGAGAACCCCATGAACAGTATGAAAAGGCAAAATGATAGGATACTGAAAGAGAAACTCCCCAGGTCAGTAGGTGCCCAATATGCTACTGGAGATCAGTGGAGAAATAACTTCAGAAAGAATGAAGGGATGGAGCCAAAGCAAAAAG
>NW_011495027.1:7754600-7756031 GCF_000754665.1 Bison bison bison
GAAGCAAGGTCCGATGCTGTAAAGAGCAATATTGCATAGGAACCTAGAATGTCAGGTCCATGAATCAAGGCAAATTGGAAGTGGTCAAACAAGAGATGGCAAGAGTGAATGTCGACATTCTAGGAATCAGCGAACTGAAATGGACTGGAATGGGTGATTTAACTCAGATGACCATTATATCTACTACTGTGGGCAGGAATCCCTCAGAAGAAATGGAGTGGCCATCATGGTCAACAAAAGATTCCGAAATGCAGTACTTGGATGCAATCTCAAAAACAACAGAATGTTCGTTTCCAAGGCAAACCATTCAATATCACAATAATCCAAGTCTATGCCCCAACCAGTAATACTGAAGAAGCTGAAGTTGAACGGTTCTATGAAGACCTACAAAACCTTTTAGAACTAACACCCAAAAAAGATGTCCTTTTCATTATAGGGGACTGGAATGTAAAAGTAGGAAGTCAAGAAACACCCGAAGTAACAGGCAAATTTGGCCTTGGAATATGGAATGAAGCAGGGCAAAGACTAATAGAGTTTTGCCAAGAAAATGCACTGGTCATAACAAACACCCTCTTCGAACAACACAAGAGAAGACTCTATACATGGACATCACCAGATGGTCAACACCGAAATCAGATTGATTGTATTCTTTGCAGCCAAAGATGGAGAAGCTCTATACAGTCAGCAAAAACAAGACCAGGAGCTGACTGTGGCTCAGACCATGAACTCCTTATTGCCAAATTCAGACTTAAATTGAAGAAAGTAGGGAAAACCACTAGACCATTCAGGTATGCCCTAAATCCAATCCCTTATGATTATACAGTGGAAGTGAGAAATAGATTTAAGGGCCTAGTCTGATAGAGTGCCTGATGAACCATGGACTGAGGTTCCTGACACTGTACAGGAGACAGGGATCAAGACCAGCCCCATGGAAAAGAAATGCAAAAAAGCAAAATGGCTGTCTGGGGAGGGCTTACAAATAGCTGTGAAAAGAAGAGAAGTGAAAAGCAGAGAAAAGAAAAGATATAAACATCTGAATGCAGAGTTCCAAAGAATAGCAAGGAGAGATAAGAAAGCCTTCTTCAGCAATCAATGCAAAGAAATAGAGGAAAACAACAGAATGGAAAGACTAGGGATCTCGTCAAGAAAATCAGAGATACCAAAGGAATATTTCATGCAAAGATGAGCTCAATAAAGGACAAAAATGGTATGGACCTAACAGAAGCAGAAGATATTAAGAAGAGATGGCAAGAATACACAGAAGAACTGTACAAAAAAGATCTTCACGACCCAGATAATCACAATGGTGTGATCAATGACCTAGAGCCAGACATCCTGGAATGTGAAGTCAAGTGGGCCTTAGAAAGCATCACTACAAACAAAGCTAGTGGAGGTGATGGAATTCCAATTGAGCTATTCCAAATCCTGAAA
>NW_011495027.1:7756322-7761357 GCF_000754665.1 Bison bison bison
TGGCAGAAAGTGAACAGGAACTCAAAAGCCTCTTGATGAAAGTGAAAGTGGAGAGTGAAAAAGTTGGCTTAAAGCTCAACATTCAGAAAACTGAGATCATGGCATCCGGTCCCATCACATCATGGGAAATAGATGGGGAAACAGTGGAAACAGTGTCAGATTTTTTTTTCTGGGCTCGAAAATCACTGCAGATGGTGACTGCAGCCATGAAATTAAAAGATGCTTGCTCCTTGGAAGGAAAGTTATGACCAACCTAGATAGCATATTCAAAAGCAGAGACATTACTTTGCCAACAAAGGTCCGTCTAGTCAAGGCTATGGTTTTTCCTGTGGTCATGTATGGATGTGAGAGTTGGACTGTGAAGAAGGCTGAGCGCCGAAGAATTGATGCTTTTGAACTGTGGTGTTGGAGAAGACTCTTGAGAGTCCCTTGGACTGCAAGGAGATCCAACCAGTCCATTCTGAAGGAGATCAGCCCTGGGATTTCTTTGGAAGGAATGATGCTAAAGCTGAAACTCCAGTACTTTGGCCACCTCATGCGAAGAGTTGACTCATTGGAAAAGACTCTGATGCTAGGAGGGATTGGGGGCAGGAGGAGAAGGGGAAGACAGAGGATGAGATGGCTGGATGGCATCACTGACTCGATGGACGTGAGTCTCGGTGAACTCCGGGAGTTGGTGATGGACAGGGAGGCCTGGCGTGCTGTGATTCATGGGGTCGCAAAGAGTTGGACACGACTGAGCGACTGATCTGATCTGATTATGCTTCTAATTTTTATGTTTAATAAGTTAGTCAATTATTAATGAAAAAAGATTTCTAGTATTATTTACCAATCTGTCTGGAAACTTTGGAAATTCTTCTAGCTTCAGGCTTTGAGAGGACAAGAATATTAAGTGGGAAAAATTGAAGCTGCTGTATAGAATGCCCTACTTAGAATTTAAGCGAGTGTAACTTGATATTAAATAGAACATTTTTCACCTCAATTTCTTCAGAGGGACTGATGTTACAGTTCTCATGTACCAAATATATGACATGTAGGGCCACAAGAGACACTTCAAAACAATCTGGAGGTTTTAAAAATCTGGAGGTTTTAAAGGTTTGGTTTCAAAACTCCAGGATATTTATGCAGGGGCTTCTTTTGAATCCCAAAAGTATAACATGTTTTGACAGAATGGGAAGGATGTCAAACAATTCAAGAGAGAAGAACTTTTTTTGGAGAAATTTGTCCTAAGAACCTCAAAACCTCTCACCCCATGAGGAAATGAAGGAGGTCAAGCCTTAGAGGTGTTTGACACGGCCACTTTGAGAGTCTGGCAGGTGTTGTCCAGAGATTGGGAGTCATGATGAGCTGAGGGCTAACTTCTGCCCCAGAAAATACACCAGGTAGGAGAGAAGCTGTGTTGGGGGTGATGCAGTCAATGCAAGTAGCCACTTTAAAGCCTGGAAAATTACTTCAAGCCCCTACGGCAGCAGGACACCAAATATTTTTGCAGTACAGAGCCCCCAGTATCAAGGGTCTGCCATTCTGAGGCTGTTTTAGAATCCCCCTGAAAGGACCACCTAGAATGTGCAATGGGATTCCAGCAGTGTGTGGGTGGAAGCTCAGAGAAGAGGGTGGGCTGCCAGCTAACAGAGGAGCATCAACAAAAACACTTCCAGAGAATCCCATAAGGGATTCAAGGGCTCCCAAAAGTGCACTCAGGAAAATTTCAGCTTTAAACACAAGTCTAATGGTGCACTGATAAAGAATCCACCTCTCAGTGCTGGAGACACAAGAGACACATATTTGATCCCTGTGTCAGGAAGATCCCCTGGAGAAGGAAATGGCAACCCACTCCAGTATTCTTGCCTGGGAAATCCCATGGACAGAGAAGCCTCATGCCTATAGTCCACGGAGTCCCAAAGAGTCAGACATGACTGAGCACATATGCACGATGGACTCATTCAACACAAAGCCAAGGAATGGCAAATGAAGCAGGAGTAAGATCATTTCCTGCTCCCATTTTTCCTTTCTCTATGTTCCAACCCTCCCTTTCTCTGTGAGGGAGGAGCAAGAAACAACAGATAGGAGAGATGTGGGGCCAGAGAAAGTGAGATTTGTCACTAAATGGAATTCAGGGTTTTAATTGTTCCCGGGGCTATGTGTTTTAACATGTCTTAGGCTGTGTTTCGCAACTTAAAATGACTACGGGACTGACCGTCGACTGTTGTTCAGTCGCTCAGTCATGTCTGACTCCTTGTGACCCCATGGACTACAGCACCCCAGGCTTCCGGGTCCTTCACCATCTCCTGGAGCTTGCTCAAACTCATGTCCATTGAGTTGGTGATGCCATCCAACCATCTCATCCTCTGTCACCCCTTTCTCCTCCTGCCTTCAATCTTTCCCAGCATTAGGGTCTTTTCCAATGAGTCGGCTCTTTGCATCAGGTGGCCAAAGTACTGGAGCTTCAGCTTCAGCATCAATCCTTCCAGTGACTTTTAAGGATTGATTTTCTTCAGGATTGACTGATTTGATCTCCTTGCAGTCCAAGGGATTTGGTCCATTACCTGTGAGTGAATCATATTTATCCAGGACAAGCAAAGAGTGCCACACAAATCTCATCAATAAAAACAAAAATAGAGTTGTGTCTTATCACATCCATAAGTTAGATCTGTCTAACTATCTTGTTGTATTAACTTCTGTTCAGTCAGTTCAGTAGCTTAGTCATGTCTGACTCTTTGTGACCCCATCAATTGCAGCACACCAGGCCTCCCTGTCCATCACCAACTCCCGGAGTTCACTCAGACTCACATCCATCAAGTCAGTGATGCCACCCAGCCATCTCATCCTCTGTCGTCCCCTTTTCCTCCTGCCGCCAATCCCTCCCAGCATCAGAGTCTTTTCCAATGAGTCAACTCTTCGCATGAGGTGGCCAAAGTACTGGAGTTTCAGCCTTAGCATCATTCCTTCCAAAGAACACACAGAAGAATAAACAATTAGAAAACTGTAAATAACCTAAAGCTATACTTATGATATTGATTGGATATTATTTTCTAATCTTCTTTTCTAAAATCTTTATTGAAATACATATTCAGAAGTAGCCAAATTCATGTCTCTGTCTTGGGCTTGGGCTTCACAGGTGGTGCTAATGGTAAAGAATCCACCTGCCAATGCAGGAGACATTAGAAACTTGGGTTCCATCCCTGGGTAGAGCTTCCCTGGAGGAGGGCTTGGCAATCCACTTTAGTATTCTGGCCTGGACAGTCTTATGGACAGAGGAGCCTGGTGGGTTACAGTCCTCAGAGTCACATATGAATCACTCACATCACTCATTCACTAAAAAATATTTATTCAGCTTTTTAAATGCTACTTTGGTCCTGCCCCTCCCCTACTCAAGAATCTTCTGTAACTCCGCCTTGCAGTGATTTTCCAAGGGAGGAACACTCCTCTGGGGAGTAATATCACTAAAGTAGGGCCTCAAGCCACCCTCACCTCCCTCTCTTTTCAGACATTCAGAGACTTGCCTTTGGGGAGGGGGAACGCCCTTCCCTCGATCTCCAGCCCACCCTTCTCACCACCCTAAAAGCCACTGTGTGATATATCCCAGGACTCATTTAATTCGTTCTCTGCAGAGCCATTATCCTTTGTCCACTGAAATCACTTGGATAAAAAGCAGATAGAATTATATTTCATTTGGATTCAACTTCCATCTTTTTTTTTTTCTATTAATAAGCTGGGAATACAGTATTCTCAATTGGCAGCAGCCCAGTGATAATCATTTTAGCTCAAATCACTTCTCTAATGCGGTGTCCTAGGGAAGGAAAGCTTATGGGGCTTTCATGACAGTTTATCCCTGGAGACTCTCTGGTCTCTTGCTTCTTGCACCTGGTCTGACAGAAGGTTTAGAGGCTTGGGGCTGGGGATGTGGGTGGGGGGTCAATAAGTCTAGTTGGGAGAGGGAGGTATAAATACCTACTGGGACAGGAGGTATAAATATCTGACATGTACATAGCCGGTCAGGTATTTTTGTTAAGCCTTCATTTTTGTATTAAGCCTTTATACACTTAATATGTACACACTGCTATATTTAAAATGGATAACCAACAAGGACCTACTGTATAGCACAGGGAACTCTGCTCAATATTGTGTGGCAGCCTGGATGGGAGGGGAGTTTAAGGAAGAACGGATACATGTGTATGTATGGCTGAATCCCTTCGCTGTTCACCTGAAATTATCACAACATGGTTAATCAACTGTAGTCCAATATAAAATAAAAAGTTTAAAAAAACAATATTTAAATGTTAAATGTAAATATTTTGAGACAGTATTCCTCTCTACTCTCCCCTGTGGTCTCCAGTCTATCCTGCTAGAGATGGCATTAAAATGAATTTTTTTTAATTAAGTATGATTATCCTGTTGCAGTTTCTTATTTATCACATTAAAAATGTTAAAAATAACTAATAATGAGAAACACATTCAAACTATAAGTATTAGGAAATAAGATGAATATTTGTACAAATATACTTTTTAAAAAATTACTTCTTTTTTCTCAGTGTTTAAACTCAAGGCAACAATTACTTACTATATGCTAAATATTGAGGATTTAAGAAATCTAAAGAAAAGACTGCTGGTTGACGGGGGTGATCTGTGGTACATGTAGGGGAAGCAGGAAATGGCTTGACTCTGATTTTTAGCAGCCACCCCAAAGCCACCTGGTAACATGATGGTGATGATGGTAAATAAAAAGTGTAAAATTGAATGAAAATTTTTATTCATGTAAATAAAACCTGTAGTTTCAAAACATATGCTTATAATTGGGCTTCCCTAGTGGCTCTTGCCTGGAAAATCCCATGGGCAGAGGAGCCTGGTGGGCTGCAGTCCATGGGGTCGCAAAGAGTCGGACACGACTGAGCGACTTCACTTTCACTTTTCACTTTCATGCATTGGAGAAGGAAATGGCAACCCACTCCAGTGTTCTTGCCTGGAGAATCCCAGGGACGGGGGAGCCTGGTGGGCTGCCATCTATGGGGTTGCACAGAGTTGGACACGACTGAAG
>NW_011495027.1:7761457-7766700 GCF_000754665.1 Bison bison bison
AGCAGCAGCAGCAGCAGCAGCAGCAGCAGCAGTGGCTCAGTCAGTAATGAATCCGCCTGCAATGCAGGAGACCTGGGTTCGATCCCTGGGTTGGTAAGATCCTTTGGAGGAAGGCATGGCAACCCACTCCAGTATTCTTGCCTAGAGAATCCCCATGGACAGAGGAGCCTGGCAGGCTGCAGTCCATGGGGTCGCAAAGAGTTGGACACGACTGAGCAACTAAGTACACACATGCTTATAATGAAAAGACAGCTTCAAGACAAGGCTGACCCCTTCTTGCTGTCAGCCCTTTTAAGTTGTCACAAGAGAAGCTTACGGTCTACTGGAGTGAGAGATTGATGTGCACACAATTAAACAAAGTACTAGAAGGTAAATGCTTTAATTGAGTATTGTGTTTTCCTAATGAACCTTTCCCAGGGTGGGCCGAGAGTGACCATTTTCTTCTGGTAAATAGCCATCTGGCCCTGAGAGATAATCCTTACCCAAACATCCAATCAGCCACCATCAGCATCTTGATAATATCAGGAGATGTCCTCCTGTGGTTTGACCTCCTGGATAAGGCTATGAAGGAAGTTCTCCTTGCATCCCTGAGCCTGTTGCCACTTTTTACTAAGTGCCTTCCCAGAAAATCTGCCATATGTGGGAAGATGTCTAAAGATCACTGGAGACCGCTGGATTTTCTTCTACCTAGAACAAAAGAAAGTTCTTACAAAAGTAAGAAGAGAATGTGAATGTTGGTTTGACAGGTGGGGTGGGGGAGGCCACTAAAGCCCAGGGGCCAACAGCCATGCTAGCACTTGCTTTTCCTCCGTGTTCAAAACCCAGCACTAGTAGGTTTCCATTCTAAAAAAACTTATAACAAAAAGTAAGCCATTTGAGTGTGAATGTTACTAACAATGTGGTGGTGAGGATATTTGGCTTAGAATTTTATCTTTTTTTTCAAGCTGAGGCTGTGTTTAAAATTTCATCGGTGATTTCCCTTTATTTACACGTTAGAATTATTGAGAATTTTTAATAAAACTACAAACGACAGAAAGCTAACCTGAAGGTGAAAAAAAAAAAGAAAAGAAAAGAAGAAAATATGATAATAGAAAGAATAAATAGAATAAGAAACAAAAAAAAGAAAGAAAGAAAGAACTTTTTGCAGCGTCAGTTGGTTTTTCCATAAACTATTACTTTTGGAGCAGTTTCTGTATGCACACTGCTGTACACTGGACACAATATGATAAACAAGATGGATGTCCCTTACTAAGTTTCTCACAAGATAAACTGCCCTGGCATTTTAAGTTTTCATTTTCCTCCCTTACCAGGAAGACTAACACAGCTTTCTCCTCTAGAAGCTTCCCTAAAAAAGGCTGGTTCAGTGTTATTCTACACTTGCAGACAATTGCCCATTTACACATATTTCAGTGCATAAGAAATAACACGCTTTTGCCATAATTCTCTATCACAGAACTTATTAGCTGCCTTCCTAATACCTATAGTCCGAGGATATTTCATTAATCATTTAGTTCCCTTGTTCATGACTGGACCCTCTCCCTAGTACATAAAATCAAGAACCACTCTGTCATTCCCAGCTGAATAATTAATCCTTTGCACACTATGAAAAGTGAAAGTGTTAGTCACTCAGACATGTACAACTCTTTGTGACCCTGTGGAATGTGGCCCACCAAACTCCCGTGTCCTTGGAATTCTCCAGGCAAGAATACTGAAATGGGTTGCCATTCCCTTCTCCAGGAAATCTTCCTGACCAAGGGATCAAACCTGGGTCTCCTGCATTACAAGCAGATTCTTTACTGTCTAAACCACCAGGTGCTCAATAATAGCTATTGAATTAATGAATAAGTGGAACGAAGGAGATACATGGAAAAAAAGAAAGAGAAAGTGACATAAAATGTTACTCCAGACCTAAGCAAAGATGTGGCATATAATTTCCTGAGGACTTCACACATCTTTGAATCCATTCCATTTATAATGGGGTCACGAGTCTGGGGTGTCACCTTGGCCGTGTCTGGAGATTTATAAGCAACTCTCCCAGACATTCCCTCAGGGTAAACAGCGAAGTACTTTGGGCCTTGCAGACCTTGATCCCCCAGCTGAAAGTGATTATTATTACTATTCCTTTGTGTCAGTGAGTAGAGAAGAGAAAGGGGACTCCTGGGCTCCAAGCAGCCAACCTCATCCGGTGGTTCAGATGTCATCTTGGAGCAGGACAAAGCAAGACCCAGTAATGTTTTCCTTTAACCAAGGCAAAAGTGCAAATAAAATGTTTCTTATTTTTTAAAACAACCTTTAAATATATTTTTTCTAATATCCTTAAATGTGTTTTTCTTGGTAGAGTTCACACAGCCTGGCAACAAGTCTCTTAAACTGAGCAAACAAGGATGTGTGTGGACATGAGGTCATTGCAAAGAAATGGGTGTGATCACAGAGGTATAATCCTTTAAACCCACAACCTAGACTTGGGTTAAGAGTTTTAGGTACCTGAAGTCATTTGCTTATTCCTATTTCATGCGTTTATTAGACACTTACTGAGCACATATTACACTCCCAGTGGATTAATCCATTCAATGACAAACGAGAAGGACAAAACAGAAGCACACTGGTTGGTGAGGTTACCATGGTGGCCATTGCTGGACATGTCTGGATGCTTAGCAGAGTTGTTCTGTGATGCTGTAAACGCAACATCACGTTTTTGGAGGTAAAAAACACAACACTTCTGCATTCACCTCTCCATCTACCTGGAGAGAAATGTATCTCAGTTCACATTTTAGTGAGGTGAAAATGCCTTTTGATGTTACTGAAGATACAAAGATGTCACTTTTAAAAAATCTTATATCAAAAGATGTAGTGAGTTTTGCTGTTTTTATGAGCAGCCCATTTACATGAAAATGCTGGTGAGGTTATTTCTTGGCTAAATCAGAGCAACCACAAACACTGGTGCTTGCGTGGGTACTAAGTTGCTTCAGTGGTTTCCGACTCTTTGAGACACAATGGACTGTAGCCCACCAGGCTCTTCTGTCCATGGGATTCTCCAGACACGCACACTGAAGTGGATTGCCATGCCCTCTTCCAGGGGATCTTCCCTACCCAGGGACTGAACCTATGTCTCATCGGCAGGTGGATTCTTTGCCACTAGCGCCACCTGCAAACACTGATACACAACCCAACTTGTAGCCACATTGCATTGTGTGTGTAAGAGAATCACAGGGCCAGGCTGCCATTATTCCTAGGTCTCTCAAGCTCACTCTTTTATTTTGAGATATAATAGCATTTGGTTAGGTTGGTCTACCTAACCTAGCCTTATGTTGTAATTGAAGTATAGTTGATCCACAATATTGTGTTAATTTCTGTTGTACAGCAAAGTGATTCATTTATACATTTATATAAAATGTATATAAAAATATAAATTATGTAAAACATATATATAAATGTGTATAAAGTGTTTTTAAAGTATTCTTTTCTATAATGATTTATCACAGGATGTTGAATATAGTTCTCTGTGTTATACAGTCAGTCAGTCAGTTCAGTCATTCAGTCGTGTCCGACTCTTTGAGACCCCATGAAATGCAGCACGCCAGGCCTCCCTGTCCATCACCAACTCCCAGAGTTCACTCAGACTCACGTCTACCGAGTCAGTGATGCCATCCAGCCATCTCATCCTCTGTTGTCCCGTTCTCCTCCTGCCCCCAATCCCTCCCAGCATCAGAGTCTTTTCCAATGAGTCAACTTTTCGCATGAGGTGGCCAAAGTACTGGAGTTTCAGCTTTAGCATCATTCCTTCTGAAGAAATCCCAGGGCTGATCTCCTTCAGAATGGACTGGTTGGATCTCCTTGCTGTAGGACCTTGTTATTTAGCCATTCTATATACAATGGTTTGAATCTGCAATCCCAAACTCCCACTCCACCCCTTCCCCAGCCCTCCCCCTTGGCAACCACAAGTCTCTTCTCTGTGCCTGTTTCATATTCATTTTTGATGCTAGTGCCAGAATTCACATTTCTCTGGGTTTCTGGTTTGCCAGTAGGCACCCCGCAGACTAGTCACCTGTGGATTACACTGAGATGTAATGGTCCTGGCAGCCTTGCTTGTCAAGCAGCGACAGCACAGCTGTCCTGTCCCCAGCTGACTGACCTGAATCCTGTCTCTGGGCAGCCACTGTGACTCACTCTCTGGCATTGATTGATCAGCTGCTTTCTGGTGATCTGCCTGGCCATTAGATATGGAATACGGCTCACATGTGCCTTGAAGCCGTGAGAATCCCAAAGTCCCTGACACAGAGGTCATCCTTGTATTATTTTTTGACTGATTTCGATATGGTCTCTAAGAAGAATCCCTTGATTCTCTCTCTCATCTGAAATAATCTTTCTCAAGCTAAATTAGCAACACATCAGCTGCACCATTCATGACTTATTTTATTGTTGTATCTCTCCTGCTAATCTTTCTCTGATGCTGGGAGGGATTGGGGGCAGGAGGAAAAGGGGACGACAGAGGATGAGATGGCTGGATGGCATTACCAACTCGATGGACATGAGTCTGAGTGAACTCCGGGAGTTGGTGATGGACAGGGGGCCCTGGTGTGCTGCAATTCATGGGGTCGCAAAGAGTCGGACACGACTGAGCGACTGAACTCAACTGAATCTTTGAAGTCAAGAAGGTATTAATATGTGTGGTAAGCAGAATAACAGCCCCCCAGAGATGACAATCTCCAAGTCCCTGGAATCTGTGATTATATAATAGGCTACATCAGATCAGATCAGTCGCTCAGTCGTGTCTGACTCTTTGCAACCCCATGAATCGCAGCACGCCAGGCCTCCCTGTCCATCACCAACTCCCAGAGTTCACTCAGACTCACGTCCATCAAGTCAGTGATGCCATCCAGCCATCTCATCCTCTGTCATCCCCTTCTCCTCCTGCCCCCAGTCCCTCCCAGCATCAGAGTCTTTTCCAGTGAGTCAACTCTTCTCATGAGGTGGCCAAAGTACTGGAGTTTCAGCTTTAGCATCATTCCTTCCAAAGAAATCCCAGGGCTGATCTCCTTCAGAATGGACTGGTTGGATCTCCTTGCAGTCCAAGGGACTCTCAAGAGTCTTCTCCAACACCACAGTTCAAAAGCATCAATTCTTCAGCGCTCAGCCTTCTTCATAGTCCAACTCTCACATCCATACATGACCACAGGAAAAACCATAGCCTTGACTAGATGGACCTTTGTTGGCAAAGTAATGTCTCTGCTTTTGAACATGCT
>NW_011495027.1:7766800-7777267 GCF_000754665.1 Bison bison bison
AAAACCATAGCCTTGACTAGATGGACCTTTGTTGGCAAAGTAATGTCTCTGCTTTTGAACATGCTATCTAGGTTGGTCATAACTTTCCTTCCAAGGAGTAAGCGTCTTCTAATTTCATGGCTGCAGTCACCATCTGCAGTGATTTTCGAGCCCAAGAAAATAAAGTCTGACACTGTTTCCACTGTTTCCCCATCTATTTCCCATGAAGTGATGGGACAGGATGCCATGATCTCAGTTTTCTGAATGTTGAGCTTTAAGCCCACTTTTTCACCCTCCACTTTCACTTTCATCAAGAGGCTTTTGAGTTCCTGTTCACTTTCTGCCATAAGGGTGGTGTCATCTGCATATCTGAGGTTATTGATATTTCTCCCAGCAATCTTGATTCCAGCTTGTGCTTCTTCCAGCCCAGCGTTTCTCATGATGTACTCTGCATAGAAGTTAAATAAGCAGGGTGACAATATACAGCCTTGACGAACTCCTTTTCCTATTTGGAACCAGTCTGTTGTTCCATGTCCAGTTCTAACTGTTGCTTCCTGACCTGCATACAAATTTCTCAAGAGGCAGATCAGGTGGTCTGGTATTCCCATCTCTTTCAGAATTTTCCACAGTTTATTGTGATCCACACAGTCAAAGGCTTTGGCATAGTCAATAAAGCACAAATATAGAAAGGGAGAATTTAAAGTTGCAGATAGAACTAAGGTTGTTAATCAACTGTAGAGATGGAGAGATTATCTGGATTACCCAGGCGGGCCCAATGTCATCACATGGGTCCATACAAGTGAAAGAGGGAGGCAGGACAATCAGAGACAAAGAAGGCATGATAACAAAAGGGTTGAAGTGTTGTGACTGTTCTTCACTGAAGCTCAAGGGGCGGGCCCTAAGCTAAGGAATGCAGATAGCTTCCAAGGAAATGGCAAGCAAACTGCTTCTTGACTAGAGCCTTCAGCAGGAACACAGCCCTGCTGTACCTTGATTTCTTTCCCATTGAGACTCATTTTGAACTTCTGACCTTCAGGACTGTAAGATAATAAACGAACGTTGTTTAAACCACTAAATTGGTGGCAATGTGTTACAACAGCAGTAGGACGCTAATATGTTATGTCTGATTCATCTTTCTGTAAGTGTCTAAGACTGATACTCTCCAATATTCAATAAGTGTGTTGAATGACTGAATACCAAGGAAACACTGTATATACTTAGAGTTGATTAATTTATTGTGGTAAAATATACATAATGTATTATTTATCATTTTAACCATTTATAAGTATACAGTTCAGTAGAGTTAAATTCATTCAGAATGAATATTTAACCACTCACCACTTTTTACACCCAAAAAGTTTTCATCATCTCCCCACCCAAAACCTTTCTATTCATTAAACAGTAACTTCTCCTTTCTGCCTAACCTATTAGAAGTTATTAGTAACCTCTAATAATACTTTTTGTCTCTGTGAATTTGCCCATTCTAGGTACCTCGTAAGGGGAATCAAACAACAGATGCCCTTCTGTGTCTGGCTTATTTCATTAATCATAATGTTTTCAAGTTTTATTCGTGTTGTGGTATATGTGAAAAGTTAGTTCTTTTTATGGCTGAACAATATGCCATTTTATGCATAATGCCACATTTGTTTAGTCATTTATCTGTTGATGGACACTTCAGTTATTTTCACCTTTTGCCTATTGTCAATAATGCTCTTATTAACATCGTTGTACAAATATCTGTTCAAGTCTCTGCTTTAAGTTCTTTGGGACATTTACCCAGGACTGAAATTACTGGGTCATATGATAGTTCTGAGTTCAACCTTTTAAGAAACTGCCGTGGCATTTGCCACAGCTGCCACACCATTTTACCTTTGTACCAGTAATGCGTGAGGTTTCCAATTTCTTCACATCCTGGCCAACATTTGTTTTCCATTTTTTTCTTTTTTAATAAAAGTATAGTCATCCAAGTAATTGTAAAGTGGTATCTCATTATGGTTTTGATTGGCATTGCTTTAGTGACTAATTATAGGGGCTTTCCAGGTGGCTCAGTGGTAAAGAATCCACCTGCAAAGCAGGAGATAAGGGTTCAATCCCTGGGTGGGGAAGATCCCTGGAGAAGGAAATGACAACTCACTCCAGTATTCTTGCCTGGGCAATCCCATGGACAGAGGAGACTGGCGGGCTACAGTCCATGGGGTCACAAAAGAGTTGGACATGACTGAGTGAATAAACAACAACATAACAACAATTACTGATGATACTGAGCATTTCTTATGGGCTTATTGGTCATTTGTATATCTTCTATGGAGAAATGTCTATTCAAAGATTTTTTGCTCATTTTTTAAAAATTCAGTTATTTATTTGTTGTTGAGTTTTCCATGCTCTTTATGTATTCTAGATGATAATCTCATCAGATAAATGATTTGCTGATATTTTCTCCCATTCAGTAGGCTGTATTTTTGCTTTCTTGATAGTTTACTTTGGTGTACAAATCTCCATGAAACTGATAAAGTCTTATTGTACCTTTTTTTTTCTTTTGTTGCTTGTGCTCTTAGAGCTGATTTCAACCTGAATGATGCATGGATTCTGAGTGTCTTACAGACACTTACAGAGAGTCTTACAGAAAGCATCCTAGGGTTCTTGATCTGGTTTTCTACTCAATGTCTATCATGATACAAAGAATTGCCCAAATACCAGAATATATGTGAAGCTAAGACTTTTTTTTACAGATGAAAATCTCTGACTAAGCAGCTTTATTCAAAATAGTCCAAAGTTATAAACAATCGAAATGTCCATCATTAGTAGAATGGAAAAATAAACTGTGGAACATTGATAGAGTAAGACACAACAATAGGAAAAAAAGAAGAAAGAAAGAATGTAGTCCTATTGCAAATACAAACATAAGTGATCTCACTGATAGACTAATGAGGAAGAGGCCAGACATGGAAGTACACACACTATGTGGATCCATTTATTATGAAGTTAGAGAACAGACAAAGCTAATCTATGCTGATGGAAGTCAGATTCCTAGTTAACGGGTAAGGAATTAACTGAGAAGAGGGAGAGCTAAAGAAGGCAAGAAAACCTTCTGGAATGTTGAAAACAATGAATGTCTTGATTTAGGCAGTGATTACATTGTGTGTGTGTGTATATAATTATCAAATTTACACAAGATTTGTACACTTACTGTTTATATGCTATAACAATAAAAAAATTGGAATCTCTGACTAATGGATTCATGTGAGTACAAGATTTTGGTGGTGTTTTCCATCAGGACATGGTCTGAATTAACCCTCAAAAATGCTTGGCCTTCCTTGGGAAGCTTAAAAACAATAGCTAATGGAGTATTAGCAGTGAATAAAAGCTCCTTAAGCTGTCAGAGTCTTAGAAATATGCTTGCAACAGGAAGTGTTACCTTGAAGACAGAAAGGCAATAAATCATTAGCTTCTAGATTCATATTAGATTCCTAAAATAAAAAGAGGTTGACTGGAAAATATCAGCACAGAACCCAGTAGGATGTTTTGAATGCTGTAGTTTTCGGAAACTATGCCCTTGATTGTTGTTTGAAGATGTTGCTAAGATACATTAGATTAGGTACCAAGAAACAAGACTGAAAGGATGATGGAGAATTTTTTTAAAAATACAAGTGTAAGTTCAAGCATGTGTCACATTAATGCAAACTCAGAGGTGATCTTGAGAATGCAGGAAGTGAGAACACTTGACTGCAATTTGCCCACTGACATTTTCTTTCAACAAGGTATCTGAAGATTCGGACACAGCCCTGTAATACATGATGTTTGAAGAAATTATATTTAAAAAATCATTTTGATGAAGACTAAGGTGGCTAGAAATATCAGTCATCAATCCATGTCAATGGAGCAGGGACAAGGTGATCCATGATTACAAGGGTGAGGTGTGAAGGGCTGGCAGAATGAGTAGGCAGCTCTGGACAGGACTATCACACCTTAGAAGATTAGACTATTATTCAAAATTAGGTTAGTAATGCGGCCCAGTAAAACAAAGATGCAATACATACAGCAAGAATGAAGGTATGAGGTTGCATATTTGGTCCAATTCATCTTGTCCTGGGACAAGATGGAAAAAAAATTACCAAAGAAAATTGCAGTGAAAGAACTATGACTTTCTAAGCAAAAATCTTACTTCAGTAATGTGTGTTACTTCAAAAGTTTTTAAGACACAAGGATGGGACTTCCCTCACAGTCCAGTGGTTAAGAATCTGCCTGCCAGTGCAGGGGATGCAGGTTCAATCCCTGGTCCGGGAAGATCCCACCTGCATCAGGGAAACTTAACCCACGAGCTACAACCACTGAGCCCACGCGCTCCCATCACTGAAGCCCACACACCTAGAGCCCGTGCTCCATAACAAGAGAAGCCACCACAGTGAGAAGCCCGCATACAGCAACCGGAGAACAGCCCCTGTTCACCGCAACTAGAGAAAGTCTGTGCTCAGCAACACAGACTCAGCAAAGCCATAAATAATAAATGATTTTTTGTAAAGACACAGAAATGTGAGATAGAGCTCATACTTCCTATCAGAAATACGACAAGGACGTGTATTATTCAAGACCTAAAACAAGTCCTCCATGTGCATATTGTTGTCTATATTGTGTTTTACTTATTGACTATTTAGAAGAGATATTTAAAGATGGGTTAATTCTTAAAGAAATTAGGGATTCAACTTTTACAAAGCAAACACTGTATGATAGGAGTGGAAGCCCAGAGACCCTCTGACATGATCTGGGCACTACACAAGTTTCAGGAAAGCTCCCCCGTCTGATCTCTTTAAAAGGAACTATCAAAGAATTAGGAATTGACCTTACTTGGGGGAAAAAAGTACCAGAGTTACTTCATATATATGTCAAGTATGCAACTTCCAGGGTTAGCATCTGATTAGGAGCTACCATCATCAACTGGGGTCAAAACTGAGCTTAAGTGCTATAAAGACATTCCAAGACATTCTAATTTGGGAAGGAACCAGCAGCAGATATAATCAAGTCTATCTCAAAAGATCTTTAAAATAGGGCCAATCCCCTCCCGTTCTTAACAGTTTAGGCATTATCTATATTTTGGAGTCAGGGACTCAATGATTTTAAGTACCTCATACACAAGAGCTTGTCTTCAAAAAGCTCCCACAACCAACAGATGGCAGAATTGGCTATGCTGTTCTTTTATGATTTAATACAAATCTATATATGAAGCAGAACAGATATTTTTTAAAGATGCATGCATATTTCCCTAGAAATCATAATATCTTACAAATTTACATGCATATACTCTTGCTCCTTCCCATCTCAAAGTACACTTCTGAGCCTCTTTCACCAAAACTTACCAAAAGAAAGAATCTCACCTTTGGCTAGTACCCCAGGTCAATAGCACATTCAACTCAAGAAAGGATAGCGCTCATAAACAAGGATATGAAATAGACCTCTAGACTTTTCTTCACAGAAATCCCATTAAGACAGAGCAATCCTTCTAATAAATAAAGAGTTTAGACTCAGTATAAACTTTCATCAGGGGCTTCCCTGGCAGCTCAATGGTAAAGAATCCACTTACCAATGCAGGAGACGTGGGTTCAATCCCTGGTCCAAGGAGATCCCACATGTTTGAGTGACTAGGCCGCTGGGCCACAACTCTTAAGCCTGTGCACTGGACCCTACATGCTGCAACTACTGAAGCCCGAGCACCCATGTTCCACAGCAAGAGAAGCCACCACAACGAGAAGCCTGTGCATTGCAACTGGAGAGTGGCCTGGCTCGCCGCAACTAGAGAAAAGCCTGCACAGCAGCAAAGACCCAGCACAGTCAAAAATAAATAAATAAATGAAACTATAAAAATATGTAAATAAACTGCCATCAACCTTCCTGTCTCAGAATAACTGCTGAACTGTCACCATTTCCCAAAGAGGTCCTGGGATGAATCAGACCTGACCTCAAGTCAGACCAGACTCCTCCTGACCTCTGTTCCCTGGGCCCAAATTGCAATTCCCAAAAGAGTTCCAGCCCACATCCTTCTCTTGTGCCCTTGATCACCCCCTCAGTCCCTGTGAGAGACTCAGACTTTTGCTTATAAGTCTATTCTAAGGGGAATTCAGCTCATCCCTGAGGTTAGATCACACACATAAAAGCGAGGAAATGAAGGTCCTGATCTGATGCACATGTGATTCATTTTCCTTTTCCTGCAGTCTCATAGGGCCAAACACCAGTATACGTAGTCTCCGAAATGCCGGGAATCTCATAACCCCTTCTCCTCTACCAAAAAGCGATAGTTCACACTCATTAAGTATGTGCTATGTGTCAAACACTAAATACTGTAACTGCGTTTGTTCATTTATTCATTGAACAAATTTTTATTGAGCGGCCACTATTTTTCAGGCATAGTTCTGAGCGCTGGGGATATAGCAGTAAATAAGCATCTTCATAGAGGGCATAATCTAGTGGGAGTACAAAAGCAATAAACATAAATAAATAAATTATATAATATAATAGGAAGTTCTTGGGCCCATAGAGAAAATAATGCAGTTAAGAGGGATAGGGAGTAGCAGTGTAGGACGAAGGACAATTGCTATTTTAAATAGAGTGATCAGGGACCCCACTGGAAAGGGGGCATTGAAGAGAGGAAAGAGTCAATGCAGAGGTCCCAGGGCAGGAGTTTGCATGGCAGGTTCAAGAAAAGCAAGAATACTGTGTATAGAGCGGAGTAAACAAGGGGTTGGGTCATGAGAGATGAAGCAGGGGAAGTACTGGCAGGGTGACTGGAAAGATTAGGAAAGGGCCTTTAGGTTACTTTAAGGAATTTGAACTCTGAATGAAAAGGAAAGCTTTGGCTGTTTTGATCTAAATTATTCTTTCACAGAGTCATTGCATCTACTATTAGCATGTTGAGAAGAATCTGCAGAGAGTCCAGGGTATAAGCATGGAGATGATTCAGGGGGCTATTCCAACAATTCAAGTGAGAGACTGCCTATGTTTGGGTTCCCTGGCAATGAATTCTGAGATGGGAACTTGCATGCAGAAGGCTTTTGGGGCATGTGTTTGGAAATACACCTGTAAAGACATGAAGAAGGCAGATGAGGGCAGAGGGAGAAGCCAGCCTGCAAGATGGTAGCAACTGAGGCCTCAGCCACTCCTAGGGAAGCCCTTGGAGCTGGCATGGCCCTTCAGAGTTGTCCAAAATTGCATGAATATCCTGTGCCTGCTGTAACAAAATACTGCAGACAGCGACTTAAGACAAATGTCTTGTCTCATAGCTTGCCGTCCTCCTGGAGGTTCTAGGGGAAAATCCAATTCTGGGAATCCATCACTTCTAGCTGTATTCCCCCTTTCCCATCTCCTTCACTGACTTCTACCCCCTCTTTCATATATAGGGACCCTTGTGATTACACTCACTGGGTCCACCTAAATGATTCAGGGTAAGCTCCCCATTTGAATGGCAGTTCACTTGCCACCAGGGTTCCCCCTTGGCATGTGTCCCTAACGTATTCACAGGGCTGCCCCTGTGAAGAGTGCGTACACTTTGAGTGAAGTAAGTTGTGCATTCAACACCCAATACCCAGCGGGTGGAGGATGGGCACACTAGGACATCTGGGAAAAACAGGCAGAACATAACCACTGCAGAAATGAAGGTGCTATGACCAGATGACAGCAGTGAATGTCCTACAAAGCAGTGAGATTCTGGAGATATTTTCAAAGTTAAATCCAACAGGATTTGCTGATGTGAGAAGTCAGGGGTACTCCATGATTGGGGGCCAAAACAATGGGAAGTTTGAACAGCCATTAGACAGGGAGGGCTAGGTCAGTCCCGCCTCACAGAATCCTCATAATTAAGCAATGCAGCACGTAGTTTTATTAGATGCATAAGGCAACTGAGGCCAGAGGTATAAAGTAACAAAGCCAGGATTTGAGCTCAGCCAGTCCCCCTCAAAACACTCCATGTTTTATTATTTTAAAAAAGGAATAATGGGACCCCTTTTCTAAAATGCTTGTTTACGGACCCAGACATTGAACTTATATTATCTTACAGAAACTTGATCTCTCACCTGGGCTTACAACAGTGACTGGCACACAGAAGAATGTCCAAAAATATTTGTGGACTCACTGCAGGAAGATCTAGTAGCATTTACAGAACACTTGTATGCAGGCTTTTTAATATCCTGTCCTTGCCCCAGACTCTTCAGTGTCTCCCACCTCTGTATTCATAAGTCCCAAACTCTTCATTACAAATCCATGATGTGGCCCAAGGCTCATCTCTCAGGTCTCAGCCCCTTCCACACTGTTTCACACATCAGCCCTTTACCTTGCTCTTCTTCAGGTGCTAAAGAGATGTGTTAACTATGGTCTCCCTAGACATGCTGATTTCCCACCTCCCCCTGAACCAACTCTGTCGGTTCTGCTTCTGGTCATTGGGTCAGATGCACTCCATACCTGGTATGCTTCTCTTTTCCCCACCTAGCTGAATATGCCTGACCTTCAAAGCTTACAAAAAGACTATTGCAGGAAGTTTTCTGTATAAGTTAGGATTTCATTCAGTTACTTGTAACAGGAACTTGACTGCATTACTTTAACTGTATAAAGGTTTATTTTTTCTCACACATCAGGAAGTCCAGAGGTCAGCAGTCCAGGATTGCTACAGCTGCTTGAAGAAATCGTCAAGGACAAGGCTGCTTTTAACTTTCTTGTCTGCCATTCTTAGTGTTTGGCTTCAGTCCTCATGGTTGTAGAATAGTTGCTCCACTCCAAGTATTGCGTCTGTGCATGTATGTTCAGTTGCTCAGTCATGTCTGACTCTTTGTGACCCTTATAGACTGTGGCCCACCAGGCTCCTCTGTCCATGGGGTTCTCCAGGCTCCTCTGTCTATGGGGTTCTCCAGGCAAGAATACTGGGGTAGGTTGCCTTGCCTCCTCCAGGGGATCTTCCAAACCTACAGATTAAACTCGCATCTCCCGCACTGCAAGCAGATTCTTTTACTACTGAGCCACTATCATGTCTGGATCCCAAGGAAAAACAAAGGGCAAGGACAAGGGCAAAGGGTCAAAGGTACAGGCCGACTGAATCTGTGCTTTTGTATTAGGAAAAGAATCGCTTTCCAGGAAGCCCCATCCAGTAGACTTTCTCTGTCATCTCCTTGGCCAGAACTTGATTGCATGGCCACCTCTTACTGAGCACATTGCTATCCTGAACAAAACTGGCATTTGGTCGAAAGGAAGAGGAAGAGCCTGAAGATGACACAGACAACCATCAGTGTCTGCTGCACCTTCAGAGCCTGCTTCAACTTTACCTTTTTCTGGGCAACTATTTGGTATTGTAATTTGTGTGCAAATGAAGGGTACCGTCCTTGTCCGTAACCCCTAATTGAGTGCAGAGGAAGTATATCTCTACATTGTTATCACAAATGAAGGGGTAATATGGACGATCCCCTGGAGAAGGGAAAGACTACCCACTCCAGTATTCTGGCCTGGAGAATTCCATGGACTGTACAGTCCATAGGGTCGCAAAGAGTCGGACATGACTGAGCAACTTTCACTTCACTTCACTTCCAGGGTAATACGGCATTGCAGGTGGCCTGGGTTTGAATCCTGGCTCTGCCATTTACTATTCATTAGTTCTGCAACTTCAGTCAAGTTACTTCTCTGTTCTTCGGTTGTTTCATGGATAAAATGGAGGTGACATGGGAATGCATAGTTTACACAATTGTGATAAGGATTAAGTTAATTTTAACACAGCATTTAGACTAGTAAGCACAATGCAAGTGTCTGTTTAATAAACACGTGGTTGCCACCTATGTTAAAATTCTATCTGAAAATGGGACACACGATTCAACAAGTTAGAGCATTTTCATAAACTAAAGGGACAGAATAGCGGAAGCCAGGACTGTAGAAGACAATTCAAATTCATGGTGATCACTGTGGTTAAGACATCAATTAGGAGGCTGGGTAGCCAGTTGCTCAGAGTTCAGGCTCTAAGGTCAGGTTGCCCAGTCGTTGTTGCATAGTCACTCAGTCGTGTCCAACTCTTTTCGACCCCACGGACTGTAGCCCACCAGGCTCCTCTGTCCGTGGAATTCTCCAGGCAAGCATACTGAAGTGGGTAACCATTCTCTTCTCCAGGAGATCTTCCCAACCCAGGGGTCAAACCTGAGTCTCCTGCATTGACAGGCAAATTCTTTAGCACTGAGCCACCTGGGAAGCCAGGCTGTCCAGATTGGCTACTATCTTTCTCCCTCTTATCCATGTGTACCCCTGGGCAAAGAACTGATTCATTTTGTCTATGATGTTGTCATTACATGACTGGAAGAACAAAATAAAATCCTAAGTTGTTTATTTAAAAATTTGGCTACATACCAAGTTGATTCTATGTTAAGAAAGTCTCCCTCAATTAGAATAATAGAGAAATCTAGGTCAAAATCACTAATATCTATCTGTAGAATGAAAGCACATAATGTGGAAAATATTCTTTGTGAAGTGTTTTTA
>NW_011495027.1:7777367-7780875 GCF_000754665.1 Bison bison bison
CTTTTGGGTAAAATATGTATAATTTACATCAGCATAATGTAATAAATTAAGTGAGATTAACTAAATGACAAAAGTTATAGTTTAAAATAGTTGAGTGTCAGGACCATTCAATTCTTTGAATATAAGAAGTAATTGCTGACTCCCAAAATAGACTGCATAGTGAAAAACACAAGCTTTTTACCCCTTGCTTTGAAAATAAAAGAATGCTCTGAATTTATAAATTAGTCTTGGAAAATACTCAGAAGAAATAAGCTCAAAATTTTAAATTCAGTAAATGTATTTGAACTACTATAGAATTTCAAGAAGTATTTACCAAGCACCTACTATTTGTATAAGTATATATGATAGCTCATTTACTACTAACTCTCCTATAAGATGTATATACAACACAGACCCTTCCAAGAAGCCAGAGATCAAACATAGCATTGGAGAAGGCAATGGCACCCCACTCCAGTGTCCTTGCCTGGAGAATCCCAGAGACGGGGGAGCCTGGTGGGCTGCCGTCTATGGGGTCGCACAGAGTCAGACATGACTGAAGCGACTTAGCAGCAGCAGCAGCAGCCAATATAATAGAGTGGGATTTTAATCTGTTTTCTAACTTTACATTTGTGATTTGTTACATTTCAAAACAATCTCCAGTTTTATAAAATCAAACTTAGAACAGTCTGAATTAATGTTCATTTTCTATGTTCTCTACATAAAATCCTCCTCTTAAATAACTTATGACATAATGTTGCAAACAAAAATAGATGACCTGGATAGAAGATCAGAACCCTTCGATCTCATGCTCCACTTGTCCCTAACCCTCTGAGAAATTCTGGAGGTCGACATGTATATGGAAGACTGTGCTGTGCCAAGGGAAACTTTGAAACTTGGGCTTTGGCCTCCAATGCCACTGTATTCCACTAGCAAGTGATGCTGAGCCAGTTAAAGTGGCCCAGAGCCTAGAAATAAAACTTATCTCACAGCCTATTTAACCCTCCTAGTCTAGGCCCTACTCATCTCGGTACCCTCATCCCAGCACTGGATGGCAGGGCAAAACCAAGTCAACTACAATCAGGAATGGGGGCCAAGAAAAGAAAAGCAGTGAGCCTGTGTGTGTACCAGTCCCCAGGGCAGCCAACCCCAGCCCTCAGATGAACTCAGTCCTGCCTTTCTGACTTACCCAGAGAGATGGAAAAGAGGGCGAGGGAAGAAAGAATCATGAGATTCAAGAAAGAGAATAGTGAATTAGCCAGGACTCTGCTTCTTCCTTCCCCTCGGGAGGAAAATCATCTGCAAAGACGGAAGTCTTATTTAAGCTCCGCCTCCCATATCCCACGCCTTAGAAAGCATGACTCAAGAATATCTCTGCACATTGGATGGGAACGTGACCAATCTGTAGAAACATCCCTCCTCTTGGGGTTGACCTCAGAGGTAGATGAGGGAAGCACCAGGAGTTTCCTTTCCCTGAAAGCCAACATATTTTGTTTCATAGTTTTGATTAAACACTTTAGAACTTAATAACCTTATACAGCATAAAATAATAAATTTGGGGTTTATGAAGAACCTTGGAAATCCCCACCCTGCTATTAGGGATTTGCCATATTGTCTCCTAATTTTACCCTCAGAAGCAGAGATAATCCCTGTTCCTGAATGAATTTATAATGCAAAACCTTCAAAGAATGGAGTGTAAGTTTCACCTACTTCATTTACACAAAAGGGGAAGATTATTCCAGGAAGGGATTTTGAAGATGTGAATACTAAGGGAGCAGTGCCATTATATGTATGTGAAACGGAAAAGTCTCCCCATGTTTAGGAACTGATGCAGTGGACCAGAGCTGGTTTTAATTATGTAGAAGTGATTGGTTGCAGTAAAACTCAAACTGGAAAATTGCCTCAGAGTTAAAGTAAAGAATTCATAAGATTTTAGAGTTGGCAGAAACCAAAGTGATCATCTTATTCAATGGTGTCCTACATTTGATTTTATCCAGTCAAACAAATATTTACTGAACACCTATTATGTGCCAAGAACTCAAGTACAAAAGTTCTTTTTAATGTTAAAAAAAAGTCACAGTCTCCTGTATGACAATAATTCTAGACTTTAGGAAAGAAAGGTACCTAGTGAGATAAAATTATATGTACAAACATAATATGTAATATGTAAATATTACATTTTAATCATTACAATGGGCCTCCAGTCAGTAACCAGCTAGCAACTGAGGTGAGCATGGAAGTAAATCCACCTGTAAATCTGTTAGACCTCCAGGTGACTCGAGCCCTGGAAGACATCACATCTGCCTCATGAGATATGACATGCGCCAGAATCACCTAGATGAGTCACTCCCAGCTCCCGACCTATGGAAACTGAGATAATAAATGCTTGTTGCTTTGAGTTACTAAATTTGGGGTTTGCAGTCCAGATAACTGGTACACTCATTGGATATGTTAGCATGTTACCATATACAGGGCTTGGGAGGTGCTGTAGCATGCTAGAATAGTCAGCCTGTCTCCCCTGGTGAATAGGCTAATTCCATGGAAATTTGTTCATGCTCCCTAGTTTACTACAGGATTAGAGGTGATGATGCCTATAAACACATCTCTTCTTAATGAATTTTGAATGTGTGATTTCTGGAGGTGAGGGGAGAAATAGGTACTCTCACCAGGCATTACCCCAGACAAAAGAGGCAAATCGGCATCAAGCTTTACAATTGACTTACACTTAGATTTTTTTCCTGATATATTGGTGAAATAAATTTATACATGTAGAAGGCAGTTCTCTCATTAATCATTTAAATGATTGTCCAATGCACTGGAACTAATACCTGGTATGGTTTACAAAATAATTGTAATAGTCATGGACTCCACCCTTTCCCTCACTACACATTCAGTCAGCCACTCCGCCCAGTAGACACCAACTTCTGAATGTCCCCAGGGTTCCTCCTGCTGTATGAGGTCCAAGCTTTCCTGCCACATTGCTTTCCAAGGTGGGTGGGTGGTATCTTCCACACAAGGACTCAAAGAGCATCCGAACTGAGCATGTCCCTTCCTGAAATAGTCACCATAATTTCTAAATTCCAAATCTGGACATATTTTGATTAAGAACTGTTCTAAAAAAAAATTCAGGACTCAGGAAGGACCATCAACACAGAGAAATGGGCTGACCTGGCCACCAGCTTTCCTGGTCACTCATTCCCCAGATGTTCCATGAGCATCCATGTGGGCCAGACAGGGCACTGGCACCATGAAGGGGACGGGTCCACTCCTTGCCCTTGGGGCTCTTAATATCTAACTTTCAAAGCTGCTGCCCACTCTGCCCAAGCTTCCTCAGCTTCTTCCAAGCTCGGAAGTGAGTAGAGTCAGCCAGTCTGTGCTTTCCTCCACCCCCTGGACTGGAGCTCTTCTGTACTGTTGCAGGGGGGCGGGGTGGGGGGTGATATCAGGATGGTAGGCTCACTGGGAAGCTGGGTGATAGGACCTGTCACTCTCTACTACATCAAATAGCTGGAGAAGAACTCGAACAGATTTT
>NW_011495027.1:7780975-7781327 GCF_000754665.1 Bison bison bison
GCAATCTTGATTCCAGCTTGTGCTTCTTCCAATCCAGCGTTTCTCATGATGTACTCTGCATAGAGTTAAATAAGCATGGTGACAATATACAGCCTTTACGAACTCCTTTTCCTATTTGGAACCAGTCTGTTGTTCCATGTCCAGTTCTAACTGTTGCTTCCTGACCTGCATATAGGTTTCTCAAGAGGCAGGTCAGGTGGTCTGGTATTCCCATCTCTTTCAGAATTTTCCACAGTTTATTGTGATCCATACAGTCAAAGGCTTTGGCATAGTCAATAAAGCAGAAATAGATGGTTTTTGGAACTCTCTTGCTTTTCTATGATCCAGCGGATGTTGGCAATTTGATCTCTGG
>NW_011495027.1:7781427-7783064 GCF_000754665.1 Bison bison bison
CGAACAGTTTTTTTTTTTTTTTTTCAAACACCTGAGGAGCTTAGGGAGCAAGAGTTGCATTTTATTCTCAGTCAAAAGCAATTTTTGTGATCCCAAACCCCGCTTCCTTGTCTGTTAGCGTATCTAAGGCCACAGTGGCAGAGAATCCTGGGATGGCCTTTGAGGACACAGGACAGCAGGTGGCAAGTGCTCCCCTTTCCCAGAGTGGGCTGCCAGCTCTCCTGCGCAGGACTTGCAAAGGAGGAGCTAAGAATGGTTTGAGACCTTAGCTTACTATCCAGTCCCAGCTTGAGAGAGCTTGAGGAGTCTGAGAGCTGGACTGGAACGTGCAGAAGGAAGAGCTGGTCAGTGGATGGTGTGTGGTTCACCCCCAGTCCTCACAATGCAGACCTTCTGAAGCAGTTGAAATATGTCCCTGGAGGTGGGACGTGGACCATATCAGCCCCAGGCTTGAGAAACCTGAAGTTCAGGAGTCTGACTGAAGCAGCCTGTGACAACACTGCAGAGGGTGTCAGTTAGGAAGTAAGTTCACGCAACTGACAACAGGGCAAAAGTGCGTGTTTACCGTGAAACAGAAGCGCGGTTTGGGAGGGTGCAATGGTCAGTTGACCTGGAACCTCATTAAAGAGATTTTGCCTCAAAGGGCCATTCCTAAAGGAATTTCAACAAAGAGAGTTCAGCTCCCAAGAACAGAGGCTAAAAGGAGGGTATCAAGCAGCCAGTTTGTGAGTAGATCATGGAATTTGGGATGTGCAGGTGAGAGACCCCAGGGTCTGGGTGTCCAAAGAGTCTCAGAGCAGCCTGTGTGCACAAGAGTCTACTCTGAACACTTGTCCATGGCAGAGAGCCCTGGCCACTGAGATGGAGGAGAAGGAACAACCCCATGCTTTCTTGGGGTTGAAATCATAGGGTGGGTTGGGTCAACCACAGCAAACGGGGTTGTGAGGTAGAGAGGATTCCATCCTTGCTAGTCTCCCACAGCCTTACCAGTCCAAGTCTGCTCTGTGACCACTGGCACCAGCACACCCCTGAGGGCTAGGTGCCAGTTCCTGACCCAGACCATCTGGATCTGATTCACATTTTACAACCTCCCCAGGCAGTTCCATGCACATTTGAGCAGCTCTGTTCTTGAATTCAATGGGCTTCCCAGGTACTACAGTGGTAAAGAATCCACCTACCAGTGCAGAAGACATAGATTCAATCCCTGGGTCAGAAAGATCCCCTGGAGGAGAGCATGGCAACCCACTCCAGTGTTCTTGCCTGGAGAATTCCATGGATGGAGGAGCCTGGCAGACTACCATCTTTGGGGTCACAAGGGGTCAGACACAACTAAGCAACTGATCATGGCACTCTTCAGTTCAGTTCAGTTCAGTTCAGTCACTCAGTCCTGTCCAACTCTTTGTGACCCCATGAATCACAGCACGCCAGGCCTCCCTGTCCATCACCAACTCCCAGAGTTCACCCAGACTCACGTCCATCGAGTCAGTGATGCCACCCAGCCATCTCATCCTCTGTCATCCCCTTCTCCTCCTGCCCCCAATCCCTCCCAGTATCAGAGTCTTTTCCAATGAGTCAGCTCTTCTCATGAGGTGGCCAAAGTACTGGAGTTTCAGCTTTAGCATCATTCCTTCCAAAGA
>NW_011495027.1:7784224-7806621 GCF_000754665.1 Bison bison bison
GCCCTTAAATCTATTTCTCACTTCCACTGTATAATCATAAGGGATTTGATTTAGGGCATACCTGAATGGTCTAGTGGTTTTCCCTACTTTCTTTAAGTCTGAATTTGGCAATAAGGAGTTCATGATCTGAGCCACAGTCAGCTCCTGGTCTTGTTTTTGTTGACTGTATAGAGCTTCTCCATCTTTGGCTGCAAAGAATCTAATCAATTTGATTTTGGTGTTGACCATCTGGTGATGTCCATGTGTAGAGTCTTCTCTTGTGTTGTTGGAAGAGGGTGTTTGCTATGACCAGTGCATTTTCTTGGCAAAACTCTAGTAGTCTTTGCCCTGCCTCATTCCATATTCCAAGGCCAAATTTGCTTGTTCAATAAACATAATTCAGCTGTGGCCTAGAAGGGACCCAGCAATGTGATTGTACACTTTTGGATACTCTTTTCTTTTAGGTCTACAGGAGACCGACACACTGGGCTCCTGTTACATAAAGATAGATGTTAGGTGGCATTACAGATAAGCCATTGGGCACACGGTCAGTCACATGTGGGTGGGCCCAGGATGCTGTGATGGTATTGGAGAATCAGGCCCACTGTGTACCCTTTGTAGATGGCGGTTTGGTGGGGATAGTGTGGCTGAAGAGAACTGAAGCCATTTCCATGTATGGACCGATGAAATAAACAATTGAAAGTGAAAAGAAGGGGAAAGTGAAAGTCGCTCAGTCATGTCCTACTCTTTGTGACCCCATGGACTATACAGTTCCTGGAATTCTCCAGGCCAGAATACTAGAACGGGTAGCCTTTCCGTTCTTCAGGGGATCTTCCCAGTCCAGTGATCAAACCCAGTTCTCCCGCATTGCAGGCAGATTCTTTACCAGCTGAGCCACAAGGGAATCCCGAATGATTGAAGGAAGTAACCAAGACAAAGCCCCGGATACCTTCCCATCAGTTTTGTTTGTTTCATGCCAGACAACCCACACAGCTCTTTCCAGCAGATACTTGCTGGGTATGAACCAGCGGCCAGGCAGGCATGTCTAAATACCCCTTCTCATTGCCAGAGGCTTTGCATAAACCTTATCACGTTTTAATTTTCATTCTTATAACCACTCTGAGCTAGATAGAGAAGATAGGACTTAGAAATGCAGAACGTGGGCCCTTTCAGTGACAGTCTCCTTTCCCCCATTCTCCCCAACCCATCTCCTGGGATATTGCAAACAAAGTGAGGAGCGCTGCAGAAAGCAGACACGCCCACTTCAATTGACTGACTTGGGGTAGTGTGCAAGGAAGCCCTGATATCCTTTGTGGAATGAGGGCGGGGGGAAACCTAGCCTCCCACGAATGTCAGCTTTATAGCCGCGTGGTTATAAAACCTCACTGTCACTGATTCTAAGATGAATGCCCATCACACTAACCATGCTGCTGGCAGGAGTCTTTTTACAATGAGACCGGGAGGAATGAGCCGGCTCCCTCAGCACTCCCAGACTCTCCAGCACCTGTCTGCCCACGTGCTCTCTCCCCGCTGCCCTCCTCGGACTCCTCCCTAGTCAGGGAGACTGGGCTCCAAAGGAAGTGGAGGGAGGCGCCTAGCCTCTTTTATCATTATTGTTTTGTAACCTGTCCTCTCCCTTTCAGTCACACAGCCTGAAAACAGAAGTTGTTTTTCAAAAAACAGGGAAATATTGCTGATAGGAAGCTGCCTCGGTGTTGTGGAAGGGGCCTCTCACCCTTCGGCCCTCAGAATACTGTTGACAAATAAGTCCAGCCAGCTCCCCTGCGGCATTTTCCTAGGCTGTTAACAAAAACCTTCTCTACCCAAGATGGCTGGAAGCATGATAGGAAAGCCTCAGAATGAAGAAACTTTGTATCTTTAGTTCTATCTTCAACTCCTCAGTATTTGCTGAGAGATTTTGTTTTGAGTAGAAAAATCCTTAATCGTCAGTTAATGTTATAGCTATAAAATTACAAAGCAATTTTTCTTTGGCGTCAGTGTACAGCATCCTGCTAAAGATGTATTTTTATGTAGGTTACATTAGCTTTTTAAAAAAAATCTTATTGAAATATAGTTGATTTACAATGTTGTGTTAATTTCTACTGTACATGTAACTACAACCATACTCCAATAAAATTTTTAAAACCTTTTCTACTGTACAGAAAAGTGATGCAGTTATACATGTACAGATATTCTTTTTCATTCTTTCCTTTTATCACAGAAGATTGAATATAGTTACCAGTGCTATATAGCAGGACTTTGTCATTTATCCACTCTATATTGTAGTTTGCATCTGCGAATCTTCAACCCCTGATTTAGGTTGCTGTGCTGTGCTTAGTCGCTCAGTTGTGTCTGACTCTTTGCGACCCCATGAACTGTAGCCCGCCAGGCTCCTCTGTCCATGGGGATTCTCTAGGCAAGAATACTGGAGTGGGTTGCCATGCCCTCCTCCAGGGGATCTTCCCAACCCAGGTATCAAACCTAGGTCTCCCACATTGCAGGCAGATTTTTTTTTTACCATTTGAGCCACCAGGGTTACATTAGCTTTAAAGGACAATTTCTTGTGAGATTAGAAAACATGATCCTCAAGACTGAATGAGTCATTACAGTGTCTAACACTAGAGGGCGCACCATGAGAAGGCTGGCTCTAGGGACTCCCAGGAAGCGCTGAGCAGCTAGACACAAGCATGCAGCAGAGAGGAGATAGAGTTAACCTGCATGCATGCTCAGTAGCTCGGTTGTGTCTGACTCTTTATAACCCCACGGACTGGGGCCCACCAGGCTCCTCTGTCTTTGGGATTTCCCAGGCAAGAATACTGGACTGGATTTGCCATTTGGATCTTCCCTACTCAGCGGTCAAACCTGTGTCTCCTGTGCCTCCTGCTTGGCACATGGATTCTTTACCACTGTGCCACCTGGGAAGTCCATAAACAATGAACAGGTACAGTCATTATCATGGGAGCAGACATCACAGTGACAACAATGTATTAAGAAAAGTTTGTATTTTAGTTTTTGTTATTGTTTCAGTGTACCCCTGGTCCAGAATAAATTTAACTTTTCACATGTATACCGCTCAATCCTCATAACTCTGAAAAGTAGGTATTATTATCTCCACTTTAAAGGTGAAGAAATCAAGGTTCAGTGAAAGTAAGTGGGATGTCCAAAGTCATAAATGCAAAAGTATTTTACTATTAACCACCTTTGAAGTAACATTTCCACCTCATAGGGTGTTTTCCTGCTGAAGACAGTTTAATAATGTCCTACATTCTAATTAAATATCTTTCATTTGCGGAATTCCTTAGGAATTGTTTGGTTAAATCTTGGTTACTCTACAATCTTGCTCTTTCACTCCAGCCAGTCCAATATTTTTGCTGTCCCATGTACACATCTTTTTGGACTCTCTAGTGACTTTGTTCCAACCTCATCTACTACATCCTCCCTTTTCTTTATTCAGCTCTGAGACCACCATGCTTTCAGAGCATCTCCTCTGGCCCTTAGACCCCTGTTCTCTGATCCTGACTGTTGGGGTTTGTTGAGGCCGAAGAGTTGCCCAGCAAATGCTGGTTCAGAGTCATTCTCAAACCTTAAGAGGCACCATGGTGCTTGTTGAACTTGCAGACATTGTGATTCCTGAGGTCTGAGATAGTGTCCCTGCATCCCAGGTGACTCTGATGCAGGTAGCCTGTGAATTTCACTTTGACAAAATAGCTCTTACTGTATTCTTCTGGATGAATTCACACTCATATATTCATCTTCAGATATGATTTGCCATTTGTTGCTATTACTTTAGACATTTTTCCCAGGTTGCCTCCTTTCTATACATTTTGTTTCTCAAGAGTAAAAGCTCTATTCCCCCCTTTCATACCCACCAGGTCCCTATTGGGTTTCCCAGCACTTCTCCCTGCCAAAAACTTGTTTCCCTTACCTGTGTCAGCACCCACTCCCCTTCAAGACTTAGTTCCCACTGCTCTTCAGGAATTGATCACAAGTCCAGGTGAGGTGCTCCAAACACATATTCTCATGGCAGCCCACAGCTCTCCCACCAGGGCATGGGTACAGGACACACCTCTTTCTGTTTCAGGTACACGTCGTTACGTGTTTCATTTCTAACTTTATTCCAGCCTCACCCACTGAATAACTCCTGGATCCCTGTGTGAAGGCAGGAACTTTGGTTTTCTTGCTCATTATTATATCTCAGCACCAAGCACAAAGCCTCATATATACTAGGCACTTCATGATTATTTATAGATAAGTGAATGAATAAACTGACAAGAGTGACTAAGAAGAAAGAAACACAGGAGAAGAAACTTCAAAATATATATACCTTACTTCACAATAGACTGGAAAATATGGAGACAATAACCTTTGGGGCCAAACAGGGCACCTAGGGAATGGTCAAGGGGAGTTGTGACTCCCTAGTTACTTCACCAGCTTCATTTTTCCTCTGGATACAAGTCAGTTCACCTCAGTACTTATGTAGTAGGTGCCTTTGATGTGACATGCATTCTGCTAAACCCTAGAGAAGCAAAAATGTGTGAGACACAGCTCCTGAACCTGCAGGTGTAATATTTAAAGTGAAATCATCTTGTGATCTATATGTCAGTGTGTTTAACTATTAATAGGAAACGAGAAATGACACTGTTCCACTCGCAAGAGAGTTCAAATGACTCTGAGTCTTATAATTGCCACAACATTTAAGAGAAGTCTTAAAAAGCAATGAGGCAGACTGGGAAAAAAGCCAAGCTTTAAAGTCCAGTGAGCCCAGGTTGGAGAGCCTTGGCTGCATGTATAAAATAGATCTGATAATAATAATGACACTCCTGGCAAATAATAACATTACTGAGCACTGTGTCAGGCATTCTGCTAAGCTCTTTGCATACACTGACTTATTTAATCTTCTCAGTTATCTCTGTGTTTTCATTAGTCACATTTTGCTACTTGAAAAACTAGCTCAGAGAGGCTAAGTAGTTTGCCTAAAGTGACACCTAATAACAAATGGCCTAGTTGGGACTTTTGAATTTGGGACTAGCTGATGAATAAGTAAGATAATGTAGGTATAAGCCTGGTGTGGTTCCTGGCAGATGATAAGCCTTCAGTCAAAGGCTTCCAATATATCTATTACACACTCAAGAATCTGGGCCCACAGAATTATTGCCTCCAGGGTGAATTAGTATGTGGACAATTCAGCATTTAGGGAAGAGGCCTGGGTTGCTGAGTCCATGGCACAAACTGGAGACAAAAAAATGTGCCAGTTGGCCTCTCAGGGCTGCTGCAACTCTGGACTCAGGTGCCATCCCCATTCCTAGGGAACCACTGCATCTTAGGATTACGGAGACCTCACGGGTCACCCAGCCAGGGTCCCCATCTGGCACACGCCTCCCCCTACCTCCTATCACTAAATGGCTGTCTCCATTTCCATCCCTGTCTCAGCCTTACCCCTCTTCTGAATGCCACCTTTTCATTGCTCTCCAGCAAGGATGATAGGGCACAGAGCCCCAGCACCAGAAGTCATCGCAGGACAACACTTTCAGGATCTTCTAAGTCAACCCTGGGTGTCCTGCCTATGCCCTGCCTGGAGTGGGGACCAGTAGGGACAGAACCTTAAAAGAGTCTGGAGCTCCCCCCTCCCTCCTGCAGGATGAGTCACGCTTTGCTGCCTCCCATTTCTGCCCTTGTCCCTCCAGGAGGCACGGAGCTCGTGTGTGCACGAATCCAGACTAACACTGGTCAGCAACAAGGTCCTGCTGTCTAGTACAGGGGACTCCATTCGATATCCTGTGATAAGCCATAATGGAAAAGAATATAAACAAGAATATATACAGATATATAACTGAATCTTTTCATAGTAGAGCAGAAATTAGCACAACATTGTAAATCAGCTAGACTTCAATTTAAAAAAAATTTTTTTTTTTAAAATGGTACAGGCTAGAGAGTTCTTCCGGAGAAGGCTATGGCACCCCACTCCAGTACTCTTGCCTGGAAAATCCCATGGATGGAGGAGCCTAGTAGGCTGCAGTCCATGGGGTCACCAAGAGTTGGACATGACTGAGCAACTTCACTTTCACTTTTCACTTTCATGCATTGGAGAAGGAAATGGCAACCCACTCCAGTGTTCTTGCCTGGAGAATCCCAGGGACGGGGGAGCCTGGTGGGCTGCCGTCTATGGGGTCACACAGAGTCGGACACAACTGAAGCAACTTAGCAGCAGTAGCAGCAGAGAGCTCTTCAGTCTTGGGTAAATGGGTAGTGGGCACCAGGCTGAGAGCTGGGAGGCTTTGGCAGAGGAAAGCGGCTCAGACTGCAGTACTCAGAAGGGAAAGACCACACAACTCTGTGGGTACTGGGTTCAGAAGCCAGCATGCACAGGCCCCTTTTAAAGCTGTTGGGCTTCCCTTCTCCAGGAGATCTTCCCAACCCAGTGATCAAACCCAGGTCCCCTGCATTGCAGGCGTTTTCTTTACCAGCTGAGCCACCAGGGAAGCCCAAGAATGCTCACTGACTACTTCAGTTTTCATTGAAAGGCTCTCCTCACCTTTCCTTTCACTGACAAGAAAGCCTGGGGAGGGTGGTGTCAGGACAGAATGTGCTGCCCCTGGAAGCCTCCTCATCAGCTGTCAGCACCAGGGCTCATCAGGGAGGAGCAGTAACTGAAACCCCGCTTCTGACCATACTCACCCACCACTTACCTGTTTGTCTGCTTGCTCTTGGCTCACAGTAGGCAAGGCTAGGCCTCGTCAGCCATTATGAATCAGCACAGCTGTCTTCCTCAAAGGGCTGGGGCAGTCCTTCAGTTTTCCTGGTCCCAACTCTCTCATAAAACTGTACCAGGATCCTGACCTCATAGGCAGACATGAGTCAGGAACTTTGATTATTACCATTTGGTAACCTGTATGTTTACAGGTGCTGGAAAATGTGAAATTGAATTGAATCTGAGGGTAAGCCTGGGCTTCTGTGGTGGCTCAGATGGTAAAGAATCTGCCTGCAATGCAGGAAACCCAGGTATGATCCCAGGGTCAGGAAGATCCACTGGAGACAGGAATGGCAACCCACTCCAGTATTCTTGCCTGGAGAATTCCATGGACAGAGGAGCCTACTGGGCTACAGTCCACAGGGTCGCGGAGTCGGGACACAAGTGACTTAGCGTGCAAGCAAGTGAGCCAGGCCTCTCTCACTCAGCCCTCTAGCCTTTCCCTCCTGTGGGGTGGGGGCGCAGCCCCTGCGGAGATTTGAATTTCAAATGTGAAAACCTTCCCTGGACCCCATCACCAGTTCTTCCTAACAACCAAAGCTTTCATTGTCTCTGAGACTTGTTCTTAGGATATTTTTAACTTGTCCTTTTTAAAAAAAATTACACCAAGAGGAGCTTAATAAGCCCCATTTAGCTTCTTGCCGGAAAAGAAAATTTGCAGACATTAACCAATGAGTGCTACTGAACACCGTGGCTGGCTGGCCTGCCTCTTCAAACCAGCCTCTCCTCTCCTGAATACAGGAGTTTATTTTTGGACAGCAGCCTCCACATGACACCACAAACATGCCACACAGAGTTCATCATGAACTTAAAAGAAGTGGAGATTTGGGTGAGAGGTTCAGGAAAAGAACTCAGGGCTGCAGAGGATGGGCTGGGGGAAGGAGGGAAGAGTTCCTGAGGGATGGGAAGTCCTGCTGCTTAAAGCTGCTTTCAGCACCTCTCGCCAACATGACTCTGTGCTTCTAACAGCCAGCAATACAAAGGATAGGAAGCACAGTGAAATTTCAGATCTTTGTTCCTGAACATGTAAAACCAATACACACACGCGCCCCACTCCACCGCCACCACCACCAACTAGGGTTTCCCTAGCGGCTCAGTGGTAAAGAATTTGCCTGCCAATGCAGGAGGCATGGGTTCAATCCTTGGTCCAGGAAGATCCCACATGTTGCAGAGCAACTAAGCCCGTGCACCACAACTCCTGAAGCTGTGCTCTGGAGCCTGCAGCTGCTGAAGCCTTGTGCCGTACAGGCCGTGCTCCACAACAAGAGCAGCCACCACAATGAGAAGCCCTCACACTGTAACCAGAGGAAAAACAACGCAGCAACAAAACCCCGACACAGCCAAAAATAAATAAATACAATTATTTTTAAAAACAACAATTAAAACAACAAAAAAGAGCGCAGGTGTTCTTTCAGAGCCTAAGATACTATGGCAATAAACATCTCAGCTGTCCACCCACCCAAACCCAGGAGTCCATCTGGGTCAAAGCTGATTTTTGGCAAAGGTTCTCAGCTGTTCTGCAGGATGAAATTACAAATAACTCACAAATTACAGTGTTGCCCCCAGCAGGGTCAACAAAGTCAGGACATGGCCATTTGCTCTTTGGACTTTCAAGTTAAAGTATCATGGAGGCCTTTCCAGGCATGTGAAGACAGCTCCCATCTCCTGGATGCTCACACCTAGTCATGCAGTTGATCCAAAGTCCACTGATGACCCTCTCAGTTCCGGCACTTGCATTCTTAATTCGTTCAGCCATGGCTTTATTGAGTGGACTCACAGTAAGTGGCCTAGTGGCCAGAACTTTCTGTACGCTGTTATATGCATAATAAGTTGAGTCTGTAATTGCTACTGGTGATTTGAAATCCTGGGGAGAAGAGAGGGAAATACTTGCCTTCAGCAGAGAAAGAACTTTCTCCTTAGATAAAGAGCCCACCCTCCCTGAACTGTGTTAGTGTTACAGTGTACCAGTCTTTAGAATCCAGGTTATTTCAAACATTCCATGGAATCTCAGAAGATAAAAGTGCCCCCTCAGAGCTGGGTAAAGTTCTGTTGGACCATCTTAGCTAAATGAAAAGATTTTTAGGATGCTGAGAAATAAAGGAGTAATTTGTAGATAATGGGAGTCACTTTAAAATTTATTACTGAATGTTTGTAGTCAAAATGAACATAGACTATTTATTCATGCTGTATACAACATCAATTAATTAATCAAAAGCAGACAAGAGGAAAAGAGTACATCTTTTGAGTTGCCACTCAAGTCTAGTGCTCATAATGAAAAAGGCTAAGAATCTCGTGTTTAGCCTTTAAATTGTGTGTTTAAAATTGATGAGCAATTTTAAAAACTCAACAGCCCCATCAGAAAAGCAATTGGCTGAGGACTTCAGTTGCACGTTTGCTAGTGAGGCTGAGGACTTCAGTCGCACGTTTGCTAGTGAGGCCGAAGACTAAAGCCACAGTATTCACTTCATACATAGTATAAGAATAAACTGTGTTTTTTCTTATTCAAGGACTCGAACTTAGAGCACACCTCTGTCTTTGCTCATACTATTCCCTCTGCCCGTGGAAGTCTCCCTGCCCTGTCTATCAAGAGAACTTTTATCCATCCTTTGGGACCCAGCAAAATGATCACCTCTACTATGAAGCCTCCCTTGATACACTGCTGCTGCTAAGTCGCTTCAGTCGTGTCCGACTCTGTGCAACCCCATAGACGGCAGCCCACCAGGCTCTGCCATCCCTGGGATTCTCTAGGCAAGATCACTGGAGTGGGTTGCCATTTCCTTCTCCAATACATGAAACTGAAAAGTGAAAGAGAAGTTGCTCAGTCGTGTCCGACCCTCAGCGACCCCATGGACTGCAGCCCACCAGGCTCCTCCATCCATGGGGTTTTCCAGGCAAGAGTACTGGAGTGGGGTGCCATCGCCTTCTCCGATTGATACACTAGGCAGAGTAAAACATTTCTGTTTGCATTTCTTTCTCTTCCCCATTAGACTGTAGCTCTTCAGGGATTCAGAATCTGTCCCATGTCCCATTGATATGTGAACACAATGTTTGATTCACAGCTAATAAGTACTCAATAAATATTATTATTTATAATGTATAAAAATAAATTCCTGTTGAAGGAATGTATGTCTGGCAATGGCAAGAAGAACAGACAATAAAAAGGACTGATGATAGGTAATAATTCATAAATTAATAACCATTGGCTCATCACTGTGCAAGATGGGGGAAAGACTGAAGAAACAGAAGACAGGCTAGATCCTGGTTGAGACTCAGAGAAACACACTTGAAACAGCAGGGGAAACATGACACAATCTGTGATTTCATCTTACAGTCGATGGTTCAGAGGGTAGGAGGGGGGGTTTCAGAGCTTGATAATATCAAGGTACTCCCCTACCTAAGAGAATTACCCCAGACCAATGTTTACAAGTCAAATAGCTGTCTGAGTCCCTTTTCTGGGTTGTTCCTGACCCCACTTTACACTCACACCTTGTTCTACTTTGCTTTTCTGAACAGTCCACCCCCTTTCTCATTTCCCCAGCCTCCACCCCACTTCCTGTTTTTGCCCTTGAATAGTCTGCAAATCCAACCCCCCTCACCAACCCCTAGCCTGTGACTTCTCTCCTCCTTCCTGGCTGCTCTTGCTCAGACTGACACCCACCAGAACCCTCACTCTTGAGTCAGGGCAGACCTGGAGGGGTTGGCCCAGGGGCTAGTGTGCAGCCTTTCCTTGGCACTAGAGGTCTTCTATGGGGACCAGAGTGGTTATGGAAGATCTTTGAAAAAGGAGCTGCCCCACCCCACCATGCCCTCTGGGTTCCACACAGGGAAAGGTTCTGCCTCAAACCCAGAATTTGCAGACCTGACATTCAATTGCTAATCATCGCTTCGTCCTTGCTCTCACTTTAATTTTGTCCTTTTCTGGCCAGTTATTATGCTTGATGCCCATAGCTTAATGCCACTGTTGGCTTAAGTGTGTGTTAGTTGCTCATTTGTGTCTGACTCTTTGTGACCATATGGACTGTAGCCCACCAGGCTCCTTTATCCAAGGGGATTTTCCAGACAAAAATGCTGGAGTGAGTGGCCATTCCCTTCTCCAGTGGATCTTCCCAACCCAGGGATTGAACCCAGGTCTCCCACATTGTAGGCAGATTCTTCACTGTCTGAGCCACCAGGGAAGCCCTACTGTTGGCTTTCTGATGCTCAATTCTGTGTCCCTGGCTTCTGACCCTAATTTGTCTCTGGAAATGTCTGAACATCCCCTTGCCTCCTTGATGCAGCCTTGGGATACAGCACTCCTAAGACAATTACCTTAGGGTTTCACCAGACCTCTGGCTCCACATTGCTATAGTATGTCTCCCCAGGACTCTTTCCCAACATCTATTCAGGCAACTGAGAATGCTGTTACCAAACTAAGGGCACTATAGTGTGCAAAAACCAGCCATCAAGGCAGCAGCTACAGTATAAGAAATCACAGAAACCATCTAAGTTTGAGCAAGTCGTTTGTCACTTTATTTATACATCTCTAAGAAAGAAGTTGTGGATTCTGAAGCTTGCAACCTTATGTGCAATCTCAAATAGCCAGACATTTAAGAGCTCTGTTTGATTAGTGTACCATCCGTTTGGTATTAAGGGTCGGATTGTATGATCATTCTATTCTGCATATTAGCAGAATATCTACCAGGTTCTAATTTCCTCTTGCCCTGCTCTAGAGAACTTGGACTAATTCAGCAATATCTATCTTAAGCACATCTTTGGGGACCAAGTTGATACCAAGGAAGATGATAGTTCCAGTTAAGTGGCTCTAATTCAGTGAAAACTAGAAAAGCTATGAACAACCCCAGTAAGAGCCCTGGGAAAGCAGCTCTTACTGTGTGGGGTCAAGAAAACAGACTGCTCGTAGAGGCTGTATCATTTTCTTTCTCTGGCTACCCTGTGATAAACAGCTTCAAACTCTCAAACAACAGCAGAGGTTGATTTCTTGCTCATGTTAGGTGAATATGTTACATAAACAGGAGTCTTCTGGTAAGTGTGCAATGCACTGCCCCAGGCTCAGCCTTCGTGCTGGTGGTAACTCCGTACCATGTTTTTTTTTAGTTGAAGAGCCAGGCTGAAAGAGCAGCTCTAATCTGGCGCATTAATATTCTCCAGAAACAACAAAAAGAGAGATGGTGAGCAGCCACAATGGCTATGAAAGCTCCTGCTCAGAAATGGCCCATGTCACTTTCACTTACATTTCATTGGCAAAGCAAGTCATGTGGCCAAGCCTGGGGTTGCTGGTTGGGAAAGCATAAATTTCCCAGAGGAGAATAGCAGATATTGGAAAGAATGTCACAGCCACCACAACCATGGACCTTGCACATCATCCCAGTGGTTTCTAGCTAATGCAGAGGAAACCACTGTAAGTTTCTGAGGCAGGCAATGGCACCAGAAAGCAGTGTTACAAGGCCATCGTCTTTGCTTGTAAATACAGATTGGTGGGGACAGTGGGGGTGGGAGAGACTCAAGGAACAGAGAGTGCTATGTGAAGTCCTGAGCTGGAGACCATTACATTCATTTAAGAGTGAGTCAATGGATTTGGATTAGGGATTGTGTAGAAAGAATAGAAAGAAACATTTTGGTAGAATAGTTATTTTAAAAGCAAAATAGGCCATTTACCTGGATAGATATGGGGGCTGGAGGGGTGTAAGTCAAAGATGATTCCACGATTTCTCCTCACTAGCTGGGCAGTGAGGCATTGAAACGTGTTATTGAGTTGACGGTAAAGAGCATCCTAAAGGTTTCTCACAATCAAAGCACATTGATCTTCAATGGTGATGTGCAGCAGCCATGATGCAGCAGCTGTAAAGAGCACTGGGCCTGCCTTACAAATCGGGGCTGGGCTCCTAGTGCTTAGGAGCTGTGTGATTAGGGAAAACCCCTTTACTTTTCTATGTCTTGGTTTTTACATTTATTAAAAGGGGGATAGTGACTCATACCTCACAGAATTGCTTCAGGACCACATTCTTAAGAAAAATTTCTAACAGTTAGAACTGGACATGGAACAACAGACTGGTTCCAAATAGGAAAAGGAGTTCGTCAAGACTGTATATTGTCACCCTGTTTATTTAACTTATATGCAGAGTACATCATGAGAAACGCTGGGCTGGAAGAAGCACAAGCTGGAATCAAGATTGCCTGGAGAAATATCAATAACCTCAGATATGCAGATGACACCACCCTTATGGCAGAAAGTGAAGAGGAACTCAAAAGCCTCTTGATGAAAGTGAAAGTGGAGAGTGAAAAAGTTGGCTTAAAGCTCAACATTCAGAAAACGAAGATCATGGCATCCGGTCCCACCACTTCATGGGAAATAGATGGGGAAACAGTGGAAACAGTGTCAGACTTATTTTTTTGGGCTCCAAAATCACTACAGATGGTGACTGCAGCCATGAAATTAAAAGATGCTTACTCCTTGGAAGGAAAGTTATGACCAACCTAGATAGCATATTCAAAAGCAGAGACATTACTTTGCCAACAAAGGTTCGTCTAGTCAAGGCTATGGTTTTTCCTGTGGTCATGTATGGATGTGAGAGTTGGACTGTGAAGAAGGCTGAGCGCCAAAGAATTGATGCTTTTGAACTGTGATGTTGGAGAAGACTCTTGAGAATCCCTTGGACTGCAAGGAGATCCAACCAGTCCATTCTGAAGGAGATCAGCCCTGGGATTTCTTTGGAAGGAATGATGCTAAAGCTGAAGCTCCAGTACTTTGGCCACCTCATGCGAAGAGTTGACTCATTGGAAAAGACTCTGATGCTGGGAGGGATTGGGGGCAGGAGGAGAAGGGGACAATAGAGGATGAGATGGCTTGATGGCATCACTGACTCGATGGACCTGAGTCTCAGTGAACTCCAGGAGTTGGTGATGGACAGGGAGGCCTGGCGTGCTGCGATTCATGGGGTTGCAAAGAGTAGGACACGACTGAGCGATTGATCTGATCTGATAAGGTATGACTATCAGAGACCTTGAAAGCCTGTCCTCAGCCTAGCCACCCAATGATTACATACTGCCTTGGATTGTTTGGGGCATAAGGTGTGCCATCACCTCATTCTTGAATTCTCTTTAGAGGTTTCCTAGTTGCATACCTGGGTGTATAGCCAGATAATATAAACTATGGATCACAGCCTCGAGAGACTAGAGTAACCAGATAGGTACTTTAAATGTAGGTCTGGTATAAGGTACATGAAGGACTTTTGGAGAAAACATTAAGATGTGGTACAGAGAACTTTGGCCTTTCCAGGTGGCACTAGTGGTAAAGAACCTGCCTGCCAATGCAAGAGAGTCTGGTTCAATCCCTGGGTCAGGAAGATCCCCTAGAGGAGGGTATGACAGTCCTTCCACTCCAGTATTCTTGCCTGGAGAATCCGATGGACAGGGGAGCCTGGTGGGCTACAGTCCATAGGGTCACAAAGAGTTGGACATGACTGAAGCAACTTAGCAGGCACACACACACAGAACTTTCCCTCTGTTATAGATACAACAACACACACAAAATAATAAAGGGCAACAGCACCCTTCCCCCACTCCCCATCCCCACACCATCACCCAAGACCATCACGAGTGGCCTGGCTGCTTGTGAACTGCAGAGTGAGAAGCAGCTGGAAGGGGACAGCAGCAGCTCAGCCCAGCACAAGCTTGCTGTGCAGGAATTAAGCAAGGTTTGGTTGTTCTAGTTGTCAAAAGTGTTGGAAATCTGAATATTTATGTGACATTTCCTGATTATTAAATATTGACAATTGAAAAAAAATTTAGAAAACATTCTGCAGTTAAAACATCTGCAGGCTATGGGTCTATATGTTATCACTCAGGCATCACAAAAAGAGAAGCGGGACAAACATGGTTACCCACAGAGCTCTCACTGCATGAGAAAGAGAGATTTTAGGTGGTGGTGGTGGTTCAGTTACTAAGTCATGTCCAACTCCTCACGACCCCATGGACTGTATTCCACCAGGCTCCTCTGTCCATGGGCTTTCCCAGGCAAGAATACTGGAGTGGGTTGTAATTTCCTCCTCCAGGGGATCTTCTCAACCCACAGATGGTACCTGAGTCTCCTGCATTGCAGATGGATTCTTTACTGCTAAACCCCCAGGGAAGCCCAGAGATTTTAGGAGATGAGGCGAAAATCAGGGAGGGAAGTGGCAAGAGGAACTATTAGCACCCTGGAGATAGACTTCCAGGGGAGATGAGGGAATGGGAGGTCCCTAGTCATCTAGTCTCAGGGATTCAGACACAGATTTAGATTTAGGCTCAAGGTCTTAGCTTGCCTTCGGCTCATGCATCCTGCCTGGGCTGGGAGAGTGATCAGGACAGGAGCCAGGATGGTTGCCTCCTCTGCCGCACTGCCAGGGAGCTCCTCACCATAGGATAGAGGGGACTTTTAGTTTTGTGACTACCTCCATCCTCCACTTTAAGTTATTCCCGGGCCATACTGTTTTGAAGAGCTGTAAGATGAAGTTTCAGATGTAATCAGACATAATAATCTTTCAAACCCAGAATGTTAACATTTCACCTGTGAGTAAGAAAACCCCCAGGCTGGCTTCTCTATTCCTGGGCTCACATTCCTCTCTCTAGCCCGAGCCCTGCTCAGCCTCATCTTGACAGGTCAGGTCTCTTGCTATGTTCATTGTCTCCTCCTGCAGACACAGCTCTAAGCAGACATCCCACATGGGGGCAGGGGTCTGGTGGGGTAGTTCCGTGTGGGTTTTTAAACATTCAACTCACCACTTGGAAATGGCAATCATTCTTCCTTCTTCTTTTCAAATGACCATATAAATCAGTTTGCTCTGGGAACTGGTTCTGTTTTGTTTTCAAGTCTTGCCTGATTCCTTTTTACAGGGCTCTTTCTCAGGATTTTTGTATTATTTCAACTTTCAACTGCCAAAACTGTCACGAAGGTCCCCACTTGCTATTTTATGTCACATTAATGTACTTTTTTTTCACTTAAACTTTTTCTTGTAGCCAGATTAGACTACACAGCCACTTTCCTACACAACAGGATAGATTTGAAGTAAGTAATACGTTAGGAGGAAGTGAATGTTTAATCTTCTCTAACATTCTTTTCACTACTGTGTTACTTGGCTTAAATATTTTCCTTAATAAGACTATAATTTAGGACTTTGGAATTATTATTTTGCAATTTTTTGTTGTTGTTGAATCAGATCAGCTTGTTTTCTTCTTCCTGTTTGCTAGAGAACAAAAGGTAATATTTTCTACTAATATTTTGCCACACATACTACAAGGTTCAGTTTTAATAAAAGATTTGGATTTGGAGACTCTGAATATTAATGCCTTTCATTCATATTAACAAATTAACAAACACTTAGAGAATAGCATGATATGAAAAGACTCTCTTCCTAGGAAAATTTTTCCCATACTTATATTGATTAAAAATCTGTAATAAATTCATTCACTTATTAAAACATTACCTACTATGTGTCAGACACTATTCTAAATATCTGGGATATGTCAGTTGAGCACGATAAATAAAATTTTCTGTCTTTAAAGGACTTATATTCTGAAAATTCCCGTGGTTCAGTGGTTAGGTCTCCATGCTTCCATTGCAAGAGCACAGGTTCAACCCCTGGTGGAAGAACTAAGATCCCACATGCCATGAAACATAGCCAACTAAAAATAAACTAGCAAATAAAGTTGATCATAAAAGGGCTTATAGTCTAGAAGATATATAAATGTATATATAATATATATACATGATGAGTACTCAGAGGAAAATAATAAAGCAAGGTAAGAGGAATGAAGTAGGACGGGAATTTTAATTTTCAGATGTGGTTGTGTTTAGGGGATGCAGATCAAGTAAGAACCTTGCAAACCACTCTAAGGATTTGGGCTTTACTGTGAGTAAAATGGAGAGCTATCACGGGGCCTGGGCAAAGGGATGAGGTGACTAGACTTACATGTTAAAAGGATCACTTTGGCTGCCATGGAGAACAGCCTGTAAGGGAGGGATGGGACAGAAGAGTGAAATGGAAGCACTAAGACTAGTGCAGTGGCTCTTGAGTCAGGCCAGGAGAGAGGTGATGGCGGATGAAACCAAAGTGCAGCATTGAAGGGTGTGTATTTAGAAGGTAAAGTCAACAGGACTTCCTACAGTTTTGATATTGTTTGTGAGAGATGAGTCAAAGATGACTTGGAGGCTTTTAGCCCAAGGAAGTGGAAAGGCGGACTTGCCATTTACTCAGAGTGGGAAATCTGTGTGGGTTTCACAGGTTTTAGGGGGAAATCAGAGTTTGGTTTTGAACTAAAATTTAAGTTCTATTAGAGGTCTAATGGGAAAGTCAAGTAAGCAGTTAGAAACACAACGTGGTGTGAAGGAGAGAAAACTATGCTGGATGTGTAAATGTGAAGTTCTTGGCATAGAGAGGGAATCCAAAGCTCTAAAACTGGATGAACTCCCTGGAGGGAGTGCAGTTTTGGGAGGAAGGAGGAGGCAGCTTACCAAAGAGGTCGGAGTAGTCAATGGTGTCCAATGATGCTGAGAGGTCAATTAAGGACCAAGGATTGATCACTGTATTTAGCAAAATGACAGTTGTCAGTGTCCTTTGTAAAATCAATTTCAGTGATGCAATAATGGGAGTAAACTCCTGATTAGATTGAGTTGAAGAGAAAATGGAAAGAATTGAATTAGAGATAATAAGTATCAATAATTCTTTTGAGATGTTTAGATGCAAAGGAGAAACAAGAATTGGAGTGGGGAAAGGGTCAAGAGAAATTTTATTCCTAATGATGGGAGAAATGGTGATGGCAGTCATTCAGTAGCGAGGGAAAGTCAATGCTATAGCAGACCGGGGTCAGTTGCTACTCTTATCATTTGAGATTGAATGAGACCTAGTGCAAAATGAAGGGACTGGCTTTCTGAAAGAACATGGGTAAGTTCATCTGTAGTACTAGCAGGCAGAAAGGCAGAGGATATGGGCACAGATTCTCAAGTGGTTGATGGTGGTGTTTCTTTCTGCTTTAAAAAATATTTTCCCCAGTGAAAGGAGCACTCAGTCCTGGGCTGCTAATTAAGAAACTGGCTTACCAGACAGGCACTCCTGATTCAATCTGCCTATGAGTCCATTTTAAAAGGCAGAGGTCCATTTCTTTCTTCTCATTGCAGTTGATTAAGACATGCACCCTGAGTTTTTCTAGTTTCAATTTCACCATGTTATTTCTAACTATAGCAGTCTGGCAATTCCCCTTCCCCTTTGGACCTATGTTACGTCAGGCCCCATGGAGAGTTACCCCACACACGTTAACTGGTTCTATTTTCTTTATACTATTCTACACCCTTTACCTACTGGTTTCTAGTCTGGTCTCCAGCATTTCCGTTTCCTTAGCTGTGAAGAAGGGAGGCAGTTTGCCTCCTAGCTTCAAATAGTCTGAGAGTTTAAATAAGTCCAAGAAGTGAAATGGTTTTAACCCATGTAAAACATAGAAGAGGCTAGCAGGAGGTAGCAAAGGAGAAGAAAGATGAGAAGTCTACTGCTTATAACGTGCTTAGGTTGAGCACAGACTATGTATTTTTTTAATTTTATTTTATTATTATTTATTTGGTTACTTCAGGTCTTAGATGCATCATGCAGGATCTTTGGCAGCGGCCTAGATCTTTTCTCGTCGTTGCCCTGTGGGCCTAGTTGCTCCCAGGCATGTGGGATTTGTTACCTGACCAGGGTTGGAACCCAAATCCCCCACGATGCAAAGCACATTCTTAACCACTGGACCATCAGTAATGTCCTCTATGTAATTTCTAAGCCTTATATGTATGTGAGCTCCCAGGTGTCACAGGTCATATACACTGTAGTATTTACAGAATCACCAAAGACTCAGAAATCTGATCACACTTACAATATGTGGACACACTTATAGTAGGTAACATCTGCTGAACAATACCTATGGTCTAAGCACTTGGCTACGCCCTTTCCATATGTGAATGAATCCTTGGTCTCACACTATCTGGATGTAGGTGTTATTATCTCCTTCAGAAACTAAGAGAGGCAAGACAGAGAGAGACTCACATAATTTGAAATTCCACAGCTCTCCAGCATTACTGCCACTTTTCAAGCAAATATATTCCCCATTTATTTGTGTATGGTTAGCAGCAGCAGCAGCAGCAGCAGCATACAGGTACAAGCAGATTTAGCTCCATCCCTTCGGGGCTATTCTTCACTCTAAGGAATTCATCATGATATGATTCAGAAGCTGCTCTGGTGTATTTGGGATCAATTTATAAAGGTTGATTTCCGCACAATGTTTCAAAAACATGTTTACAGATCACTGAAATTCACATCACTTACCACGTGCTGGGCACACCACTAGGTGACACACACGGGAACAATGCAAAACTCACTCCTCCAAGCAGTTCTAATTCTTCTTTAGGAGGAAACTCAATTATTCATTCACTCATTCAATCAGTATTGTTGAATGCCTTAGGGCATTTCAAATGCTACTAAATACAAATCAACTTAGAATTACAATACTTGGTAGAATAAGGCGCACACATAAATACCTTTATCTTACGTGGTCTTCAGTATTGTGTTTGTATCTCTAGAGCCAGGCTGCTGGGCTTCAAAATCTAGCAAGGCCACTTGAAGGCTGTGTGATCTTGCACTGCTTATAAACTCCTCCAGGCCTGTCTAAAAAATGATGCGTGCTTAGTCGCTTCAGTTGTGTCAGACTCTGTGCGACCCTAACTGAACTGACTGAAGGACTGTTCACTGGGTTCTCCAGGCAAGAATACTAAAGTGGATCGAACCCAGGGATCGAACCCACATCTCTTATGTCTACCTGCATTGACAGGCAGGTTCTTTACCACTAATGCCACCTGGGAAGTCCCCCTCCAAAAAAAAAAATGATAGTATTTCTCTCATAAGGTTTCTGCAAGGACTAAAAGTAGACTTATGTACAGTACTCAGAGCAGAGCCTGGCCCATCACAAGCACTGTGTTGGCTGTAGTCATGATTTGTGTGATACAGATTTAACAAGTATTGAAACAGTTGCCAATCTGTGACCATAACTCAACAAAGGACAGTAAGTGTTAAGTCTCTGTTTACTAGAACTTCCTTGAAGCCTTATTGTGTTTCTCCCACTTGATCCCTGTTGACAGGCCTTGACCAGCCTCAGATGCCTCTTCTATCATATTTCTTCATTTGCAATCCAAAGTCAAGTCAGTTATCATCCTTTGCTGCCTCCTACTTGTTTGTTTTTCTTGGGGAGTAGGGGAAGCTGACATTTTTGCTTCCTAGATCCTCAGAGTGATCCTCATTATTTGTCATTGGTACAGCTCTTAGCAATTTTATCTTTTTTTATTATTATTTTCTTATTAACAGAGTAATAGGTACTCAACATAAAAACAATTCAAGCATACAGAAACTTGTAACAGAAAGCAACGACCCTAATAATCTCACATCCAGAGATAACCACTGTTAACTGCTTGTTATATATGCTTCCAGATTTGCCCTAAGTGAAATCGCTCAGTCATGTCCAACTCTTTGCGACTCCACGGACTGTAGCCTATCAGGCTCCTCCATCCATGGGATTTTCCAGGCGAGAGTGCTGGAGTGGATTGCCATTTCCTTCTCCAGGGCATCTTCCCAACCCAGGAATTGAAGCCGGGTCTCCAGCATTGCAGGCAGACACTTTACTGTCTGAGCCACCAGGGAAGCCCAGATTTGGCCTAAGCATACGTTTAATAACATGTCTATTTTTGATAAAATATGCTTATAAATGGTATCATACTATTCATATTGTTCTGCAACTTGCTTTTTTCATGTATAGATTTTGGACATTCTTTCATTTTAGTACAAATAGGTCTCTAATTTTTATAAAACAGGTTAAATTTGCTTAACCAGTCCCCTACTGGGATTTTGTTATTAAACCTACGCACCCTTCTATGTTTCCTGTCATAAACAATACTGCAATAAATATACCTGTACATACAGCTTTCTACATGCTTGTAAATGCTTCTGCAATACATGATTTTTGCACACATATGACCAAAGTAGAAATTGCTAGAGGTGAAACTGTCTGGTCAAAAAAATCCTTCACATATTAATTTCATCCAAAATTGCTAAATTGTCCTCCAAATGGATTTACTCAATTAACACTCACATTTATGAGAATACATGCCTGTTTCTCTACATTTGCTTTTTGAGTACTACTTTTTTCCTTTCTCAATTTATCCCATTCTTGAAATCAGAGTTCTCAAGTTTAAAATCATACTTTAAAACTCAGGGAAGATCAAAATGTGGAACAGTGTTTTTACAAACAGCAAAACATTCCAAATTAATCATAGTAGTGAGTAGTGTTTTCCATCAAAATATCACACCACTAGATGTTAACAGTTTTAAAACAGCACCAACCTCCCAGATCAGCGAATCTGGTACTGTAATTAGATCACGGGATACACAGCTCCTGCCTACACACCTCCTTCTTGGCTCAGTGTGTGGACAGGAGAGGCTACTGGCACCAAGAACAGGACAGGGAAAGAGAGAGCAAGAGGTGAGAAGGGCTCAAAATCTAGTGTCATATTGCAAGTAGTCTAGGCCTGTTCCTTGAGTGTGTGCTGGAGCTCTGTTCATACTCAACCTCAGGGCTGCTCTTCTTTACTTCCAGGGTCAGGGGAATAAGTGTTCACTCTCTGAAGGTCAGTTCTACTCCCTTGTCTCTGAAGTCTTTCCTGAAACCCTAAAAATGAATCTCTACTTTCTCACTGTATCTGAACTCCCACCTTCCTGAGTACCTATAACATTTTTGCAGCATGCTTATGAAGAACGTTTAGATGCTTAGGAAATGTTGATTGAACATTCACTGACATGGAGACATCTTGGTAGAAGAGATGAGATTTCCCATTTTTCATGGGGCTCAGCCGGTAAAGAATCTGCCTGCAATGCGGGAGACACAGGTGTGATCCCTGGGTCAGGAAGATCCCCCGGAGAAGGAAATGGCAATCCACTCCAGTATTCTTGCCTGTAGAAGCCCATAGACAGAGGAGCCTGGTGGGCTACACTCCATTGTGTTGCGCAGAGTCAAACACAACTGAGCACATAGACTCATTACCCATTGTTCATGGAAACAGGTAGATTCAGATAAAAGGAGATATTGTGATACTGGGCTGGAACCATCTGCCATGTTAAAAACCAACACTTCCAAACATCTCTCGTGACGTTATTTCTTGATTTCTGCTTCTCCCCACCCATGAAAAAGACTTCAAATACACTTTGATCTTACAACAAAAACAAGAGGGAGAACTATCAGGTTGGGAAACACGGTTTAGTGGAGGACAAACTTTCATCTGCCTGCTTCAGACACAAGACATCTTTGGCAAAAAAGAATGGGGTGGGGGGAATCGGGGAGAGCAGACTCAGATAAAAACAGTAAGTGACTCTCTCTTGCATCTTTAATAGCAGAGACAGAACAAATTAGGCAGGGAAGCTATTCGCGCCAAGATAAAGTTGTGTGTGCCCTATATCCCAGGTAAGTACGGTTGGAAGCCGCTGAAATGACTTTTCGGCAAATTTCCCCCTACCATTTCAAGGCATACCCCAGCCCCACTCCCGTCTTACTATCAAAGTTCCCAGTTGACAGGATAGCCCCAGGAAGGGTGAAGGTTCCTGAGATGGACTCTCGCCCGCCTGGC
>NW_011495027.1:7806998-7807151 GCF_000754665.1 Bison bison bison
GAGAGCCGCGGGGGAAGAGAGCTCGCCATCACATGGAGGCCCGGGCCCGCCCCCATTGGCTGCGGCCGAGCCAGTGGCGGCGCTCGCCGGCTGCGGTTGGTCCCGAAGCTGCAGCGCCTGCACGGGCCCGGAGTCCATGTTACGCTTTGTCTA
>NW_011495027.1:7807677-7827732 GCF_000754665.1 Bison bison bison
GCCTCCTTCCCGCGCGGGGTGGGCTGGGCTGGGAAGTGAGGGCGCGCCCCGCCCCCAGCGCGAGGGGGAGGGAGCCGGGGGCCCGCAGGTGCACCCAGCCCGCCGCGGGCCATCTCCGGGTTGGGTACCGGTATAATCCGCTTCTAGCTTGTTTGGAAGCGTGGGCACTTGGGAGCCGGACTTCTGCGCGAATCCCTTCCAGGGGCTTGGAAAGGAGGAGGATTGGGGGTGGCTGCTCAGAGAATCACACCTCCGCTGACTGGAGGGTTCATAGGGGCCTTCCTGTTTCTCTCCCCCTTTATTTGGGGGTATCCCTCACGGATAAAGAGATGAGTTTTTTTAGTTTCTTAAAAAGCCAGCTGCAGTAAAGAAGAACTGCCCCAGGTCGAGGGGAGGAGAGGTAGGTCCCTGCTGGAGAGGTGGGATGTGCGGCCCCACTTGGATACGCAGTTGGGGTGTCTGTGTCAGAAGGTGGGGAGGTGGGGTTTCAGGAAAGAAAAAGTGCAAAGGTGAGAATGTGGAGTACTCAGGAGGTGGGCAGAAGGAGGGCGAATAGGTACTGGGGAGTCCTAGCCGACCATGGGGCCCAACTTGAGCCCTTTGAACTCATGTATCACTTCTTCTGTTTCGCAGATTTCCTCCTTTCCTTCTTGACTTAGGAAAAAAAATATTTCTTGTTGGGCAAAGAAAGGTTTGAGGACGTATTTTGAAAGAGATTCAGGAGTAAAGAGAGAGCTGACTTCTGGCAACTTTTCTTTAGCAGCTTTGCTAATAAAATTCTAGTCCGGCTGTGTTTATTGAGCACCTATTACGTGTTCTGTGCTGGAGGTCGGAAGAGTCTGGGCAGCCAGGGAATTCCCGTCTGCAGTTCTAGGGAGGGCTGTTTACCGCATAAACAACCAAAGGGCGCTTCCAAGTGCCAAGAATGACCGTGATTCAGACCTTCCCCTCCTGGGTTCTGGGGCCTCTTCATGGTACAGACCTGTGGGAAGAACTCTCACCATACCCAATAAATGGCGTCTTCAGGAAGCATTTATTTTTACATCTCGTTAATACTGACCAGACACCTCCCATCAGCTAGCACAGGGTGAGAATCCTCTCTTTTCCTGTCTTCTACACCCACTGACTAAAACCCTGTTAGAATACAAGAAGGAGATAGGAAGGATCCGGAGATAAAAATCAGGTAGAATAAGGTGCTGACAAAGTCTTTGGTCTCTGTCGGTTAGTAAGGGAGCTGCCCATGAAATGATTAGGTAATCCATGGAGCTGGGAAAAAAGCAATCCAAAATCTTGAATTGGCATGGTTTATTTATATATTTGAACATTTTATCTTAGATTTGTCTCATTTCTATTGAGGGCGTCTGAGTGTGTACTTTGTTGATGAAAACCTAACACATTAGAGAGGAAGATGTCCTTACATGACCCAGTCCCCATTCTCTTAATGATCCTGTGGAGCAGTGTATGATGCAACAGTTAGAGTATTGAGCCATATTTGTATCTTTCTCTTTCAGCCAAGGTTTACAGAATTTTAAAAACTTGGTCAAAACTTGACCTTTTCCCCCTAGTTTTTACATTGTTCAGAACTTTCTTTTGATTTTTAAAAAGTTTGCTGTGTTTAATGTCCCAATAGTACAATTATTTTGATAGCTGTATTTTGGAAGTCAGACTTGATTCAGTCTCAGTACTGTAGGTATTAAATTGGCACTACCTGTGAAAACATGAAAGTTTTGTCAAACCCGTGTGCTCCTGATCACATATGTTCTTGAAATGGCAGTTGGTAAGGGATTTCACCTGTTTTTCATGTATCATTGAAGCTGATATTGACATTTTGAAAAGTCCAGCCAATATTTATTGAGTACCAGCAGGAAGCAGAGAACCTGAGTGGGTGTTGGGGTGCCTTAGTCAAGAAGGAGAGGATTCTTGTACTAATAGAAAGCAAGTAAGACAGTCCATGTGAGACCACCACCAGAAGCAAGGGATTGCATTTGTTTAGGAGGCCGAGGAATACGGGATGGAAAGAGTATTTGGAGCCAGCTGGGAGTGTTTGTGCATTGTGGAAGAGGGAGGGCACATGTGTTAGGGGAAGCTTTGAGGTGTGTCATGGGTCAAAAATAGGTTTGCCTGGCTGGGACAGAGAACATGTCTGATGAAGGGAGGTAGAGAGGATGTAGTTCGTGGAAGACTTGAACCACAAGTCAGTGGTGTTAATTATTTGCTTCAAGAAGTGTGGTTCTCAACAGGGGGGTTACTTTGCCTCCCAGCCGACATTTGGGATATCCGGACACGGTTGTAGTTTTGCTTGTCCTAGCTAGGAGGCAGGCATTACTGACACCTAGTGAGCAGAGACCCTGAATCTTGCTAAACATCCTGCAGTGTGCAGGATGTTCCCCACTACAAAGAACAGTCCCGTCCAAAATGTCAGTAGTGCCAAAGTTGAGACACTCTGCCTAGATAGGGAAGGTAGAAGCCACTGTGAAGTTACATCTGAGAACAGGCCTCAGAGGAGGTGGTTTTGAAAAGTGAGGAAGGATCGTGAGTTGGGAAGCCAATCGAGGGGACTTCTGCAACACTCAGGCCTGAAGGGATTAGAATCTGGGCAAATTCTAATCAGAGAAAAAGGCATTTTTGAGAGATCCTGGCAGATGGGGAAGTCACAGAATTAGACTAGGCATTTTAGAGAAGTCTTGGTCTAACTTCTTTAGTAAACTCGTACTTGTAAGGCAGCATCTGTTTAAACACCGCCAGATACAGGGACCTCTCTACTTACAAAGACATGCCATCCTACCTTTGGACTGTGTGTATGATCATTAGCTGATGACTGCCTCCCTGAAACTTTGTTCTGTTGATTCCATTCCTCTGGAACGACCTACCTCCTCAGACAGTCCTGCAAAGGCGCAAACACAGAATAACGTTTCCTTCTTGCCACTCCAGCCGATTAACTTTTCTCAAAGCAAAATAGTCCTAATTCTTTTCACAGTTCTACATGGGACATGGTTTCTGCCTCCTGAGTTTGTCAGCATCTTTTATGGAGAGTTATGGTGACTGAATTGGAGAAGGAAATGGCAACCCACTCCAGTGTTCTTGCCCAGAGAATCCCAGGGACGGCGGAGCCTGGTAGGCTGCCGTCTATGGGGTCGCACAGAGTCGGACACGACTGAAGCGATTTAGCAGCAGCATGGTGACTGAAATTGAATACGGTAGTGGAGACCTGACCTGGTCTGCAAAGAGTACAGTAGGACAGCTGTTTCCTGAGATCAAGGCACAAACATCTACTTTTTGCAGCTTAAGCTTACAAAACGCCCCAGCATAGACTCATGTTTAGGGTCTGGACAGTCAGAACTCCCAGGTATTTGTCATATTAGCTGTTGCATCCTGTATCCATTGTGCAAGTGTGTGTGTGTGTGTGTGTGTGAGAAGCTGAGTGGGTGTTTTTTGTTTTGTCCCTCTTCAGTACTGTCCTATTTATTTTGGTCCAGTCTTCAAGTCTTTTGAGATTTCAAAATCTTAATTCTGCTTTCTAATCATATGAGAGAGGAGTGGAGGATGACTCTGCCAAAAGCTTTGTAGTCACTTAATATTAATACTTCATGAAATGCAGTACTTTAGCGCTGCTTGTCCTATCTGAAAGCTGGGAGTTCTGGGTGATGGAGGGGAATTCCAGGGGTTGACGAACCCCGAGCTTAGGGCATCTGAGAAATTTGTATTTGTGGCCAAGCTACAGTGAGTTCAGTTGTTGCTAATGTTTGCACCTGAAGTGCCCTTTTGATATTATTTGAGTCTGTTGCAAGCTTCTGAAATCCGTACTCCATCCTCTGGGGTCTTTGTAATTCTATTTAGACATCTGGAAGAGAATTGCCAATGTTCTGTGCAAATCTGAAGCTTGCCAAATCAGAGTTGCTTTTGAAATTTGTGAAGAAGTAAATAGGGTAATAACTGGTATTGGCAGAAACCATGTATGAGGTTTGTTCCCACTCAAGCTTTTTTTTTTCTTCTTCTTTTTTTTTTTTTGCTAGAATGCCTGAAATACTTAATTAGTGACAGATTTACTTTTGGGGAAGGAGAGAGAGGTGGGGTCTTAGAGACAGGCCTTTCTGCTAGAACTGAGCTTTAGTATGTCATTGGTGTAGTGTCACACTTACCAGATTTCACATATCTTCAACGAGAAGACATTAGGAAATCGCCATTCTTGGATGTCTTTTGAAGCAGACAGGACAGAAATCCTAGGTAACTTAATGCCAGGTTATCCAAATGTTCTAGATCTGCCCAGCACACTAGATTTAAATAAATTACTTGATTTAAATAAATTACTTGATTTAAATAAATTACTTGATTCAGGTGGTCACCATCCAGTAGTGTTGAGAGTGCTAGAACAAGATTCCAGATCTCATAGCCAACACATGTAACCTCTTTGGTTAGGAACGTCCATTGCTCCCAGTCCACCTGCAGACTGCCCAGGTGGTGCAGTCTGCTCGCTCTCACTTCTGTGCGTGGCCCACATGGGGAACCTGTCTGTATTCTCTGGAGATGAAACTGTTTCTATAAGAACTAGTGTTTTGTGAATTTAAGAGATTTCTTGAGTGGGGACATATTTGAAAATCCTTAGAAATTGTCCTTTTACACTTTCAAAGGCTGTATCAAAGTTGAAGTCACCTTGGAATTAAGTGTGCAGTGTATCATTTTTGTGTAGAAGGAGAGAATTTTTAATAGATGGGAATGATCAGTGCTTGAATGTGGTAGAAGAGGAAATTGAGGCCTCAGGAGGTGATGTGATTAGTGGCAGGTTACACACACAGTCATGGAGCAGGCATTAGAATCGACCTGCATGAAAGACCACAGATACAGGCTAAGGATAAAGATTACTCTGCTTGGAGGTGAGTAAACAGTGGGGTCCCTTAGGACTTATTTACATAATTGATCCAAAAGAAGGAATACACAGTGGAGTTTCTAGGTTTACAGATGACAGTGCGCTCTTCTGAATTATGAAATAGCTAACCAACGGGGATTTATTCCAGGGAAACTGCACCAGGATATGTTAGTCATCAGAAGATTTGCAGGTGTGTTTCTTTGTGGGCAAATATGAGGTCAGGTATTAAGGGGGGAATTACAGAGTTGTCATAAGATGGTTTTTGGTGGGAAGATCCAGGAAAGGGCTTCAAAAATATTTTTACAGTGTTTTCCCAACTTGTTGCAGATTAAAAAGGACGCGAAATGCTAAGCTTCATCAAAAAGATTTTGGCAACAAAACAGAAAACATAGTCATAATTGAATTTCTACTGTGCTTTGTTCAAAGCATGGGCATCTGACTTTAGGTGAGACACCAGAGCTGGAATGACCAATGTAATATACCTAGAAATAGTAGACAGTCCTGCCAGAATGTAAGCTCCATGAGGACAGAGCCTTGCCCATCTGTTTTTCTGATAAAAATATAGTTTCTAGTATCTGGAAAGAAGACAGAAGACAGCCAGGAGGAGATGATTCTGACGCCCATGAGACCGCTAGGAGAGGGACAGAGGAAACTTGGATTGTTCCCCCTCGTCCCATGTACTATTTCAGTCGGCAGCTTCCTTGTCTCCCTGCTCCGGTGCTGTCAGTGTGGTGAAGGCAGAGATGTATCTGTCTTGTGCGCCACTGATTTCCTGGTGCCCCCCCCCCCTGCCTCCACAGCAGCCCCTGCGTTGATATTTGATACCTGAAGGCGTACATGAAGAGGTGCATTCCTTAAAGCCTTATAAGACATAAATTCAGGAAAGAATGTAAAAAGCTTTGCTTAGTCCTGGCTGGCATCAGAATCAGTCTGGGAAATGTTTTAAAGTTACATGAGCCCAGACCTTTCCCTACATCTTTTGGGTCAGAGTCTCTGGGAGTGAAGTTTCAATTGCATAACCTGGCATTAAGTTACCTAGGATTTCTGTCCTGTCTGCTTCAAGAGACATCCAAGAATGGTGATTTCCTAATGTCTTCTTGTTGAAGATATGTGAAATCTGGTAAGTGTGACACTATACCAATGACATACTCCAAATCACTCCAAAGTGATTCTGGTGTGTAGCCAAGACTGAGAGCCAGCGTCTTGCATAGTTGTACAGAAAGGGTGGGTATTGACACCTTAGAGAAGCTTTGAAATATTAGTGGCTGACAAGCACACACTTGGTAGTTAAGTTAAGCAAGGAGCTTTAAGGATACATTTGTGTCCTTCGAAGATGATGACCAAGACAGCAGATGGTCCACTGTGCGGCCCTTGGTGCTGCATGAGATACTACATCCTGGACTGGATGGTGTGAGGGGACCATCCTGTGGTCCATTCTGAATGCATAGTGACAGTTACACCAGCCTGTGGAAAAATAAGAATAGAGACAATGCAGCAGGCTTTTCAGTTTTAATTTTAGTGCTAAGTTTATTTAGTTGAAAGGATTTTTTAAAAAATCTTGGTTGGGATATCTTGCTTACTTTGATAGGTTATGAAAGACTGGTGATGATTTGTCTTTGGTATTATTTCTTCTAAAATCTGGCAATTTTATGACAGTCTTCTTTTGAAATTTTACTAGTCTGTGATATCAAAAGTCTGGGAATTACTGCCTTCCTGAGATGTTTGAGATGTCCGTTTCCTCCTCTTAACACCTGCTATTGGGAAAAGAGCACACATATTGATGTTCAGTTCTATCGTAAACATTTCTTAAAAAGCTTTTTTACTTTCCTTCTCTGCTTGCTGGTAATAGTTAGGAACTTTGCCAGAAAAGACTTCACTTCCACAGCAACCCATAAATCCCATTGCTAAATCTCAGCATCAACAGATCACCAAGACTGCAGTGAAGTCTACAAATCTGGGAGGAGGAAGGAGAAGTGTAAGACAGCCCTCCCCTCAAGGGTGTCAGCCTCCAGGAAGCTGCCTCTGCCGAGCTCACTCAACGGAGACCAGACACATTCATGCTCTTCACATTGGGTGTGAAGTACCATCAGTCACATTCTCTTTACAGGTTGTTCCCAATCCAGTTCTAAGAAATGTTTAAATACTCAAATTCTTTCAAAAATGACCCCTGTGATTCTTGTAATAATACCCTACTTCATAAGCTTTTAAGATCAGTTTATTATCATCTATAACTAGTTTTTTAAACTTAGGTCAAGAGTTTATGGAATACTCCTAGGTAATAACAACCATCATTTATTAGGCATTTACTGATAATTCCAAACCCATGCCCTGGAATTTACATGCATTCTCATTTAATCTGCAAAACAGTCCTGAGTGGAAGATGGACTTGTTTCCACTTTAGGGATGAGGTAACTGAAGCGTGAGAGGTTATGTGATTTTCCCAAAAAAAAAAAAAAAATCACAAGAAGTGGGGCAAGTGGAATTTGAAACTAGTCTTTATTTCAAAGCTCTTTCTCTTACGTACAGCGTTCCTCTCATTTCTCTCAGGTTTGTTTTTCTTCATTTTATAATAATGTTTCTGTTAAAAAAGAGAATCCGATTTTGAGTCGTAAAGAGACCTTCCAGCTCGTCTGGTTCCTGCTCCTTGTTTATGGACCGTATCTGAAGCACGGGCACACAGCTGAGAAGAGGGGAGCTGTGAGCTACCCTGCTCTGCAGGCCAGAGCTCTCATCAACACAGTGGTTTTAGAAATACCAGCCTGTCAGTAAAATGACTTGAATGAAAGTTGATCCTGGAATTGAGAGGGTAATTTAAAATCACTTGTTTCGGTGCTTTCTCTAGCCCTGTTCTCTTTTATCATCAATATTGGTAATAGAATGCCACTTGTAATAGCACACCAGTGCCCTCCCCCTAATTAGATCTGACTCTACAGGACTATTGTACATAAACGTAGAAGGATGTAGCTACTGTTTGGAAGGTGTGTTGTGCAAAGGTTTGCTGAATAAATGCTATCACAAGTATATGCAATTAAAGACAATCATACCCATATCCTCTGAGTTAATAATGAATCAATAAATATCCATATATTTATGTGATATATATATAGTCTGTTTCATTCATAGATTTATTATGTTCAAGTATAGTCATTTCAGTGGAGTGAATTCACTCTGAGTTTCTACTTTAATGGTTTTATTTTTCATATTAATGTTTAGCTAATAATAAAGTACAAATTGTAAAATGGTCTGCAGTGTTACACAGCTTACACAACAAACCCTCTTCCTACATGCACACACCACACATACAGCCTTTCTCTTTAACTTAGTGCTTATCAAGTATTTCTTTACTATGGGACATTTTCCTTTTTACTTAGTTGTAAGTTCTTTTCCTTATGAATTATACCTGGAAAATTCTGTACCAAGGAGAAACTTTCTCATTACCCCTGTAAGTTCTGCGCTAACCAGAGAGAGAGTTGGAGTTGGATATTAGCTATGGTCTTAGGCATATACCAAACACTGCCTGAAGTGGGCCCCACGTGAGGTGACTTAGGCACTTGGTATTCACCTCAGGGTAGAGTGATGGGGGTGGGGGAGTGGGGGCAGGCCTGGACTGAACCAGAAAATGCAGGTCCTGTAAAGGGGGTCCTGTTCAGCCAGTCTATTCAGCAGCCAACTGTTGCCATATGGGAATGTGGGCCAGTCTTGACAGATCTTCACTGGAAGCCAGAAATCTGGATTACTTAAAAATCTCCTGATTTTGAAAGATTGGCTAAGCTCAACATTTGAAACAGAACTTCCTGCAGACCCAATAAAATAGCTTTGTGGGTTGGATAGAGCTTGTGATCTTAGGCCCTTAGAGATAGATAGCTCTGTAGTGGCCAGGTAAATGGAAGCAGAGGATTCAACAAAAAGCATAATACACTTTTAAAAAGTTGAAACAAATGAAAACTTGATGTCATTGTTTTGTGTAACCCCCTGCCCCCGCCTTCCCCCCCCACCCCGCCCCACATACACACAGAAAGCAGAACAAAGCAAACCAAAATCCGCATACTTGTCAATGTAATAATTTCTGCTCTTTAAATTTGATTTATTATATCCAGAGTAGATGTATTTGATGGGGTTTTCCTTCTAAGGAGTAATGATTGAGGGAGAAATATGTTGAGTACAGGAGCAAAGCAGGTAGAAGATACAGCTGTGGGAGGCAAGTGGCCCTAGAAATACCGAACACAGAGTAAGAGCCGCTGGAGGTGAAGAAAGATCATCTATCCCAGAAGAGAAGAGGAAGATTTCTTTGTATCTTAGAATTGATTTGGGGGGTAATAGGAGAGAAATGAGAAAGAGGAGTCCTTACCTGAGAAGGGAAAATTGTGATCTGATACACATTTAGAAGCAGTGCAGAACCTCTGTGGGTGGGCGGGGGCTATTGTCTTGCCATCCCTCGTGTGCACGTCAACTCGTGGCTTCTGCAGAAGGAGAATTGGAGTGTAAATGAAAGGAGAATATCGAGTGAGGAAAGGAAGGGGGATAGAACAGCTGGCATCATAAAGTAAACCAGGAAAATTGAAAATGTTTCCGTTGTACAAACCAAGACTCTTCCCTGCCCCTCTCCAGAGCACAGCATTGTTTTGAGGGGTTATGCATGATGGCCTCCAGCTCCGAGATGGCTCTGGACACCAGCTTGCTTTGCTCATGGGGAGTTGGTGTGCTTGGCACCACTTGACACTGCCCCCACAACCCTTCCGTGTGAAGTTGGTGGCAGCGGGGGCCACATCTGCTCCACCAGGCATGCTGCTTGGAGACCAGTGTGGGCTGTGTTTTAGCCTTTCTTTCCCTGAGCAGGACACAACCCCAGACCAGTGCTGTGACCCTTCCTTCTAGTGCTGCTGTCTTTAAGTTTTATCTGCTCTTTTGGGGAAAAATCCTTCCATTGTTTAATCTGTTGTATATACGCCCTCTCTGAAAGAGAAGAGAGGTGATTTTTAGCAGAGCTCTGTGTCTAGCTGAGTCTAGACTTTTAGCCTGAAAGGGGATTTTTAAAATCATTTTTTCCCTCAATCATCCCAGGGATAGCCCATTGTTCCTGGAATTCCAACATTTTATGGGGAAGATAATCTTTTGATTCATCAGGTTTTATCCCAGTCCTTAGGATTGTCATCCCAACGTGATCTGGACCATGTCTTTCTCAACTAGTATAACTTTAAATTTTTAACACTTAGGTTGCTTTCAGATATAAAGTGAATTTAAAAATTTTCCCCTTCGTTAGTTAGCTTAATGCTATAAGTGTCTTGTTTTTTTCCTCAGTGTGGAAGCCTGTTTGTAGTGTTGAGAAAAATGGGTGCAGATTTACTTGCACCGTTGCTGGGAAGAAGGAAAATTCTTTAGATTCCACTGTTTGTTCTTCCAGGGACTCTAGTCCACAGATGGAAATCCTGGAGGATCCTGTCAGGAAGTGAAACTTGTGAATAAATCTTTGTGCTGTTTTAGGGCATTATGGATTAACAACTTGTCTAAGAAATCTTCTTTAACCTTCTAAAACACACTTAAAAAAAGAACTCAATCATGGAGACTAATCTATTCTGGAAATAATAATAGGAAGCACTTGCTTGTACTTACACGTGCCTGGCACTGTTGGAGCACTTTATGTGTTTTTAGCTCACGTACTGCTCACAACAGCCCATTTTGTAGCAGAGGACGGCAAGGCCCAGTTCCCCATCTGGCTGCACTTTCCCATCTCTGGGAGCAGCCAAGGGACTCAAGACCTCAGAGCTGGAGGTGGCAGAGCTGTGATTGGAACCCAGGCATTCATGGTCTGAGGACTGCATTACAGCCTCTTGTACTCTTCTCGTGGGCTTCCCTGGTAGCTCAGCTGGTAAAGAATCTGCCTGCAATGCAGGAGACCCTGGTTTGATCCCTGGCTCGGGAAGATCTGCTGGAGAAGGGATAGGCTACCCACTCCAGTATTCTTGGGCTTCCCTGGTGGCTCAGATGGTAAAGAATCCGCCTGCAATGTGGGAGACCTGGGTTCAATCCCTGAGTGGGGAAGATCCTCTGGAGAAGGGAAAGGCTACCCACTCCAGTACTCTTCTCTCGTCAAGGATCTCAAATAAGTCTTAGAATCTTCTTTTGCTTTCCCCCTCACTTCACCTTTATCAAGATCAGGGTTTGATTAAAACAAAAGGAAAAAAAATTATACTCCTTCCCTAACACTTCATCCCCAAACCAAATGAGCAAACAGCATGGTCAGTAGATATTTTCCATCTCGGCACAGAAACTAAAGGGTCTTCCTGGAGTCCTGTCCTGAGACACCGGATTGATCCCTCTAAGGGCTGCAGGTGGGGCCTCCTTGCTGTGACAGTCCTCATTCTTTGCACCAGAATTGTTTTTAAGAGGACAAAAACTACCTTACCTTTACAACTTAGGGATTTGGTGAGCTTCTGAGAATGTTTTAAAAATTGTTTTCACACTTCATAAAGGACAGTGGGAAGGGCCAAGGGTTTGGAGCTTAGAGGACTTGAGTATTGGTCCTGTCACTTCCCTACTAACTGGACTTCTTGGGACTTGGGTTTCATCCCCTATAATTGGTGGAGAGGTTGATAACAGCAACAGGATTGATTGTGTGGGATAAGCTGCATACTACACGTGATGATGTTTTACCGACAACAGTGGCCATGTGTATTGGGCATTTGGGAACCAGCGTGTTCTTTGTGAGTCTTGGAGTCTCTCTCATGGGTGGGTGGTGATGAGCTGGATGCCTGGGAGTTATTGGGAAGGTTGGCGTTGATCTGAGCTTCTCTCCTTTCCTGTTCCCTCCTTACCTGTGTTCCAGAGTGACGATAATGTGGGTGTCGACTCAGTTTCTGGCCCAAACTCCTTTTCCTTGGTTTTCCCCCCTCCTACTTTGGGCTCGCCTCCAGTTTGCCTACAAAGTGCTGTTTGTTGTGAGGGTGAAGCAGGCATTTCTCTGGGCAGCGACACTGTGGCTGCAGGCAGTTACTGTAGTTCAAAGCAGAAAGCCAAGCTGGAGTAGGAGGGACAGACAGGGCTTGTTCGTTAGAATTTTGTACATTGATTTTTGAAGGAAAGAAAGGGGATTAAGAGATGACTTCTCAATAGAAATGTTATGAAATGCCCTTCATAACAAAATTGGGCAAGGAGAAAGGGCTTTAAGAAATTTTAAGAAATCGCTGTTTATCACTTTGAAAGCAAATGCTTTTTATTTATTTATTTTTGAGTGGAAGCACATGCTTTTGGAGCTCTTCTGTGATGTGTCTGTGATGTATTCTAGTAGGGAGGGAAACAAAAGTTGATAGAGAATACTAACAGCTATCATCTTGGCACATTTTATGTGGTCTGCTTTGGGCCGAACACATTTCTTGTTTTATGCTCAAATCAGTCGTGAAGGTAGGGCTCCTTCTTTGTGGCTCCCATTTCAAAGATCATAAGATTGAGGCTTATAGTGTTTAAATAACCTACCAATGGTTACAGTGCTTGTGAGTAACTGAGAAAGTAAACTTTGAAGCTGTCTGACTCTCATCCATGGTATGAGAAATGAGTGAGCTCCGTGGCCCTGCTCTCTGGGGGAGACCAGTCCACAAGCAGTTCAGTGTCATTCAGTGCAGCATGCGGTATATGCTGTCATTTGCGCACGAGCTCACTTTTTGGACATTTGCTCAGAGGAAAGGGAGACTGATTTTGGCTGGAAAGATCAGAAAAGTTTTCACAGAGAAAAATAACTTGAGCAGCCCGGACTTGAATGATGAGAAAGATGGTGACTGGTAGGGAAAGGGTGGGTAAGCTGAGGGAACATTAGGGCAGTGAGTGCCAAAGATGTAAAAGAAGCATGTGATGTGTTTGGGGAATGGTGCAGTGACAGAGTGAGGGATGTGGGAGCCAAGGAGGGCAGGAAAGTAGTTTGGGACACATCACAGAGGGCCTCAAGTGTCCTGCTAAGGAATTTGGACTTCATTCCGTTGCCTTTGAAGGTTATTCCATTAAAGGTTCTTGAGAAAGGAAATCATTTAGTCTCTATCGTGGCTGGTTCTGGTGGCAGAGTCTAGAAGGGAGTAGAATGTCTGCAGCAAAAGTTCCCCAACCAGACTACAACATAGGGTTGCCTGCGAGTTTCTTAACTGTATAGATAATGGGAACATCCCATGCTACTGGCAATCCCTCCTGCCCTAGACATAGTATTTAAAAGCCTGCAGATGATTCTGAGTGCAGTCAGATAAGGGACCTCTAGCCTTTAGCTTGGAGAAGGCAATGGCACCCCACTCCAGTACTCTTGCCTGGAAAATCCCATGGACGGAGGAGCCTGGTAGGCTGCAGTCCGTGGGGTCACTAAGAGTCGGACACGACTGAGCATCTTCACTTTCACTTTTCACTTTCATGCACTGGAGAAGGAAATGGCAACCCACTCCAGTGTTCTTGCCTGGAGAATCCCAGAGATGGGGGAGCTTGATGGGCTGCCATCTATGGGGTCGCACAGAGTCAGACACGACTGAAGCGACTTAGCAGCAGCAGCAGCCTTTAGCTATTCTGAGGCCAATTGTGAGTTTGTCATCATATCATCACGTGTCATCAATCTCATTTTTAAACCTTAGGAGGGGGCCAGTAATCAAACCTTGGAGAATATCTGTTTAGGTTTTATCACTTGCTTGTTATTCTGTATATATATTAAATAATCTCAGAATGTCATCATTTTCACATAAATTTCCCACCCATATTGAGAATGCACTATGTATGGCTTTAATCTTCATGCCTTTGTGTTAAGTCCCCTACCCCACCCCTTTCTTTAATTTCAAATGAAATGGATCATGTAGCATTTCCTTGGTGACTGTCCCTTCATCGACAGTCTCTCATGAGTTATGGGGTCCACTGTGTGGGGCATGGTTTCTACAGAGCTAATAGTTCAGTTCTTCAGTCTCTTAGGAGTTGAATGAAATGATGCTCACTTGTGCATTTCCTGGGACCTAGCGTGAATTAGGCCTTTTTTTTCCCCCCCAAATGTCTTGGACCTCTCCTACTTCCGTTTCTTGATTTCTAAATCTACCAGGAAGGCAAACAGTTCTACCAAGGGAAAAGCAATTTCTCAACATTAAAAAAATTAGAAATGATAATTTATGCTTAAAAAAATAATGTTAGTCCAAGTTTTTTGCTCTCTTCCCTCTTCCTTCTCCGCTGTTCTTTATCCTGCCGTGTGTTTGCAAACCATTCTCATGACCTTCTGCCGGAGCGGCATATTTGTAGCAGGGCCAGATTATACATACACTACTGACTTTTTCATCTGACCTCTAAATTCAGCCTCTGAGCCCCTTCATTTCTTTGAGTTTTGCTAACAAAGTCTTCTCGTTGAAAGGAATATCATTTCCCATGGAACCTTACTGATGGTCCATGCAATAATAGGATCATGCTTTTTGAAATTCAGATGGAAGGTCCTAAAATCTTAAACATATCCAGTTTACTGTTGCTTACTTTACTTAGTTCAGTCTTGGCATTTCAGGTCCAGAGGCAGTTACTACCCAATGGGCACTCTCAGCCCCTCCCTGAAAATTAAAGGGAGCACAAAAATAAAACCAAACTTCTTGTTTTTCTTCACCTCTCTGTTAATTTAACTGAGTCAGTTGGCTTGCCCTCATTTGCCCTTTTCACAGCTCCCAAATTAATGGTATGTGCAAATTTGATTATAACAGGGTGGACAATTCCTAAGTTACTTTTGACTACAAACTGAATACTGTTCCTTGTGGTTCTTTTCTTCATCACACTGGTATATATAACCGGTGTTTTTCTTTCCAGCCTGCTTAACTCCTGTGTGGATCTGGTAGCCACTTAAGTTTCAGTTGATTTGGAGATCCTGATTGTATGGGACACTGTATCAAATGCTTCATCAAGATCAAAGCAGGGAGAGTGCACTGCATTCCCTCCCCGTGCTCATTCAGTTGTGTTGGAGGCAGGCAATCCTGGAGCCTTAAAATCCAGGATTCTGGTCAGGGTAAGGAAGCAGCCCTTCTTCCCAACTTTACTGTTCTGCAAATATCTTTTCCTTTCTTTCCATGATTCATTTATTCAGCAACATGTAGCAGGTGCTATATCCCTGACCCTGCCTAACCAGTGGTTACATTCTTGCTGCAGGAAAGGAAACCTCTGAGCCTTTCACTTCTCTTCTTCTGCCTTATCATGGGAGTATTCCCCATGAACTTTAAGGCTGGAGAAGGCAAGTCCAAGCCAATTGTGTCTCCTTGGTTGTAAAATGTGTTGGTTAAAGGTAGATTCTCTGGCTGGCTAGGCTGCCCATGGTCTGGTATTTGCTAGGTAGTATTACTTTAGGCAAATTATTTAATAGCTCTCTGTCTGTTTCCTGGTTTGTAATATGGAGGTAATGGTAGTTCTTGCCTCAAAGTGTTGTCAGGAATAATTGAGTCAGTACGTGTAAAGTGGTTGGAATTTGTTTAGCTAGGTTTAGTTTAAAACTTGATGAATAATCTTTCAAAAGTTTATAATAACATTCTGGATTTTCCAGGCACTTTGTTTCTCTTTCCTGCTGTTGGCCTTAGTCACGCCACTACAGGCAAAGGAAGGGAAATGAAGATGAAACTGTCCAACTTTGCCACCTTGTAAGGCTCCATTTTAATAGATAGTTGAGAATTGATATATCAGTAGACAGTGATGTGTGTGACTTCTTCCCTATCAGCTCACCTAGTGCTAGTTCCCAATGTGTAATTGTGCAGATATTTAGGTATTTTTAAAATCCTTTTAAGAACGTTATTGTCTTAGTAATAAGTACTATATTCATTTGACCTGTTAAGACAAATTATTTTAAGTTGTTGGATTCTTTAATACATTATTTTTAAAGGATGCCCAAAGAGAATTTTTTAAATATTTTTTTAATAAGGAGGCAGAGGTACCCACTACAAAAGATGAATAGACAAAACATGCCTTCCAAAGAAAAATATCTTACAGGACACTGTTTAGTCTACACAATACACATCATGATCAACAGTCAGTAAATAACTCAAGGCTGTTCATGCTCACAGTCTGTGCCAGGAGCAGTTTGAATACTTTAACTTATGTACAAGTATTTGCATCTAAGCTAAGCCTTCATGGTTCCTTGCTAATCTTTCATATTTATACTCACTAAATCACAGTACATCAGTCATTGTGACCCACTTTACATATATATTTACATTCTAAGTTGGAAAAAATGTATGAAGATTTTGTCCATTACAATTTGACCAGTGGATCTTTTTTATTATTTTATTAAACACTTGTCAGCTGCAACCTAAGATCAGATTAAACCTGATTTATATTGACATATTGCTAAAAATCAGTTGCCCGTTGCAGAATACATTTATAGTTTACACTTTCAAAAAACTTGGCAAGGGGATGAAGTCACAGGATGTAGTTGAGAGAGAACATTCCACGTTGTGTTTTAAAAGTGAGAGTCTTCTGAGGAAAGGATGTGTAGCACAGAATAATAAATCCACAGCCAAAATGCACCTACTCATGTCTCCTCAAGAGGAAGAACAGACCCAGGGTGAATTTTGGCTCCATTACCTACTGCTTTGAGAAAATGACTTAACATCTATGAGCTCTGCTGCTTCTAACGCGGTGGTAATGAGTCCTCCCTGCAAAGGCAGTTCTGAGAATCCAGTGAGGCAGTGCACCTGTGGGTCCTATGTAAATAGTACTAATTCTGCTCAAAATGTGTGTGTGTTGAAGTACACATACCAGCTCAGGCCTGTAGCCATCCTGGCCTGTGTTTCTGACTTGCAGCTGGGTCTCCCAAGTCAGGCTGCAGGTGTTCTAGGTAATGCTTTCCTTCTCAGCTTCCTTAAAGCCAGAGAACTCTGTGCCCAAAAGGGAGCCTAAACCATCTTGCAGGCAGACTTTTTTTTTTTTTGCTGCATGTTTGCCATGGGAAATGATACTCTGGCTCCTTGAAAATGGCTAATAACCCTCTGTGGGTAAATGCCAATCAAGCCAGCCAGTTGGCTCTGAAGACGTCTTTCTTGAAAACCAAGGTCCTGGTCTTGCAGAGGCCGGGAAGTGAGTGTGAGTGCCAAAAAACTCCTTCCCAGAAGAGCCTGTTGCATGTGCTACCCTGGAAGTGGAGACAGAGACAGGGATGCTACTGTGAAGGCTGCTGGTACAGGCGGGCAATCTCTTAGGTAACCAGATGGCTTGTCATGTTTCTTTTTTTGTTTGCAGAAAATCCTGTAATAATGGCCAGGAATCCTCACACAGAGAAATCGCATAGCAGACATTTTTAATTGTCAAAGTAAGGACTTCCTCTTTGAAGATGAAGAAAGATAAGGAACATCATTTTTGGATATGAGTTTATCATCTCCCCCTCCACACCCGTTAGTCCTGAGGAAAGCGGTCTCTTGTCACTTAATTTGGAGCTTCAAAAATGGCTTTCACACCCTTGCTGTATTCATCCATGGATTGTGGTACTTAGGGAGTGGAGACTTGAAAAATTAACCTCCAGTATTCTTCCAGAATCAGTTTTATTTTTTGTGGTGTCATTTGTGCCTACCCAGGAGCATTTTTTCCCTCTTTTTATGAGGTTGTTGTTTTAATATTTTTTTCCCTACTTAACAGTGGCAAGCAAGAAACAATTTCCATGAAATACAGAAGGAGCAGGAGAATAGCTGAGCCATGGGAATGTGCGATATGATGCTTAGGCCTTGTGATGGTTAGGATACATATATGTGGGGAACAGATGCAATCTTAGGAGTCTTGCATTATCCAGACTATGAACTTTGGGATCCATACAACTTGACTTGAGCATGTTTCCTTTGCTTTGTCTCAAGAATTTAATTTTTCTTTAGAGGTTTTTCCTTCAAGGCTCTTAGATTAATAAATAATAGCAATGAAGGCAGGGATACCAAAAAGTATTTCAAAATAGAATTGTGTCCAAAACATAGTAATTATCATTTTTTATTTTTTTAATGAGAGAGAATTGAGAGAAATTTGAGTTAACTGCTCTCTGTCCCCCTTCTCTCCCAGCGGGTACTTTGTGGGAAAGAAATATCAGGGCTTTTGGACAAAACATTAAGTTTGTGAAAAGAAATGAAAAGTGGACAGGTTAGGAAAAACAAGGGACTTCAAGAAGGAAAATGACAGCAGCAGAGGCAGAGCTGGACCCTAAAAGGATGCTAAGAGCCCTCAGGAGGTTTTTTAGTATTAGCCCTCATGACACTGTGCGGACCTGAAGGATGGGAAGGCATCTGCTTCTGCTCAACCCCTCCTGGCACACTTGAACTGCCCTTGGCCTTGACTTACCCACTCTGGAGTTCCCAGAGGCTGTGCTGCTGAGTAAGGTGGCAGGGAAGGGCAAATGAGACACAGTTCACAGAAGACAAGACAAGAGCACTCACTTTCTCCCTCACTCTCCCCCTCAAATGTCTGGGGTCTCACTGTTGCCACGATTCTTAATCTCCTTTTAATACATACTCTTTCTTGGCTTGTCAAGAGGCTAATAGCAGCATGCTATTGACAGGTGAGTGTGAACTAAGTGCTAAAACAGAAGGAAATGAAAAGAGAGAATTTCAAATTTCATCAAGAGTGGAGTTCATGCGTGTTTTGTTCATTTTGTGTGGGTGTGGTTTTTGTTTGTGTGTTTGTTTGCCTTCGTCTTAAAAGAGCCCAGTTAGAGTAAAAGAATTCAGGGAACAAATATTAGTCAGCAGATTAGGTTCTGAACTGAGCAGACTTTGTACCTTGGCATATAAGTGGCTGTCCCATAACCTTCTGAACTTTTGCCAGTGAATGGTTCTGAAAAGGCTGACAGAGCCAGTGGTAGATAATGGTAAAGAGCACAGTGTCCTTTGCTTGAGTCATCAAGGTACATATAATTCAGGTGGGTAAGGAGCCCAGCTAGTGTGATGGAGTGATAGTACGGACTTGCAGGCTCAGTGGGAGACAAAGGGATGGATCATGGATAGTCACTGGGCTTGATTTTTCCCTGAGAATTCATGATTGTTTTGAGAATTAGAGTGTAGAGGAAGTGGCGCAGACTTTATACTTAGAAAAGACCTCTCCACTTGACTACTTTTTAGCTAAGACATCGGGATAGATACTTAACTTTTCTGACCCAGTTTCCTCAATTGGGAATGTGAGAATAGGACTTTTGCAGATCTATTGGGAAATATTAAGATTTAAGGGAGTTTAAAATGAGATGCTAACACTGAGCAGGAGCTTAATGTCCATCAGTTTCTTTCTACTTCAGTCAAAATTGAACTTTTCATGTAGAATAATCATTCATTATATACTATTCTCCATGTTGAGTTTTGAAGCGAGAATAACTTTTATTTAAGCCATCACCTTGATGATAAAAGAAGCTGTTGATCAGAGACAGTGCTTTAAGTGCCTGGCAACCTGATGGATTCTTGGGCAAGGGCAAGCACGGTAGGGATGAAATTGTTCTCACTTGCAAGCCCAGAAGCTGGGCACTGAACGCTCCTAGAGTGGGCACACTCTGCTTATGGCAGATTCTTAAACAATTTGTTAGCAGGACCCTGAGGTCTGAGTGAACTCCGGGAGTTTGTGATGGACAGGGAGGCCTGGCCTGCTGGATTTGTGGGGTTGCAAAGAGTCGCACACGACTGAGCCACTGAACTGAACTGAACTGAGGTTCACCTAAGTTGGAGGGTAACAAAATGGACATAAACCCAGAATTTGGGAACTGCTTAGTGATTTGTACGCCCAGAGAAATACTTGTTTTTTGGAAGAATGCACTATATGCATTCTTCACTATATGCTGATCTTTCATGTGGAATTGGTATACATAAATATTAGGGCACTGTGCAGCTAAGGGTCTCAGTAGAGAGGGAGCCTAGGAACACAGAATACTTTTTTTTTTTTCCTTCTTTTTCTGGCAGTTCGTGTCTGCTGCGGGCACGTTCTCCCGTTTGAGTCAGCCAGGCGCAAGACAAGTCTTTTCCCATCCTGAAGCTCTTTAGGCTGCTGAGCTGGAATAGATATACGGGGATGTGACTCTTAAACTTTAAAATCCAGCTTCCTCTCCCCTGGTAAGGATTGTCGGTCTTTATACCGTCCCCTCGTCAGATTTCCACCCCCCACTCCCACCCCCGCCCTGGGGGCGGGAAGGAGAGGAGTGGAAAGGAGGAACCCCTAGGCAGGCAGGCAGGCAGGCGGACGGCGTGGAGTTGACTTAGGTAGCGCGGGGAGGAGAA
>NW_011495027.1:7828041-7828127 GCF_000754665.1 Bison bison bison
CACGGCCGTCTGTAACGTGCTGCCGGGTCCCAGGATGGAGGAGTGAAGCCCCCGCCGCATCGCGCCGGTCCCAGCTCGCGGAGCCC